>NC_081334.1:3757065-4367423 GCF_022539665.2 Daphnia carinata
GATTCTCATAGAAAAAAATGCAATTGCGTGATCAAATCTTCACGCTCGTTCCACCTGAATAGAAATGGGCCCCGACGTCTCGTTTCCTCCTCCTCCCCCCTTATTTGAACGTTTCCATATACACACACTTCTGACTTTCCTGGAAAAAATAACAAAATTTATCTGGTAGGGGTCCTGATGGAGAGATGTTGAAGAACATGACATTTCCCAATTGTAATTGCTGACAAAACTATTGGATTATGCCATCAGTCGTGGAATAGTGGACCTGCCAAGTTCAACCTTCAGTGGCCAGACCTTGGCAGCGAAGACAACCCTGACATGCAACTAATTGATTTGCTTGGATGATGATGTAGGAAAATGCACTCACATCTTGGTTTTTGTAGTAGTAGAGACAGTTGTCTCTCTTGAGGACGAACCATCTCCTGTACCAAACGTTGCTGCTCTCGTCAGCCCGGCTGGCTGACTGGCTCTTCTTCCACAGGTAACCCACCAGAATGGGAGACTCGTTGTCAGTGGTGTTGCCTCCCTGGGAACCATCAGTTGTTGATTGGTCTGCAGCCAAAATGGGGTTCGTTGACAGGATGTTGCATGTTCTTGCCACCTCAAGCTTCAGCTCATCTGTGCCTACACATAAACAACAAAATAATTTACACTTTGATTGTTTGGAGATTGTATCCTAGCTATTGTAAGGTCATGGCCTTTTAGATTTAAGTGGAAAAAGGTAAAGTTATAGTGCAAAGAGAATTCGAGCAACTGCTGAGAAGTTAACGAGTTTAGCAAAAGCGACGTCAGTTTCAAATTTGCAATGGGAGGCAACTTAGTACAGATAATAAAAACTATGGCAGTAATCCAATAAAGGAAAGTTGAGAGACCCCCGACAAACTAGATCAGCCATGAAGTTAAGTGCACTCAAGGGTGCACGTCATAAAACAATTTTCCCTCGCAAACTGCGAAAGAGTTGCAATCCCGCCAGAAAAGAAAGACTAACGCCATCTATCAATGAAAAAAGTCACTACAACTAACCTGTATGGGCGATGCGTACAACTTCCGAATGAGACGAATCGAGGACGTTGACATCGTTGATACTAATGAGGATATCGCCCACCTGCAATCCAGACAATTCAGCTGGAGTTCCAGGCTCAATGGCTGACACAACAACCGGCTTAGAACCGTGAATTCTGAATCCAAACTCGCCCGATTCTCTCTTCACCAGGACGACATTATCGCACTCTACCGGGGAAATTAAAAAAAAACAAAAAAAAACTATTAATTAATAAATTCTAGTTAATTAGATGAGAACAGTGTGGATGAAAAGGGAAATGATCAGGCTACCAAGAAACCCTACAACAACGATACGGTTAAAAGACAAATGAGTGGGAAGTCGTGGGAAATGTTAGTTCAAGATGGCGAGACCACAAACAATTTCTTCATAAAAAAAAAAAAAGAAAAAATAAAGATCGAAATAATCCAGAGATGAAGATGATGAAGTGCATAATCCATAGCACAGTTGTTTGACACCGCAGTGTGTTCTGTTTTACGTACCGCCTGGACGAATGTCCGCTAGTCTGCGCAGTGCCAGACTCTCTCGGCACCAAATCATCAACATCAACTGGTAAATATCTTGTAAAGAGTGTCTGACACTTGAGTCGGTGGTTGGATCTATGGGCCGCAGCAACAACAACGGGGGGAGTAACAAACAACAACAGCAAAACACAACAAAAAAAAATTAAAATACTGGGTCAATCGTAGCCACAACTGTCTTTTGTTTTGATACATTGGAGCTGAAAACAATTTCGTGATTCACGTGGCTGTTCCAAATTCCGGATCACATCACACGAAAGATATTCAAAAATTTTTTTAATGAAAAAGTGTTAGTCTACAAGGAATTTTTCTCGTTTTATGTGCCGGTGCTCTAAAAACAAATTCCGGAATTCCGGTTCACCAGTGTAAGAGAGCGTTAAGTGCATGTTAATTTATAAAAAATTTGTTTCCCCAAAAATTAAAAGAATCTATATCAAACTTTCTATGAAAAAAACAAAACAAAAATTGATGGATAAGTTTTTACCGAATGTGCTGGTTGCGAGCCGTCTGAACATTTCCACGCTGGACTTGCGGTGAACCATGCGGTGTGTGATGGATGTGTATTTACGGCGGAAGTCTTTTTCGGATGCCGTCGACGAATCGTCGGTTTCTGTTTTAGAATTTTTCAACAAGAGATCAAGCGAGAGATAATGAGTTCTAGAATGCTACACGGATGAAATGTCTCTTCAATGATGATGACAAGTCTAAGAAAAGATCGATCACCTTGTAACGGCGTCTGCGGTTGGGAACGGCGCCAGACTTGCAGCTCTTCCGTCTCGCCGATGTATGCCCACGCACCAGCCCGATAGCTCGCATTGTAAATACCTTTCAACACCAAACAAAATTTATAACGTACTATTAATTAAAAATTAAAATTAAAATACCTGCGTCTTCATCATCTAAAGGTGTTCCGTCGCAACTCAATTTAGAACCGAGAGAATCCCAGCTGGCCTCGACGGATCTGATTAAATGATTCAAGTTCCTGTCCGTGTTGAGCGCAAAACAATCTTTTGAACGACGATTGAAAAACAAGACGACTTTAATTACCGTCTAACAGGTCGATTAAAACGTTCCTTTTCTTCCGACTTGGCACGAACGGTCAATTGCCTTTTGGGCGGCAGTTGAGTCTCCGGATACCACATGTCGATGGTGGAAACGGTCCTGTGAGGGACTTGATTGTCAGACGAATCAGCCGTTTCGGCTGACAAGGCCGATGCGCTCGAATTGCCCGCCGGTAATGTGCAACTCTTGGTCCGTTTGCTACGGCCGGAATCCCGCTTCCTTTTGCTCATTTCTTGATTGTCACAGCTGATCGAGTCCGCCTGACTGCCGTGCGTCTTGGAAGTTAAATTCCAGTCAGGTGCCAAAATGGCCGGTGAATCGGCAAAACCTTCCGGCGGAGGAGGTACTCCACCGTTGCCAGATATCTCAGCTGGTGTTTCAGAAACAAAGACATTGTCGCTTCCGGGACTGACGGATCGAATGGAATCGCAATTCTGTTTGTGCGATGGAGATGGGGCCGTTAAATTCCACGATTTGCCAACCATGTCGGCCATATTGTCCGGATCGTGGAGGGAAGACTCGCTCGGATGTTGCAGAGTGAAATAATTGTGTTCATCCGATAATTCCGCGTTTGCCGGAGGCGATATTTGCGGTGCGGCAACGTCCCAATCCGCCAATCGGAAGCCTTCGTGCATTGCTGGACTGCGAACCATTCCGGGTGTCGTAACATCCGCCGCGATTTGAGAATCACGTTTTTTGGCACATCCATCCGGAATAGAAAATGAATTGTTCGGAGTGATAGGATCTCGATTGCGCGTTTTCTTGTGCTTGGAAGACGGACGTTTGACCACATCAGGTGCGGGCTCTGTGGCGACATTGTTCTTGTTCGACCTCCGCTTCCGGCTGGAACGATCTCCGGCTTCATCATTGTCTTCCGAATCAGTCGAACTGTGCTGATTGGTCGATTGCTGTTGCGTGAAATGTTTACGTCTTCCGCTGGCCCCAGATTTGGTCGGAGTGGAAGGCGAAGCCGTCGAAGAAAACATGCTGGATCCCGGCGGAAATTGCAATTTCATTGTCTCCCTCAACGTTTTTCGATCGGTTGCCTTGGCAACAGCGCCCTCTTGAGTGGAAACTAGTACAGATTCCGGATTCGAAGTTTGTTTTGTTGAATCCATTACAGCCGCGAGGCCAGCAATCGGACTAAGTGAAGCGCAAGGAGTAGCTTCCAGGCTATAGCTTCCGGATGTGGAACTCTCTCGGCAAATGTCTTGCCCATCGTTGTTTGAATCCGGTGACGTCAGCAACGGAGGAGGCCCATCGAGAGGTGGAGGAGATTCGTAGGGCAATTCTTGAACGCCGGAATGATCCATTCTCAGAGTGCTGTTATGTGAAGTGTCACTTTCTCTGAAGCTCCTTTCACTGCGCTCCATCGCCGTGTTGTAGACTTCCGTCAGTCCGGCCGTCGTCAAATGATCCGACAGGGCCGTCAAAAACGCGTCCGAATTCGTATCGGTGGAATCCAACCCAGCCGGTTTGCTGTTGATATCCGCTTGCAAAGGACTATTGAGCTCGCTGACAGGCGGACTGAGAGGTTCAGAACTGGCTGACGTTTCATGTTCGGTCACTCGACGACCGGAAGAATCCGAATCGACGGATGTAATCGTCTCAGACATGCTTTTCGATCCGTTCTTCATGTGACGCAATAAAACGCGTTGACTCATCTGATTGTTTGATAATTCAACGTCTTGGGGTAGGAGAGGAGGAATTGAATCATCATCATCTTCCGGATGAAGAGACGAATTGGCGGAAGAACAAGCAAAACTGGGCGGGGCCGGGATCACTTCAGTGTCATGAGATCCTGGCCATGGAGGAAACTGGACCATAATTTCCTTCTCCATTTCTAGTGCTTCCGCTGGATCGATTGTGGCTGGTGGGCGTCTAGGTGGTGGTGTAGGCGGACGCGGTGCATCCAAATCTGAATCGCACGTGACAACGAACGAATTATTTGCCTTTTCATTGGGACCTACACAGGACGAGTTCGGCTGGAGGACCGTCACTTGCGACGTGCTGCCAAACTCGTCGCTGTAGTTGCCGGCCGTGTCCGGCAGAGAGGCGTTCGAGTCGAAGGATTTCTGCGCTTGAAGAAAAGACGTAGAGGTGACGTCTTCCGTTTGCCCGTCTGGCGGATGCTCCGAGTCAGACCAAACGTCTTCCACGTCAGTGAAACCCAACGAGCGGTTGATATCTTGCGAGGAAGTTGTGGCTTTTCCTTTCAGCGGAAGCGACGAAGCAAAAAGCTCCTCATCGTCGAAACTTCCATCCTCACTGGAGCCGTGGCGCATTGGATCGTGAACGAGGACTCTGCCAGCCACTTCTTCGACGGGCGAACGTTCGTTGTCGTGAACATTAACTTCAACATAGCCGGAAGCAAAACGTCGGGCACGTTTACGATCCAGCAGGATCGTTCCTTCCGATAAAGCTTTCAACAATTGTCTCCGTCTGCTGGAACGCACGTGTTTACCCGTGCTGGGCGACCCTCGGTCAGGTGATGGAGTCTTTTTATATTCTCCAATTTCTTCCGGTTGAGATTGACTTAGTTCATCCGGCAAACGTTTTAATGGCTGGAATTCAGCCTCTGTTTTCTGACATTCTCTTTCTCCTTCAACGTCCTGATCCACAGCCGACGAGCTTCTTGTTAATCGTTTTGTTTCTTTAGATGAACGCGGTTCAAAGTTCGTCTGCACTTGGCGTGTGACTGTGCTGACAGCTCCCGGAATCGACACTTGCTGGAAAGAATTTTTAAGTAAAAAAAAAAATAGGTTTAAAACAAAGTATCGATCCATTTTACCGATCCTGCGCCACTATAGCAACTGGGGTAGGAGAGTGACGTCGTTGAATTATAATAACCTTCCGTTTGCGTGGCCTGGCTTCGCATCGACGCTTGGCGCAATCTCTCTATTGTGTGCAAACGTGCAATTCATTTGGATGACAAATTTTCGTTAAAATAAATCGTGATAAATGGAAAAATACCTAAAAGGATGGCACGAGCCAATACTGGAGAAAATGCAGCTGTCTGATGTGGATGTCTTTTGGATTCGATGAATGGCTCAGGAGTTTTACGGCCGTCTAAAAGCCGTTCCTGGCTTTTGGAAGCATTTGCTGGAACGGCTGACGTGTAAATTTCTGAACAAGGAGACGAAGCATCGAAACTGACATGTTTCGAAATCGAACCGGTAGATCTTCTATCATCTAAAAGGGCCTCGCTGGACATGACCTGCCTCCGGTAAAGTGCAGCCGATAGTTCAGGCGTGTTTGGTTGTGTGTAGGCCAATCTGCCACCATACCGGAACGGATGGTTAGATCCGTAATTTTCATTTTCATTTGGAGCATCACTGTTTGTCCGACTGCATCAAATATCAAATTTAAATCTGTAATATTTTATTACAGAGATTTAGAAGCAAATACTCACTGAATGGGCAACGTGCTAATTTTCCAATCTGGATCAGAATGGCGAGGTGCATAGCTATTCACAATCTAAATACATTTTAGAAAATTAAAATTAAGCAGATTAGAATGAAAAACACTGAATTTACGCAAGGAGCAGTTGAGGTTTGCATGGAGAATCTGCGTGGATCAGTTGTACAGAATGATTGAGGACGATTCCGAAACAAGCCTGGTTGATTCGAGCCATCATCGCGAAGAGGAACCTACATTTCAAAAATAAAAATAAGACGTTACATTTTTTATGTATATAACTTTTCAAAACCGTTCTGTAAAGATTGTAGCCCAACTTCTTGGTTGAATGGCATACCAAATAGCTTTGTTTTATCTTTTGACAACAGGCTTATTCAAAAGACGGGTTATAAAAAATGTATCCAAGTTGATACTTTTATCTTCCTCTGTGTCATCTGCCCCACTTTCTTCCTACAATACTTCAGACTCTAGCTAAATGTCCCTTTTTCTAGATCTAACATTAAAGTTGAATGCTTGAGATAAATGTACTTTCCATGTTGCATGTGGGTTGATCAATATTGGTCCCATTGTTAGCAGATTTACAAAATGGTTGCTTACACTGTCTGTTGACAATAGCTTTAAAGTGGAACCATGAAAACAAAAGGCTACGTAGGCTAATGGAAAATGGCTCTAGTTTGCAAGTTGCATCCTATTTTCCATCTTACACGAACAAAGACCTGACACTGCACATAGTTTGGTGTGAAATGTGCACACACTAAAACATGTTAACACTCTGGGATAATTCCTAATTGAGTTTTTCAAAGGCCAATGACATGCCCGTGGGTCATGTGTATCTGATTATTCCACATCACAACCTTGATGTAAACAGCTCTCTTGATTTGATTCTATACGCTTCTTTAGTTCCCTAACGAATCACGCATGCCGGTTGAAAAGATCAACAAACCAAAATGTCAATAACCAGCCGCACACAGCGGTTAACAGTCTTCTCTACTCAACATCCGGCAGAGAAGAAAATGATTGCCATTTTCATTTCCTGGGCTACAACAACGTAACACACAAAAGCTGTGAAGGAGGAAAAAAGCAACAGTATTAGATTTAAAAGGCACAGTTTGATTAAATCATAAATGGGAGCTGACGTTTTCTTTAGCTGAAGGTTTCCTATTCTTTTTAATGAAACCCTGCTTAAAAAATACGGCCAATTTTCTCTCCTTTGCGTGTGTATACATTCGATCTACGATAGAACTAGAACGAGTATCAATACGTAATCTAACACGCTTCTAGTTGATTTGAATGAACAGTTATGTTCTTTTTTGTTTCGTTACGAAGCGAAACGAGAAACGGTGCAGATAATTAGAATGATTAAATTTTACCGTAAATGGCTGAAGTGCAGGTAGAGTGACGCTCCGATTTGTATTGGCTACGGGTTTATTGCAGCCGTTGTACAAATTCTCTTCGCTCGCCCGTCGGACGCACAACGCAGAAAAGAAGGACGATCGTGATTTCTTTTTTTTAGCTCCATGATCCTGTAAGAATACAAACATTTTGTAAAAATTTTGTGCTAAAAATCGAACCCTCCTTTTAACGATTAAAGATTTCCTGCTCATAAATCACCGATGCATCTCTACACAGTTTGCTAACGTCTTGGATTCTTTGTTGTCTTGATATCGATCGATTCCCGTGTTCTTCAATTATTGAAGAATAAGAAATAGCCTCTCCCCGAATGTTTTATCGTTTACAAGAAATCGTTGTCTAAAAATTCCTGTTCCACAAAAATGCCATCAGAGGGAAAATTGAAACAACATCCGATCTGATTGATGGACAAAACCTGCCGTTCACTGTGTGACGATCCCTATGACATTTGTATCTCTTTTTTTACGGCGTACACAGACGCCATTTTATGACGGTGTGGCGATTAAAGAGCCGACTATTTACAATCCAGCGAGTCATAAGGACAGAAGCAAGCGGATGCGACCGGAATATCTATGTAAGCTGCCAGTATATAGACGTATATTCATGTTCACCCAACTCTCTGTGTGGATCCCCCTGTATTGATTTTTTCTTCTGCATGGTCCTCTTTTGAGAGACGGAGCAAACAAAACGTTAAAAAAAGAAAGGGACAAGATGGCTGCCGCATAAGATTAAATAATAATATGTAAAAGAGTGCAAACAAAAAATTACCCTTAAATAAGATGCTCCCTTTTTATAACTTAAGAAAAAAAAATGTTACCTTGCGACTTGTTAAGCATCCGAAGAATCCCTTGGCTCTTTGGCGCACGTGAGACGAGCGATCCAGCACATCCGTTTCTTTTTTGTTGATGCAATACTGTTCGCGAATGTCTTCTCTTGAATAAAGGGCCGTTTCATATTGCTCCGATTTTCCAGCGCCTCCAACTTTTGGATTTTTTGTTGTACGGCCCATTCGATCGCTATTGGCCGTTTTCGATGATCCGACGTCAACCTGCGAAATAGTTTCATGTCAACTGACGTGTGTGACGCAGGGTCTAATAATAAATCGAAGCTGTTGCCCTTGACACGTCATTTTGAGTAGACTGTCAAAACAGCTGATTTGCTTGCAAGTCAATTGATTTTCCAGCATTTCATGATTTTGGATAGTTAATAAATTCTAGTGCAACTGACTTGAATGGAAACGTCACTCCGGTTGTTGCCTCGGTTGCCTCTGCCCGCCGGCTGGCCTGTCGGATGATGAACGTTTCCAACGGCGCCACCAAAATCCCGAGAAGTTGGCAATCCTCTTAGCGCTCCTAATCAAATTTATTGACATTAAATCGATAGATTAATAAGTGGTAATTAAAAGAACGTTAGATTTAACGCTTTTCGAATAATTGGATCAAAAGGCGCAAAAAAAAAGAAAGATCTATAAATAAAGAGCCTCGACGCAAACAAGATGGATATCTTCTTCAGGGCATCCGCAATATCCACATCCAATGGGGAAACAACGCATATAATAAAGGTCCTCTGGGTTTAACTGTGGACTACTCTAATAAGTTTCCCGCTAGCAGCATTTTTCGGAAAATGTAAATATAAATCCTAAAATCTTGTTTAGACTCTGGTGACATTCGATTACTTTTCGTTAATACATTGCAGAGGCCTTTTCAGCGATTGTTTTGCTCAGAAAAATCGAACTGTGGGTCTGATAAGAAAAACTAATGCGATCGAATGTTGCAGATTTCTTATCTCCAATATCACGACATTGTAACTGAATTCTTTGAAAACAATTCGTTGGCTAGAAATTAAACATTCCGATTTAAAAAAAAACACGACAAAAATGAATTGCCTAAGAAAATTGATCGATTTATGCCACATTCGCCGAAAACTTTTATGGAATCCAGACAGATTGTCTCTGCTATTTTTTCTTTCCCACGTCTATGGTGAATTCCACCATTCCCCCCCCTAAAAAAACATCTTGTTTCTAAAGAGGGGGGCTACTTCCGGAACATCCCACAACATCCGCATTTGTTCTCTTTCCCCCATTTTCGACCCTTTAAATTAGGAAATTGTTGTTCGATAAAATCCCCCCCTTTAACGGCGGAATAAAGACATTTAAATGAATGGCGGGATTGTATGGGAGTATTTGGCCGTAGCAAGTGTATCCTCTCTAAAAATAGATTCCCGAAACTGATTTTCAAGGAAGTTATGAACGATATTCTTATGTCTACTTTTGGTCTACTCTGGGAAATGCCTGTCCTATATACGAAAAAAAAAAAAACAATCTGAAATAAGTTGTTTTTACAGCTTAACAAATATGTCAAGCTCGGCATTGAATTTGAAAAAAGGGACGGTTAAATTGCGCTCTGTTTTAATACGATCGATGGTGAAAGATCTGTAGCTACGCGCTTGATAGTCCAATGGTGCGTGACATCAAAGACACCCAAAGAAAAATTTGATGACTACGTCTTTGCTGAATAAGGATCGAAAACAAAAGATTGGCGAACATCACAGAAACTAGCAAATGAAAATCCTTTTAAAATCTATAATTAAAAATGCTCGCACAGTACGAACCTTTTTCTTTAATCAAAACGACAGTTGTTTTCCAAAGAACACGCGGAATATCTTAAACAAAAATAGCAGTGAACACGAGAATCCCCGTCCGGATTGACGGTTACTGAACGACTGACGTTAAATTCTTTTCAAGAAACTCTTTCACAGACGCTAGGGTCACCCCGGCAACATATCTGGCAACAGCCCCGCTGTACACCTTCTTTTTTTAGCGCCCCCCCCCTCCCTCTAATCTTTCTCATTCTCACTGGCGTGTACGCGTCTGTCCTTTTGTCTATTTATACACGGATTCAAGAGAAAAACAAACGGCGAGTAAGGTTAACTAAGAACGCAAACATCTGTTGCCCCCGTGCTATTATGTTTTCATAATAAGCCAAATTATCCCTTTGATAGGACTAATCCTATTGTTCTTATTCTCTAAAATTGCCGCAATTTTAGCCTGAAAAAAAAAAAACATGTGACGGACCTGGCGGTGCGTGATGCTGTTGAATGATGGCATTTCCGACGTTAGTGTCCGAATCTCTCGAGTAAGCTCTTATATTGATCGCCATGTCTTCTTCGTTCTTTTTTTTTGATTTTTACGAGACGCTCTCAATCTTCAGTGATGAGCAGTGCTCCTTCCACACGGCCGAATTGATAGGTTTAATGATGGATTCTCTTGCTGTTTTCTTGGGCCTATGTTGAGACTCGTGTTGACCCGACCTAAACATTAATTTCAAATGAAAAAAGAACAAGCTGAGATGTAAAAAGATTAAATACCTAGAAGTAGGACGTCCTCATTTACGGAATGAATCTCTCGCGATCCCTGTGTACACAAAAGAAAAAAAACATTCAAGATAAAATCGATAAACATAGGTGAATCCAAAATCCGTTACACATTCGTTTAAAAAAAAGGTCTAAATTTTATAGTATCCCTTTCTAGAGATTGCAGTTCGTTGTACGATGTAACTCCACTTATTAAGTAACAAAGGATCGTTCAATCTCTTTTTACAGCGACGGAAGATATTTCTTTTTCACATTTTATATGCGCTTGCTTATATAATAAAGATACTACCGCGAGAGAACATCAGGCTTTTTTTTTATAGAGCTGGACGTAGACGGAATGCTTGCGCACAGTTCATAAGCACAAAGTTTTATAGCTGTCTCTGCGAAATATGACAAGATGGTTCCAGCGAAATATCAAGGGTCCTCATTTTTCGCACTTGGATCGATTCAAACTTGCGTATCTTTTCAATTTATTAAAAAAAAAAAATACCTGATGGACCGGCTCAAAATCAACTGTCGAAATGTTTAGCTTCGCGAAAAGAAATGAGACTAGGGGTCTCTTTAACAATTGCAATGTTAACACATTTACGAATTTTGTGAAAAATCAAACATTTTCTGGACACAAACACGGTTCGCTGATGCTGCTAGATGTTGTCATCAGGAAAAAAAAAAAAAAAAGCGCCGCTGTCGCCACTCAACTTGTGTGCCCCCCAACGGCTTTTGCCCCACTACTACATCTAGCATTTACTAACCTATACACTCCATCCCCGGTGATGCTGCTCTATCGATCCTCACCGTCTCTCGTTTCCTCAAAAGATTTTCTTTTTTTTTTTTTATTATTCCAACCGCGCAACGCGGATGCGCACGACGTTCATCAACAGCAGAAAAAAACGTGAAGAGGGATATGTACGAGTTGCAGGCGCGTGCGATAATCATCCCACCGTCCTGGCATTTTCTTACACATTGTCTTTCATGTGTTATCAATATTTTTTTTTTTTTGCAAGGGTTGTACTTTATTATCCTCTGGTGTTACGGTTTCTGCCATGTTCTTAGAGTTTAGTATTATTCCCTTTTGGTATGCCCCATACAACTAGTTTATTATTTGTCTGACAACTCTCCATAGTCTAACTACTGACGAGGGAAAATGAGGTTTGATTACATTTCGGTGATGTGAAAATGTTTGACTGAAAAGTAGTTTTTAAAAAAATAAATAAATGGGGAGGGCATGACAAACGTCATGTCACATTCTGGCGCGACTTGTCTTTCTGCGCGTTAGAGGAGCACACCCAAAAGAATTGCGGAAGTCGCGGATAAACTTGTTAACGCGCGTCAGCTCCTATTTACTTTTGCTTTAACAAACCGCTGTCGCCCTGACTGTTTTGCAAAATGAAAATAGATTGGAACTGAAAGGGGGGGGAAGAAGTCTGTGCACCTGAAAAAGTTAAAGAGGGCAAAAAAATAGAGTAGAAAGGGAAAAACAGGGAGTGAATTGCCTAATCCTATTTTCATCTTTATCGATGTTGATATGGAAATGAAGACTATCGATTTCGGGGTTTTGCTGTCGCCATTTTGGTAAATCCCACGCTACCCATGGCACTTTGTACTCTTCAGATGATACAAGCGGTATAAGCAATTCCATTTCCAAATATCTTATTTACATATATGTAAATCAAGAGGGAAAGCGGCAAAGAAAACACTATAAATAAAAGCCCATTTTTTTAAGAAGGGGGAAAACGCTAGCAAACGCCATCTAACGCCCAAACAAAACACTTTTCAATTTTGAAAAATTCAAAATAGTTCAAAGATTGCCGAGAGAAAAATTAAGATCGAAACAGCAAAGGAGGATCAATTAAAAAATTAATTCACAATCCTAGGTACCTCGCAAACGCACAAACAGCCTAGTAAAAATATTGATTTTGCAGATGCGACTGACACAATTACCCTTCAATCTACTTGGCACGTCTTCCAAAAGAAACGAAAATAAGAAAAATAGGATGGAAATATTAGAAAACAAATGAAAGGGAAATATACGATACGAAGACGCCTACGCGAGGAACGAAATTCATCCGGAAAATGTGCCACGACAACAATCATTCATTACACTGAGCACCTAATTAGTCTCTCGATTTTTGCACATCACTAACGACTAGCTATTACGCCATTCCTCCCACGTAATAGCAGACACAGAGGGAAGGCGGATTCGTTAGTAGAAATGAATCGGTCGGCTGGGCTTAATGACACAAATGGCATTTTTCAGCATTGTCTACTTGCACTTTTATTTTTACCATCAATTACCGCAGACAGATAGCAATTTGTAGAAAATTAATTATGAAAAGCTAGTCCTATCGCACTGCAATGAGAAAAGATAGGCGCAACGGTCTAGATTATTTTTTTCATTTGAAATCCCATCCCATCCCCCTTTTAAGGAAGGAAAAATCCCATCCCATCCCCCTAAAGGAAAACGAACTCGTTTCTCTAAGTTGCTGTGATATGTTAAAACGAACTTCTTGCAACATAAACATCGTCAATGACTTCCCATAAAATAATTCATATCATAGTCCTACCTTCAACATTCGGCGTATGCAGGTGATGGCAAGCCCAATGATGAAATCCGTCATAACGCTGTGGTTGGCCAGCTTGTCTGTTCAGGAATACTGCGATACCTTTCACAGAATAGAGCAACAATTACTATATTAGACATTTGTCATCACATGTGGCAAAGGGAGATTGGTAGGGCAAATGAGTACGAACGATTAGGCACCGTAGGGCATCCAGACAAGACAGGCAATTTGCTACGACACAAAATGAGGGTAAACAAGATTTCTTCCCTGCTGGTTAAGCAACGACATCGACCAATTGAATTTCGTTTAATGAGCTGTATGGCTGATAATATGATGCATCATGCAAGTAAAATTTGCTGTCGTCATGAATGGTAGATTCAATAACGAGAAGTCTAAAACATGATCGGAAAGCCATCCGGCTTTTACAAATGATCTAAGTGATAAAGTAAAATTTTGTTTCGAGTAACTGAAGTTTCACGAAGCCCCACGCTTGGGTTTAGGACTGTTCCGGAAAAGGATCTGGCTATCAGTAAAACTTCTGCACCAATATCTACAATTCAATTCAACTGAAAATATTAGTAATTAGCGACAGCAAACGTTGTTGATATGCAAAGGCTACGATGTATAAATCCTACCCACTATCAGTGAAAAATAATTTTCTCCATAATTACACCAATCGATGCAGAAAGCAATGACCCTCAAAATTCTTTAAAACCATTACAGATTAAGCTGTTTGCACGATTTACTACCGATATCAAACGATTTTCTTCGATTATTCAATACAGCCGCCCCAAATTTCTCATACAGGCATACGAACAAAGAAATACTACATTACGCGTTTCTACACTTAGACTAAAAATACAAGGCACAATGAATTAGTATCACTAATATTGAACACTCAAACAAACTAGTTAAGAAAAAAAAGCGAATTTGGTCAGCATTGCTAAACACACCAAACGAAAAATGTCGGCCACAAGAGGCACTGGTAATTGGCCGGAGGCACAGTTTTTTCCAAGTTGCTCAGTCGCAACGCAGGGATTTCGAATTTAGTTAAGTGAAACAAATGGAGTACGAATGATGTTATCGAACTATGGATTAACTCTAACTTTGTGACGATTCCCTGATTACTTTACACAAAGGAAGTGGCTAGCATTTGCAAACGATGGGGCACACGAATAGCAAATAAATATGAAAATTTGATATTTACCAAAATTTTTGGCCTCCCGACTAGTTGACGAAGATAATTCGCCATGATTGATTGGACTTTTTCAACTTCGCCAAACGAAGGGATGACTCCATGCCGTCTCCATTTTTTCGTCACTGTTCAACGTGGTCTTTCCCTCAACGGCTCAGTTCAACCAGCATGACTCCTTGGAGTCATTTGGCCTTCACATTGTTTATCCACCAAAATTTCCAACATCGCTTATTGTTTAACATTCTAGCACACACCAAAAGCTGCCTTAAAATATTACTTTGAGAAAAAAAAGTAAGTTACTGTAACCATTGTCTTCACCGTGTCAGATAACGTTGGACAATGACGCGCAATTGTTTAGTTCCTTCGTCATCGACAATTAAATGGCGGAAGCAGAGGTCAGCACAGCTGTCACAATTCACAATTCTGCCGCGAAATTTCCAAAACTAAAAACATTAATGTTTACATTGCAATTATTTAACTTTAAGTGCTTTCATTTTTTAGAAAATAAAAATTTTTATAATTTGTTTGCTGAAATCAATTACTGAAATTTTGTAGTAAATGGTGAAACGTTCAACTTCCTCAGTTCGCTTCCTTGGTCAGTTCGAAGTTGGGCACACGAGGTTGAACGGTCATTTGGAACTGATCTATCCTTTTAGTTTAGAAGAAACGCAACAGTTTCTATATAATCCAGTGTTGGAATCCTAGGAAATACGTCGATCCTGCATGTGCAGCCCTACAACAGCTCAATTAGCTTTAGTAAGTTTTTTTGTAAACTAGTTATTTAAAGTTTTGCTTCACTGTTCTTCCCTGTTGCTTGGGGCTTCTGATCGTAATTTTTCATCTGCATTGCCACCATTTTAATATGAAACTTTGGTTTGGCTCTCGCGTTTTATCGGCGAAAAGATATTTTTGTCCGTGTTTTTAGTGGCTATTTGTTAACCAAAAAAGGATCAAGTTGTCATCGCATGCTCGGTGATGTCGTAAAAATGAATTTAGTCGTTTTAGCTGATGGCAATCGTTCTCAAGGTTGGTCTGCCAAAAAAGGACAGACAAATAAAATTGTACTATCCTAAAGTCTCAAGAAATTCAAACAACGGCCTTCATGGCTTTGCTTTCTTAAGGACAAAATACAGAGCAGCCATTGTTCTTAATTTAATTGAGGAATATTTACTTTGATATGGCATTGTGAAAGTCTTGCTTAGGAAAAAACTTCGATTGTGGAGAAACCTTTGCATTACTAATGGCTAACTGAATTGGCATTTGAATTCCTAGAAACTGGAATAAAGAATCATACCAGATATACGTCCATGGGGCGTTCAGCTGGCTTGCAGGTCATCACAATGTGGACACTGAAGTTGCTGTTGGATTCGGTCGTTGCCAGCAGACAGGATGAAAATCAGCCAAAGATCTAATGAATGGATTCGATGAACGTCAGATTTTCTACAGGAAAATTAAAAACTCGTTAGTGAACTGTGGTATGTATGATTATGCCTCACGATTACCCGTTTTATTTTTGCCTTTGGCTTCATTGAACAACGTACACGTCAACTCAAAGTGCAGTACGTTAGCCAATGAGTTTGATATGGTCGACTACTACTAAAAGTGATTCGATTTGCATGGCTATTAGTCCGTCTCGTCAATTACGAATGTTCAACAACGGATTTGAAGTTATCCGGTGTTGCTGGGAATGAAGTGCTCGACGAAAACGGCAAAGAGATTAAACCCATTATTACTTCGGAAGAGACGAGACAAGACGGGTTTCAAATACTAGTAATATATGCCAGAAACATAAGCATAATTTCTTTCATAAGCATCTGTGATGTTACGCCATAGTCCAAAACCCTTTTATGGTAAACGTAGCATTATCACTAAATATTCAAAAAAGTAAGACGCAACGCCCTATTCAACGCAGAACAATGTTCCTTTAAAACATTTTAATAATTTACTTGTTACACAACCTTAATTATGGAAAGATGCATCAACAATGACGAAATTGAAAGTCTCACTTGACTAATTTTTTTTTTTTCGCCAGCAGACACAAAAATTTCACTTGAGGAGGCGCTGATGAAAAATGAAGATAAATCGACCGCCAATGATCCAACGGATGCACTCTATGAACATCAGATTTTCTTAAAGAAATTTAAACAAAAACCTGATAATGAGTTGTGGTATGTGTAACATTTTCTATCAACTACGCGTTTTATTTTTGTAAGTTGTTTCATTGGGCTTCGTGCACATCGATTACAAGCGTAGTACGGTAGTCAATCAGTTTGGAGTCGTTGGCTTCGTTAAATAGTGATTCGATTTAATTTTGTTTGTTAGTTAATCCCCACTTAAAGTAAAGAAAATGTGTTTGTCATAGAATAACCAAGAAAATTTCTTTTCTAGGGGGATGGAGTAGGACAATGACTTGAAAAACTGCGCGAGAAAGATAAGCAAGGTTACTTTCATAACAGTGGATTACGTCATGCGATAGTTCAAATCTCTATCATGATGATTGTAACGCTATCATTAAATGATGAAAACAATCAGAAGCAACGCTCATTTTAACAAACAGAGAAGTTCATTTAGAAAATTTTAATAATTTATTTGTTACGCAGCCTCAATTATGGAACGAATTCGTCGACTATGGTTGTACAGAAAGTCGTCTAAGGTTTGTTCGTGTTTTGTTATCATTTTTAAAAATTTATTTACAGATAAAATTCCTCGACATTTTTCTGCAGGACGCTATTTGCATTTTCAGCGGTTCTTTTGAATCAATAAAACGTGGAAGAAGGATCACGTAAAAAAACGTTTTTTGCCTACATAATTGGTATGTCTTAAACGTTTATGCGAAAACATATGATGAAAGCTTCAGCATTTTTACATGTCATGCAGTTTTTTTTTTTTAGGAAGAAAAAAAGTTGTTTACCTTTTCCGACAACCAGCGAAATGGGACCCTAAACATTTTGGAGGGACGTACTCAAAAAAAGCAGTTAAGTTTTGAATACTACCTTATTTGAATAATCGATCACGAGCGCCCATTCGACGCAATATTTAGTGGTTGTCGATTCTTACGCTGAAACCCACAAGCGAAAAAAAAATAACATCTATTTTTCAGGTCGCACCTTCCAACCCTCCCTTTCAATGCTAATGCGCCAGCTTCCCTACCCCTCTTTTATTGGCACTAAACAAACACCGGCCCATATAATTTTAGTTAATAAAAAAAAAACAGCCTTTAGTATCCTCTGTAGTTTTCCATCATCTTTGGCGTCTTGTCAAATCGATCGTTAAGCTTATTTTTTTTATCGCTGTTTTTAAATAGTTTGATGTTTCCCGGTCCCAAGGCCAGCTCAAGTTATTCGCTCCGTCTTCCACGTACGTCACTGCATGATTGTTACCCCTCTTCCTGTAATCAATGACCTCTCCTAAGAGGCAATAGTTCTTCTTGACAAGTCTGCCGTGTCACGTGTGCTCTATTTTAACAAACAAAATCTACTTTTCCGTTGAACGGAATCCTTTTGTTTTTAACCGCAGGGAGGCAGACGATAAATAACGAAAAAGTGAAAAGTAATTTTTGTTTACGAATGTTTTAGGATATCATCGATTCAATGCGCTGACACAGCTGGCACAATCGGATGGAATTTGGAATTCTAAATACTAAACAGAAAGTATTACCAGAAAGATGCGAGCCGGATGCAAATGCCGCCGGTTGTCACGCTCCGCCGACTAAGCAAATCGTGGAATGTAACGTGAGTCAAAGTCTTTTATTCTACTTCCACACTTTAGCCTTTTTCTATTCTTACAGACGTCAGTTGACTTTCTTTGAAGTTTTCTTTTCCGACCGCTCAGCGATTCGGATGTTAAAACGCATCCGTCTCATTTTAAAAGCTCAGAATGTAGACGGAAGTCGGAGGACTGCACCGCGAGACAATGATTCTCCATTGTACGTATCCTAAACATTACCCGTTTATTCTACCGGATGGAAAGCAGGGAAAACGGGTGAATGCTGTAGGTCTTATAATCTGTAGAAGTCTTTGATATAAAAAAACTCTTGATTTCGTGCGTCACGGAGTTTCGTCTTTTTGGCATACCAAAGTATGGTAATTAGTAAGTTTCATGATACTAGTCGGACGTCAAATATTTCTTTTGCCAGTTTACGTCAATGCAAAACGTCGGAACAAAAACAATGGACTTCAAGGAAAAAAAGTTTGGATGTCAACAAAAGAGAACTGGACACTGCTGCCATCTGTTGCCAATCTACGAAGTATTTTACCATAAACGTTGGGCTTCAAATTTAAAGGGCAAAACTATTACAACATCGCAAGGAAATTTTTAAGGTGAATTTCTTTACGTTAACGCACATTTCCACAATTACGTTATCCTTTTCTTCAACGCAGCTTTTAGGGAGACATTGTTCGAGTTAAAACGAATGGCGGCGGTGCTTTCTGGTGGCTATGTATTCGTAGTTTTTTATTTTCCACCATCGTTCAAAAAAATTTTAATCGACACTACACTCGGAAGTGCATTCGTTACATAGACTCTGAGACCTTTTAAGCTAAACGATTCATCTCGGATCCTTCGTACCGTGGTAAATAGTAGTGGCTTTTGTCTGCATATTCTAATAAGTGCGAGCAGTACGAACGCATAAGAGCTCTTTGGTTTTTAATGCCAGGGCAATTATTTGTTTAAGAGCAATCCTCAAGTGCAGCGAGCAACTAGAAAACGCGTCATGAGGTCTAACTATTATATCCACAAACTATTGATTAGAAGAAAGAGTACATGCTGAAGTTACTACGTAGCGTCGGTTGTCGAGGATGTTGGCGAGGAGGTGAGTAATGTGAAACATATTTACAACTTTTACGTAAATCGCTTTTTTTTTTATTAGTCTGATAGGAAAGTCTTCCTTTCTCTTCGCTTCGCGTTATGCACGTGTAAGTAGACTGGAAGCCGATTATTTCGTATTCAAATCGGGTTTTAAAATGTCAACAACTTATTTATTATTTACAGTCCATTATGATACCGATACTTTTTTTTTCAGCGGAATTCCGTAAAAAATGTCGATAAATTTTCCATGAGACATTTTAAAGAATAACCATGAAGCATTATCATCGTGAAAATTATGTCTTTCATGCCGTTATAATTATGTCAACTATCGATAACGAGCAGTGGCATAGCGAGGCGGGGCCTGACGTCAATTGAATCAATTGCAACTCGTTTACATGTAAGTCGTTTAACAGTGAATGGAATTTGTTAATATCAATGAAGGTATTTGTTGTGTAAGCCTTCTAGTGTACAAGGAAGGAATGAAACGTCATGGCACTTCTGTTAATTGGAAAAGTTTTGTTGAGTTCACAAACATTTTGATTTGTAAACTTCTCAATGAACTTTCAACGACGACGGAACCGAGACTTTTATTTTGGAGATTCAAAGAAAAATATCGTGAATCTTTTCCTTTACATTTAATTAAAGAAATGGTTAATTTTAAAACAAAACAACCAACGCCAAAAACTGCATTGGTATTGTTTGATAAATACTCGATGAACTTCTCAAATCTATCGCATTTGATTGTTAATTAGTCAATTGCAGACGAATAAATTAATATGGCCAGTTATAAGTTACGAAACTTATATGCAGAACTAGAAACCGGTGTTTAATGCAGGTAACTAAAGTCCCCAAAATTAAATTTTTAAAGCTATTTTTTCTAACGTTTTACTGCTGTCTTGACATGTAGGAAACCTTTCGCATTTGGATGTACCGTAGCAACCAGTTAACCGCGTATACCTGTTTTCTTAGTTAACCTGGTCAACGGATATGACCTCGGACTTCCTTGGGTAGCAACAGAAGAACTTATTTATAAACTACAATAAAAATAGGTCGAAGGGTCGCTACAAAAACAGGTGAAAGTATAGAAAAGGCCCAACTTGTTTACCTGTGAACGAGGTCAGTTTTTTTTTCTATTTCCTGTAGATATGGAAAACCGTAAACTCCATCTGGAGTAAATGCGTAGCTCCCTGGCGTATATAAAGACCAGAGATTTCTTGGAAAAGACACACTCCACCTTGTTAACTCCTCCAGTTCGACACTCAACTCTCCAGCTCAAAATGAACACCTTCAAGACTGTAAGTAAAAACAAGTTCTGCATAATTGAATAGTGTCACCATATTTATAGTTGCTCCATGTGAAAGTTTTAAGTTTTTTCAACAACGGAATCGAATGCATATCTCATTATTACTTCGTGTTTTTTTTTTCAAGGTCGTTATGGTTTGCGCCATGTTGGCTGCCTCCTGCTCCGGCCAGTACATGTCCCAGTAAGTTTATCCCTATTTTTTGTTCCAATATGAATTACGCAGCTACTGCTTAATAAAATAATTTTTACTAATTTAAACTTTACTTTGATGTACGTCAACAAAACAGCCAAGGATCTCAGTCGGGAAGTTCCAGCATGGCCGGTCAATACGCCACCCAGGCCCAACAGGCTGCTTTGAACGCCGGATCACTTTCTCTTGAACAACAAAGACCAGCAGCCAGCCCAGCTTTTGTTGCTGAGCAGTCCATTCCTGCGTCCAGCCCCGTCTCAGGTGCTGGCAGCGTAACAGCTACCCAACAGATCTGCTCGTGCGTCACCATCAACCCGGCCGCATCAGCTCTCCAGACCCCAGCTTCATCCGCTCCAGAATCCGTTGCTCCTGTTGCCGCTGCCCCCCAACAATCCTTTGCTGCACCCCAACAATCCTTCGCTGCACCCCAACAGACCTTCGCTGCTCCTCAGCAATCCTTCGCTGCTGCCCAGCAACAGGCGTACGCTGCCCCACAGCCGGCTGCCACCCAGACCCAGGGACGCTATTAAAAGATATTGACATTTGATAGCCCATCATCTTCATTATCGCTCGCCACTCATTTCTCATTTTGTATTGTGAAAATACAATAATATCATACTCGCATCAATTGTGTAACTTTTATTAGATACTCTTACGAATACCTCGTTTAAGAATTTAAGACAATTAAGAGACCTACCATAGGAAATGAACAAGGACGTAGAGGGCATGTGTATGTTCATTGCTTAGTCTGAGCTTATCTAGTCGTTTACAGACCTGACTACGTTATTTTATGGAGAAATGTCTATGCGCTAGAGATGAATTGGCTTAAGGATTTAGTTGCCTTGACATTGAGGTATTCGATCGATTTGCACGTAATAACGATAATACGTAATATGAAAATTCCTTTTATATATTTCGTGGGCAATGTTCACTATTGAGAGCCGAGGAAAAGAAGAATATCACCCTACAACATATTGACTGCAAAGTAACGTTAAAGTTTTGTTTCCCCTATGAGCTTTAATATTCTCCCATGACACGAGAGTTTTAGCTACTTGACAGGCAATTTTTAAACATATTTATCTCAAAAATTCAACGTGAAAAAGAGGGATGATGGCACACACAAGTCTGGGAGTGCGAAATAATACTGGCTGTTGTGTAGATTAGCGGAGACATATTGATTATGCAAACGGGCATCAGCAAAAAATTTATGCTTAAACAGCATCCAGTTTTTAAACAATTCTGTGTTGAATAACAACAAAGGTAGAAGAGGAAGGATTTTTTTTTAAACCTTCAATTTTAAGTCTTTGGTGTTCTGACGTTCCTGCGGTTACAACACGTCCATCGAATTCAAGCGTTAAAAAAAGAATGAACTCGTTATGATCAATAGTCTGTTGTTAGTTTTACTTAAATCGAATGTACTTTCATTCACTTAAATTGGACCAATTAGTAACATGAAGAAAGGCCCTACCTATTTGAAGAATTTGAAAATGGTAATGAGTGTTGCTATGTTTTGAATTCTATTTCCTTTTCATTCTGTGAACAGCAAACATTCCCTAACAAAGAAAACAATTAAATGTCTTTCATCTTGTCTAAGAGTTTCTTTTAATTAAGAATGAAAGAAATCTAATTATTACTTGAACCGTCAATTCCCACCAACGAAGGCCTGTCTGTTTATAAAGAAGCATACTGCATGAAAAATAGAAAAAGAATAATAATCCAATTAGAAGACAGTTCCCAGATTATCATGATTCCATCTGACAATGTTACAAACATTTAACCTGATAGCAATTAAATTTTAGATTTTAGCCTACGTGACCTAGCAACAACACTACCTGAAAACTGACCTACTTCAATTTTTATACTGACCTCTAATGCCCCATTTGAAAAATCCATTCTGGTTATCTTGTTTTGAAAATCAGATGCTCCTACCTGAGAAATCTTCACCTTTAGTGAGATAGAGAAAGGTCGAGGGTTCTTAAAAGAACGTACAAGGTTAAAACCTTGTACGAAAAGAGACGACCACAATAAAAACGAGTGAAAGTACAAAGAAGACCCAACTTGTTTACCTGTGAACGAGGTCAGTTCTTTGTATTGCCAGCGGGTATGAGAAACCTTAAACTCCACGTGAAGTTCCGTGTACAGTACACAGGAGTATATAAAGGCCCAAGATTTCTTGGAAAAGACATACACTTCACCTTGTTAACTCCTCCAGTTCAACACTCAACTTTCCTGCTCAAAATGAATACCTTCAAGACCGTAAGTCATTTCTACATGATAGAAAAATGTCATAATATCTAAAGTAGCTCTATATCAATATAATATCCCTACCCCAAAAAATTCAGCAATTAACTTTGAAATTATTCTTCCTGATTTTACAGGTCGTTATGGTTTGCGCCATGTTGGTTGCTTCCTGCTCCGGCCAGTACATGTCCCAGTAAGTTAACTTGAATTCATTTCAATTTAAATCCCTAGTTTTTCAATTCAAATCTCACATCTGCCTCGGAAGGTCATCAAGCAACCAGGGAGGTTCCAGTTTAAGCGGCATGCTGGTCGGTCAATACGCCAGCCAGGGCCAACAGGCCGCTTTGAACACCGGAGCACTTCCTCTTGAGCAGCAACGCCCAGCAGCCAGCCCAGCATTCGTTGCTGAGCAACCAAGACCAGCGGCTAGCCCAGTCATGCCAGCTGCACCGGCAACTAGCCAACAGATCTGCACGTGCATCACCATCAACCCGGCTGCCCAGCCCGCAGCTGCCGCTTCACCTGCCGTTGAATCCGCTGCCCCAGTGGCCGCTGCCCCTCAACAGACTTTCGCCGCTGCCCCCCAACAGACTTTCGCTGCTGCCCCCCAACAGACTTTCGCTGCTGCCCCCCAACAGACTTTCGCTGCTGCCCAGCAACAGGCGTACGCTGCCCCACAACCCGCCCAAACCCAGGGACGTTACTAAAAAAAAAGAAAAATTATGACTTGCTCATCCTTCTGCGTGAATTGTAACAACGATTACAATAAAACTTAATTCTTTCCCGAAAAATTATTCATTCATTTCTTATGTATAATAAATAAGGTTGAATATGGCAACGTCGATCATCTCCAGGGTTGTTGTTCTACATGCAACTAATCTTATTTTGACGTTTCCACGTAAATGTTGATGCAGCAGTTTACGAAGGACATGTTTACCCTATAATTGTTCTTCCGAGTTATCGCGTGTTTATTTCAAACGACTGCGTCGTTGATGCCAGTTAGATGCGGACGCGCTTGCGTCGCGCAACTACCCGCAGAACCATATAGACCGTGCGTGAAAAGAACGAGGGGCTGTAGTCCGACTGCGGTCGACAAAGCAACGTGCAATTGTGGCACAAGCCGTTCGTGTGTCTTCAAGTGTAGACGGAAACAGTGCGGGGACGAGGAAAATACAAGAATTAAGATCATCGGGAAATGAATTCGAACGTGCATGTGGATGGTTGTTTGTGTGTCGTGATGCAATTGACTTTCACTCAGTATAAATCAAACAAAAACAAAGTGTCATCTGTTACGTTTCATTTAGAGAGCGTGATATCCAGCAATCCGGAATGATTTTACTTCCTGTCGGAAAGAAAACCAATTAAACAAGGTTCGTTGTTTTTTTTTTTTATTTCTCTAACTCATTCTATTTTACGTTCGGGAGCGAGTGTGTGAACCCAAAGAAACGAAGGGAGTGCTAATGTAATCATGGCTATTGCAACATCTTTTATTCTGTTGAGGTAATTTTGCTCCCGAAATGATCCAGTCACGCACCCTTCCCCAGTAGGCCTCGAAACTAGACGCCCAAAAACATTGTGGAAACATAAAAAGAAAACGTTAAAAAAACAGCTTTTTGAATAATCGTAGCTCTCTGTTTTTATCATTTCATCCATTAAAATATTTAAAAGGATTCCTGGACACATTTCGATCATCCATTGCCGATTGAAACTCATCAACAAATTTATCCTTGAACGCATGTAAACATACAAGCAAACACTCTATCAAAATGAAAATCCCAATTGACATGTTTCCCATTCAAATTGCACTCCACGATTTATCGATAAACCTTAAACATTTTTCTTCCTACACCTTGATTACGTCCTACGCACACAAAAGTATCGAACGAAAGTGGATGAATTGCTTCTCCGTTATTACTCTGACCTCTTCAATGTCAGGCTCGCTCTTTGTTGCGTAAGAAAGTGCGAGAAAAAGATATGAATGTGATCGTTACACGTACAGGCGGATAAGAAAATTCCATTCCTTTCAACAAGGAAAAAGAACATTTTTTTTTTCATTTGGAAAAGTGGTAAGGAAGACCATATTGTGGGATGCAGATAGTGTCGTTTTTTCTAAATAGCTTTTTTGCTTTTATTAAAAGGTGGGCCTGGATTTGTATACTACGCACTTACATTAAAGCTTACACTAAAGCGTTGATGTTTGGTGAAATGTATTTAATAATTCCAGAAGCATCCTTTCTTTTTAAGATAATTATTGTTGCATAAATGCAGGTAACAACGTGCACGCGTAAACGTTTCGTATGATTTAGTAATAGGGTCGTACGACCTATTGAGATTTAAGTCCAGGGAATTATCTAGTGGAGTAGCAAGTCAGCGTTCGCGGCTCGTGATTAAAAGTATATAAACGATTGATTTAATAATTAAAAAAAAAATAGCTCTATATAGAGAAAATGTGTAACCAGTAATGACCTACCCCGGATGTTATATTCATTTCATGAAAAACATCCTCTTGTACGCATTATAATGGTTTGGGCGCTACAGTTGCCCGTGATCGTGAAAAAAAAATATGTATTGTAACGCTATACATTATCGGCCAAAATGCAGTCAACTGCTAATGAACTACGTGCAAGTAGGTTTTTACCCTCCCGCAAAGTCCGTGATATCAAATTGCAACGTTCAATACGAGCCTGTATAGCTAGCGGCAATCGACCACGTAAGGTCAAATCAACAGAATACAGATAGTCTTTCTTTCAGTTTTTGTTTCAATCAGCTTTTTTTTATAAAAAAAGAAAAAATCTGCGAACTATTCGATATTTTTTTGTCCAGCAGAGTCCATTCAAACTGGTCGAAGAAGATTTTCCACTTCGCCAGACACGTAAGCATTCAACTGGAGCCAAAATAAAATAAAATTCTTAGTGCCTTTAAAAGAGAGAAGAAGGGAAGTTTGACGTCTCTCAGAGCGATTTACTTATCCAGAAATTCAGTTCGATCTTGCTGAAATCAGTTAAAAATGTATGTGATGGCTATTTCGGGAACCTATAGAAGCTCACGATAAAAGCAAAGTTCACTGTTCGAATTCAACGTCAATGATTCAGTGCCCAAGTGTGAAGTCGATATTTTATGATTGAAAAATGTTGCATTTATTTTAGGAATCAGAAGACAAAAAATAAAATGGACGGTTTAACGTGGACGTCTGGATCGATGACGACGACCGATTTATTTTTGAGTGAATCTTTCCTCAACTCTACCGAAACGAACGTCTCGAACACGAACTCGTCGTTGCTGACGATTCCGGCGTTCGGTGACGTCGAGTTGGATCTCTCGCTCATCGAGCGTTTCCGCTCCAACAGTCGAGTCAACGACGGCGCCTTCTTTTGCCTCATAGCGGCCTATTGCGTCCTCATCATCTTCGGAACACTGGGCAACTCGCTCGTCGTCTTCGTCGTCGCCCGCCAACCGGCCATGAGGACGGCTCGCAACGTCTTCGTCGTCAATCTAGCCATCTCCGACTTGCTCCTCTGCCTCATCACTATGCCACTAACGGTAAGTTTAATTTTTGTTTTTTTGGGGGGGTTTATTTCTTCGGGTTATTCAGTTGAATCTGGTCCGTTTAGTTCAACATCTTGTTTCAGCGGTTGGAGGGCCAAAACACTTGGACCCCAATCGATTGTGTATGACGTCATGTGGGCCGGAACCAAGCCAAACAAAGTGAACAAGTTTCATTCGACTTTTCCTTTTATACTGAACTTCTCTATGATTTTAGAGTTAGAATAGAAAAATATTGTGTGTAGAAGGCATTTTTCTTTTGATCCTCCTATCGTTGGGCTTCCAAACTGCGTCTTTTCATGCCCAGTTTTTATATATCAACGGTCAGTAAAATTCTCTGGTCCGGTCTTTCTTTTTTTTCATCAGAAGCCTTTAGATGACGTAGAGAGAAATGTAATAAAATCTGTTTTTGATCAAGGAACATACGTATATATTCTTGTCCGGATTAAAGCGTTCGGTTGATGTGGAATAGCTTTGATAGTATTGGTTCAAACAGAAAAGATTGTTTATAAAGTTTAAGGACGTATTTGGCATTCAGTTTGAAATGGAAGATCCGATTGCGATGAAAATAAACAATAAGGGTGAAATAGAAAAAAAAAATGACGTGTAGCAATTATATTGATCGTTATCGAGTTGGGAGATTTTCAAATCATAGCTGAAATCTTATATGCATATCAATTTACGATTATGCACGGTAGCATAATCGATTGCGACGAAATCGAGACCATTTGAATCTGTTTATAGATCGTCAATTGTTTCCTCTTATTTTGTTTGATCCCGAATTTGTAGCTCCCCCTTTTCCGATTTTTTCCTTTATAACGAAAAGAGCAGCTCCCAGTGATGTGTATAGGCTCACAATTTTCTATCACGTTACCTCCATTCTCGAATGAACAGCAACGGCAGTCAAACTCAAATTGGGATATTGTTCCCTCATTAAAAATGAATGCTCATCAATATTTAAAAACACCAATCGTGTGGGCAATTTGACTGTGAATAACTATAGCAGTTGCCTTGATTGCTGATTGCCTGCACGATCTCTACAGAACTATACAAAAAAATTAACGGAGCATTCATTTTTCTGATCCGTTTGTTACTCGTTTGTGTTAGCTACAAGGAAAACGAAACGAAGTGGAAAAGGCGTAGAGTCATGGTAACATGCACTTTGATTTGTAAGATAAAAAATGTTGCACCAATTTCAGAATAGTCTAGTCACATTATTCATGTGTTTGTCGAACCATGCGTGGCGTTCTGGCTATCGTTCATTTCTTTTTTGTTCTTGCAATGTCAAATAGTTCCTTGCCGAAAAGAAGTAAATTTTCAAAATAAGAAACTGGTAGAATCACGTCAGTCACGGTTTGGGTCTTCCAGCTGACAGATATCTTTTTCTCGTTCTCACTTGTTATCTATGGAAATGAGCCGACGTTTCCTCTTCTTTCCATCGTCTGAGTTTGTAAAAACAGATGAATAAATCTATCCTGTCAAAGTTATCTTTTTTTATTCGCTTCAGTTACTTTAAAGGCACTTCAAACTTTTCGATTAGGGGTGCAGTCATTTCTTATGTACTAGATGTGCCAAGTGTTTGCCGAAACCCTCTAGACCTAACGCTTTGAATACTACGCCCCTAATAGAATCAACTTTACGTTTACTGATTGACGCTCATTTGTAATTCAAATGTTTTCATTCGTGAACACTGTTCACTACCGTATGTTGTAACGGAATACGTCACATTATCGGTTTAAGAGGCAATCTAAGAGATTTTGGCCAATGATTAAGTGAACTGTCGTTTGCAAATCATGGTCGGGAACAAAGTTCTATTTAGGGCACGACTTTTTTTTTTTGCAAACTTATGGACACGTTGGTCTGGTGTTCTAGTGGTTCGCTGTTCTGGTGGTTAGCTGTCACCAGGTTTAGGCTAAACGCGAGGCTAAGCGATAGGCTATGCGTGTAGGACGATCTCCACCTAGGCATGCTAGCCGATAAACCACATGATGTTAAACAAATAAATTCAGATTTATAAGCAACCAATGTAGACCGATTGTGATTGTGTTCAGAGTAAAAGATTTCACGTCAAAGTAATGTCAGTAAATCTGTGCACAGTAATTAACAAATTCGCTTACGAATAAACACGTAACAGTGATCAATCCTCATTTTGAAATATTGAATTTGGCCGACTCATAACGTACGTACATTAGTTTGTTTATCTCCTTCGTGACGTAACTGCCCTTTTGCCACCAAACCGCCCAAGGCAAATCTTGAAAAGATAAGCCTCTAAAAACTTCTAAGAAAACTGTGTAAACATTTCTACGCTAAAGTTAAAGATACTAAACCAAAATTAAACAACCATTCTATGTTTTACAGTTGATGGAAATACGGTCGTACACTTGGCCGTTGGGCAACTCGCCCGTCTCGTGCAAAATGGTGGGCTCATTGCAGGCCGTTTCCATCTTCGTTTCGACGCTCTCCATCACGGCCATCGCGCTCGACCGTTACCAGTTGATCGTCTACCCCACTAAGAAGAGTTTCCAGCTGACGGGCGCTTTGCTGGCCCTGGCCGGCATCTGGACTCTCGGCGTCGTTCTGGCTCTTCCCCTTTTTATCGTCCGCACGCTGCAGCATCACGACATCCCCATACCCAACTCGCCCATCACCTCCGTCGACTATTGCCTGGAAGAGTGGCCGAACGAGAGGGGCCGTTCCCTTTATTCCATCGGCAGCATCTTGATCCAGTACGCCTTGCCCATCATTACCGTGTCCGTGGCTCACGCGCGCATCTGCAACAAACTCCAAGTGCGGATGGCTTCCATGAGCCATCAGCAACAGCAGTCGATGCGCCAACCGCCCAGCGTCACCAACGGCCAGCAAACTCCGAACGATTCTTCTACGGCTGCCCGTGCCGTGGCCCGCGAAGAGAAACTCCGTAAAACCAATACGCTCCTAGTGGCCATCGCTATCATTTTCACCATCTGGTAAGTGATTTGAGTTTTATTTTAAAATATTCCCGACAAGTAAATTGGATGAAATCAGCGAATTGACACGAAATGTTCACATAGTTGGTTGCCCATGAACACGTTCAACGTCGTCGTCGATACCTGGAACGTCTTTGGAGATGACACAGAAACGATGCTAATCTGCTACGCCGTCTGCCACATGGTCGGCATGTCTTCGGTAAGCCCACGTACAATTACATTTCTAATTCAAGATTCACAAAATGTAACTGTGACCAAATCAGCCGGCAAGAAGAATTAGGGAAAAGCAGTTGAATTGATTTCGTATTTTATCGTGAATGTTCCAAAACATGCAGGCCTGTGCTAATCCGCTTCTTTACGGCTGGTTGAACGATAATTTCCGTAAAGAGTTCCACAAGATTGGCACTTCTTTCATTACCAAAACGATGAAAACGAAAGCGACGACTAGCAACGCCAATCCTCCGGAGATTGCCGGCATTCACGCGGGAAGTAAGCGACTCGAAGCGACGTCCGCCGTGATCGAGAAAGACGGCCAAAAGCAATCGATTGTTGTTCCATGTCCACAAGCGACAGGTGCCACTACAGCCGTGACTATGTTACCATCGCCGACGGGTGTGTCTCATTACCGGACGGAAGTGACGGTCGTCACCCATTTGGGGGCCGAACCTCCGGCTTCCGTCTATCGGGTCAACGAGACTAATGCGTCCGTCTCTCAGGAGCAACACCTTTGACTGACGAGTCGATTAACGATCGCTTCATTTATTTTCAATTTAATTAGCGACGATCATTTACCAAATTCAAATTGGCTATTAAAGCACGTCTGTAAATACGCTCTTTAGCTTCTTCCAACTGTCTGATTGTCTTTTGTGTTATGCGTGTCGTTCTGTTTGATTTTCTAGAGCAACATGAACGATATATAAAAGAGCTTTGATGAGATTGTCTGCAAATTAGGTTAAGCCATTAGTCCTTCTTTTTTAAATAGTGACTCTTTTCTTGTCCATACGAATATCGACTGACAGTGGGAGGAACAAACTGTGAAGCCTAGCGATGTTGTTTGTTAGTGGACTTCTATGGTAAATAATCTAGGCTGTTGAGGATTACAGCTGAAGAGTTGAAATTGGGTATAAAAATACACGTAACGCTCTTTGTGTAGACGGGCCTCGCGTATTGCATAGTTGAGCTGTACATACTTGCACATTGCCCTATTTATAGAACATTTTGATTGGGAATAGAAAAATGAGAGTGATTCCAGTTTGAAAATATTACATAACTATTTAGATTGAATTTTCCGGTAAAATTAAAAATGAGCTTATCGTGTAGCATTTTGCATGGAGGGATCAGTTCTTTATCATGTTGCGATTTTGAGTTTCATACTTTCAAATGGCAAATGTATCTGGAATGTACTCATCCGACGGATAATACACATTCTCTTGTTACAGCATTACAACTTTCTTGTATGTCGTGACATTTATGAAAAGACCGAAAAGGTTATGAGGATTTTTCAGAATCTTTTCTGTGTGGGCTTACTTAATCTGCATCTACTTTTCTTTCTTTACATTTAAATGTTAACGTAGTTCTTTTCTTTCTTGGGCTCGATAAAGTTCGTGCTGTCAGACATTTTGTATCACATTCATCGTACCATCGACCAATGCCAAACGAACACAGTGGCAGTATAGACTTTGGTTGTAATTCATCTCGATATCAATAGCCTCGAATATCAAAGCTCGTCATACCGAACGCCATTTTCAAATACGTCTTAATACTTTATCAAAGCTCCTTTCAATTATTGGCAGCTAGTGCCGACGTGACTTTTTAACGTCAAATTCTAAAAAAAAAAATGGCAAAAGAAGAAAGACATTCCTACACACAGGTCTGCGTGTGTGTATGTGTTTAGGGAACCATCTCTGTGTGTCGATATGAGAAGGTGGCATGCAATAAAATTTTTAGAAGAACTGAGCATCGATGATTGAAGAAAAAGCTTTCAACATTACTCTGTAAGGCCAAGGAATAAAAGCAGTTTGATAAATATGTCGTACAAAGGTGCATTCTGTACGCCATTATTTTTTCAGGATTTACGGAATATGAAAAACTAAAAGCTGTACAAAAGAAAATGCAGACGGGTCGTTTTCGACTTGAACTTTTCTGGAATGTACATTTTTTTTTTTTTAGCCAAATATCTTATGTGACCAGATAGTGAAATTGAGGTAAAAAGACTTTTTTTCCTTTTTTTTATTGTACAAATAAATTTGCATGTGCTCGTCACAGGTTATTCACGATATATGTGCTGAAAAGTGGATTATTTACATAAAACAGGCACCATTGTGTTTTCTCGATTTGTAGACGTGTCTGAGCTCGCATGAAAGCTCGTAGCCTATACTTACAGAAGTAATCTCGCCGCCACACAACCATCTTTAAGAGTAAATCTACTCATCTATTTGTGAATTGTAAAGCATTGTTCCAGAAGAGCTTGTAAAGGCATTAAAGGATCTACAGAGCCGAAAGTATAGTCCGTGCGTTGTGTTAAACATGTGACGCATTTTTAGAGAACGTGTCGAAAGGAAATGGAGCCCAAAGTACGTATGGAAAATTTGTTTATGCAGGTTTCATTTTTCGTGTGTATCAACATGCAATGTGTACTTTTGTTTTGATTCCAGCATGTAATGGTGCTATGTCATGTTTAGGATTGTGAAACTGGAGAATACTTTGGGAGCGGTATAATGCAGATAAATTTGACCAATTAACATGTAGAATTAAGCTGGATGTGAATTTCTGTGCGAAAATCACAGACTTGCGATTATGCTGTTAAAGAAGTTCATTTAAATCTGTGGAGTGTCAGACCGTAACTGAATAGTCAAGTGCCACTGATAAGAATTAACTTAATTTTTATCTCTTCTCCTTTGTGCAAGGGTACGCCGGGAATTCAATAACGCTTCGTCCCAAGCCGTGACAGTAATTAGCAGGGAACAAGGGAGAGTGAACAAGTGCAAGTTGACACTTTTTGCCCTTGACGAGGTCTTTTACGTCGCTGCAGGTAAACCGTTTCAATTTTTTATGTAAGAGCGAAAGCCATGTGTGAGACACGTTCCCGTCGAACTTAAGATAATGATTGAAAGGCAGGCATTAAAATTCAAAGGGTGTCAATATTTTCTACCTAAATTTGTCTCTTTAGTTTAACATCCAACAGAAAAAATAATGAGGAAAAAAAGAAAATGATGGAAAACCAAACAGAAGCAAATATTAATCAATACAAAGCAAGGCCTTTCCTGGCGAATGCAAATGATTTGCTCTTCAGTTCGCCAATATACAATTTTCACCATTTGGTAAATTGTCGCCTATGCTGGGTAAACTCGTGAACTCTCAACGACGACGGGTTTGTGGATGACTAATAATCTGCACTTGTAGATCTTTTGATATGTTAAGTTGCATGTTGAACTTGAAATCGACATCTCCGCAAGAGAGAGCGAGCCCATTTAAACCCGAAGCAATATCATTGGATTACATCCAATGATATTGATCACTGATGTTTTGTCCCCAGACAGCATACGCAAGTTCTTTACGCTGTCTGATTTTGTCGGATTTATCTCTTTTCCAATCCTGTAGGATGCATAAAAAATAGAATTTTGTTTTTTTTATGATTCCAGGTTGGTCCAACTCTGATGGTACTGGTCTTTTATTATGGCTAAAATATCATTTTTTGCTAGCCAAACATCGCATTTTTCTTTTTCTAAAAAAAGAACTTAATACTGTTTCAGTTATCCACCCACTATTTTGCAACGCCATCAATATTGCTTAAGCAGAAGATACTGCGTCGTAACTTTTCGCTGCCCAAATACGTCAATTGTTTTTCTTTGTGTGATTTGATCGCCAGCTTTTGGCAACGAAAAGACTTATGGTGGGCGTTGCAGGCATGCCTCCGACATATACTACCCTTTTTCGTAGCAAATTGATTTAGCTTCGATTCGGAAATTTGTGTCGTGAAATAATTAATGGCGTAATTGCTATTGCATCAATCGTCTCCATAAATCACTTCTCAAGGCGTAGATAGGCCAACCCTTTTTGCTGTGACCGACTGCAGCACTTAAGGAAAAAGTAAGACATCGTCGCAAGTCTTCCACCATCTTTATTCATAGACTCAATCTCGTTATCGTTTTTCCCTGGAAATTAGCAAAGAGTGTATAATGCGTGCATGATAAAATGTAGTCGAGGAACAAATCATGCATTTATTTGTCTAATGCGTTCGCAATCTGAAGCTCAAGTCTACCATTTTCTCGAAGTGTGCGGAAATGCGATTAGAGTTTTACGTGTCATTCAGACGTATGATCCATAACACCCAGATTCTTAATAATTAGTCTCCAGATTACGTGGATTTAATTTTGTAGGAATCTCGGGGGAACTTGGCTTCTAAATTGATTTCATCGTGATTTGCAGTTTCTTATTAAATAAAACAAATTATGTGCAGATGCTTCCTGCTATTGTCCCATCATATTTGCAACGCCGAATCGTTTTATCAAGAAATACACAACCAAATAAAGGAAAAAAAAGCTTCTTTTGCACGTTCATACATTTTTGGTCTAATAATAAGAATGGGCTTTTGTGCCACCAACTGTCTGGGCAGACGAACGCGAAGGTTTAGTACAGCTGATTAGCAGTTGATGTAACAAAGGACTTAATTGGATTTTGAACTTCGATGGATCTTCACAATATTAATCGCTACACGTTTCCACTTCATTTGATCAAAGCCGTGAAGTAGATTAGACCTTAATCTTTTAAGTATGTAATTAACGTCACATCCTTATGGTTCAGTGTTTCAAAAATTTCGCTCTGTCATCTGCCACCAAAGCAAAGTTATGATGGCGGGGATACACAACTATATGCAGTCACCTTACACGTCCTCACCGATAACAAAGATGTTTGAGTGGTGTAAAGAGAATAACAAGCACTAGCTCTGGGCCTTTTCTATTGCCTCTAGATGGAAAAAAAAACTAAGATATAAATAACAGCAAAAAGACAATAGTTCATGTGAGCAATAAGTTACTGCAGCACTTGGCTGTGAAAAAGTATTCTAGAAAGTCGATCAAGTATGTGTGCGTGCCAAAACCGGCTGCATCTGGCGCGTAGCAGCCGACGACAATGGGACGTGGAAATGTTCCATTGGAGAGGATTAAAGGCCACCAGAATTTGGCAAGTGGGTTGACTAAATGCCAGATAATCAACAACAATTGATGCTGGGAAATAAAAAAGATTTAGCAGATAAGAACTGTACGAGTATTTTGTTTCTTTATTGTGTAAGATAGCTACAATTAACGATGCAAGAGCTGTTCGACTGATAATTTTGTTACGCATTGCTAATGGCGGGAATGTCTAGACGCTTGTCAAAATGGCAATGCAGCCGTTTCCGATCTCTGCAATTAGTCGTTATTGTTTTCTACCGTAATATAAATTGCGAATTAATTTCCCAAGTAATACGAAAATAAAATAATTCCCAGATTTTAGCATAGCTTTCTAGTTCTCTACTTCTGACCTAGAATTTATTGCAACAGCGATCGAGATAAAGAAATCCGGCAACGTTACACGTTGCGATGTAAACACGAACTCAATTCTTGTTGCCGGCCAACGACCAGTCACCATTTTCAACCAGTCTCACCATGCCGATGAGAAGGTAAACCCTGTGATCTCAACTATCAGGAGCATATACGACACCTTTTGTGTCGTTTCAATCCATTTGTTAGCCAGGTGAATGGTAACAAACGTTTGGACTCGGAACATCGCCTGCAACACAATCGGTAAGTCTATTCCATATGAAATGTATTTTTTTTGGAACATGCTGCCTCAGGCTTCGACACTTTTGATCAGTTGATGATGTAACACTTTGTAACTTTCCCAGATGCAAATTTCGATCAGATAGTTTGATATTGAACACAGCATAATTTCAATCAAAGACCAACTTCCACTCAGATGAAATGTAATAGATGAGCTACATATTGGTGATTTCATTTTTCCCCGTATTAAGTTTTCAACATTTCTCATCTATTGTTTCAATTGCTTTCCTTTTTTTTGTATTTTACTCCTTCGATCTTAGTCTGACGTTCGATTTGTAAAAAGTAATTGCTATCCCACTTCGCGTGTTCTTCCCACTCACAAACACGTGGTGTTTTCCGCGTATTTCGATAACTGGGACATTTATTTCCATCCAATTCGTTTCTCACCACTTTCAGTTCTATTGTTTTATTTATTCCCAATTAGTACATGCCGTGAAAGTGAAAGCTTATGAGAAACCCAGTGAAGCAAATAACATTCAATCGATAGCACACCCATCCATAAGCCTGGCAATATTCGCACCGATCCATTCCAATTTGGTTAAATTTACGTCTGTTATTTGCCACAGATACACCGGTTGCCATGTTAACAAGTTTGCTCCGCTGATTCTTCGTCACGTTTCAGACGTAACCACGGCTTTAAATCAAATGCCATTCAGCTGTCATGGTTCAATCATGTAACACCTATGCTTTGCTTTTGTTTTCTTAAAGAGATGGTTGTTTATTCAAGCCATGAATCTTAGACAAAAAAAAAATTTCAATTTTTTATTTTAAGTCACAAAGTTGTTACATCACGAATGGAAGTCAGGATTATGCGGCTGTCTACATAGTTTTCTTTGTGAATAGAACATGTTTTTTTTGCCGTTGGGAGTAAAAAAAAAAAAGGAGGGCGGAGTCTCTCTGTCGTAGGTTTGCACCATGACGTTGTGTAAGAATCACTCTTTGATCTTCTTCGTGTCCATTTTGTTGATCTAGTTGCAAGTCGGCAGTACTAACCCAAGGAGAGATAAACAAAAAATCAGCAGCTCATCACACAACCGGCCCAAGTATTTTCTTACTTTCCCCCGCTTCCAAACTATCGTGGAAGCGTAATGGAGCATCGTGTCGCCGACCCCTATTGATTGCCCACGGAACAAGGCCACAGGACGTTCACTTGTGTACCGGCGAACGTAGCAGAAAACAGCTGATTCATACAAAAAGAAGGTAAAACGTTTTCTTTTTCATCTGGATTAAGTAGGAATCAAATGAACCCGGGGAGAAAAAAAAGAATCACGATCGAGTATTAAAAGAAATGCAAAAAAACCTACCGGTGGAGGATTTTAAGTATTTCGATTTTGAATTCCATTTTTCCTTTTATTTATTTTTCCAATTTTTCTGAATGTAGTGGATTGCAAGGAAATGGGGAGGAAGAATTCAGATTAATTAGGCAACCGCCGATTTTGACTATAAGTCTGGCGCTGAATATGTGAAGGAATGTCAATACCGATGCAGCCAGAGATTCGCCCCTTTATCCTATTTGTGAATATCAATCAGTTCGACAACGAAACTTTTTGTTATGATGGAACGGCAACTGAAGCGTACAATGGAAAATCCTTTCAATAATTCTCTAATTCCTCGTGTGGCTCGATTGAAACTTCCCAATTTCATGCCTTTTCGCTAATGTCAAGGGCTGTACTATCGTCCTTTTGCAATCCGCAAATGTAATACGTGCCTCCTTTAATACTTCCGTATTGCGCTGTAGGCGCGCCACAGATCTGTCTAGTCATATTCATAATGAGGACTGTGGCTCGTGTGAGCTTCCCAGATATCATGCCACTTCATTACTGACTGGACGTTACTGTCAAACAGACCTAAAAAGAAGAATGTTCTATTTACAGGCAAGTCTCGTGATTGGAAGCAAAGCTCTAGGTCGGGGATTAATTTGTGTACATTCATTATAGCTCTTACTCCCTCTGAGCTTAGACATCGTGAAGGATGGATGAAAACGACCTTTGGAAGATCGATAACTAATTTTTTTTCAATTAATCTTGAATAGGAAAGAAGAAAATAGTGGACACTGTAATTGAAATCGGCGAAAGAAAGAATGGCCATTGAAGATTTCGACGACATTTTACCTCATGTGGGCAGTTTCGGCGCCTTCCAAAAGAGGATCTTGCTCTTATCTCTGCCTGTCAATTATTTCCTGGCTGTCGTCTACATGGCGCAAATCTACCAGACTTTGGTATCAGACTCTTGTTATTGGATACCCGTAAGATTCGATCCATTAGACGTCCAGACGCTGGGACTCTTTTAATGTGTTTACTTGAAGAATATTTTCTTAGTCTTTTCTTTCAGCTGGGAGAGACTCTCCTGTTTCCACGTTTACATTGGACCTTCGCTTATTTTTTTCTATTTGCATTTTTACTTTGTTTGACTAGACACCAGAACATTGGTGCGCGGTACCTGAACTGAGCAACTTGGACTTATTGGATCGACGGAATTTGTCAATTCCGTTGGAGCTGCGCGACGGTGAGCTGGCCTACAGCAGGTGTCGCATGTTTGATGTCAACTACACTCACGTAGGCTACTAAAAAGTGCAAATCATCTAATAACTTTATGGCCAAATTTTCAAGTTGAGCTATCGGCAAAATCAGTTCGTTTAACGTCACGTCTTGTTATTGAATGGCATTCAACTCGTAGTGTGTTAAATGTTATGTTTGACGTCATTGGTTTTGTCTAATCAACTTCTTTTATTTTGCTTGTTCCGCAGTGTTTTTTCTTTTTGCCCCACTTGATTTACAGCGTTATAAATGTAGCTTCTTTTGATGTCAGTTCTCATTTGATGTTACATTCATTTTCTTTCCGACACGGGCACAGATGGACGTGACGGAACAGCCAAACTCATCGTGGCCTACCAAACCGTGCTCAACTACTGACGGCTGGGATTATGACCTGAGTGGCGGCATGTATCACACTATCGTCTCTGAGGTTCTATTCTCCACACTTTTTTTTATTATTAGTTTGGTCGTCTGTTAATCAGGCTTTAAATCAAGGAGAATTAAAGAAATGTTTCTTTTTTTTTTAATCAGAAAGCCACTCGGCCAAAGTCTGGCCAATAAAGTTTCGTAAATTGATTAGATGTTTGAAATTGATATTTCCTGTTTAGGGGCAGAATGAAATTGCGTCATTGTGTGATGTTTTAACTTTGTTAGTTTAGTCCTTTTTTTTTTTCCTTTTTCCACGTTGACCATTTCCAAAATGATTAATGTCGGTTCTGTTAATGAAATTCGGCCTTTTTCTTTTTGGCGTCTTCAAAGGGGTTTTCAGCTATTCAATGTCCGGTTCTTTTGTGCCTGTCTTTCCCCGGAATGAAACTTGATGTTCTATCATTTGCCATTTTGTTTAGAGTAATTGGGTCTGCGATGACGACTGGCGACCCAATTTCGCACAAGCCATGTTCTTCGTCGGGGCCATCGTCGGCAGTCTGCTCTTTGGTTTATTGGCCGACTGGTATGGTAGATTACCCGTCTTGATCATGAGCAATGTACTGGCGTGCGGCGCAGGCGTGGCTACCGGATTTGCCAAAGGATTCGTCGATTACGTCGTCTGCCGCTTCCTCGTCGGCATGGCTTATGATCTCCATTACATGTAAGTTGATTATTCAAATGTCAACTGATGTTTCTTTGATCCACCGTTCTGATTCGATTATTTATTGAATTTGTTTTTTTTTTGTCCAGGATGATGTACATTATCTGTAAGTATGTTACGATATTATTACGTACTCAAAAGTTTATTTTTTTTTTTCAAAACGGTGAAACGAAGGATTTTGAAAGTTATCGAATAACATATTTACAGGAGGGTGTTGGAGGGAATGGATTGGGGGCGGAATAAGCCGATTAAAAGATGATCCTTTTCAACAGAAACGTTCCAAAGTGAGATATTTGAATAGACGCAAAGCTGGGGGCTGCGTATGACGTTTTGTGCGTCGCGGACAAAACGCTAAAGCCTGTCGATTTCCGTTTCTATCGTTTCGCATTCGTCGTCAAGCTTTTGAAAAAATACCGGGGGCGTAATATAATTGGCTTCTCTCATTGAACTTGGTAGCAGAAGTAAGCTTTTGTAGTTCTTCACGTGCGCTAATTTCTATTGTTCAAAGAGTTTTACGCATTCGCTTTGACTGGCACTAGAAATAGTTGAACGATCAAAAGATTTTCCGTCATCCATTTTTGTTTGTTCCCTAATTAGGGTAATAATAATTAGCATACATTGCGGGGGCGATTGAACAGTAGGTTTTTTGTTGGTACTTTGCTCTTTACTCTCGGTGATTAAGTTTAGCGGCAACGATTCTCGACTACGGCTAAACTAAACTTGATAGTAGCTGAAGAGCCTTGTCTATTTCTCCGTTGATTCTCTTTCATGTTTTTGTTGTGATTCGATTTCGCCATTTTTAGCCGAGCTTTCAACGCTAGGGGGAAATCTATGGAGTGTAGTAGGTGGAAAGAAGGGATAGTAGGAAATAATCTTTAAAAGAAAAATAAACTGGTTTTCTAAATAAGTCTGAGGGAGCGTTTTGGGAGCCGTCCGAAAATAGTTTCTCTTATTTCCTACGCAGTTTCCGATTCTACGCTCAATTTGGTAACAATGCGTATATCGATCGATAGAAACTGTATCAAAAGTTTGGGCTTTTTTTTCCCTGGAATTGCCGAATGTAGAGTGACCAACCGTTTTTTTTTTAAACTAAAGTATTTTTTGGATACGTCAGAAATGGGGAATTAAAATCGATATTTATTGGATAGTTTTGTTACGTCAGAGAGCGTTTGAAGCGATGATGCGTTGTAACCGCCGACATCAAGATTTTTATCGTCAAATCTCATTCCCTCCGTTTTGCTGGATTCACATTGTCCTCTTCGTGGGTTGCCTTTTCTCCACGAAATCGCTTTTAAACTGTTTTGTTTATTTTTCCCGCATTTTTTTGTTCTTCCGCGTTAAATGACGTTTCTACGCAACGGGCAAACTTGCACGAAAAAAAACAAAACCAAACATAAAGAGGCAGGAATTAAAAAAAAATCGCTTGCTTCCGCCCTTTTGTTTTTTGCTCAGTGATGGAGTACGTCGGTCCTGAAAAAAGAACGATAGTGGGCAACGTTCCCTTGGCTATTTTCCTGACTCTGGGCGCTAGTAGTTTGCCGTGGATCGCTTACGCTTTGGCGGATTGGCGTCTTTTTTCCATCATTTCCTCGGCTCCGATTGCCATTATCGTTGTCGCTTGGTGGCTAGTTCCCGAATCCGCACGATGGCTCGTCCTCAAGGGAAAATCAGACCAGACGCTCAAGACGCTGCAGCAGTGCGCTCGTATCAACAAGAGAACAGTCGATCCGCTCATTTACCAGGAATTTCAAGTAAGGCCCACCCCATTTGCCTTTTCTTCTTATCTCTTGCCATTTAAAAACAATTCAAAGTTTACGAATTATAGGCGGCAACGTTGAGAACGTACCAGCTGGAAAAAGAGAATCCCACCAATTGGATGGATCTCTTTCGCTCGCCAAAGATGCGCCAACGCTTTCTCATCATCACGTTAACGTGGTAAGCATTTCATTTTTCAATTCGATATCTGATTCAAATGGGGTCTACACATTTCCTTATGCATTGAATTATTGTGTTATCTTCTTTTCTTTTTTTTTTTGTATTGATCGCGGACACCATGCACGCACGGGAAAACATTAGGATGGTCATCACGGTGGTTTACGACGGCTACGTCCGCTCCTTGGCCATCTTGCCCTATAGCGTTTTCATCACCAACAGCGTGGCCGGCTCCCTGGAATTGCCGGCCGATCTAGTGCCCGTCGTCACGCTCGATCGACTCGGAAGGCGCTGGACTCTGATGTTGGCCCTCGGTTGCGCTGGATTGGCCGGAATCGCCACCGGACTCGTTCCCCAGAGTAAGAACTCGCATTCTTTTTCAGCATCCCCCTCCCGTTTTTTGGCCGTCTGGCAGTTCCCAAGAAACAAAAAAAGAAAGGAAAGAAGACAAACACTGTCACGTCGCTTTATTTTTATCTTCTATTAGGCTGGGCAATGATGATGACTGTTCTGGCCATGGCCAGTCGCTTCTTTATCACCATCGCCATGAATACGGGCCTGCAGTATACTGTGGAACTCATCCCGACGCAGTTGCGCGGCCAAGGGACCGGCGTCGTCCACATCACTGGGCACGCTGCCACTTTCTTCGCTCCATTCATCCTCTATCTGGTAACGTATTGCAAACACTGACACCAACCGTTTCTATAATAATAACCCACCCCGCCAAAATAGTTCAACTACTGACGTGTGCAGTCTGTTTAACTATTTATGGACGTCATTCTCCCCCCTCACTGTTTTTCTTTCTTGTATTTTTTTGCAATTTTGAATCGACCTCCGGGGGGCTATCGATCCACTCCTTTTTTTTTTTTTTTTTTTTTGCTTAGCTGGACTGAATGTCTTAGATATATAGTAGACCGCGACAATAATGAAATGATAATATTGGTTATGTATGTCGTCTGTTTGCTTTCTTTAGTAGATAGCTGTAGATATTAAATCATTTAAATGTTAGTTTTCGTTAAACATTATCTGTTATTATTTTTGTTAGAGCACGTATTACAACACGTTGCCGTACATTGTGCTTGGTGCTTTATCCATTTTTGGCGGACTTGTTTGCCTTCTCTTACCGGAAACTGCTAATCAAAATTTGCCTGAATCAGTCGCCGATGCTGAACATTTTGGAACGGGGCAATCTTTCTTCAACATACCGTGCCTATCAAAGTACCATTTTTTTTTCTCTTTTAGTCAATTTATTCATTGTTTAAAGTTTTTCGTGATGTAATACAATCAAGTTGTCAATTTCTTTATTCGATTGCCGTGTAGGCGTCGTGAACGTCGAAGAAGATTGAACGATGTCGACAACGTTAAAAAGATTTTACCAGCCTTGGATGCTGTGGGCGTCAACTCTGCTCGTCGATACGTCAAGGACCTGTCACATCCACCGTGTCAGCTTGGAAAATCTCAACAAGAAACGGGTTCTCTTCCTCGTAGACAGCAGACTGAAGGCTGCCAGAATGACTCTTTTGCTAGCAGCAATCCATCTTTTTTGAATCAGACCACTCGATTTTGATTGTGATTCTCAACTAGAATAGGCTAGAATTTTTCTTTTATGTTTTGACGGTTCCTTTTTTTCTTCTTCTTCATTCTAGACATCCATTTGTGCCTCCCGACTCTCTGCGGGATGTACGCGTTGATCCCCTTTCCCGCAAGTTGGACAGGCGTATAAACGAACGATTTCAAATGGGTTCTCACAATAAGGTTGTCCAAGTAGAACGAACGATGATGGCTCTGAATCGCGCGTACGCGCCATAACTGCTGGCACACATAACAAGTCATGTCTTCTAGACTATTTTCTTCTTTGTTTGTTGAATACGCAGCACAAGTCTACTAGTGTCGAAAGATACAGAAGAGATTGCATTTCCAGATCTGCTCAAAAAAAAAAAACTGAATTAATGTGGGAGCTGTTATTACGTTAGCAATGCGTGGATAAACAACTTATAGCCTGTAGATTAAAAAAAAAAAGATATAAACAATGAGTATGAGACTTTTGATGACTTGCTGTTGTTTGTGTGCACAAAGCGGATAACTTGGCTCCGTTATTGGTTTCCTTTTTTTTTTTTTTTTTTCGTTTTTATTTCCTCTCCGGCACGATCGTCAATCTTTTTTTTATCGAAAATTGTCATTATGTGAAGGGTCTTTCGTACATAACAGACGATAACTTGGCGAATGAAGTTGTTGAGAAACTGAAAGCAACTCAATAAGCCAAAGTTATTGACATCAAGTATAAAGATGATTTAGGAATCAATGCGGCGTTAAACCAATGGAAATGTGTTGACGTGGAGCAATTTTTGTTCTAATGTCACTGGGTTCAATTAACGCAAAGTAGTTTTCTGAAACTACCGTAATAAAGTTATTTATAGGATATAATTTAGGATTGTGTTATTTCTCTACTTACTTGCAGACGTAAAATGAATAGACCATTTCAATTGCCTGTAAAAAAAAATGGCAAAAGTTGCTGATGAGGATCAAATTGGTATGAAATAAAAGTTAACTTTTAATTACATGCTGTATAATCGATATTTATCAGGAAATGAATACCGGCTTGCAAGAAATTTCCATGTTGGTCTAGAGCAAATTAATTTCCTACTTTATATCACTTGAATTGTTTCTGTCTTCTTATTCATTTTGTGACCTTTGGTAAATCAAGCTGTCGATGGTACAGCAACTAAATACACGTGTTTCGATTTCTTGTACGTGTTCTTCTTTAGAACTCGTTATAAAGGATTTGATGTACTACTGTACAGATTGGATTGCTTGTTAACTTAAATTTGAATTAACTTATTGATTTAACAGTTGACCATAACAGATAAGTGCCTGCAGCGAGATGATTATACCACCTCAAACTTCGCCACAAGTTTGACATTTGCAACTGTGAAGCCACAAGATAGAGCAAAGGTAGTTGACGGCATAGGAGATGGGCTCCTTTTCTAAAATAATAAATTTACAAAAAAAAATTTAAAAAAAAATGCTTTACATCACACGTACATTAAATAAAGTAAAATAAATCTGAATTAATGGAACAACATCCACCGTCATAAAACTTGCAGACGACGTTATGATCGTTGGTCTATCAAATAAATTCGCATGGAGATCATGATTTCATAGCAGTTTTATATGTAAATGGACTAGCCTACACAAATATTCTCATATCAGAGATGAACGGCCTTCTTCTCTAGCACGGCTATATCTTTTAGTTACTACTCGTTAATTTCGAATCATTGATCCAGACAAGCAGAAATGGCTTCACTACTATTAAAGTACTTCACATCAATGCTTACTCCCCAAAAGATTGGGCTTGGGTGATTTTAAGGAATTGCTACGAAATAACATGCATATTTACCCATTAAATATTCCGGACTTGCCAATTCGCGATATCCGAGAATTGAAGTTATGTGTTTTTGCCAAGGTGAATAAAAATCGGTCGTTGTTCCCTTAACGATGTCGAAAAACATTTAAAGTTCCACTGAGGCAATCTCGAACGTACTACATCATTGGGTCCATTTTTATTCCCCCCTCCTTACACCGGTTTCCCGCCAACTTTTAGGAAAAGCTAAACAGGAGTTTCCCGTCCATGATAGAATTAGGGTGAAATTTTTTATGCTAGTGAATCAATCAGCCCCTATAATTAGGGGTATTTTCGGTCAACGTAACACGACTTGAACAGGATTGCATTACAAGCTAAACGATACACAATAAAATCATTATTAAAAATTAATGATGCCCCCTAGCGACCTTCGTTTTCTATTGTTCAAAAGGATTCGTCCTGACCTTGTCCAGTACTGCTCTAGCCCATGACACGTGACCTATTGTTCCTCGTCAATTTTGCTCTTTAATCTTTTTTGTCGTTGGCTGAAATTAACATATTTTATTTGTTATTGTAACTTATCAACACAGTTGTCAATGTCTAAGAAATTTTCTTACATATCAATTTATGTGTATATTCCTGAAATTGGGCTTTGAGCCATGTCCGCCAACCGAAAACCATATCAGAATCATGGCTTCCAAAACCACTCATGTCACGGCGGCATGGTGCCTCCCTATCTGAATCTCGAACGGTCAGCACAAACTGAAGCTTTCGTCGTTGCCCCCCTCGTGTTTGATCCAGTTACAGAAAATAGGCAAGCATCTGTAGGATCTCATGAGCATGCTGCCGACATCTTCAGCACAGATTACAAGTATTTGCCCGACACCTGGAATAGTGATTGCTATGATGATGCAGAACATGTGGCATTTAATCTCTGTGAGGTAAGTTCGAAATTTAAAGATTATTTGCCAAGTGGGTTTGCTATAGTTCATAACTTGTTGACTTTCGCTAATTCATTTGTATTGGAGTGAACATGAAGATAGGTGGTGGTTATTCATCATACCAATTCTTTTCTTGTAGGATAATCAAAACTTGATCTACTGGAATGACCCATTCACCAAAGGCAATTTTACGCAGCTATCTCCTTCAGCAAACTCTCATACCACGACATCAGTAATGCCCATATTGCAAGATATATCTTCCCCTTGTGTACCTTTAAGACAAAATCAGCAGAAAGAAGAACTGCAATCGACCAAGGGGGCGCTACTTATAGCGAGCGAAGAAAAGTCAAGAGAGAATCACGTATGCCCTATGTGTGGGCGTACATTTGTCTACCAATTAAACTTTGCAAAGCACTTGACAGCAGCAGGCTGTTGTCAGCCCCCTTGCAAAAAGAGCCGAATGGATCCTGAGTCTGATACAAAAGAAACATTCAAATCTAATACCCTGCCACGAACCAGCCGTACCAAGAAAATAACGCGATCCAATTCAACCAAGTCACGAAAAAAACAAACCGTTCCATCATTAAACAACCATCCACAAGAGTATCTACCGAACACGGTAATCATTTCCGATTTGCAAGGGACTCCAATGATGATGCTTTCAAGGGAACAAGATTCAAGATACTTAAGGCTACGAAACAACGGCCCTCAAATGCATCAGGCCAGTACGAAGCCCAAACCCTTTTCGATAGTCTACAAGAGTCTACATACTGCAGTTTTTGTGACTTGCAGTTGAATTCAGAGAACCTCTATCAACGACATCGCCTTGCTCATGCTCTTGTGATCCAGCTTACTCGTTGCCTGGTGCATTCTCTACCAAGAATTTCATCTCCATATAATGAGACAACTTGTGGCAGCAATCCGGCTGTCCTCGGTGATTGGTTGAGTGACCAAATCCGTTGCAGTATTAATGACGACAACTGGTTAAAACTTTCTGTTCAGGAAGTGGAACAAGTACTGGGCAACAGCAACATGGACGTAGATATCCCACAACGCCACGGAATTCAAGATAATGCTGGGTTTCAAAACATTGTTGACCTTCTAGTTAGCCAAGATTTGAATCTCGCTCCGGTTAGTGAGTTTGCCGACGCCACAAGAATATTGGATTTCATTCCACAGGAAACGGAAAAATCTATAGAAACGACTGGGATGTCTACCTCCGTCACGTACGATCCGTTTCTAATTCAGTCGGTGTGCAGTATGCCGGACCAGCCCATGGTTTGCAAATTAATGATTGCTAATTATTGCTACTTCAATGATCTTCTTTACCCCCGATTGCTAGATCGTTCCAGTTGGCAGCGACTTAGGGACAACTGAAGTGGCTAGTCCTGTTTGGCAGACATCCGGAATTGAAATGTCAGATGTGAATGGATGCACGTCTTTCTGCGATTTTAATGAAGCAGAGGGATCTTTCAAGTTACTTATTACAGATCTTGATGTTGTGGAAAGGCAAATGGCTAGCCTTTTGAAGAGTTACGAAACTCTTTCACCGTCAGGTAAAAATTTAGCTACTTATTATGTATTCACTTAGTCACAGATAAATGGTCTTGAATTAGACGATGGCGGGAATCTTAGTCACTCCGAATTGGAATTTGAGCATATTTGCAACGGCCATCCGCAGGATAAGTTTGCGATGCACCACACCGCTTCCTCACGGGCGGCTGAATATCCTTCAACTTGCAAACTCGATGTCGAACTTGCAAATCTCACGAGTTGCAAAATGTTGCCCATATTGGGGGACGTTGACCGTTTGACTTACAAACTCGATCGACCAGTTAGATCAACAACGCCAGAGGAAGAAGAAAATCTAACCCACTGACGTCACTTTGCACCGTTACCCAGTTGCGCAAGTTGCACTGTCTAATCATTTGAAGTTCTTACCTTATTTTCAGTTTATAATATTTTTCGTTTTCAGCACAAATCCGCCATTCCGCGGCAATTCCTTCATATCTATTATATCGTTTTAAAAAAATTATTTGGTCAAACTGTAGAGAAAGAACAAAAAGAAAGTTATTTGTTATGACACACAAAAAAAAAGAAAAGAAAAAAAAATAGAAAGTTTCCCGTACAGCAACCGTACCCTACGTCCCCTTTTTTAAACTTTTAAAATTTAAAGTTTTGTTTTTCTCAAAGACCTTGACGCCATCATCGGCCAAAAGGTAATCGACCTTTTGGTTACATCTTCCTCTTGCACTTCCTCGTACCAGGCATACGTTGCCATAACACACTCAATCGAGTTTGGGGCGGAAAATTCTAAGAAGAAAAAGGCAAGAAAAAGGAAAACAGAAGAGACTTTCTCCCGAAATGTAAAAAAAAAAATCCCTACGTAATCTTCTTTCGTTATCTCTTTTTATCCTCTCCCTTTTGTCTTTTAAACAAAATTTTTAGGACACAGGTATGGAAACGAGATGGCCCGTCGAAGGCGAAAGGACGAACATGGAGTGAAGGCGGGGGCCTCCTGATTTTCAAGTTCAACGACCGTTGGGCAGTGCGAACAAACACACAACCGCCCAAAAAATTCCATTTCTTTTTTTCGTGTGATTCCGTTGCCCATAATAATGATGGATTACTCACGTTTGAATGTGTGCTTGGCATGTCTATCAACGCTTTCCCCTCCCTGGCCGTGAACTTGAAGAAAAAAGGTAGCGGTGCGTGCTTTTTCCAGCGTGACTTTCATCACCTTCAGCAAATTGCGGTCGTCTAAAATGGAAGAGATGTGGGCAAATACGCCATTTCTTTTTTTTAATTTTTTAAAAATCTTTTTTAATTAGTTGTTCGAGCAATGATTCCGCATGAGGACGCATGTAGCTGTTAGCCGAATTTCCGTTTCAATCAGGTATACGAAAAGTGAAAAGATTTCATCTGTTGTCTTGAGATCGTTAAAAATGTCACATGTCGTTGCACTTTTAGGATGGCGGGCGGACATGTTACGCCACATTGAATTTGGAAGAGGAAGAGTGAGAGCTGAGGGGGTTTGCGACCTCGAAAAGTACGGAATCCTCTTCTCTAAAGGCGTACGGCATTGCCTTCTGGAAATATGGTATTGGAGAACCTCTATTGTAACCTTTCTTCGTACATGTTTTTGTCGCTCTCTTCCTTTTTTTGTTTGCCTACTAATGCAGGTAGTGCCGAGAGAAGGTTTAAAAAGCATAAGACTGCAGTCTGCACGTGTTCAGTTGCCAGTGGACCTTCGAGACTTACACAACAATCTTCATACCTACACACACAAAAAAGAGAGAGAGAACAAAAACAAAGAAAAATAATGGCCAACTTGTTGATATTCTTGGCTGCATTGCTGGCAGTTCCTTCGTCAGGAAGCGTTCCATCATCTGCCAAGTACCGAGTAAGTCAATTATAATCCTTTGTTTTTTGTTTGCGTTTTATTGCAGACGAATATACGTTCGTCATTATTTCACATGTTTTATTTTTCTCCCGTCCAATAGAGAGGTCGGCAATGGGTAGGCGAACTGGAAGATCAGAGCGGCTGTAGCTTTCCCGTCTCCGTCGGGCAGAACGGCACGATGAGCAATTCGCCGGTTGAACGAGTTTCCTTGTGCAATTTCACGATCAGTGGGCCGCTTGTCGACAGTGTGTATCCCTGGCGGAAAGGATTAGCCTCACTGAGTAACTGGCTAGGTGGCCCGGCTACAGATGCTTCCAATTCTTCTGACGGTAAACATCGTTTTTACGCAGACAATGTTACCCCCCGCAATTCAGTTAAACGTTGCGGATGTTGTGTGTTTTTATTTTTCGCTCCGTTAATTGAAAACTTTTTATTACATGTGTGTTTGTTTTATTTTGACCCTTAAAGGGGGATACGCATATTTTGAGACTTCCTTTCTTCCCGGACAACATCAACAATTACCCGGAGTTCAAGCCAAGGCGTGGCTCAAGAGTCCCGTTTATCAACCTACCACGCCTAGCGGTCATTGTCTCCATTTTTCCGTAAGTCACTTGTTCCATCTCACACGTTTCCCATCACTATCTCATCAGTCTTTCTTATTTTTTTACTTCACATCATCCGTCTCCATCTGCGGTTGATGTTTGTAGTACAACGTTCAAGGTGTGAGCGCGTCCGGACTGAGGCTATTGCGCGTCCAAATGGTCCCTCTTGAAGGTCACAGCGCCGCACCCAAGAATTCTCCAGCAGCCACGACGCTCATCGCCAACAGTATCCTCATGCCGTCGTTGTCATCGAATACGCAACATAAAAGACAAGCAGACGGAAATTTGATATTCGCAGCGCCGTGGACACCTTTTCGAAATATCCTTGTCAATCAGACAGGATGGCAGGAAGTTGTGGATGAGATTTGGTTATCTTCCGACTCGACTCGAGGTGAATGGCTCAAGGGTCACGTAACTTACAGTTCTCCCTATCCGCACGCCTTCATTTTTGAGGCCGTACCTAATTTGGCGTATTCGCAATATCGCGGCCACGTTGCCATTGATGATATTCAGTTCGCCAGCGGTTCGTGCGAAGGTGCGTACTTATTCTTGCTGCATACATTTTTATAATCATTTTACGTTTTTTTTTGTTTTGGGTCGCGCCATTCTAGCTGAATGTGAATTTAATGTGGACTTTTGCCAATGGTCTAATGACCCTGATGGAGATTTTGATTGGTCGCTGAGTCGAGGTTCATTGTGGACGAATACGGGGCCTTTGCGTGATCAGCTTTCATCGCAACACAATTTCAATTTTGGTACGTTTGAAAATTTCATACAGTCTTTTTATCTTTTGTCTTTACTTATCGATCTTACCATTAACGACTCTGTAGGAGGATATGCTTTTATCGATTCGCGACAGCCGCATTTTGCTGGCAGCCGTGCCTCGTTGACGAGTAATATTTTACCTGCAACGGCTAATCAAGAATCAGATAACGCCCTTTGTTTCGTCTTTTGGGTGCACATGTTTGGCGCAGGCATCGGGAGCTTGAGGTTATTCTCGTCTTTTGTAACGAGTGCACTCTACTAAGTATTCGTTTGATTAAAAATTCTTCTTTGTCTGACTGTTATAGAGTTCTTCAAAAGTCGACAGACAATACTTCCTCGGAACAAGAAATATGGCAACTTTCCGGCCAATCTGGCCCTCGTGATTCGTGGTACAGGGCTCAAGTTACCTTAGCTTCATCATCGCCTTTCAAAGTAATCCTTTTAATTCATCTCAATCGTGTCTATTCGCCAACACATTTCTTTTTTTTTGCTTCATTTCATTGCAAATTCGGGAAAAAAAAAACAGATTCGATTAGAGGCGACAGTTGGCGAATCTGGATATGGTGATATTGCAATCGATTCGCTGCGCATAGAAAACGGATCATGTCCTGGTGAGTTATTGCCACTTCATCTCAATTTCTGTTCTTATTCGATAACCTGGTGGCTATCTTTAAAAAAAAAAGGATTACCCGAGTGGGCGGTGAATAGAGGCCTTGACTGTACATTCCAGAATGGATTGTGTGGGTGGGTATTAACTAATAGCAGACCTGGAATCACATCCATGTGGACTCGAAATAGCGCTGACATCTTCTCAGGTCGCCCAGACGGTCATACGCAGTAAGGAATTATCATTTAATGTACCGCAGGCCGTTAATGTCTGGCTTTAATGAATTAATTAAATCATCCATAGGCAGAACGTACTATCCCATTTACCCAACAGCTACATGTTGTTTGATACTTACCTCAACGGACATACGCCCGGATCGCGCGGCTTTATTTCGAGCCCTCTGCAACGTAGCACCGAACATCATTGCCTATCGTTTTGGTTTTACATGGCCAGCGCTACAGCTGTCCATCCTCGCGTGGGCGCATTTGAGGTGAGTTGAAACAGAAAATTTGGATTCCCAACAAAACTCTTTTAACCATTTTGTATTAGGTGGTCTTGTATGAACCAGTTACGTCTAACAAGAGCGCCAATGAGACAAACAATGCTGTCAAGCATACGTCAGCGGTATCGAGCACTTTGTGGCGCTTGGAGAATCATCAAGAGGAGAAGTGGCTCTCTGCTCAGGTGACCGCGAAAAGAGATGCCTAGCAACGGGGGATTTGCTTGTCAGGCATCCCTTTGATAGAACATTTTTGTTTTAATTTTTTTAATGTTGTGCAGGTGTCTTTCGTCCCCGCTTCCGGGGGATACATTAGCTTTGTCGGCATAAGAGGTGAAGGATTACGTGGGATTATTGCCATAGACGATGTTACGCTCTTCCGGGGCCGTTGTCAAAGTAAACAAAAATTATATACATACATTAAATGTTGATTATGCCACCTTTCAAAAAAAAATGTCACGGCGTCGGCGTAGCACGATAACGTATTAAAAATCTAAATGTTGTACAGTTTTGCCAGCGGATGCTGCTGTCAGCCCATTAGATTGCAGTTTCGATCAAAACTTTTGTAATTGGAGCGTTGATACTGAGTCTGTCATTGCGTCCATCAGTACTGAAGCCATTACAACAGAGAAGCAAGTGGAAGCTTCGGTAACAACGGAGAAGCAAGTGGAGGCTGCCGTCACAACAGAGAAACTAATGGAAATGACGACCACAACTGAAAAGCAAATGGAAATTGCGATCACAACCGAGAAGCAAATGGAAGCTTCAGCAACAACTGATAAACCAACGGAAGTTTCCGTCACAACAGAAATACCGCCAACTACGAATGCCTCTTCTTTAGATTCAAAGATCAATTCGACGCCTGAAAATGACGAACAGCCCATTGTATTTCCGGTCGACGACGAGCAAGTCACCACAGAAGATTCCATTCCAACGACGACTGCTGATGTCGTTCCCACATCGACTGGCATTGCTGAATTGATTGAATTGATTCCAGCCCAATCGTCACCTGTCGCAACAGAAGCAAGACGCAATTCTGTTCAGACTATCGCATCGATATTGGTCAGTGAAGTGTCTCCAGCAATCGGAGCATCAAAGGAAATTGAAAGTTCCAGCAGTTCATCTGTTTCGATTCCATCTTCGACGCCATCTACCACAACAGTGGCGGCAACAACGAGCACGCAAGCATCAACAACAACAGATAGTGCAAAGAAAGCATCTCCAACACCATCAGCCAGCAGCCCGTCGATAGTAATCAAAGCAGCGTCTGATAATGTTAACAAAGATAGCGCCGTGAGGGGAGTCTCTGGTCTCTACGATGAGATCACGTCCTTTGGCGGTAACACAATCGAAGTGATCAGTACAAGTCGCGATGGAGCCACTAAATCGATCATCATCAGCCAACCGGTGCGCAATCGGTTCCGACGCTCTGCTAAATGGATTGGTTACAATCATCGGCGCGATTCTAGGATCGTTAATTACCGCAGAGCTCAAAGTTCTTCAGCCGAAGAAGGTGTCTGGAAACGTCCAAAACCCGTCCCGCTTTGGCTCCGGTCACGTCAGCCACCCGTTGATGATGAACAAATCACTCCCGTATCTGCACACCAAACGTTTACGTCACAGAGAACGTCACCGCCAAAATTATTTGCTTTTTCAAGCGTTCCAAGATCTCCCGTCAATGAGCCGCCTTCTCTCCCATCTGGGTAAATTTGAATGTTATTAGCTTTTGTATGGTGTCTTGATTAACAAAATTGGGGGGTTGCTTTCATAAATATTTTTAGGAACGGCTCTCAATCTCTCGTCAACGAAAACCCTCAATGGCTATTATCGAGCTCTTCAGCATCGCTTTATGGCGTACGTGACCACACGCTCCAACTAGCAGACGGTGACTTTTTATTTAGCACACATAATTTGTTCACCCTAGGTAAAGTGCTGTTTTTCAACTGCGTTCGGTTTTTTTTTTTTTTCTAGGTGGCTACGTTTACGTGGAGGGTAAAGGGAAATCGAGCGTGAGTCGGCTATTTTCTCCATCATTCCCTGGCAACGCAACATATTGCCTGTCATTTTTCTTCACCATGGTTTACAATAGCCCGAACTCAACTTTGACTGTTTATCGGTTAGTTTTTATACCACTGACCAGAGGGAAAAAATAATAATAATTTTAAAAACTATTCATGTGGAATCGACATAGGCTCAGCGAGGGTCCGTTGAACGAGTTGTGGAGGGTTACGGCAGCGGCAATCGATCGATCCGGCGGCCGCAACAAATCACCCTGGATACCTGCCCGTGTCCCTATCCCAGCCGTCGGAGAAGCCGATCAAGTAGAACGAGTGATGTTTTTCAAAACTTTGGTGCACATTTTAGTTTTAATTTCTATTTTTTTTTTCCTTTGATCTAGTCTATCGTCATTGAAGGATCAACAGATAGCGGCGGAATCGGACTGGATGACATTCGCTTTAGACAAGTCCCATGTTCAAGTAAAATATTATTTACAGAAAGTGGACATAATTCGCTGAGAATTTAATTATGCATATCTTTATTCTTTCCGTTTCAGTTCGGCCCTGAAGAGCTAATCAACACGTGTTCCTAATTTATATTTTGCAAAACTTTTTGTTAATCTTCTTTGCATGTTTTGCTTCGCTCTTGTTTGAAACTATACAGAAAAGTACTAAAACAACGTTAGTGACTTGTGTTTGAGCAATTCTCACACGCTTTCAAGTCTGCAAAGTTTGCATGGGCATCGAGTTATATGTGCCAAATATTCATGTGATTCCACTACTAACACCCTTGTCATACATCTGTTGTGTGCTGTGGGCGATGGAGCAGTCTGGACGAACCCAACAAGTGAAAGGGTACCCTCTATTGATCCATTTTTGCCGGAAAAATGAGCTAATGCTTCGACCCAGAGGAAAAGCCGTAAATTCTTTTAAAATGTTAATCAAACACTGATGCTACAGTTCTATACAGGGATTTGTGTCTTACAGACTACGTGGATCGAGGTAAACGTATCTTCTGACATTTTAAATAATTTGACTGCCATTAACATTAGGAATCTAGATGGATTGCATTCTCTATGCAGTTGTCTTACAGTAAATCGGCCTATTGTGTTTTTCGGTTTGCGGAAGGAAATCCTACCGTTCAACATCCGCTTCCAACGGAACAAGGTAAAAACCCTACTTGACGATCTAATGATGTACCCTTGTATAATAACCCCCTCTTGGCGTAAAGGACAGCGATGATAGTGAAGTGTTTCCTGCCTCTTGAACTTTACCATGAAGTCCTTACAAAATCTAAATGACGGATTATTAGTTGCATTTGGAGTAGTTGGAACCCGTGCGTGAACGAAGACTCGCTGCCATCAAGACGTCCCCAATTTAGTCAGAAGTCAAAGGGTACAATCCTGTAGCAAAAGTTTGAGAAAACAGCTTTGTTCAAGTTAATTTTACGTAAACAGCACTCAGGAAGATGCACTTCGCTCCGTCAAAGGACGCGTGATTTCTCGTATCCCACTAGCGGCGTAAAAATCGCGTTTCCAGGTACTGGCATGACTTAAGTTGAAACGGTTCTTGGTATCATGTTGCTCATTTTGTACCCAAATGTTTTACCGTTGTTTTTCAGGCATTAACTGCGTTGCGCCATTACTTGCTGCTGGTAATGATAAACGATGATACGTCCTAAGGAATATTTTTTTTGCCAGATGTCATCAAATTGTGACGTCAATTGGAAATCGGATTGTGTGCAGTTCTAACAACGCGTTTTAATGCAATCGTCTTATATGTATTATGAGGTAAATCTTCTGTTTAATTTCTTTTTAAAAAATATCGTCTAAAAGCTAAATTCCCCAGCTGCTGCATGGCATGACCGTGACGCAGCACAATTCGCTTGTTTCATTTGCAAATAACAGACGTGTTCTAAAAGGAGCAGGCTTTTTTTTTTGGATCAGCTATCACCCCTTAGTTAAAAATGAGAACATTTCCTAATTCAGTAGGAATACATCTGTTACTTATGGTCATATGGAGAGAATCAAGTGAAAGTAGGTACACGCAATGCAGAAAGTTGATCCATTGCAAGGTATTATGCTAACTAAAATCGATGCCTTGCATGGAAAGCTGTCATTTGCTATTGTACCTGTTTCATTTTCGAGACACCACTTTCGTGCAAAGTAGGCATTTCAGCCGTCTGCCAAAAAATGCCTTTTTTTTTAAAATTAATTATTGGCTTTGTGAAGAAAAGGTTTAATTTTCTTTCTTGTTTGCTGCAACAGGAATCTTTTTCCGGCGACATAGAGAATAGCAAAAATGAAATAGACGCAATGCAATAAAAGCAACGGCAAAAATGGCGACTAACAATATTAACAAAACATCGAGAAGGGCCCGTTGTGGAAGAGCAAGTTCGCGCGAAGCATTACGTAAATGAGGTGCGCCTTGGTGACGAATGACGTATTCGATCCAGAAAATAGCTCGATCCAGTGGATTGTTTATCTCGTCGTGCATTAGTGCAGAAACTTGTTTCACCCTTTGGCTATAGCTACAGATAAGCAGGTAAATTATAAAAAATAGTTGAGTATTTATGTATTAATGGTACCTCGGATTGGTAAGCATGAGCTGGATGGCATTGTAAAGCTTTTCTTCGGTTAGATCACCCCAATTTATACGGATTGCGTATCCATCGTCTTCGGATTTCTGGGCATTGATCGGATGATCGGCCCAGACAGGCAGACAAATGGACGGAACGCCGTGATAAACAGTTTCAAACTGACTCAACAGACCACCATGTGAAATGAATAATCGAATTTTAGGGTGGCTTAGCAATTCTCGTTGTGGTAACCAGGAAATTGTTTTAACATTATTCGGGATTGCTTCCCCGGCTTCATCGAATATACTGTTGTTTTCCCATTTCCAGATGACGCGCTGCTGTAACCGGGCAAAAGTTGACAGGAAAATTCGACGGAATTGTTTTGGAAGTCCATCACTCCGTATCATGGAACCAAAACTGAGAATGATAAATCCAGCATCACCCGAATCGTCTAGAAATGCAGCCAATTCCTAAACCGGTAAATGATTACGTTTAAACTAAAATACTGCGGTATTCATTTGCATTTTTTTTTTTATTCTTCAAGTTACCTTGGATAATTTGGTTGATTCTCGCTTTCCACTCATATGAATCCCACCGACTTGTACGACAGCCGAAGCGGTTGGCAGGTGATAATTGACACTAAAATGACTGTTGACTAATAGTAAACTCAAATAACGGTTTTCGATTTCCACAATAGACGTTAAATTGTTGATTCCCAGCGTCTGGGATGCCACGTTTTCGATGAGAGGTAAAATAAGCCAACGGTGAATGTAAATAGCAAGAACAGTCGTTACACTGTTGAACAAACGCTGCCAAAGATTCATCTTATCTCGATGTCCTACAGGATTTGGAAATTGTTCTAGAGCCAATGGTGAGCCGATTTGATACAAAAGCCACGGTGGAGGGGCCAAACAGCTTAAATAGACGAAAGGGACATCAAGGATTTCGGCCAAAAACAAAATGCAATCATTGACAAATCCGTCGACGATAATCAAATCATATCGTTCCTTCGAATGCATCAGCTGGTGAAAAACAGGATCTTCGTACACAACCCTGCAATATGTCACCATTGTGCGTGGCAATCGGAAAAACAGAGTGAACTGGCTGTCGCGATCGTTAAAATCAATTTCGTGTTGGGTGTTCATCTTCACGAGATTCGGAGACATCAAAAGACGTAATTTGCCCCTGCTGTCTGATGAACCCGATTTACTTGATTGCAATCCATTCCAGTAGGTAACGAGATGCCCACGTTCTACCAACGCTTCCACCAACGGTTTAAACACAAAACTGTGACTCGGCGAGGTGATGGGTGTCAGGATGAGAATGTTGTAAGCTTCAATATAAGACGTTGCTAATAACAGGTACATAAAACATTCTGGTATGTACGGGATACGCATTTTTCGGGGTTGTTTAGTTACCTAATTTCACGTTTTATGTTTTTGTAGGCACCAAGCGATGTGACGTATCACTAGACTTTCCACCTTCCACAGAACGAAATATACTGAACCACTGAGAAGATGGAAAATGGAAATCAGTAGAAGGGGAAATTTCAATCGGACGTGTCTTAGTGTCAGCAAAATAGTTGGAAATGAAGTGAAATGCAGGTATGGAACAGGTTTTTAAACGTAACCTAGAAATCCTTTTAGAAAATGCTGCCAACGATGTTGAAATTATTTTTATAAAAACGGAGGGAAAACGTGAAAGATTTAAAAAACGGGGAGGTTTTGGTGTAAATTTCCGAAAGGATTTTACGTTGTAGTACCCGTTATGCTAATTAAAACTTCTTCTCCGCAAAAGGTCACAACAACAGTATGGCTGCTTACTTTCTTTTGATTTCAGAATAGCTACACCGGTTAATCCCCACGTTTGCGAATGATTGTTGATCGCAAAGCAAGAGAAGAAAGTTGAAGAAAGAGTACAAATTTGGAACAGAGCAGGATTTGCACCGAGTTCAACATCACCTTAAACACGTATTGGGTAGCTCTCTTTCTTAAAAGTAATTGTTCTAATGGAGTTGATTGCGCTTATTGTAAGTGCGTACATTAATGTCCCACTAATCATTGTTAAAATGTTTTATTTTCAGCGCTTGTATGGATTCATTGTCGGCTTGCCCTTGAAACACGGAACTAGAAGTTCATTTTGTGGAACACGAAAACAAGATTGAAGGTTGCCATTCTGACTTAATAAAAAATTCAACAGGTAACAGGTTTCAGTTACTTGTTGTAATGTAGCCACATTATTACATAACCAACTAGATCTAGAGCAGAAAAAAACTGGCATAGGTGTGTACCGACAAGACCCTAGGAGATCTGAAAAAAGCAACAAAATGAACAACAGTCACATACAGCATACCTGTAATGATTGGCAGGGAAAAAAATTCACAGAAACCTGCTTTGTAAATAGGTCACCTTTACAGTGAATGGCGTATTTCTATCCACGTTCCAACTGTCTATGCATCAGGGCAGAAATTTTCTTCCCTTTTACAGGTAAGTCTACAATTATAGATGAAAATGTAAATTAAAGTTATTGGTGAAACTCTTTAGAACAAATTTGGCTGAATGCAGTAACCAAGTGTGTTCGACGTACGTACGGCACTTGGCAAGAGCTTGCTGATTAAAGTGGGAAAACACTTCTTTGGTTATTGAAAATGGAAGAGTGAATCAAGTGCAATCATTGGCAAATCAGCTGGCATTAATCAGATCGTATCGAGAGGAGAAAGAAAGGATCTTAGTAGACGGCCATGCTTTGTCACCGTATTTGGTGTTGGAAAGAAATCAGACGGAAAATTTGTATAAACTAGAGTGGGAGAGGTGAGCAAACGTAACTTGCAATTTATCATCGTTGAATTCGCGTTTGTCAAACTGGTTTTTCTTGATTGCAGTCCTATTCCAATAGCTTACGACCACGCTGCCACCATTTGGTTGGAATTCATCGGCATTGCTGAGAGACGGGCTTGGCATTAGAAAGAGAATATTATGGTCTTTGACACAAAACGTTATTGGCAAATAGCAACATTATTTTTGTCAAAGAGCGATACACATAATTTTCAGGTAATACTTATTCATCCAATAATTTTACAGTGTTGATGATACCTGAAATTGTTCACTAATCTGAAAAAGCTTTACTTCCTGGTACATGAAGAGCAGCTTCAGTTACCATCGCAGTAGAGTCAAAACTAAGCAAGAATTGGAAAGCAAACGAGTTTCTGGTTTTTGGCAAACAAAGAAAACGAACTAGCTATTCAAAACAAAAAACAAAAAAACCCCAGCAAATGCTGAAAAGGAATATTGGTGGTGATAATCATCAGTTTCGTTGTAGTGGTCACCCACCACAGAGAAGTGAATCTGTTATTGGAAATCTAGTTGAAATCCTGGTTTGGTAGAACGTTGGCTAACTGACCGAGGCGTTCATCCTTAACAGACATTTAATATGCTGTAAGGGTTTGGGGGCAATGCGTTTCTTTGTTTGTTTTTTTTTGTTTGTTTTATTTTATTATATGGAAGAGAATGGTCACCTATGATTAAAGGATAATATTCTTAAAGAACTGTCCGTAAACTTCTTGGGAGCAATTTGGATAAGCTAAGAGGAATGATGCTATTTTCCAATGGCGGGATATAACGAAGTGTTTTATGAAATGTTATTCTACTAACTGACATCGATGTTATGCATGTGTAAGAGTCATTTGTTACAGTTACTTTTTTATTTTTTAAATTCATTAGTGCACAGGAGACGTTTTTAAACAACGGCAAGAAAAAAAATTCAGATTTGGCTATTGCTAATTAGCAATGAGGTAACAGGTTCAATTCTCTTTCTTGTTTGTTCCAATAACAAAATTTTTCAAACTGTATTTAGAACACCAAAACCAACCTAGGCGAAGGGCAAGATACGCAGCTAAAAGTATGGCGACCATCAAAATTAGAAAAACATCCAAAAGCGCTCGTTGTGGAAGAGCAAGTTCGCGCGAAGCGTTGCGTAAATGAGGTGCTCCTCGGTGACGGATGACGTATTCGATCCAGAAAATAGCTCGATCCAATGGATTGTCTATCTGGTCGTGCATTAGTGCAGAAACTTGTTTCACCCTTTGGCTATAGCTGCAGACAAACAGGTAAATTATAAAAATAGTTGAGTAATATTTATATATTGATTGTACCTCGGATTGGTAAGCATGAGCTGGATGGCATTGTAAAACTTTTCTTCGGTTAAATCGTCCCAGTTTATACGGATTGCGTATCCATCGTCTTCGGATTTCTGGGCATTGATCGGATGATCAGCCCAGACAGGCAGACAGATGGACGGAACGCCGTGATAAACAGTTTCAAACTGACTCAACAGACCACCATGTGAAATGAATAGCCGAATTTTAGGGTGCATGAGCAATGCTTGTTGTGGTAACCAAGAAATTGTTTTGATATTTTTTGGGATCGGTTCCCCGTCTTCATCGAATCTGCTTTCGTTTTCCCATTTCCAGACAACTCGTTGCTTCAACCGAGCAAAAGTTGACATGAAAATTCGTCGGAATTCGTTTGGAAGTTCGTCACCTCTCAGCATGGAACCAAAGCTAATGACGATGAATCCGGCGTCACCCGAATTATCGAGAAACGAAGCTAATTCCTAAATTGAGTAAAAAAACAATTATTTTTAAGGTAATCTACTTTTATCTGCAATTTACTTCAGTTCTTAGAGTAACATACTGTTGATAATTTTGGTAGTTGACGCTTTCCACTCACATGAATTCCCCCGACTTCTACGACTGCCGAAGCAGTTGGCAGGTGATAATTGACACTAAAATGACTGTTGACTAATAGTAAACTCAAATAACGGTTTTCGATTTCCACAATAGACGTTAAATTGTTGATCCCCAGCGTCTGGGATGCCACGTTTTCGATGAGGGGTAAAATAAGCCAGCGGTGAAGGTAAAGACCGCCTACGCTCGTCAAACTGTTAAACAAACGCTGCCCAAGATTCATCCTGTCTCGATGTCCAGCAGGATTTGGAAATTGTTCTAAAGCCAATGGCGAGCCAATTTGGTACAAAAGCCACGGTTGAGGAGCCAAACAGCTCAAATAGACGAATGGGACGTCAAGCGCTTCAGCCAAATACAAAGTGCATTCATTGGCAAATCCGTCGACGATAATCAAATCATATCGCTCCTTGGAGTGCATCAGCTGGTGAAAAACAGGATCTTCGTAGACGGCCTTGCAATAGGTCATCAAAATGCGTGGCAATCGAAAAAGTAGAGTGAAGGGGCTATCACGATCGCTGAAACTAATTTCGTGCTGGCTGTTCATCTTCACGAGATTCGGAGACTTCAGAAGACGTAAGTGGTCCTTTTTCGTTCTGTTTGAGAAACTCGATTTACTTGGTTGCAATCCATTCCAGTAGGTAACGAAATGCCCACTTTCTACCAATCCTTCCACCAACGGTTTAAACACGATACTGTGGCTCGGTGAGGTGATGGGTGCCAGGATGAGAATATTGTAACCCTCGATATAAGATGTTACTACCAACAGGAGGATAACATATTCTGATATGCAAAAGGTGCGCATTTTTCACGTTGGTTTTGTAAAGTTATTTATATTTCACGATTTTGCATCCGACGCTAGAAGACGTATTGTAGACTTGCCGCTTACTACAGCTCGACTGGTACTAAACGACTGCGATAAATTCAAAATAGATATCTGTTGAAGTGAAAAGTAGGAGTGTATTTGGACTAGGTGACAAGAAAAGTATTCGTAAAGTGACCCCTTGGTACGAAACAGGTTTCTTACAGACTAACATCTAATTCCTTTTGGGCAGCATCACCACGCAACGTAAGGGCGTGTCAAACGGGAGGGAAACGTAAAATAGGAAAGAAAAAAAAATTCCTGTTGTCTGGCTTTTTGGTGTTCAATTCAGACATACGAACTTTGACTCGTGGGACCCGCGCATGTTTAATGGTAGGTCTTTGACACCATAGGTCACCTTCGTCCTACAGCTGTTTACTTTCTTTTGATTTTGTTACCGGTTACACCGGTTTAACGATATATTGACAGAATCGTCGATGGCTAATGGACGTCAAGCAAGAAATGAAAGTTGGAGAAAACGTGCGAAATCGGAACACAAAAAGATTTTTTTTTTTTTTTTGCAAATCTTGAACGTCAAATTTGTTCATCACCAATTTGCCAATTTCATGTATAGACGGGGAAGTTCTTAACAGCTCTCATCCGTCAAAAGTAAGTGTTGTCCTAAAGTTGATGTATCTTATTGGAAGTAGGTAATGTAAGTTCTACGCTTTTTTTAATGTTATATTTTGCGTACAGCAATTGGCTGTAATATCAGCTTGCGTTCACCACACTTAATCGATTCCTTGTGCTAGATACCAACCGGAAACGAAAGATAGTGATGCTGAGCTGTGTGGTAACAGCTAAAAGTTTTCATTTACTTTTTTTTTTTAATGTAGCCACATTGTTACTTGACCAACTAGGTCGAGCGCAGAAAAACTTGCATGGGAATGCAAACAAACCTCGTAGACCGAAAAGAATGAAGAATGAAAATACGTACACGGTATCGGCTGACATGGAAGGGAAAAGTTCAAGACACCCGCTTCGTAAATAGGGCACCTTTACGATGGTTGACGTCTTCCATCCAGTTTCAAACCATCGGCCTGTCTGATTATGCAACAGAGCTGATATTTTCTTCGCTCTCTAGGTATGTTTACAGTTACATATCTGAACATGTAAATTTAGGTTATTCGTGGAAATTGCTGGTAAAAATTCTAGCCGAATCGTATTCGGCGCTCGATTTGATAATAGTCTGAACGACATTTTAAATACTTATTCGGTTAATTCGTTTCAGACCCCCTAGTTAGGATTTATAATCGTAGTTCTCGGCTTATAGTGCAATAACATTGCGGGTGTTCTGTGTCGGCAGAACTAGTTTAATTTCAAATTACATTATCGACCAAAGCATTCGCAAAAATGGTTAAAAAGAAAGTCAGTCTTGGGGTTAAAAATTCAAAAAGAAAGTGCGAAATGGATTTACATTGTATATCGTAAAGTGAATGTAGGTATTTGAGATCAAGAAAGTATTTTGTGAATATCGCGCACGTTAGATTACAGGTATGGGGTACTGCGTCTGTCCTTAAAAAAAAATGAACCTGAGACCCTCGAAATCTGTACAAAAGATTATGTTCACGCAATTTTGAGAGATGTGGCGATACTCCTCGTTAATGTCGCCATCAAAATCGGTTACGACCGAATTTTCATTGAATTATAAATACGGTTACTCACTCAAGGGCTTGTTTTGTAAAACCGGTTTTTAAACTCGCCTATTTCATAATCAAATCGTCATTTCATAAACATAATGTTACAATGCAGCAATGGGTTGAAAACCAATTCGATTCATTACCACTAAAATGAAACGATTCTTAATATTTATCTCTTTTTACGTTTTAGATTGTGGCTATAAACTATGCAGAAATGTTTGCACCTACGGAGCACTCAGTTACCGTTAAGCGTGATTAAAGCGTATCGCACAGTTTCCTGCATATCCACATTCTTCGAAGGAACTACAACTGCCTTGTATTATTATAGAATTCTTAAAGGTAAAAAAAATTCTAGCTGGAAACAGGTTATAGAACTAGGGAAGAATTGACAGTCTAGTTTATAAAACTAGTTCACCGAGTCTCTTCTGGCTGCTGCTGTTGATTAGCTGCCAGATTTTCTCCTAATTTTTAGAATTCCTTTTTCATTTATTTATTTATTTTTTTTTTTTTTCAGGAATCCTTCCTACCATAATTTGCCTGGCGAATTAACGGTGTGATCAATCATGTCAAGTTGTGATTATATAACTTTATGATGGGTTGCCAGATCTTTTAGTCGTAATTACATAAGGTACATTCTTTTGTGAAGCTCAAAGATTTATGAGTTCTACGGGGTTTTTTTACGTGCTGAATGTAGGAAACCTTGGTTACTGAGGTTTAGTCACTTTTCCGGGGGCGCTGCTCTACTGACAAAGTACTGCGAGTCGACGAGTACGCAAGTTTTGTTGTTGAATAAAAAGTGAATGGAGGCAAATGCCCGATTTTTCTCCTCCACTAGAAGGTAAATACTGAAATGAAAAAGATTTAAAGCCCATGGGTTTTTATGACCCAACTTTTTATTAATTGTGATAATCTTATTGACATAGTTAACAATCTTTATTCACTGGTAATCTCGTTACAAACTGTCTGCATTGAATTTACAGTTTGTTGATACTGGAGAAACAACTGAATCTTCGAGAACGCAAGAAAATTCTGGTGCATTTCAGGAAAATGCGCTATTCACTATTCTTAGGCATTCTGGCTTACGTCTGGCTTTCAAAATCAAGTGAATGCTCAATTGGTTTTTCATTACGGAATTAGGTAACACATAGGTTTAATTATTTTTTTTTTCCTGGTGTCAGTAACCACTCTTTTCCGGATGAAGGAACAAATGCAGATATGGCACAGACGAAAGATCACGTAAGCCATAAACAGAGAAACTACCAAAAGAAGCAGAAATACGTCAAAGAGTGCTCGTTGAGGAAGAAAAAGATCGCGAGAAGCGCCTCGTAAATGAGGGGCACCTTGATGACGTACGACGTATTCTATCCAGTAAATAGTTCGATCCATTGGATTGACTATCTGATCACGCATTAGTGCAGACATTTCTTTAACTCTTTGTTTATACCTAGGTAACGAGAAACATGTAAACTGGAGAAATATTCAAAATTATGCACGATTTTCAAACCTTGGCGTGTTTAAAATAAGTTGAATGACGTTGAAGAGACCCTCCTCGGTTAACATCCCAATTTATACGAATAGCGTAGCCATCATCTTCGGCCTTTTGAGCATTGATTGGCTGATCAGAAGAGATGGGCATAAAGATGGCTGGAACATCATAATGGATGGCCTCTTGTTTACTTAAGAGGCCAGCGTGCGAGATGATCAATCGAACTCTTGGATGAGCCAAAAGTTCTCGCTGCGGTAACCATGGCATTGTTTTAACGTTAGAAGGGATTGGTTTTTGCTGATGATCCAACTTTTGTTTATCTTCCCATTTCCAGATAACGCGTTGTGACAGTCGTGCAAAGGTTGACAGAAAAATCTGACAGAAACGATCTGGAACGTCGTCGCCTCTCAACATGGATCCAAAACTAACCACAATAAATCCTGCGTCGCCGGAGTCATCCAAAAATGAGAGTAGTTCCTGAATTTGGGACAATTCTAAATGAGGTAACTTTAATCAATAATTATTTATAAACCTCTGAAAGGTTTCGATGTCTTCTGTTCAGGTGCATTCCACCCACTTCAATGACAGCAGGTGATGTTGGTAATTGGTAATTGATACTAAAATGAGTATTGATTAACAACAGACTCAAGTAACGGTTCTCAATATCTGCTATAGATGTTAAATTGTTGATACCCAATGTTTCGGCTGCGACGTCTTCAATAAGGGGCAAAACAATGCGTCGGGGGAAATAGACGGCAAATACAGTTGTCACGGTGTTAAATGAACGCTGCCAAATATTCATCCTATCCCGAATGCCAGAAGGATTGGGGAATTGTTCCGTAGCTAATGGCGAGCCGATTGCATGCAAAATCCAAGGTGAAGGAGGAAAACAGTTCAAATAGATGAAAGGGATGTCAAGGACTTCGACCAAGAATAAAGTACAATCATTGGCAAATCCATCGACGATAATCAGATCGTAATGCCCCTGTGAATTCATCAGCTGATGAAAAACAGGATCTTGGTAGACGATTTTGCAATACTTTGCTATTGTTCCCGGTATTCGAAAAAGCAGACGAAATGGACTGTCTCGATCGTGGAAACCAATTTCATGCTGAATGTTTAATCGAGCAAGTTTCGGGGAGGTAAGAAAACGTAACCTGTTCTTCGTCTGTGGAACTTAACTTATCTGATTGCAATCCATTCCAATAGGTGACAAAGTGTCCGCGCTCTACCAACTCTGTAACCAATGACTGGAAAGTGGTGTGGCTAGGAGACGTGATTGGCGTCAGTACGAGAATATTATATGCTTCGACAACTGATGTTATAAACAAAACGAAAAGAATTTTTTCTTTCGCACATGTGATGTACATGATTAAGAGGTTTGGTCACCTAATAATTTTACAAAATTAATTTAAAACCGCACTGTTTACTACTCTAAACAGGATCTAGAAAAGCAGCTTGCTTACCACCGCAGCACAATATAAACTAAGCAGGAAGACCAATTCTAACGAGTTTTGGTTTGATGCCGAAAAAAAAAAAAAACTAACCAAACAAACGAAAAGAACGTTCTTTAAAAAGACTAGTACATGCTGAATATGTATTCTAGTTGTGATAACGTAGCGACAGAACCGGTTACGGGCAATCAATAGTTGAAATTCCGGTTTGCAACATGTTTCTAATCTGGCCGTGACCTTTAAACGAACATAGACTATGTGGCAAGAATTGAATGGAATATATTTCCGTTTCTTTTTTGTGGCCCACGGTGATCAGCTATAATTTCACGTTAAAATGGCTATCCGTGTCTTCAACGTTCAAACCGATCACGTTATTGTAAGTCACTTTTATACTTTGTTCTAAATTGGCTTCACTAAAGTTAAGCGTAATATTTTGTAATGTATAATTGTAAATGCACTTAAGTCAGTTTCTATAGGCGAAGAAGACTCGATTTTGTTCCAGTAACGAGATAGTGAAATACAAAACTATAGTTTTCTTTTTTAGCAATTCAAACGTGCTTGAAAAGAAAAGAAAAACACTTGCTTGAAATGTGACAGTGTTCTTCATGCTGTTTCAAGTTCGACAAATGGACAGGTGAATCCTACCTGTTGAAGATGCGAAATTAATAGCTCGTATTACCACACCCACCAACCAGTGACAGAAGGTAAGCCATACAACGTTACCTTCTCGATTTCGCAAACTCTGTAGATTTAAAAATAACTCCAAGCGCAGACCTTCTTGTCCAACCCTCTGTTTTCCCTAAATGGTGCGTCCTCAGGTTCATCTTCATCGCGCGGAATTCCTATACCAAGGACGGCGTGGGACTAGTACACGAATGACACTATGCTGGGGATCCTTCGACACTGCACTGTATAGGCCTAACTAAAATTACACGTAGGCCTTTACCTCACCAGTAAGAAAACTGCACGTATGCCATTCACATTCACGTCATTCGACGCGTAATAGACACGCTCAATACTCGACTTAGTAGTAGATTTCATTACAATGTAAAGTTTGAATCGCTAACAGGGTAGGGAATTGGTAGTTAGCAGGTTGTTCTTAGTTTACCGCATGAACCTAATACATCGCATAGCGACCTCTAGGACACAAGGCAGACAGCGAATCAAGGAGCTACGACCTAATTTTATTATAACTATGACTGTCCATAGTTCTTCTGCCATCTACATACAACATATTGTTATTACACGAATGACATTCTGGTTTAGTGGTTACTATTAAATAATAAGAAAACACAGAATTTTGAGTCAGCCAACCTTGAAGCTAAATCCATTAGTGCCAGCACACCATTTGTACCATGATGTGGATGTGCTTAACTTGCTTTCAGGTATCCTTATAAAGAATTTTGCTTTCCTGGATCCATATTAAGCCAATAAGCCCCATTTTGTTCTTAAGTGAATTTTCTGTAAAAAATTTAGTCATTAGTTCATGTTTTCCTTTAGTGAAAGTAACAATCACTTGCCTTTGAAGTTTTATCACTAGGTATATAGTGGAAGAAGAGATTAGTCCTCAACTAATCAAAGCCATAAACTAATACAAAGTTGATGGTTGTGGGATTTATTTTTTAAAGAATTTTAATATTGATTATAAGAAATCCATTCGAAAGAATCCAAGCAATAGGATAAATAAAAGCCATTTCCCAACTATCGCTACCATGGCTTCCATTGTGCAAAGTGCATCGTCAATTTGTCGTAACTGTCATTATATATTGCAAAAGTTTGTGTTTGTCTCCTTACGTTGACAACCATAGTAACAAATAATGAAATAGATGAGAATTTCTAAAGTATTAAAGAGTATTACAGTCGGTTTTGTTACCAAGAAGCCAAATGATGAAAGACATTGATCGTCGACTGCCTGAAGCACGTGATTGAAAAAATGGAGCCAAAACGATGTGCCATGACGCAAGAGCAGCAATGCCGGTTGTTATTTAGTTTTACATCTTAAAATTTACATTTATAAAATGTCTTTTTATGCATTTATTATATACACCAATTTTTTAATACATATTAGTAGTAGAATTTGTTCAAATTATTTTGAATATCTTGAAAGTGAGTCCCACCTTCCCGCCCAACAACAACGAAATATGGCGGTAATCGCGTGATCCTAATTGACCTATCAGAAGACAAGGTCACTGATAAAACACCCAATCCTCTTTTTCTCTTTGTTTTGGCGCCAATTGAGCCTCAGTTCTATAAGAGGGTGGCGGATCAGACGTTGATTTCATTTCAGTGTCTCATTTTATGGAGAAAGCATGTCCAGTCTCTGTTTTTTAGGTAATAGATATTAGTTCGTAATTGTTTGATAACTGGAAACATGCATGTGTTTGATTTATCATTAAGGCTTTTTTAACTGTTCGAAATTTTATCTGCATTTGTGGTTTTGTAATTTACTGGGAATCATGTGTGTAATAGTTGAAGGCTGTTTCATCCATTTTCTGGTGGGTTTAATCATTCTCATTTCACCAGCTTGAGGTAATTTGGGAAACGTCTTCACTATGTATAGGTATGGAGGATTGGCATAGAAACTTCGCAGTGATCCTGTTAAGATTCAATTTCTTCGCAGCATGTTTTTCAGGTTAGGATACAAAGAAGATTGAGAATTTTTGAAGCATATTAAGGCAACGCCTAAGTAAACTTGTAATTACTGTGATGTTCTGGTTACAGATTCCGCTACCAAATTCATCTGGCACTGATGCTGATGCAATGATGGGCCATGGTTAGCTGGGAAAAGAAAAAAATTCTATTGGCTTGGAATACAGGTAAAAAGGTTTCACGTTTTCCCGTTCACTGTTTAAACTTGTTTGATATTAGTGAAGGATTTGTCAAGTCATTAACCTGTAGCTTCTCAATTGTTTTTGTTTCTTGAAGCAAATCGATTGATTGGGGTACTTCCCGTAGAGATTTTGTCCGATTTAGTGCTATCGATGCACTTACTGTTTAAAAAAGCAATTTCAATAAAGCACAATGAAGGGTAGGTTTTAATCATTTACCCCAGCTATGCATAGTTTCCATTGTCCCGAATTAATCAACCAAGCATTGTCATTGACAAATCTCGTTCTCTTTTTTCATTAATTACGTTATCAATCGATGTGAACAGCTCTAAATTTCAAACCATTCCAACTAAAAAGTTAAAGTGTTAAGCCAAAGTGTAAAGTTGTAAAAAAATCCAGCTAGACTTCTCCAGCTAACTCTATTGCACTGGTCACATTTAGATTCTAATCGAATAGCAGTCGCTCTAACCGCGGGAAACAACAAATGTCTCGTTTAGAATATCTCCGGGGGGGGGGGGGGAATATGCGACAGGTGGTACCAATCGCTTTGAGACGCCCGAGGATCTGTATTTCATTTCGTACTTTCCTTATTGTCGAAAAGTTTCACTCGATGGGCGTGTGCAACGGGACCGTCTATAGCTGAGAAAATCTGATCCCGCTGTCCGCATTGACGGAAAGGAGGTGTTTGCTTTCGTTCACTTCCTTATTTAATCACCTAACTGCACAATTAATGGCCATTTGATCAATATTCTCTTCTAGTGGGAAACTAGGCTTTTTCTATGCAACGTACGGAATCGCGTCGTAAATGGCCGGACCATCTGGAATTATTATACACTGCCCCTGCCGTCTTCCATTTCCTAACCGGTAGTTCAATGGACCTTGACGATGAAAACAAATCGCTAAGACTTTGGTGTTGGGGTGGGGGGGGGGGGAGGGAGAAAGTCTTATTTCCTTTCCGTATGCGACCCGTGTCTTAAATCCGCTTTGTCGTTTCCGGCAGTGTAAAGCAATTGCGGCGTCGAAAAAAAACAACAAGATTTTTAAATGTAAGAACTTTGTAGATAAAAAAAAAATCCGTTAATTCTTCGTAGGATTCTCATTCATTTCAGGTTCGTTATAGGTGCGTGAATATTTTTATGATCTACAGTTTTACATAAAAATGCCATTAAGAAACTTAAACTACCATTAGAACCGGTTACTTTTTGTTTAAATTACAAAATACGAAATGAATACCGGGAACTTTGAGTCCGAGATTTATTGCGTGTCATCTAGCGGCGTGCGGACACACCGGGTGATGTTAATTGATCTTTAAAAAAAAAATTCACGGTCGTTATTCAAAAAGGACGAGAAGGTGGTCGAGAACAACAATATCAAATGACAGCACTTTTTTTTATTTTTGCGAGGCTCTGCTACCGTGTCAAATAAATTCCTCTGCGCCTACTAGCATCTAAGAAGCGAACCTTTTTCCCCTTCAATTAAAACGAATACAGTTGAAGTGTGTTCTTTTGAAAACTTACAAAAAAAAAAATGTTTTAAGTAGTCAAATAATGGCCTCACGACGACATCCTCTTCATCCAAAGCCTTTCGGGAGAGTCGTGTTGATGTGATTTGCATATGTACAGCTACTTTTCGTTTTAATCTCTGCGCGTGTAAGACGTGAAAAAAACAAGAAACGTTGCAATTTCGGGCTTTTTAAATGACCATTCTTCTTGTTTGTATTCTAGCGGCGAATATAACGGAGCAATTGAGGATGGAACAACGAGCCGAAAGGGGAAAACAAACGAACAAGAAAAAAAAAAAAAAAAAAAAAGTGATGCTAAACACAATTCGTTCGTCACGGACACCTCGTCAAACGAGCTTCACGGTCGAAACAGGGAGTCCGATAAACGGTATGTGCAGTGAATCAACGTCACGTCGTGAATCCCGAAATTGAAACAGCCCTCGAAGAAGTTCACAAGGTAAGAACTATTTCAGTGATAACAGTCCCGCGTGTGTTTCCCTTCCTTTCTTTGCGTGATGTTATCGCCAGCCTGTTTTTTGTTTTTATCCCGCTTAACTGGCAACTTGATCTTACCGTTAAAAACCTACTAGGTGAACTTGAGGTGAATGTCGGGCATTGGATTTGAGTAAGGGGAGGGTTACATTTTCATATCTGGGTATGTAGTGGTTTGGGTTCGAAGAGACAATGACAGTGACGTATCCATGCAGAAAATCATTCAAATGCGTCAACGTCTTTTTTAATTTTTAAGTTTACCTGATTTCTATTCCATTACCTGTCGCGACGAGTTGTGACGTGCTGCAAGCGGGACTGAAGAGTGAATGACCGCTGCGTTATTTTTTATTTTACAACATGCCAGCTCGTGAGGGTACGCACATTACATGGCACCCTCTATTCTATTCTTTTTTTTTTTTCCGAGGAAAGAATGTTTTCGTTTCTTTTTGAAGAAGTCCAAGCCGACTGGACTTCAGGTCCAACAAGAGGTTCAATCTTAATGTCCCGTTTTGATCTCTTCATTCTTTTGCTACGTCAGGTTTCGGTTGGGAACTTCATTTCAGTTGGGGAGGGGGGAATTGTCCCGTGAAAAATACCGGAAATATTTCTCACGAATTCCCTTTTTTTTTTTCTTCTTCTTCTTTTCATCAATTAATAGCACTTGTCATTGTTGGCGTTTTTCTTCGCGTATTAACCGTCCCCAATCAATGGCTGTGTTCACCTAGTCATGCCCGCGCTAATAGCGTACACGTCTAAATGTCAGTCACGTTAGACGCGTTAAATATGTAAATTCACGTCGAGTGAATCAGCAACGGCTTTATCCCACACGATTCGACGAGTCCTTTTTTTTTTTTTTATAATTCTTAAATGCGAGAATAGTTAATTCCAGCATTGGCAGTTTTTCCTTGTGTTAACGTAACAATAACAGCCCATCGTCACGAGCTCACGATCTTGTTAAAAGGGCCGTTCTTTTCACAAACGTCGCTTCTTTTCTTTTTTTTTGTTGTTATGAAAATATATTTAGTCATTATCCAATTGTAAACGTAGTGCACGAAACGTCGATCGTAAGTGATGGGAAAACGATGAGGAAAGGGGATGGGGACGAACCGAAAAAAAAATAAAGCGGGGAATTTATGGGGAGAATTTAAATTGAGCAAAACGAAACGTGTTATAAAAAATTGAAAGAAAACAAAAGATAAATGTCATCCGCCGGAAATTATTCTCCCATCCATATCCACATGCTTTGATACGTACAACTTATTGTTTGTTTTTTTTGTTTTGTTTTTTTTAGAGGGAAGCAAAAGAAAAAGAAAACAAACGAATTCTTATTGGAATCTGTTTGTGTATTCCACCCGTTTGTTTTCATTTTCTTGCATCGCTGCGGGTGGCTTTCTGTTTATTTTATTATTATTTTTTTTTTCCCACTTGTCCTTTCTCTCTCCCTACACCCTTGTGTTGCATTTATAAGTAGCCCCCTAATCGTTATGCTAATGATATTCGCAATCATAACAAGAGGCTACGTCTATTTACCAATACCGTACACATATAGGGGTAGTTACAATGGATGTGTGCTCCGTGATGTCGAGTCGCTCAGACACATTCGATCCGCCTTTCTTTTTTTTCTTTTTTTTTGGGTGTAGTAAGAAGAAGAAAAAAAATTCCATTTTGCGCTACCTGTCGATGGTTTATTCCCTTTCTGAATAATGGCGGCGGCGGCGGCACATCCGTGCATATTAAAAGCTACAGTCATGTGGGTTTCAGTTTTTTAAAACTTTGCCTTCTCTCTTTCCGTTTGGCAAGTTCAAGGTCTCGACGAAAATTGGGTGCGTGTGTCTGTGGGGGTTGGCGCACCTTTCCCTTTTTTTTTTTTCTTTTTTTAATTCTTCCTATTTACTCTCTCCCCTCCCAGTATTGACGTCGCCATGTAGGATGACGAACGGGCTCCTTTGTGTGTGTTACCTGGCCATATCCACCATGAAGACGCCCCATTATTTCAAAAATCAAATGAAAACGAAACTGGTAGGGTATTTGTGTTGTTGTTCTTGTTGTCGAGGATGAAGTTCATCATCCAAGACGTGATGAGATAGATGAGCATGGACAATTAGACATTTAAAAGCCGGACGGGCAAATGTCTAGTAAGAGGGGGGAGAAAAAAAAAAAAGGGAAAGCAGACTATAATTTTTTTTTTTTTTTTCAAATATATTTTTCTTTTCCCTTTTCATCAGGCCTGTCTGACCGACCTTTACTGGAGCCCCCCTCCCCCTCTTGAAATTTTTCTCGTAAACAAGAAAGAAGAAAAAAAAAATAAAAATGCGAGGTGGCACGGTCAATTTCCCATTTCCGGAGAAAGTTTTATTTTTTTTTTTTTTCTATGTGGGGGGGGGGGGGTTCAGACGGACAAAAGTGACCAAGTAAGAAAACACGAACGACAGGTGTAAGAGAGAAAAGAAAAAGAAAAAAAAAAGCCTCGAGAGACGCAAAGGTGGATGACCTTTTTCTTTTCTTTCCATCATTGCGCCGTTGATTGCCTCTCATCTCTCACCTGTTGGCTCTTTTTTTTTTTTTCATTTTCTCGTTCACATTGCACCTACGAATTAAGTTTTTAGATTTTTTTTTTTTAGATTTCTTCATTTGTTCGTGGGTTCTTTATCCCCCCCCCCCTCAAAAAAAAAAAAAAAGAAATTCACGATCGTGAACTGTTGGGATGAAAACGTGAGTGATGATGTTAAACGGCGATGAACCCCGGCAGCAAATCGAGAAATTACCGTCCTCATAAAATGATCGTGTAAAAAAGTCCCGTTTGGAATTTTTCTTTTTTTTTTTTTTTTTTTTTTTTTCTAAACCGACGAACAAATTTCCATGTTCGATTTACACGTTTTCATTTTTCTTTTTTTTTTCTTTTTTAATTGCTCCGATACGCAAAAAAGAAAACGTAAAATGTTTAGACTATTCGCCTCTTTTCCTCAAACAAAAAAGATTGAGCAGATTTTATGGGTGGGGATCGATGACCCGTGAAACTGCCGTTGTTTTTTTTTTTTCTCCTCTTTTGTTTTTCCCGTTTAACGTGACATAGCAGTTGATGGCACGCTCTTATCAACGATCGAAGGGATGGGGGGGGGAAAGAAGAGGGTAGTGAAAAAAAAATATTTGATTCATTTTCACACTATTCGGATTTATCTCGCACCATTTTATGTTTCCCTTTTTCCTTTCTTTTTTTTTTTGTTTTCAGGAGGTTCAAATGAAATGGCGCCTTTTGTTTAGCTGGCCGTTTGTCCGCGTCGTTCGTTTGTCACACACACGCGGCGAAGCGGTGGCAGTTGGTAAACGAGCGTGTTGGGGTCAATAGTCTTAACGCCACGCGAGTTTGTGCATATCGGTAGACGAATTAATGAAACGCTGCTGGAATGCCATCGAACCTGTTCCCGCCGGTGTCACGTCCAATCGGGTAAGGCCAAACTTGGGGGCAGATTTCTATCAGACATTCCCTACTAACACACACACCCACACCCACAGCCCAATATGCAAAATCGTTGACAATATATCGACAAGTATTTCGAATATTTGATTGCCCCTTCATTTTCGATCAAATATTGGAAATATGGCAAAATTCGTGTGTTTAGACGTTTTCAATTTGAATTTAATCTGTCGTTGACGTCGTACTTCCCTTTCCCCCTTTTCCTTGATGGTAAATTACGAACGTGACACCTTCACCTTGTTTGTCAATTAACGCCCGGCAGCTTCTTTTTATTTTTTGAAGGCGTGTCTTGCGTTTTGGCTGACACGCCAACATGTCACCACCACCACCGCAATTCGTTTCCTTTTTTTTTTTTTTTTTTTTTTTTCTTTATGGAAAAAGGGGGGAAAAGAACATTTCGATGGCGAAGAAAATTCCCGCATTTTCTTCATTGTTTCGTGACCTGTCGTGAAACATTTTTTTTTTTTTTTTTCGAATGATTATTAACCGCTGTGAGATTGCGGGTGACAACGAACTTTTATAGAAAAGAGAATTTTCAATTTTTCAAAGAAAAAAAACAAAAAAAAAAAATGTTCAGTTCAGTTTCCGCCGGAATCGACTTGTCTCCGTGTCAGCGGATGGTGCAGACACATGAGGCGGCGTCCTTGACGTTCAAAACGAGACGAAAAGAAAATTATCTATAAAAAAAAAAAAAAGGAAAGTTCAACATTCCACCCAAATACTATCACTTTTTTTTTTTTTTCCCTCCTTTTCAAAGCGGAAAGGTGGACGGAAGTGATCCGTAACCGACGACACCTTTTGCCGTCCAATCAAGTGTATCACCTGCCTTCCTTCTTTTTTCCATCGCATTTTTTAAGGTACAAATTGAACAAGTCGTTAATCTCATTTATTTTATTTTTTTTTTCATTTCTTTTTAAGGGAGATGTCTAAATTTAGCTGCCAGCAATATGGTGATCATCGAAACATAACAGGCGTAAGATGCTCTTAACCGTTCGTTGACTCGCGCAAAAAAAAAGAATTAACTTTTATTTATATTTTTTTTTTTCTAAGGCAGGTGAGAATAGTGTCCGCTACGCGTTTGTAAATCAAACAATCTTCGTAATAATAAAAGAAGTACCCTTAACAAAAAGGAAAATGGCAGACGGAAGAAGGGGACCGATGAGCCGGGCAACGTAGTAGCCTACTACCTGGTTTTGTTTTTGTTTTTGTTTTTTTCCTCTCTTTTTCCCATTCGCCTTCTTTCCCTCCTCCCCCTTGGGGGGAGTGGTGAGAGAGAGAGAGAGAGACGCGAAGTAAACAGAGGAGGTGGGAGGTAGAGAGAAGAGGAGCTGTCTTTCGTCCGGCTTTTTGCCTAGACGGCCGGAGCCCGTTGTTGCATGCATTATAAAAGGCAAGTGGCTTTGGTGCAACGACTTCAGTCACGAACATCTCACCCACGTCGACAGATCTGCTCCTCTCAATTTTTTATTTTTGCATCTCTTCCCCTCCCCAGTACAAGTGCCGAGTATTTTTTGAGGTTTTTCTTCTTCTTCTTCTTCTTCTAAGGATGGCCATGTCCGGTAGTATGTCCAGCAGCGCGTTGATGTTCGTGTTCGGCATCTTGTTGTTGGGCAGCAAAGTGGCCGATTCTCAATCGGCCGAGGCGATCGAATGCGACAGCCAAGACACGACCTTTGAACTGAGAACGGGTTACGTTTTCACATCACCGCAGGAGATCCTGGACACGCGGCCCGACACGCTCCAACTGTCAGAATGTATCGAAACTTGCCGTCTCAATAGCAGCTGCGCAGCTCTTAATTTCGAGACGGGCCTCTGTGTCCTTTTCCGCACCAACGCCTTCGACACTCCCGGTAAGCCATTCCTTTCTTTCTTTTTTTTTTTTTTCTTCTTTAATTTTTGTTGTTGTTGTTGTTGTTTAAATTGGTAGCAAGGAAAAAGTTAAAGAAAATTGTCCATCCGCGACTTGGTAGGTGGGTGGTGTCAGGGTTCATTTTTTTTTTTTTTATTAGCGGCAGGGTGTAGTCCAATGATCCAGGGATCCAGCAGAGCGCGACCGTATCTTTCTTGCTCTTTTTGCAAATAGAATGTATATATATTTTTTTTTAAACGCACAGGGGCACGGAGATTGCCAGCTTTGTTTTTCTTTTTTAAATCATTCGTCATAAAATGTAAAGAAAAGGCTAACGATTTTCAATTCTAGGAACGAAATTGTTTGATGGTAAATACCAGTCATTTTCGATCTGAAAATCGGGGGGGCATCCGATTACAATCAAAGGATCGTAATCTTTTCTTTTCGAGAGAAGAGAAGTTCAAGTTCAAGTTCGACAGGTTTTCTTTTTTTTTTTTTTTTTTAATATGAAACAAAAAAAAAAAAAGTAAACGGGAAAACTGGTCGCCCGTGGGTGCCGAACGAGATGCACCGCCCATAGCCGTACGTTCTCGGCATGACGACACACATCCCTGACCCTTTAGGTGTGTTCAGTCTTCCTTCTTTTTCTTTTTTTTTTTTTTTTTTTTCCACGTCTTGCATACATCTCCGAATGCATTATAAGGCACGTCGAACCGAAAGTAAGAAAAAAAAAGAAAAGCCCATCACAGAACATTCGCCTGAAGGTCGGCTGCTGTCTGCTAAGGTTCGGTTACTCCGCTCTATTGCAAGAGAGTTGGGAGGGGGATCGTGAATTATTTTTTTTTTTTTCATTCTTCGGTGTAAACATGCGCCTGTAAAAATATTTTCGCCTTTGGGAATTTTTTTTTTTTTTCTTTTCGTGAAAAGAAAAAGAAAAGGTGGAGAGGGAAATGTTGGATGACGTGCGCTTAGGAGAGATGCTGTAAGATGTCTTCGGTAGCGCTCTGGACACGGGCCAATGACTTTTCCGCCTTTTTAAAAATTATTATTATTTAATGCCTGCAGAGAATTATTTATTGGGGGTCTTTTTCTTTGATGGTCACTCACCTTCCTCAACTGGATGATTACGCAAATGCATTTATTATTATTTTTTTTTTTTTTAAGAAAAGTCAGTTCCGTAGGCGTTTAACCGCGTCTTCAGATTTGAAAAACATGTCGATTGACTTGGTTATATCGTCTGTGAATCCGTGCGTTTATCGAAAGGCAATTACGAACACGAGACGCTTTTCGTTGCTCATTTGTTGTCGGCCATTTTTTTTCTTTTTTTCGCTAATGGTTCACGAACGTCGAATGAAAACGGAACATTTGTCTTGACCGACCCGTATTTGCATGAGAGACGATCTTTATTGTGCCAAGTCATGACCAGTACTCGGAGACGCAGCCAAAAAAGAATACGAAGACGAACTTCCTTAAATGACTTGACGCATTTCTCGTCCTTACGATCTTAAGGGCACTTGGACAAACAAGGAGATCGGTCGTAACGGTTTCCCCCTTCTTTTTTTTTTTTTTTTTCATTTTGTTTCTTCTTTTTTTTTTCTTTCCTGTTTGGCGTTGTTCAACAAGGATTCGCCCCTTTTGTGGGTGTGTGTGACGACATCCTCAGCAGCTCTCAGTCAAACACTCCCTTTCGTGTTTTTTGTTTTTTTTTTTTCAAGGGGAATTTTTTTTTTTTAATGTCGGGATGACGCACAAGTTTATCGACTCGCCCAAAAAAAAAAAATAAATGCAGAAAAACCAGACACTCGATTTACCGTAAGGATTGGCAACCCTGCCAGTGGAACGTAATCATCAAAATTTTGATTGACATTGCCATTGAAAATGTCAGTTACGCTCATAGATTGAGAACCGACATATTTTTTGTTTTTGTTAGCAACGAAGATTGCATTTTTTTTTTTTTTTTTGAATGTCGTGAGACGTGAAATAATTTGATTAATGGTGTGTCATTTTTGTTTTTTTTATTTATGCAGAGGCGCTGACAAAGTCGCAGTTTCCTGTTTACACGATTTACGCTCAAAGGATCTGTTTGGCCAATGCCAGCCAACTGTGCGCCCAGAGGTCCTGGTCTTACGAGATGGTTCCGTCCTTCGAAATGTCGACCTTCGTCCGCGAAAAGAGACGGGCGGCAACCCGTCGCGCCTGCATGGAACTCTGCCTCAACGAGCAAACATTCCAATGCCGGTATGACTCATTTTCCCCTTCCTTTCGCTTACTAAGAACATTTCATGTCTCTCGCTGGACGGTTATCGTCTTCTTCCTTAATGTCTTTGTTTCCAATCGCCAACGAGAAGTGAACACTAAAAATTCATCACGTCGAAACGCATTGTGACCGGTAGCGTTTCGTTCCATCGTCCGTAGCAAAATTTAACTTTTCCTTTTCTTTTTCTTCTCACACAGCCCGTCGTTTCGCCCGTTTAATGGATTTTTAGCTTTTTAACAAAAACAACAGACGGACACTTTGAAACGAAAAAGAAAAAAAAAAAAAATGAATATCTTGTTTGGAAAAAAAAAAAAAAAGGTTTCAAAGTGTTCCAGCTTAAAAAAATAAGAAATGATGAGAATGGAAAGGAAACAACAAAGAAAAGAAACAAGAGCTTTGACACGTAATCATAATGAGCGAATTTTTCTTTTTTTTTTTTTTTTTTTTTTTTTTTTCCAAGTAACAAAAACTGAACGAAAAAAAAAATGTTCAGGTGAACGAACGTTCGAACGAAAGATTTCCTTTTTTTTTTTTTTTTTTAAACACCTCACGTCGGAGGAGGTAGGAAAATACGAACATTGAATCTGTTTTTAGATGGTCGATTTTGAGTAATAATGTGTTTCATAATGTGCGTAACAAGGTGTCCAGTATGCAAATTCTTCGCTCCAGCGTCCGTTCAAAAATGGCCACTTGCCTTTTTTTTTATTTTACTATTTCTGATCCGTTGGCTACTGGCTAATAACAAACGAGGAAAAAAAAAAAGTGCCATACGAAAAACGTTTTTCGATTATCTAAAAACTCCGGTTACGGTCGATGTGCGGTCAACCGCATCAACGAGGCCCCCACGTCTCCGACAATCGAACGGGCCGTAGTGGCTCGTTTCCACGACGAATTCCCAGCATTCTTTTTTTTTTTTTTTTTTTTTTGGTCCGTTTTGCTTATTTGCTCTATCTAAGCAAACAGGGAAAAGAATTAAAATAATAGCTTACTTTTTTTTTTGGGGGGGGGGGGGGGGGCTTTTTAGTCGAGGAAATATGTACTACATTTAAAGATGAAAGTCTAGACGATATGGCGATCAATTTTGAATTTAGAAAAAAAAAAAAGAATTATCTTGAAGGAAAAGCCGACAGATTGAGGACTCTTTTATTCTTTTTAAAGACAACGTAATCATCTCGAAAAACAAGATGATTTGAAAATGTCGGGTACCTCGTAAAAAAAAAAAACATAATCATTTCACGGTTGATTCACCATCGTTTTTTTTTTTTTTTTTCCCCTTTATTTTCCAGACATGGAAAAGGGGGGGGGGGGGGCAGAGTAGAAATGTAAGAAGAAAAAAAGCAGATTGGAAAAAAAAAAAACCTGTTTGATGATTTCCGTTCCGTGTGTTTACTTTCATTTGTCACAATGTCAAGCGGAGCTGAAAAAAAAAGGGAGGGGGGGGGCAGATAAAATAGTGTAGTAAATGACTGTGGGAACACACACACTACAAAAAAAAGCAATAGTGTCTTGGCATGCTTCCGACTTCTTTAATCACGAGTCGGCTGCCAAGGGTTTTAATCTAAAAAAAAAAAAAAGGAAGGGGAACACAAACAAACAGAAAATATTTTATGGGGGGTGGGGGGGTGGAGCAACACGGCATTGGTGTCCCGCGTGCGTGTTCTCTTTTTGAATAACAACAACCTTGAAAGTTGGAAGATGATTTGGTGTCGTATCCAACATAAAAATGATAATATTATTTTTCTTTTCTTTTTTTTTTTTTTTTTCTATTTGACAACAACAGGTCGGCCAGTTTCAGCGCCACGACCGGCGAGTGCGCTCTCAGCGACATGGATCGTTTCTCGGTGACGGCCCGGTCGGCTTACTCCTCCTCACCGGACGTGGATTATTTCGAGACCAACTGCGTCGATGACCCGGTGAAAATGTGCGACTTTCAGCGGACCGAGGGACGCATCCTGAAAACGGTGGACGCCGTGTTCCAGGTAACTGCAAAAAATACACATTTTTTTTTTTTTTTTCCAAATAGAACTGCAGTTCAAAAAGATCAACAACCTCTCGCTCTAGGATCGAAACAATAACATCAAATGTAATTTTCATCTTTTTTTTATTGACAAACAGGATGTCGAGACGGAGGAAGCGTGTAAAAATCTGTGCCTAAACGCCAACTTCCGCTGCCACTCGTTCGATTACGGCGACACTGGCGATAAAGTCTGCCGACTCAGCCACCACTCGGCCAGCTCCCTCAGTCAAATTCAGGTGATGACTTCATTTTTTTTTTTTTTTTTTTTTTTTTAATAGTGACATCTATCGATGTTCAAATGGGCAGCACGAATTGAGAACAACAACAGAGACACATCGAACGATGCGCCTGCTTGAATTTCGTAGGACGATTCACTGGAACGTGAAGGCATTTTGCGGTTTTTAAATTAAAAACACTTGAATGCCGATCGTTATTGCGTCGCAATCACCCAATTTTATTAAATGTTGTTTTGTTTTCGTTTGCGGTTGGGGTGGCTTTTTTTGTTGTTTTGGTGACACAGGATCCCTACTTGGAGATTCCAGAGGCGACGACGCACGAGTTGACGTCTTGTTACAACGTAACGATCGATTGTCGCTCGTCAGACATGGTCGTCCGCGTCAAGACCAACCGCATTTTCACCGGCAAATTGTACGCCAAGGAGAGGCCCAACTCTTGCGTCACGGACGTGGCTAAAGGCCTGGAATTCGAGTTGACACTCGGCTACCAAGATCTCGGCTGCGATGTCAGACAAGAAGGACTTGGCAAATTTTTCACCGAAGTCGTCATCCAGGTAATTAAACGTTGCCAAATATTTTGGAAAACAAAATCTAATTGATTTATTTTATTATTTTTTTTTTTTTCCTTTAAATTCGAAAATAGCACCACGATCAAATTGTGACGAGTCAAGATGTCGGTTTGGCTCTTCGCTGCTCTTATCAACTGCAAAATTACACTTTGACCAGTGGACTCGATTTGTCGGTGGCCAGTCGGGTGCCGACCATCGCCGAAGAGTCGACTGTCGTTCCAGGACCGACGGTTGTCATGAAAATCGCCGCGCGTCAGGGTGGCGACATCCAAACGGCTCAAGTCGGCGATCCGCTCAGCCTCTTCTTCGAAATTCAGGAACCAAACAGCCCGTATTCGATTTTTGTGCGCGAATTGATCGCAACCGATGGAGTGGACAATAGCGAGATCTTGTTGATTGATTCCAATGGATGCCCAACTGACCAGGAGATCATGGGACCCATCAACGTTCTGAACGGAACCTCCAAAGTCCTTCGCGCTCCGTTTGACGCTTTCAAATTCCCCAATTCGGACGTTGTCCAGTTCAAAGCCCTGGTGACGCCGTGTCTGCCCACTTGCGAGCCGGTCCAGTGCGACGTCCAAGACTACCTCGGCTACCATCGTAAAATCGAGTCGCTGGGCAAGAGGAGGAGGCGTCGTCGCGATTCCGCTAGCCACGACCCACACAATTTGCTTGTCGTCCAGTCCATCCGCATTGCCGACAAGTTCCAGGCCGTTGCTGACGCCTCGCCGGCCAAGACCAAAACGGCCTCGACCGAATCCGAAGTGGTTGTCCTCCACAACACGGACAACGTCTCGCAACATCACTCCAATGTTCCACCGTGTCTTAACTTGCTTGGACTCCTGATGGCCGGCGCCTTGTTCCTGGTCGCTCAGGCCGTCCTGATCGGTGCCTGGGCGTTCATCTGGCAAAAGAGGCGTCAAACGAAGATGGCCGAGACGACGATTGAAAGCGACAGACGATTTTTCTCAACTTACGCCAATAATGCTTACGCCACTAGTTAAACATTGCAAACTGATCCAGCTCAGCCCTTTAACTTATTCAACTTAAATTGAATACCCACTTCTAAACCTTATTTTCTGATCATTATCTTGTTGGAGTTATTTGTTCGAGTGCCTTATTATTAATTTTTTTTTTTAATTATTATTATTATTTTTTTTTTTTTGTTTGAGATTGAATTCGTTTTGACAGGTAATTGAAAACGAGTTGATCACAAAACCAAACAGAAAAACAGGGAAACTGTCACTTTACGTCCTATTATATTGGCTTATTTTGAAAAAAGGCTTTGGGTTAACAATGTATTCCAATCAAGGTGGCTGGGTGTGTCTTCTCCAGATTTCCCCGATTTTGTGTGTTGTGCGTGGATGTGGTTATGGGTTTCATTTCTTTTTAACTTGTTTTTTTTTTTTTAATTGTTTCACTCTTTTGGGTCCAGGCGTAACACGTTCGACGTGTTCGTCGTCTTTGTACAAAAAGAAAACAGAAATCACAACACAAATTTCAATGGGTGTCACGTGCATACGTCTCGAGATCAGCCAATAAAACGGATTACGATGAAGTTCTTCTCATTTGATTTTTACGAAATTTATTAATTTTTTTTTTTTTCGTTTTGTGCTCGCTAGATTGCGCGTGGTAAGCGTCTAGTATGAATTATTGATTACGGGTACGCGTGTTGCACGAAAGATGGAGAAAGTGGAGAACAATCTACGTAATACGATTCTTGTGACCATTCAGCTGGAAAAGAAAAAAAATGACCAATAAACCGGATCTTGTGAAGCATCTTTCGCAATCGTATTCTCTCAGCTTTCAATGATATTAAACATCGATTATAGAACAATATCACGTACTTGTTTAGACCTGACCCATGTGAAGGTGACCTCATACGTGGAGATCAGTCAGAACTCGTTTGATGATTCATTCAGCTGCGACCTGCTGATGTGCATTAACGTGAATTATCTTGGTTATTTCAATTGCGAAAGAATTTTCCCTGCCTCGTGAGGAGTATGCCAGGTACATAAGGAATACTCTGCAGACGATCGGCAGGTACACAGTCTGATACTGCAAACTTTACATCGCCCCAATCCAGGATAGAAAAATCATGTAAAATTGCTGTTTTTCTTGTCAAGTCTAGACAACTAGTGCCAATTATTACTCAATGTATCAATGTCAGTCAATTCTTTGTTTGAACTCGTTCAGGTTTCCATTGCTGTTACTCATTTGTGCTTTGGCTCTTCCGGCCAGCAATGCAATCTCGGTTGATCCCTCGTCATCCGGCCAAGTCTCGCCTGTCGGGTCACCACCGGCGTTTGTTGCTGCACCACCGGTGTTTGCTGCTACTCCACCAGTTGCTCGGTACATTGAACCCGTCATTTTTAGCGCCATTCGTGCCTCCGACAAGAGCAGAAAATCCAATTCGAAAATCTTTTTCGACACCACCTTGAGCGATGTCGGGTTTGGCTGGAATGCCAAAAGCAGTGAATTCGTCTGCTTCTACCCAGGCTCGTATTTCTTCACGTTCACAGCTGTATCCGACTCCAGCTCTCACTACAAGTGAGTGTTTGCAAATTTCTTTGACCAACTTTGTCTAACGATGTTTCTTTTCTTTTTTTTTTTTAAATACATTAGAGCTGCTATAGTCAAAAACAGCGAAGAGGTGGCAACTATTTGGGGCGAACAAGTTGGCTACCAATCGGCATCCAATTCGGTCATCTTGAATCTGGACAAGAACGATCGTGTTTTTGTTCACTTAAAGGAGGGAGAAATTTATGAAACTTCAAAGGCAGGACGTGGCTACACGACTTTCTCAGGTTTCCGACTTCATTGAATTAAACTGTTTTTCCTCTTACCGTCCAGTTTAAATTAGCTTTTTCGACTTCGGCTAAACAAAAAATTCTATTGTGGTAGTCTGTATCCTGTATGTCTGTCAGTACGCTAAAAGAATAAAGAGAAATGGCAAACCACAACTTTCTTTGCAATTATAGCCTACGTGTTTCTTAGAACTGAAAGAATATTATATGTGATATTGGGAGTGAATTCAAGCATTGACGTTAGTTTAGCGGTGAAGCTCAAGTAACAGTTGAACGTCATTTGGCTTGTCTCATGAGAAATCGTAGACATGGGAATTCGATTACTTCGGTAACTATATATCCGTATGACACGAATGTATCCTGCATGTAAGAAGAAGCGCTCTCATACTCACGGTTCGTTTCCCGAATCAATCGGAGACTGTAGATATTTTAAATAATGTGGGTAGCACTTGAAATAGTTTTTTTTTTTTTGTACTAGGAATCTCTGTGTGTGAAAGGATTTATAATTAAAACTCAGTTTTGGCAATAACTAGTTTTTTTTATGTCTTTGTTCGAAGCAGCCGCCAGCAATGACAGCTATGGTAGCGCCACCTAGCGAAATATGTTGACATTACGAAATATGCATATAAAAAAGGGGTCCCGAAGACTCGAATATTGTAATACACGCACAGGACACGTTCTCACTGATAGTTCACGGACGCACGTGAAAAGACTATCGAAATCTAATTAATAGCGTGGTGTCTCTAAAAAAGATCCCCGTTGAGTATTATCGTTAATCCATTCTCTGACAGCTGCGCTTCACTTGAAGCCTTCCATTTTTGTTTTGATTTTTTTTTTAAGTACCTGGTATCCATACCAAATTAATTATGGCTGACTTTTTGATCACTGGGGGAACAACTTATGTTCCAGAGGACGGCCTTGTCGGTTCATCCTTGTTCAACGTTGGAGACGGACTGACTTACAAGTATGAGCTGATTAATAACACTCGTTGCCAACACATGTTTCGCCTCATGTGTCTCATGTCTCTATATGTCACTTTCTCTCTTTTTATTTTAGTGACTTCATCATTCTTCCTGGATTCATTGATTTTGCAGCTGAAGAAGTGGTAAGATTCATTTTTTTTGTCATGAAATTTCCTGTGTTTATTATTGTTCATCATTCTCTAGGATTTGACTTCTGCTTTGACCAAGAAAATTACTCTGAAGGCTCCACTTGTTTCTTCTCCCATGGATACCGTCACAGAATCTGAAATGGCCATTTCCGTTGCAGTAAACTTCAGCATTTCGTTTAATCTCTAGACCCTCATAAAATACATTTACTTTTTGTTTTTGTAGTTATGTGGTGGTATAGGAATTATTCACCACAATTGCAGCCCAGAATATCAGGCCACTGAAGTTTCCAAAGTAAAGAAATACAGACATGGATTCATCAGGGACCCTGTTGTATTGACAACCCAACATACTGTAAATAACCTGTTGTGAAACATTTTTCAAAGTGGAATGATTATGTAAAGTGTCCTATATAGGTTGGAGATGTCTTGGAAATTAAAAGAAAGAAAGGGTTCTGTGGTATACCCATTACCGAAAATGGGCGTATGGGAGGAAAACTGGTTGGCATTGTCACTTCAAGAGACATTGATTTCTTGGAAAAATCATCGGATATTCCCCTCGAACATGTAAGTGTTTCTTTGCTTCACCTACGGTGCGTCATTCTATTTGTTTACCGTTAAAAGGCATAATTTGAAATTAGTGTGCATTCATTTAAAACTGCTGCCATTACTAAGGAGCGCTCATGGAAGCTCGGTCAGGTAGCCCGAAAGCCGCTGCTTTTTGCCTCGACCTGTAATCTTTTCTAGAGTTTGTAAGCTTATACGAGTACTTTTGAATTCGCTGTACAGGTAATGACAAAAGCGGGAGATTTGGTTACGGCTCCTTCCGGTGTCACTCTGCAAGAGGCTAACGCTATATTGGAAAAGTCCAAGAAAGGCAAGTTGCCCATCGTCAACGAGTGCGGCGAACTCGTGTCGTTGATTGCTCGAACTGATTTGAAAAAGTCACGAGAGTATCCGTTTGCGTCGATGGATCCTGGGAGACAATTACTTGTGGGCGCAGCGGTTGGCACTCGCGATGCTGACAAACAACGGCTCCAGCTCTTAGTCCAAGCGGGTGTTGACGTCGTTGTCCTGGTAACAGCTCGATAAAATGGAAGTGATCAAAAGTAGCTTATTAAAGTATTATTTCATTCTAAATGTAGGACTCATCTCAAGGCAATTCGATTTTCCAAATCGACATGATTCAATATATTAAGCAACACTATCCGGATCTGCAAGTAGTTGGTGGAAATGGTAATTTGAATAAATTTGCTAGGTTTGCAGAAATACTGATTTACTGTTTTGAATTACAGTTGTAACAGCTGCACAGGCCAAGAACTTGATCGATGCCGGCGTAGATGGTTTGCGAGTTGGTATGGGGAGTGGATCGATTTGCATCACGCAGGAAGTGATGGCTGTTGGACGCTCGCAAGTAACTAGTCTCATCCATTTTTTTTTTTTTTTTAGGCTTCGAACAGAAGAGAGGACACTAATTGATGTTTTTTTTTTTTTAACTACTTAGGGCACCGCCGTATACAAAGTAGCTGAATATGCCCGCCGCTTCGGAGTTCCAGTCATCGCTGACGGAGGCATTCAATCTGTTGGTCACATAATCAAGGCACTTTCGTTGGGCGCCTCTACGGGTATGCAATTTAAAAGGAGTGGCGAAGGGGAAAGTCAACAAGCTGACATATTTCTTACTTGTTCAAACAGTCATGATGGGCTCCATGTTGGCGGGAACAACGGAATCTCCTGGGGAATACTTTTTCTCTGATGGTGTCAGACTGAAGAAATACCGAGGAATGGGCAGTCTTGAAGCCATGGAAAAGAAGGACACGAAAGGTGCGGCGTCCAGCCGTTACTTCCATCGTGAATCGGATAAAATCAAAGTGGCCCAAGGTGTTAGCGGCGCTATCCAAGATCGAGGATCAGCTTTGCGTTTCTTACCCTATCTACAGACGGGTATTCGACATGGTTGCCAGGACATTGGAGCTCGCTCTCTGTCTCATTTGAGGTACAAATCGGGGTGCATGGATCATTTTGTGCGACCCTAAAATTTTATTTTCGTAGTATTAGTCGGATTCTTTAATTTAGAGTGTTTTCTTATAGGGCCATGATGTACTCAGGAGAGCTAAAGTTCGAACGCCGTACTCCTTCTGCCCAAATGGAAGGAGGCGTTCATGGCCTCTACTCTTACGAGAAACGTCTATTTTAAAACAAGAAGATACGGAATCCAGTCAACAGCTTTAATCTACAATGCTCAGCTGATATTAACTAATCCTGGAGTCACAATTTAAACTTGAATTGGAGCTCAGCCAAATTGAAATTGGACAATACCCTATTCCAAATCCATGGGTTTCACTTCTAATCTCAATTAACGAAAGTCCAATTCAAATTTGAACCATAGCTCTTGCAACTGACCATATAGGTGCTCTTTGTGTAGGACACCTGTTTACGTCTTGTCCGACTTGTTGTTATCGGCACATTCCCCAACACTGTGACAAACAAAATTTTGGTTTTCATTTAGAGAATCAATCCTTTTCCTTAATTAATTCTAAATGATTATTTTTTGAAATGAGATGTTTCAAATTAGGTCGTTCTACCAGAAGTGTATAACTGTGTTAGTTTCTCAGCATGTCCTGTTGACCACTTTTCAGATTCTCATGCATTGGAGAACAATGTAATGAGACTGAATTTCTTTGTTTATCTTTATATTTCTGTGAAAGAAATATAGATTTATAGTGGAACACGCTGTCGAAAGAAAAAGTGATTATTCACTGATTTTGATGCAAGGTTTCTTGTTTGAAGTGATGTCGACAACGTAGAAAAGATTCAAAGATGTATTTAACTGGCTTAACTAATAGGAAAAAATGCAGGAAGCCTAATTCTTAGGAGCACACGAAATGGGCGATTTTTGGGTTAGGTCCAGAATTTCAGGAAAGTTTTGAGTACAAAATCCGATAGTACGCAGGTAAGTAATTGAGACCATTTTCCATTAACATTGGTGCACTTATAACCCAACGTTCATCACCGGTTTCAAAGCCCCTTAAAGACAATATAAGCACTATAACATATCACACAAAAATGTAAGTCACTTAAATGCAAGTAATGCGTTTTAATAACTGATTAAATGCCATGAGCATTAATCGAACCCTGGAGAATGATAGTCGAAGAGCCTGAAATCCATCTCGTATATGTGATAGAGATGCAGCAGTTCTTCCCGCGTGAGATGTTTGGTATACTCTTCGACAAGTGAGTTTGTGCTTGACGGTCGATCGGATCGGGGAAAGCTAACTTTTTGATTGAGATTTGCTTTCTCCAACACTAACCATGCATCGTCCATGAGAGTTTCGTATTTTCCGATCACGTTGTACTGAATGGTGCACGGCAAACAAAGGTCTACCATTGGGCGCCAGTGTTCGTTGAAATTAGCACGCGCAACTGTGCGAGGATCGATTATGTACTGGACGAACTCACGAAACGTGACGTCATGACCTCGCGAAAGAGATTCTTCCGAAGCATTGGTGCGATATTGTTTGATGATTTGACGTCCATATCGCGAACGAAAGTAGTCAGAACTGGAACTATTTTGGCCAAACTTGTTACGGAAGGCGGAAACGAGCCTCTCAAATGGATGCCGGATAAACATGAATTTCATGAAGTGATCTAAGCGATAGCGTATTTCTTCACCAGTATAATTGTCTAGGCGGCGGAAGACATTCAAACGATGGGAGTCATCTGCTACGATGGCTAGAGGATTGGTTGTGTTTGCTTTGCCCATCAACACCATCTGACCAATAAAGATTTGATATGATTGATGTAAAAATTGTAGGTTTACTTTGCAAAACATGACTCACCAGTAATCTTTTCCAGTTTGTGCATGCAACTTTTGGCACATAACAATATAGTAGTCTGTGTTCCTCATCAACAATAATATGATCCAGTAGCACACGGTCCTTTATAACTGAGTCAAGATTTGGGTATCTTTGAGAAAGTGTGCATACCTCTTTTGCTAATTTTTTTCTTTGGGTTTGCTCTGTTTCTAAGGTAGTGATAGACTTCTCAGGCAAATACTTTTCTGTACCAGCATTTGCTGGAAAGGAATCTGTAAACGAAATATCAGAAAAATGCATTTGTAGCCATAATTTCCAAAATATTAGATGTTACACAACTATAAAAAACATTACCATCAGTTTTTTGATTAAATACAAGGCTAACATGATGGCTGGGGAGTTTACCATTCATAACAATTACACCAAGCCACAAACCAAACACTGACAAGAGCACCAACACAAGCTGCTTACTTCTTCGAAGTAGTACAACTCGCATTTTGACTAACTAATTTTGATAGGAAATAATAAGTGATAACCTTGTCTATTAAATTCATGAAAAACCCTGATGCTTGTTTGGAGAATAACTTCAAAGCAAATATTTCCTGATGACTACTTAATGGTTATAAGGTCTTCCGATTTTCTGGTAAGAAAACGATGGCAGTCCAGAGGGTAACATCATAAAGATTCTAAAATAGCCCACGAACTTGACTCTTTTCCCCCAAAAGTTTACTTTTCAACAAGGGTAAGGCGGGCACTACAATTCCACAAAGGCACATCGAGGTCCATTCAACACAAGAATGGATCGGAGGCCATGATTGTTTATACTTCAAAAGACAAGCGTGACGTCACACGCGGTTATTTTATAATATTTTTTGAATTGGCAACAGCGGGAATCGTCTGTTTAGGTACAAATCGAATATCCACGCCCCCAGTTGCACGCGCTAATGGAAGTGATCGTGTTTTTTCTTGTTGTAATAAAAAATGTGTAGTCGCCGTCCTGCGTCTTCTTCTTCAAAGCATATTTCATCACTTTGGTATTTGTTGGCAGTTATTTTTGCAGTAAGATGCGGGGTGTCACCATCCATAGATAATGATATTTTCAGTATGCGGTCCCCGTAATAGTTGTTTGATTTTGATGTATTTCCTTGTTTTTTTTTTTATTGAGATTTACATTTTCTTAGAATTCAATGCTTCAGAGATGACCTAATTCCTGTACTAAAGATAACATGGGATGAATTCAGAGTAGAAGTGAATCAAGTACCGGAAACTGGTTCAGTTATAAAATATTTCCTCCAGTCAGAAGGAGCAAACTTAAGGTTGAATTATGTAATATGAGTTGATTGTACACATTTTTAAATTTCAGTTCTTTTTTAATAGATCTACTGCAGTGGCATGCATTTCAACACAGAACTTGCCACTCTTCAAATTTTCTATTACTGGCAATTTGCTCAATCAACCTGTTGAATTTTACTTTGATCCCATGCTTGGGGATACCAATGGGTTCTTCCACTACCCAAAATCTGCAAAGAAACTATCGTTTTGGCTGAAAAAAATGGGTGATCAACAAGTATTTGAGGTTAACAAAATATTCTAAAAAGCTTGACTATAGCATACAATATCTTGTGATTTTTGATTTAAGGATGGTGAAATGCAAGGCTTCCCATGGAATTTCTTTTTCCAATACGTAATACAGGATACACCCTTTATTAATGGAACTTTGTCAACCAACTGCAATCTTTATGAGGTAATTGTCAACATCTACTTGGACTTACTTAGATCTGGAAATGTAACATTTTCTTTAACCTTTCATGGTTTTAGACAAATTCCAAACCAATGTGCATCTACAAAAGCATTTTGAATTTTCCAACAAGTCAAGTTTCCTGGGTTGCTCAAGGGAAAATTCATCGTTCCTCAGATAGTAGTATCTTGTCAGCGCGGCTTACAAGAAGTGCATCTCACCAGCCGATAGCTCCGCTATTTTTCAATGCAAATTGGAACACTTCGCAAGAATCGTTCAGCCTCTCTTCGGACCTTGTCTTGGGTGAACAATCATTATTGTCATTGGCAATCACATCATCGTTTCTTAACGGGTATATTATTTTAGACTACGTCAGACTGCCGTTTTAGTGTATTTAATATTTATTGTATTTTTCATACATTGAAAATTAGGTGGCAATTGCACCTTGAGATTCTTTCATTTGCATTCGATTGGCGATGGTCAAGCAATTTGAGTATTCTACCGAAACAGGATGGCCGAGAGGTCACAGCTATATCAGAGGGAAACTACTTATTTCAGCCAAGTCCTATACCGATTAGATATCGCTTTGGCTTATTGGAAGGCAATTCATCTTCACAAGTGTTCATGCTACGACACAACATCAGCTCTGCGTTATATCGCTTTGAAGGCAATATGTCAATTGATGTGGAACCTACGGATTCACATCCAGAAATCATCACAAAAATTACCCAAAAAATACGTACATCATCATTAGAAAGACCTTTGCGACTTGACCTACAACAGATTTTTCACGAATCTGGCTATTGGACGTGGGAAACCGTTGTGTTGAGGTCCGGTTTGTTCGACATGCACGTTTCAGGGCACTGGAACGATACAGTTCTTCAACATTACCGAAAACTCTTCCAGATTCATTCGCACGATGAAGACTGTTTACCCTCAATGAACTTAGAACTTGATTATTCAGATCGACGCCGCTTCTATCACCAGATCTCATATCCGTTTTTGGCCTGTTCGTACGGTCTTCTTGTTCAGCTTTCTGACACTTCCAGGTTCTTACCTGCTGAAGTAAAAATTCTTTATCGAGACGAATTCAAAGCAAATCACTCACGAAGCATATTGCAACTGAAGCTCTCTGAAGTTAATTCAATTTTGAACGCCAAAGTATCTACTGAGTGGTCGGACATAAATCGAATGACTGCAGCTATTAAAAACCACCTGGATAAGGTATAAATTTAAAGCATATAGTTGCTATTGTTTTTTTAAAACTATTTTTAAATTTTCAGATTACCAATTGGATGGCAGATGAACAACATCCTATTAACCAGCTTCTTAAACCAATTCTCCGTCGGCCTACTCTTGCCAAAAGTTTTGCTGATGCGTTGAAGTGGCTAGAAAACTATTCAGGATTGTATTAGGGCTTTGAACCAAAAGTCTGCTAATACGGTAGATCAAATTATACTGAAGTATTTTTAGGCCCTCCTCCAACCGCCCTACATCTAAATTTCAATTGAAAATGGAGAGATTGTTAAGAAGCATCGCGTTGAAATGACAATTCCTCTCAAATTTTTCCGACCTCATTCTACAGCCACCTGGAAAACAAACTGGAATAGATTCTCAACAGCTGGTCTTCTTCGTCCGGCGTTGGAAAGTGGTGCGTCGAGAGATGAAACTAAAACCTAAGTAATCCGAACTTTACCATTAAAATTAGGTAAGATGATTAACATTGTTTCAGTTTAACCCTTAGTTTCTGTTATGATTACCAGAAGCCTATGGTTACCGGTAAATCTTTCCTAGCTATCGTGCCATACAAATTCTGTCAGATTAAATTTTTTTCTTATTGGATTTTTTTACATTTGTAGATCATCTCGTCTGAGTATTGGCCGATGAAAAATCGGTTTGGGCAACATTCATGATTGCTAGTCATTTTACCATTTCCTCAGCCAAACACCTCGTTTTAAAGGGTAAAGATTAGACAAGAGAAAAATAAGCTAAGACTCATCAACTTATGCTGTTCATAACACAGAAATTTAAGGGCTGTGTTAAGTATCACTAGGTGTTGCCTCCGTTCAGTCGCTGCTGGTTCGCAAAGTAATTTGAAGTTAAAACAAATTACGAATGGTATAGATGCATGTATTCAAAATTGTATAGATAATTAACCGTTTCCCTCTCCGTATCCATAAGTGCACATACCCCTTTAAGTGACTAGAACAAAAACAAAACCATTCCAAATGTAAAGGGAAATTAGAAAATTCCCAAGTTCAGCCATTGTCGAAACCCACCCTACCCAAAGTACGTGTTAGTAATATCCTATTCTCTAAACATTGCTCTATTTTGGTGGTTTCAAAGTAATGAAATCGTTGTCTGCGTAGCCCGAGTCGCTCTTTCCGTTGTCTTTGGCTGCCTTTAAGGTCTCGGCGTCGATTTCGTCTTTCACAGGTTTTCCATCTTTGTCCAACGTAAAGTAATCCTTTGGTGTTTTAGGTACATCAAAATAGGCCATCATTCAGATCGTGCACTACTCTCGAAAACAAGACTATAATACAACCTCAAGTGCAGCGGGGATTTTGTGATGGGCTTCACCCGTCATCGGAGCGTTATTTGCCAAATCCAAATCGGTGTGTTGGCCTACTCTGCGAGTCAATCCTTCTGCTACGTCGGTCGACACGCATGATCGTTGAAGACAGTATAGCTCCTTTTGGCCGTCATTACCGCACCAAGTGCCATCAGGAAAATGGGCAGAGACATCAGGCAAACTATTCAAATCCAAACGTGGCGTGTAAAAGCCATCTCGGTCATTGCGCTTGCAGAAAATGGCGCACGATTGCCAGGGACGTTCTAGTATGAAAATAAAAATATGCACATGATTAAAACTTTTGCCAGACAATGGATGGGTGTTAAGAAAAACTTACTGTCTGAATAAGCAGCTTGCATGCCTGTTCCTTTCGGATCGATAAACGGTACAAATTGGCTGAATTTGGCACACTGCTGGGTAGCAAATTCGACAGGCGTTGTTCGTGGTTTTCCAGTGCAAACCTGAGCATCGTCGCAAGTCGCCGCTTTGACACTGGCACCTTCACAACGGTGTAACACATCGCTTGGCTTGGGATTATTACATTCTCTTTCACTCACAATGGCTCCTGTTAAGGGCATCGTATATTTCAGCCATTGGTGCAGAATTTAAAAATCTTATTTTGCAAATGGGTTACCTTTGGATTTCTGAAGACAGCCTGAAGTGCAAGGTTTGCTTTTCCAATCTGACCATCCACCTTGGATTGATTGTACAATGACAGAACGACCTGTCGGGACGCAGTTTCCTCCATCACACCACTTGAAATGCAATAGAGTATTATTGAATTTTTTCAAGTACATTTTAAACAAGTAATCAAGTTCTAGGATTCACCATCGAAGACCCACAGACGGTTCCTGGAAGTGCTGGTCCAGACGTAAAGAAACCATCGCGATTGGGCGTTCTGCATTTCAACGAATTACACGATCCCTTTCATGTAAAATGGTATAACAATTGGATTACATTTTGGTTTGAATTAAGCTATTTAAGTCTTTTTACAGCTATATCAGCATTAGTGGCAAAGTAAGCAACAGCAGCCTTGTCCCTCAAGAGAATTCGGCATTGCTCGTCTGCTGTCCATAGTTGACCGGGCTTGTCTCCATATTTGTCGTGATTGTAGTCGGGAAATTTGCCAGACGGGACGTCGTTCATGCAAGTTTCACTGCTCAAATGGAAGGTTACTATTTTTTGTACGTCGTTTGTTAATTAGTTAAATGCGTAAAAGTGAATTTTTACGTGATAGAAGCTAAAGTTTTGGCGCTGCACGTCGACCATGTAGCTTCTCCTACCACACCACGTGACGGACTCATGATGTAACCTATGAAACGCAGTATGAATGGTAAAATAGTTTTTACATTTTTTCCAGGTTTGCCTTCGAAACATGTTTGGTACCTTCTGTCGGACATGTATTTCCAGAACTATCGTGGGACATTCCTAAACTGCAAAAAGGCATTGATAATTCTGTAATCAATGATTCCTAGTTCTAAAAAAAAACTATTTTGATATCTTCATAGAAGAGTCTACTTACTTGTGACCAATTTCATGGGCCATCACATAAACTGATGTGAATCCAGTGGAAGGATATGGCTGCCCCTGCTGGTTGGTGATACCGAATTCTCCAATAACACAATTGTAAATATTTGTGCAAACTCCAGTTACCGTGGACAAGCCTTTTTGGAATCATACACCAGACAAGTATCATAATTTGCTTTTGAAAGGTAGAGTTTTTTAAAGATGACATACCCATTGTTACGTAATTGTTTTTCCCATTTTCAACAGCATAAAAATCAAGCCCAGACAGCAACAGTGCCATATCCCAATGCTCAGCTTCAGTATCTGAAGGTTTATTGAGTTTTGTTTGGAATGCACAGAAGGAATCAAGCAGTTTCCCTCGATCGCCGCTGTTGATTAAATTAGCCGGTGCCTTGGCATGGAATTCCATGTAGACGATTGAGAGGTCAACTCGCTGGCCCAAGCTAGGGAGGTGATACAGCGCTTGCATCTAGGTAAATATAGAGATTTTCTTTCAACTTCCAATTGCTATTTTTTAATCAATTTTTTACCGCATTGACGAAGGCTAGAACCAATTCGCGGAGCTTCACGTATTCTTTTTCCCCTAGGTAGGGCATAAACAATCCCAATGCCGCTTGATCGACGAAAATTCCCAGCTCAATGATCTTGTTAGATGCAGCTTTGCCAGTAATGGATTTCTCAAGAGCATTTTTACTTGAGCCCTGACTAGATTTACCAGAAACGTCATTTCCCTTGGCCTTAGCCCCCTTGCTCTGCTTAGTCTTCCGTTTTTCTTTTGATTCAGATTCCACCTGATCGAATAATACGTAAAATTTTAGGTTGGCAGAGATAATTTTCCAGTTTTTTTTTTTTTACCAGGACGGGTTCCTTTGCAAGCATCGGTTTCATCCTTACAGGTAAATCCGCTAAAGTGCAAATCAAAAATTATTGAAATCATTAAATAATTTTTCATGTTTGCGTAGTGTACCGTCGCAACTTCGCTGATGAGCTTTAAGATGAGGGAAAGGATCAACCGTGCGAAGGATATGAGCGCCAACCATGATTATTTCGTTACCCTCTTCGGAAGGAGGATGCAGCAGCTGACGAAGTCGGGGTGGAATTGGTCGAATTTCCATTGGTTTCCCCCCATCGATCACGTAACCATGCTTTTTAAAAAATATATACTTATTTGTTCATTATCAAAGATCAATTCGTAGACCTTACAATGTCATCTTCAGTACAGTGACTCAGAGCGGCTGCGAGTCCACCGTCAACGTGAAGGAAATGGCATTCGATGCCTCTAGGATGTTCCTCCACAACTTCTTTATTAAGCCCCCCGCTACTCCTCACAACCGTCTTCATGTTTGGCGCCATGAGAAAATTATTTGGCCGCACTTTAAGGTCATATTTCCTATTAATTTTATATGGTTAATAAAGGTAGCGTTTAAAATAGCTTATTTATCAAATTTTTCATACTTTCCGTTGGCAGCGAAAGAATAATGAGCATGGTTGTCATGCGGTCCGCTGCGTTTTGTCTTGGGCCTAATGTCGCGCTGAAGAGGATCTTCGGCTACGAAAACTTGATGACGGCGGATGTAAATCACCTCGTAATCGTCCACTTGTGACGAATTGTCAACGCCAAATGTCCGACCCAATTCGTCTCCGTTCATGAACGTGTGCAGAGTGCGCAACAACTATAAATTGTGTGAGTGACGATAACATATTTTTCTAATTCAATTAAAAAAGTAAGATCGTATACCTCTGAAGGCTGTTGAATCACTCCCGCCGATGCCAAAGCAATAGCAGATAAGAAAAGAATTATGCACTTCATCGTTTTAGCTTAAAGCTCACGAGTGATTCCGAACGGAAAATGTCAGCCATTTATATGCTTCGTACGTCGTGTTCCATACTGGTGAGCAGGTGTAACGTATTTAAATCAACATGTTTCGTTGTAACAGCTGCTAATAATATGCTGTTGGTTACCTATGTATTTATCTCTGTATTGCTTAATTTTTTTTATGCAGAGACAATCAAAACTGTCATGTTCATAAAAATATGCTAAAAAAAAAAGCAAACAAAAAAAGACAGAGCATTCCAAAATGCAGGAACATCAAGGACACGAACTGCATATCATTGTGAGTTTATAAACTTCTAATAAATCTTTTTTATTACTTATTGTTTATTGTATGTTTATTAGACAAGGAGGAAAGGGATATCCTGGTAAACGGTCCTGGTTTGACGGAAGTGGGTGTTATCGCGACGGGTGGCTATGCAACGGTAGACACCTTCATCGCGGGCAGAATATTCTCCTATAACGAGCCGCGACCCAGCAATCGATTGTTGACGGATGGAAAATCGTGGATCTTGTCGATCTAGTGCCCAGCTATCCACACCATTTCGCTCCAGCTTCTCCCACACGATATTCTGGAACGTTTAAAGCAAGTATTCAGCATTTTTTATTAAGAATTTAAAGATAATTTATAGGTTTGAGAATATCCTGATTTACCGAGATGATGTCGAATGTGGGGGGAAACTGGCAGGTGAGTTCTGCCTCCTGGCCGTTGACTCGAACCTGTCCCTGACCGACCAACTGCGGGTAGGCCTCGTTGGTGTAGTAATCATCGCGGTAGCCGACACTCTCGTAGTTGAGACCGTGCAGCGACGTGTAGCCGCTGCCCTTGATCCGGTTGCCCATGTATCGCGTAGTTCCCGGTAGATAGCCAAAATCAAGTGGGCGATAATCTGATCCACTATCGAAACTATTAGCCAAAAGCGGATCCGAGTCTTCCATTGGAGATCCCGGAATCATGGAGTCGGGTATCGTTCCTAACGAACCTGGACGAGATTTGGGAATTAGGGCGGTAACCGTTGCTACCAGTACACATGACAATAGGAGAATAATCAAGTAACTTTGCTTCATCTTGTGACGACTGGAGATGCACTAAAGTAGACGAACTTTGTGACTGGGCCCTTTAAATAGACTCGTCAACTACTTTTATTCTTGGGTTTGCTGTGCTCCTAATAACTCCTTGTTGGCATTTCTTGAAAATGATTGTACCATAAAAATGGCAGCAGTAAGGGGCAACAGCCGAAGAACAGGATGAGAGTGTCCTTGGATATTAGCTTTGCGTTTCCATCTCGGGGTTTTTCTTGATGGTGAGTGCGCCGGAAACCAAATTCGTGATGCCATGTTTTTCTGTTTATTTCTTATTTTGAGTGCCCCGTGAAGAAAGAAACAGCGGAGAGGCGATTTCCTCGCGACTTTCACTGAGCACATTAGCAGCATCGCTTGCACCTGTGTCTCTTTGAGTCGCGATTTCTTTAATAACCGTGCCGTGTCATTCGAAGGTGAAGAGGCGGATTGATAACGACCATAGCCTTTGTTTGAAGTCGTCAACAATCTAAAATCCATTAAGCCAACTTTTGTTTCTTCATTTCCCTCCGGAGTGAAATTTGATGGCTAGTTCCCGGTTTTTTTTATTCCGTCGTCATCGACAGCCGTTTCGTAATTACTATGGTCGCAACTTAATTTCTTTTTTTTTTTTGTCCCCTTTTTTCTTAAAGTATTTTATTTATTTTATATATTAGTTTGCTTCACAAGTTTCCAGTTGTTTTCGTGCGCGAGAGAGATAGACGGTGTCTCTAAATTGAGGAAGTCACCTCGAAAAAAACAAAAAATGTCAATAAAAGCGGTCAAACAACCCCGATACCCCTATGCGGTATCGAACAGAATGATTTTAGTTATATGTTATCCCTCTTACAGTTGTGAGTAATCGCTATCTGGTATCGCTATGAGTACGGGATCGTTCACCCCTTATCACGCTTACCCCGTTCTTCAGTTTTTATTCATGAACCCGAATGTTAGCAGGTGGTTTTTTATACAGCTGGCTAGAGGTTGGGACGGAAGGCTTTGAAGATGGCAACTATCCATTTATTTTATAGCAATCCTAAATTGTTTTCTCTAATTTCAACTGGTAATTCCCAATCCGTCATTTGCTGTGAATGTGCGTTGAACCTACATCTAAATACTGCTTTCCAGGCCAAAATTACTGGGATTGCGTGGTTTTTCCTTCGCAGTTTTATGATCTGCAATATTTGTTGCACGCAGTAGTTTATAATTGGCAAGTTGTTGCTTCCTTGCTGTTCGTGACTCAATCGCTGGGAAACAAAAATGTAGTCCATCTAAGGTGTCATTTAAAACAATACGTGCTTGTTTACTTGCGGTGGGAACAACTTTCGCTGTGCTGTAAAGCTGGCTAGTGGAGATAAATCCAAAGAAGATGTCCAAAAATCGAAGAACAGTCTGTGCAATTTCCGATTCGCATTGTTTACTATAATCACTAGAGCAGCATTAAATAGCTCATTCCATAGTACTTGCTTGTTATGTTTTGTCGTCTGCAATGATCAGTAAAACAATACTGAAAATGGTTTGGATAAATACGCAATATTGATGTGTTCTACACGACTACCCGCCATTTAACTTCAGTTTTTTTTTAATCTAAGGAGAAAAAAAAAGTGATTTGGTTCTTTGCAAAGCTGTAAGTAATTATATAAAGGATTTGTAAAAATATGTCTGTTTTGACTGCTAAATTTATTGTTGTATTCAGTTTCTTTGCACATTATGTTAGAATGCTCATGCATTCTGTCAATGAGAACCTCAGCCTGTGAAATAATTAATAGGTAACATTACTTGTATCGTTTCTTTTATAATCTAGTATATATTTTGTAAAATGCCTAATTAAAATTCAACCAGTATTGTGTCATTTGGAAGATGGTTAACTTGTTACTTGGGAAATCTAATGTTGGCAGATATTTTCCTACTTAAGAAGTACAGTACAGCAAAAATATTTCTAATTTGGAAGTCTGGAATTAACTGCCTCGTGATGTCTTCAGATTTTTTTTTTTTTAACAAGGGCAATATTGTTGTTTAATGGATCACCTGTAAATATTTTCTTTGGCAAGGAGATTTAATTTGATTGAAACATTTAACCAAATTCCTTGTTTAAAGCTTCCCTGCTCAATTTTATCAGGAATCATGTAGTTTAATGAAAACAAAATCCATAGTATTTCCATTATTTATTGAATTGCGTAGTATAAGCCCAGAAGCAATTTCGAGGACGATGTAATAGCTTACAGTGTACGCAAAAAAAAACGGCCATGTCGAAATAAGGTAATATTATTATTTAAAATGTTTTCTATTACATTACGATTAATTAGAATTCCAGTTCTCCGGTACTATTCATACTGCGAAGCAGTGTAAACAATGCGGCGGTGGCGTTATGGTTAGCGCTCTGTCTTTGCATGTTCAAAGCCTGAGGTTCGATTCCCGCCTCCGCCAATCTACGGTTGTCCCAACAAACCTCCTCGGGCTATTGGAGCCTTGTGGCACGGGAGTTACATTAATGTGACCTATTCCCAGCCAGATCGTAGTAGATTAGTCTTCTCCTTAAATGTGATGAGGACGGTGCCATATTCCATGATTCTGTCGAGCTCCTAGTGGGCGAGGATGGCGTGAGGAGACCATGGCACCGACATTTTTAACGCTTAAAATCTGCTTTGTATTGAGAACGTGAAAACGATACACAATTCTGAATTTTCTATTAAATTAAAGACCGCTTTTCGTATAAATAACACCGTTATCCTGACTTTCAAATGTATTCATAAATCCAGTAATTAATTTAAATTCCCGTATTTTTTGGCAGTGTTATGTTAGTCATGGCGGTCTTTTGAATTAAAAAGCAATAAATCTCTTATTGCCTGCTTCGTAAAACCCCTGCTGCTGTAATAAAACATGTGGTGTATAGAATCGAGCTGTTTTGTATAATAAGCCATAATCTTTCGCAAGTTCATCATATGGCAAAAGGATGCTTTGGAAAAAGTTGACTGCATAGTGCACGTCTGCTACGTCATAACGCTACGAAAAATGCAACAACAAATACAAATGTGGTATGGCATTGCCAAAAACAATCCTTAATGCTGAAATTCGCTAAATTTCGTATACAAATTCATACAAAAATTAGAATACACGTTTATATTCTTCTAGATATTTCCTAGATTTTTTTTTTTTTTACTGGAAAACACCAGCCATGCCTTCAAGAAGTAGGAACAATGAATTAAAATTAAAAATTAAAAAAATTATTCGATGTTGAAAACTTTTATATTTTTTTCTTGATAATAAAGAAAAATCTAAATGCTAAATTTCTTGATGACAAATGACACAGGAAAATTGATTTAGATCGTTTGCTGATTTGAGTGGTATTTTTAAAAAAGTGTGTTGAGGGATTTGATAGTTGAACGCCTTGGCTTTTAGTTGCCTTCCTGCCTACTTGCATTTCTGGTGTCTTTTCTCGTCGTCGATTTCTTTGCTACAACATGGCGGATCAGGTATAATGCTATGGATTATTTCTAAAAATTTTTATAGGTTTTATGTAAAGTGGCCTGTGTATTTGAACCAAAAATTACGAATCGCTGATAGTCGTTCTTTTTGGAATATCTTAACAACTTAAAAAATCCGAAGAGATCACAATTGTATTTGATAGGCGAGTTGCCTGATCTGGTCACATGGTTTACTTTGAAGTTTTTCATTTGGTCAAAGTGAAAATTTGTAATTCTTTATCTACGATAGGATTCGTGTAAAATTTTCTTTAAATGTTATTTAATGTAACTGTGGTTTGGGGGTATTAAGTGTCAAATTTATAACGATTTTGTCATCAGTTTGAAGTGTTAACGTGTTTCGAATTAGGGAGAGCGTTCATTTCAACGTCAACCAACCATTTTCCTTAACCGGAAAAGCGGTAATAACAAAAAGAGTAAAATCGATCGCTACACACGTGCGGTTGGTCTGGGTTTCAAGACTCCCAGAGAGGTAAAAGCAAACAGCAGCATCTGGTTTTGCAACTATTTGCACAAATTTGCCTGCTGTCTGCTTTGTAGAGGGTGGGACATTGAATCGTTTTGTGTCTGTAATGAATGCTTTATCCGTTTTGCATGATTTGGTTTGATGGATTGTTTCCCTTTCCCTATGTCTTTTAGAATGAAAAGTCCTTCCAGAAGCAACCCACTGTCTTCTTGAACAAGAAGAGTGGTAAGAAACAGAAAAATCTGAGATACCATAGGAATGTTGGTCTTGGATTCAAAACTCCCCGTGAGGTACTGTTGCAAATGCCCTTGTAGTATAGTTTTCAAAATGCATGTTACTTTTAATGTTCTTGAAGTGCAACGTTATTTATTGAATTGGGTTTAATTTTAGGCTATTGAGGGCACCTACATTGACAAGAAATGCCCTTTCACCGGCGATGTTTCTATCCGTGGACGAATTCTTACTGGAGTTGTCCAGAAAATGAAGATGCAAAGGACCATCGTCATCCGCCGTGATTACCTTCACTATGTTAAGAAGTACAACCGTTTTGAGAAAAGACATCGTAACATGTCCGTGCACTTGTCACCGTGTTTCAGGTAAATAACATATGGCTAATCTATCCTTTATCGTTCGTGTATTTTAATTCTATTTTTGTTACAGGGATGTTGCTCTCAATGATGTTGTTACCATTGGCGAATGCCGGCCATTGTCCAAGACAGTTCGTTTCAACGTGCTGAAGGTCAACAAGGCTGCTGGAGCCAAGAAGTCCTTCAGGAAGTTTTAGACCATTATCTTCTGAGAAAGGATTTCCAATACAGAAAAAAAACTCCGGCTGACTTGATCATTTAAAAAATCGGTGGATAATGGTTTCATTATTGAATCTTTTAAATTCGAGTACCTCGCGCTGTACGTAAGTAAAGGAAGAAATTTAATGATTCAGTTAGCTTTTCGCCTCACTTTGCAACGTGTTGGTAATGGAGATTCGTTTCAACCACAAGGAGTTTACCTCCGAGATGGACGTGACAAATTCAATGGAACTTGGCAATTAGATCAAACGTTTTTTATTTTGATAGCTTTTCTTTCGCAATTAAGGGACCAAATGAAGTGAGATGAATTTTAATCGATGATTTTGTGCAGCCTTCGTTTTTTAAATCGGCATAACAGTAAGCCAGTAAAAAAAGAAGGGACGTCTGTCGGCTGCAGTTCAAACGCATACCGAATTGTGTAAGTAAATATATATATTAGAAGTTCATAATAAGTAGAGTAATAAATTGTGATTGTCTCTTCCTATTTAGTTGAACCTACATTTTTTTTCCAAAATCATTAGTAAATATTGAACTTGTTGGCAATGCTTAAAATACGAGTCTTCATTTCGCGCTTCGTCTGCTCATTTCCATTGTGTTCATGTTTCGACGAAGGAAAGATGATAAATTTTGGGCATAACCAATTCTTCAGGCACTTTGATTAGACTGCTGTTCGCGAAGGAAGTGTTCAGACTATGGATTCGAGGACGAAAGACGGTTGAGAGTAGCATATGTATTATATGTACTGAAAATGGAAGGTAGAAGTATTTCAAGCATACTGCCTTGAGAACAACAGTACACAAGGGGTTTTATTTTCGCCGAAAAGGTAAGGTTAGCAAAACGCCAGTAATCTGGTAAACATTTTCAGTAAATTTCAAAAATTTCAATTGCATCTGTAAAATTCCAGGAGAAACCTATGTAGGGTTTGGATTCTTAAGGCTATCCTCGTATATCTTTTCTATCACGAGGAGAAAATAAGCACATGCTGATGTATCTCATCCTTGCTTATGGTCCTTCTTGGGGAATGCTCATGAAAGAAAAGATATCTGTTTTGTTACATAAATTTAAGACTTAAACTTTGTAATAGTGTATTGTGAAATTTCCAAATGGTAGTGAACTAAATAGTTGTTTGTTAAAAGAATGAAACTGTATCATATGCTTGACACCCAAATAATTTAGTTTGTTTTCTTTTTCTAGGTGAATGATTTGGTATTTCAAACGGAAGAGAACAAAAAAAATTACTGCTCATGTCACTCAAGAGATCTTGACTATCCAGTTGTCCAGACTACCATAGCATGGCTTTTGGAAACCAAGAAAATGTTTTGTTCAAGGTATGCAATTATGTCTGGGCCTTTTTGAATGAGTCTGTTACGCGATCGGGGATTCCCTAGGATTTAGCCAAAGAGGTTACTTTTAGCCGCCACCGCTTATTTTCTAATAACGGAAATCAAATTTTTAAACACTAATTTTTTATCCGTTTAAACAAACGAAAGTAGTGTCCAATACTACTAAAATAATTCATTATGCAATTTGACGTTCAAAGTGCCGTTGTGTTATGTGAATCCGGTTGGGTCGTCTAAGTCATAGTGGTTGATATTGGGATATCAGTAGTCACCGTGTCTCCAACAGATTCACATATGAACAGGATATAGGATGGGCGATATTCATTAAACCAGTATGCATTTGGAAAGTTATAATTGATGTAGATATAACTTCCAGTTTGGTTGTTGTTAGGATACCCCACATACCAATTTGTGTAACTTATTGGCTGAAAAGGTTGTGCCAGTGTAGTCCACTTCCATCAATCTTTACCTTCTTGGGAATACCTACCGGAAGTCCAATAGTAGTCGACCGTCAATTCTAAATTTTAATTCCATTAAACAGTTCAAGTTAATTGTCAAGCTAAGAAATACGACAAGCAATAGTGTTTCTTACTTTGTGTAGTTTTCATGTGCATGTTAATTAACTGGTCTTGTGATTCCACACTGAGCAGTGCCATGCCTTCGCTTCTGCACGTTAGATCTGCACCCTTCCAGTCACGGCGACTTTGGCCACTCTGTTATGCAAATCTGAATTTTTAGGAATCAACCGTGAAGCGCATGCTAGTGGTTACTTACAGATGAATCAGTTGAAAAACAGTAGCATTTTCCTGCCAATTGCCAACATAGCAAATCAGGATTGCCTTTGAAATAATACTGGCAATTTTCTGTTGAATAGAAATTCGAATTGAAACGTCACTTTCGTACTGCACATTGCGAAGTAGTGTGCAATTAATAATTCCATTCAATTCAAATCATCCAATTCCATGATTTTAAGAAAAACGCTACCACAGTTTCGTTTAGCCTTTAAATGTAACAGTTACTTTACATTTTGTTTCCCCCATCTCGCTGTACTGGGACGACTTCGGCCCAACAAACAGCAATAGATATGGTCGTAACGAATAGATTAAAAGTACTTGTATTCATTTTTTATTTTATTTTTTACAGGTTAAGCACAGCCAATATGCAACTGCTCTGTCCGAAGCCGATGGAGCTTAATTTATATCAAAAGGCATCAGGAACCCACCATTGCCGGCATCAGCTTCAGAGATTGTCCAATGCAGTAAGACGCAAGCTAAGCAGACTTCATCCCAATAATCTGTAATAACGGTTACGTCAAGTGTCCTGTCAATCCAACTAAGATGTGTGGAGAATAGTAATCCAGGTGCGGATTATATGTTGTATTACTTCAGCAGTTCAAAGCAATGTAAAAGATTTTTTTAACTTTCTTTTTTTTTTCTCGTCACCGAACGATTAATTCCAGTGTTTCTTATTTTTTCAGAAGGCCTCGGTTGCATGGAGAATCTCGGAATGTTTGAGGCAACATAGATATTATACTAGCACTGGCTATGATTGTCTATAGAATAAAGGAGCAACCAGTAACGGACCTTTTTTAGGGCTGCCGTGTCATGCTGTAAACATACGACGGAACAGCTCGAGGTTCGTTACAATTCAAGCTTTCTCTTGCGCCATCTAACCTTTTCTCAGTAGTTTATACATTGATTGCATCAGGCGCGAAGTAAGTTATTTAGCCATACACGTCAGCCACTTAAATGTCCTGTTGCAATAATTGTACCACTATTAGCCACCATAAAGCAGACATATCCAGATCGAAAATTTCCATGTGATAGTCAAACAAAAGAAAAAAAGAAAGATGAGGCGAATTTTGCTGGTCATTTGCACTTTTTGTTTAACTCACCCCACATGAGCTATGAAAATCGTTGCTTAACAAAGGAATCACAATTCGTTGTCGACGTTGCGTTTAAAGTTTCGGTGAGGTATTGCGCAACGCAAAAAATCACGCAGTAAAGCTTAAAATCCCAGTAAGCCTCTTAATTTAAAATCAGTTAACTCTACTTGGTTGTCAGCAAATATTCATGCCCCCATTCTGATTATGTCTTTTCTTTTTAGGCATAGAAAAATTCAGCCCATCCCATGATGAACCGCTTCATCATCAAAAGGGGCATCCAAAGTGGAGAGCGGAACAAAAACTTAGACCTCGTCGGAAATGGATGTACAAGCTGTGCAATTTCAGGTGAGAATATTTTTATTCATATTTTATATGCTGTTCCTTTCGTACATTGCCTTCCTGCTTAGTCCAGTGATTCGCATATGAATCTTTGATAAGATGCAGAAGAACAGGATATTGGGTACCAATATCCGTTGGCATAGTCTCTGTAGAAACTAAGCTGGACGCAATGTCCGGGCTGGTTATTGGGAGGGTTGTAATCAGAAGGTTGGCCCGTAATCCAATTGGTGTATTCAAATGGCTGAAATGGTTCGTTTGTTGCCCATTCCCATCGCTTATAGCCTGTTTGGGAATAGCTACCCGAAGTCCAATAAGTGTAGGGGTATTCTGCCAACTCTGGAATTCATTTCGAAAATCGTGAGAGCGATAAACGATATACATTTTGTATTTAGAGACTCACCTGGGTGGGTTTCACGTTGGCTGTGGATTAACAAATCTTTTTGCTCCGTTTCAATGCTGAGCAGGGTCATATTTGCTGCTTTACATATTTCATCTGCCTGCGTCCAGTTATAAACCTTAAACAAACAGCGAAATTACTACAAAGTTAAAAATTGTAAATATCTGGGCTTTTATATACTTTGTCTATTACGTCATTGTTGGAAAAGCAAAAACACTTGCTGCCCAAGCTCCAGCAAGGAATGGTCGTGTCGCCTTGTAAATAGGACGGGCAGTATTCTGAAAACATATTGAATCTATTAGCAGGAGGGCGATTTGATTTTAAAACCATTGTTGCACGTTTGGGCGATTTTAGACGCAAATTAGAAACCGTTGTCCATTCTATCTGACGAGATGCATTAGCAATTATGTAATACGTTACCTTTAGGTTCACCTTGATTAATTATTGGTAAGCTGCTTGCCAAACAAACAATTATAAAAGCAGATAGAAACAACTTGACTAGAATTTGCTGCATTGTTTAAGTGTTTTGGTATTCCAAATGGTGGACATTTTTTTGACTGTGTCTTATCGCAATCAGTTTTTAACCGATTGTCCGATTGGTCAGTCACGATGGAATTGAGGGTAGCCACGATAAAGCATGCGAAGAAACTCGTTTGATTTTCAATAATATTGTCAAAATTTGCTTTGTCCTTGTTTCCTTGTCCGCGATTCAACCAAGTGGGAACTGAGCGTTGTTTTCATTTCTTTTTTCATACTATTAGATAATTCTGTCTACGAAGAGGTGAGGCACGTTGTTTATTTATCTTCTTTTCTTTGCATAATCAGATGCAAGAAGTAGATGAAGTGGTCATACAGTGGCTTTAAGAGTTTTTCTATTGTAATGGATTAACCTGTATTTATTTCACACTAAATATTTTCTTTGTTTGTTATTTTTTAAAATCTATTGCAGGGACATTATCCAACATTGGCTAACGTGACGATAATCAGGCTACAAAAACTCACGTAGCCGTCTGGCAATAAAATCGTCCAAATCTGCGTCCCTGCCAATGAACAAGATTATCAGAAACACCGCCATGGTATGTGCTTACAAATAGTTTTCCTTTTTCAGTTATGTCATGCAGTTGTGATTGCAAGGTGGCTTGATTGATTTGTCCCGTCATACGTAATGCCAAATTATTTGTGGAATGTAGTCTTTTGATAGGAGTGCGTGACATAAATCTCGATCTAAAAGGGGCGTTTCCATTCAGGTAACAAGCATGTTCACGCCAAGAAAAATGGTTGTATATGAAACTGTTTTTAGTTGAATCTGCATTCTAGCTGCTTTGTATATAATGTAGATTGAGTAAAACGGGAGCTTGTACTTTTGGTTTGCGGAATACTAGCATATAGCCAGAGTCTGCTTGATAACGTAAAAATCTTTTGGCGATGATCTAGTTGTTGAGCGCATGATGTTGGTGATACATAGAATTCCAAGAGCTTGTCTTAAGAGTATAGCGAACCATATTTGGGCACATTTACAAGTTCAAATGGCTGTTTTCATTTCACATTTTAAAGTTTACGATAGTTGATCAAAAAAGCTCTTGAGCGATAAACCGCATTTTCATGCCCTTGTACAATTAACCTTATGCGATACCTTTTAAGCACTATGGACGTAGTAGATGTTGTGTTTATATATTTACACCAATGTATACATTGTCACGACAAAGAATATTGGATATGTTTTTTAATTTCTCAATTTATATTATTTTAATAGATCTTGTAGCCCTTTCCGTTGAAGGGAATGTGTACTGGTGCGACGGGGAGAACGTATTCGTGGACGGGGGCAACTGGGAGTTCGTAGACGTGGACGGGAGCAACGGGCAAGTGGTCACCCTTGGGTTGGAAACCGGCCTCATCGGCAGCCCAGGTCAAAGTAAGTTTCTCGCCTTCGGGAGAGATCCAGTAGGAAGATCCTTTGTTGGTGTTGCCATAGACGACTTCTCCATCCGATTCTTTTCCATAAGAATCGTAGGTAACTCCTTGGAATTTCTTCTGGACCTGGGATTCTTCGCGGGTGGTGTAGTCGGACTGAGCATAGCTGTAAGTTGAAATTCATTTTTTAAAAAATCATTTAGATCATACTTAGCAAGAGAATTATGGATGTTATCTTACCTCCATTGGCTGCTGCCATCGATGTTGCGCTCATCGGATTGGCTGGTGACGGTGATGTCGTCGTATTTGTTATCCTTGTAGCTTGGTGCAGAGTAGCCTGATGCAGGGTAGTTTGGGGCTTTGTACTCCGGCTTGTAGCTAGCAGCGGCAGCGACGGCCAAGACAGCGGCGATGATAAACTGTTAAAAAATTTTACATTTAATTTCAAATACTGTAAGGTTTGATAGATTGTCTTACCAGCTTCATGTTGTAGTCGGTTGAATTGCTGGAACAACTGATACTTTTGAATCTTAACGTCTGGGCTTATATAGTCGGGTGAAGGGTGTAGAAGAACTTACCTGACCCAATTGAATAGGAAAGATAGTACGCGTTTGGGCGTCGTGCAAGACAAGACTAGACTCTCACTTTTTGTTTTCTTTTGTGAAACCCCATTCGAGATGTTTTTTCGGCTCATTGGAAAACACTGGTGAAGTCACACTATTTTTGCCAAAAGAAAACAGCGTTTTGACGTTCATTTGATCATCCTTCTCCCGAAAGCTACGCGTTTTGCATATATTAATTTGGAAATTAGATTGAACATCTGTTGGTGAAATTAATGCGAAAGCTGCCAAGCGTCTTCATACAATATATTCAGGTCTATAGCTTTCTGTCGATTAAACATCTTTTCTAAAGAAATTAACCTAGATGTGTGTTTTTATATTTTGTTTTTACCTCGAAGTTGATTCATTGATGTAGCGAAACGTAAATAGTAAAGAGCAGTTGGGAGCAAACATTGCGCGGATCTTGAGAAATGTCATAAATCATATTTTGTGTAATAAATCTCGTTATAATTGTTTATGACAGAAACTTGAAAGTAGATAACTAGAGTCTTTCCTTCACATGCCTTTCGCCCTTAGCAATCACTGCATCAAAAAAAAAACTAGTGATACAGTCAAGGTTTTAGAATAGAAATGTCGGTTAACCACCGAAAGAGAGTGAAATGGCCATGGATGTCAAAACTGGGTCAACAAACGCTAAAATATTGAGACGGCACTCCCTGGGCTGTCTACATAAACTCGATTGAAGCAAATCCAAAGCATCACTTGTTCCATCCATCCACTGAAATCAACATGAAGCTGGTAAGAAAACTAAATTTCAATTGTTTTCAACACATTAGTTATTTGACGGGAGAAAAAAACATATCCAATTTCTGTTCATAGTTCGTCGTAGCCGCTCTTCTGGCCGTTGCCATCGCTGCCCCGTCCAGCTACAAACCGGAATACAAAGCCCCTAGCTACCCTACACCGAGCTATTCCGCACCTGGCTATAACAAGGATAATAAATACGGTGAAATCACCGTCACTAACCAATCTGATGAACGAAATCTCGATGGCAGCAGCCAATTCAGGTAAAAGCTATTTTCTATTTACCCCCAAGAATATCGCTTAAGCATTAGTAAAATTTTTAAAACAAACTATGTGATTTTATAGCTATGCCCAATCCGACTACACTACCCGTGAAGAATCTCAAGTACAAAAGAAGATGCAAGGAGTCACCTACGACTCGTATGGAAAAGAATCGTATGGTGAAGTCCTTGCCAACACCAACAAAGGATCTTCCTACTGGATCTCCCCCGAAGGCCAAAAGTTCACTTTGACCTGGGTTGCTGATGAGGCCGGTTTCCAACCCAAGGGTGACCATTTGCCCGTTGCCCCCGTCCACGTCTACGAGCTCCCAGTTGCCCCCGTCCATGAGTATGAACTTCCTGTAGCTCCTGCTCTACCTTACTCTCGCACTGGACCCGGATACTAATTCCCCATTTTCAGTTGAAGATCATAAGAAATCGTATTTACGACAGGAAACTTACGTCTTGTAATTTATAAATGTCAAATTATATATTAATATCTTTTTACGTGGTTCAGCTTTGGCTTGGTGTGTGCACGAGGCATATTTCCATGTTTCATTGCGAGATGTAGAGCTATTCCGACTACTCAGTTTCTCAACGCCTCAAACCAAGAAAGTTGAGGGGATGTTCCCTTTGTTGGAAAGATCTTTAGTAGATGATGTCAAGAGAATTGTTACTAATTTCACGTAGTAATGAAAGGAATGGTATTAGTCCTAAATATGAAAAAGTCATAAGTTGGAAACACGTAATTTGTAGAGCTCTTCTCGATTTTTATTTAAAAAAACAAGATTTCAACTTCCTTTATGCAGTCATCAAAATCAATGGCCGCCAAAGAACCTCTTCGTGGAAGCCTGACCACTTGGTCAATCTTCGAGAAAGTCTTTAGTTGCATATCTGAAAAAGTATATCGATATTATCAGAGAAATTCGTCCTCGTTGTTTATGGGGAAAAATAGCTAAATGTTTTATGCATTTTCAGTAAAAAGAAAAGCAAAAAGAAATGTTTTCTGAAAATCTTGCAACGTATTTCTTTTTAGACATCATCCTTGCCTAGTTTCGCCGATCACACGTAGCAGCTTGCCGACTGCCTTCTTCACTAGCATTAATCTTTGACCTCGGGGTTTTGACTTTTTTGGCGTTTGATCTTCGCGCTTCTCAAGGTATTCTGGGAAGGGAAAAATAAATTTATGTACCAGTATAAAATGTTGACACAATTTAAATTTGCTAGGAAACTATTTCATGACCGTAGGAGCACATGGCTCAGAAGTATCATCGGAATTGCACACGAAACGAGGCTTTTTTATGCGTCCGTACAACATAGTGCAATTCTAGTGGTTTACACAGATATGGGTTTACAGCAATATGTGACTATTGATGGGTGAGTCAATGGAAGAACCTGATCTTTAAAAACTTTTGAGATGAATAAAATATGTTTTCTTACCTGCAGTGACAGGTGAAAGTCAAGATATTACAACGCCAGGTAATGTAATACCAGGTTTTGCAATACTATGTTAATTCACAATGTATAAATGCATCATGTCCGGGAAGCAAATACAGCAGTGACCAATGTGGACTAAAATGGTCAACAACACACATATACCAGGTAGATTCATCCTATTTCGAAGAATTCGGGAAAAAGAATTGAAGTTAATTGCTGTCTAGATTTTGCCTCAAACGTATCCAAGAATTGGGCCTAACCCCTTGCATAGCAAAAGAAAAGAATAAGAAAGAACTAGAACCAATTCGTAAACAGCAAAATGAAGCATGGGAAGCTCTGGAAGAGTTGGATGTTAAACAAAAGGTATTGTTTCGTCTTGGAATTTTATTATTTGTAGGTTTTGTTATTTGGGATAATGTGTTTCTTGGTCTAAAACTCAATAGGAGCTGGATATAACTACAGCAAAAGCTATAAAGTTTACGGTTGACATAAACTCTGACGACGAGGCAGATCATAGCGAAACGGAATCAGCCACCGTCCAGAGCGTCGCATGCGGCATCGGTATTACAGTCAGTAATGCAATTCGACACATGGAGCGATGTTGCAATAAATACGAAAGCCAAACCTCCTTCGGTTCCATCTTTGATACCAAAGTAGAAGGTAACAACGTTTTGTGACTTTTACAATTCAGTAATCGAAAATATTGCAAACGATTTCGTGTTTTATATCCTGAGCATTGCAAAGATCCTGAGGTAATGCTACCGGTTTGTTTCTCTGGCTACAAAATAAAATCCTTTGTCTTCTATTAAGGTCAATGACACTGATGTATGCGGGTATCCTTCAATGCGGGAAGTCTTTCACGAGACTGGAGAATTCTGTCTTATTCAAAAAAAAAGAATCGTGTGAAGCACAACAACTGGGAGAAACTGCGAAGAGCCGAAATCGATATGGAAAGAGCACGCCAGTTGATCAAACTCGAGTTATTCGAAAAAGAACGCCAGAATCAACAGCCATGGCTTAAAGAGCAGGACTTTCACCACTTATGCTTCATTCAACTTTCAATCATGAATTGATGCAGCAACAGTATTCCGGACACCCTTTATCGACTGCAGAAAGCGGCGATACCATAGCGATCAATGAAAACGCCATCAAAGAAGAGGATACTTGTGGATAATAACCAACAGCACGTCACAGCTCTAGGATATCGAAAAGTTCTACTGTGTTGTTGACGTACGGCTTCAGTGAACTTAGAACAGGGAAACACCACCCCAAAAGGAAACTTCTTACTGGGTATCCCAGAAAACTAGGAATTGGCTATGGCTTGGACGCCGATGAGGCCGGTTTCCAACCCAATGGCGACCACTTGCCCGTTGCCCCCGTCCATAAATATGAGGTCCCTGTAGCTCCTACTTCTCGCACTGGAAACTGGATACTGATTCCTCCGTACTCTAAGTTGGAGAAACTAAGAAGCTTTATTCACGACAGTAATACTATGAATTCTAATTTATCAATGTCAGAATATATCTTAATAGGTTTTTACATGGTGGGGCTTAGTTTGGTACGCTAGTTCAAAATGCCAAATATTGTTATTTATGTAATTGTGGGGCATTCGAAATCTGATCAGTTACGCAATTATGTACTAACATATTGTTTTTATTTTTTGGTTTTGCTGAATTTGTTAGGCTTCCTCCGTTTAGATGATTCAACAGAAGCCACCATACCGCTGTAATTATTTATCTTCTCTGTCCAGTTACGTTAGAGCCGGAGTGGTTATTTTACCTATGGATATAGTGATTTCTCAAGGAATACGCTACGTATCATTGTCTATCTTTGGTAAAGATGTGCACACTTGATTCAACCTTTGTAGATAAAGTAATCGCCAGTTGTTGAAACCTAGGAACTCGCCATATTTGCATGTTCCAATGAATGATGTAGAGCAGTTTCGACTGCTTAACTTCTCAACGCATTGAACCAAGAAAGAATCGAAGGATGTTATCTTAACCGACGAGCTGTTTTCGTAAATATGCCAATAGAATTTTCACAAATTTTATGCCATTTAGTAATGAATGCCCACAATGCAGATTGTGTGACAATAAACTTTACTCATTGGAAATGCGTGATTAGCATAGCCCTAACTAAAGCCATGTTGTATGTGCGGCTATTTATATGCAGAAACAAAAGGTAAGAAACCATTTTAAACAAAAAGTGTAGAATCATTTCATCTAAATATACCGTTTGATCTAGATTGGGTACCTATGTGAAGAGCCGCAATCGACCAATTTGTTAAAGTTTGAATTCAATTCCTATCTTTTCGTAGAAATATCTAGTTTTTTAATTTTAAAACAAATCGGGCTTAAAAACAAACCTCGACAAGATAAGCCCGGATCCTTGGATTTTGTTTATTCGCATTTACTATTCGGTTATAAACAAAAAAACCAGATGGCGTTAGCGCGCCTCTATTTCTTTTGTGCTTACGTATGACCTGATGTGACAAGTGAAACCTGTGTTAAAAGTTATTGTTAACTGTGTTATATTACGATGGAAAATTATGTAAAACTAGCAATTATTAAGTGCTTTCATCTCTGTGTATGTTTTGGAAGAAAAGAAAATCAAATGGATCATAGTTTATGTAATGGGCAAAACTTGCCGTCACCTATGCAAGATGCCAAATACAAACAATCGTAGATTGCACTGTTAGCAATCTATGACCTTAGCATTCCATCTTGCTACTCTGTTGCTTGCTAAAAGGTATATGACTCATATTTTGCCCATTAGTATACAAATTGGCATATTTCTGCCTTTAAGATCTACCTCGGGACACTGACAATTCAGAAGACACCAACCTTCAAGGAAGGTCACCAACGATGGGAATTCTTTGGATAGAACATCACTGTCTCACTCTACAACTCTTTGTGCAGTCAACATCATGAGTTAGTTTTAACTGGATGAGTGCGGCATACTCTTCTATGTTTTCCGATTAACCATCATCAGCCAACACACATAGACATGGACCTCAAAACTATTTGTTTCTGGTATCATAAGCTTTTTCTTTGTCTAGCATTACATTTTCAAATTTAATATCCCATCATAGGACTACCAAGTCTTCATCTTTTTCAGCAAAATATCTGGCCCTACAATTTTGTCAGTCTTCAGACAACAAATGTAAATAAAATTGCTTTCTATTACATCAGTAATATTATTCCTCATGTAGTGACACATTTTCTTCTCATTTATCATTTAGAATCATGCGATCTTCATTGTTTTGTCCCACGCAAAATTTAAAATCAACATTGTAAATTTTGCTGCTTCTTCGCTTCATCATCCGTCTTCATCTCGCTTTGCGCCTCATCTTCGCCTCGTCTTCACCCCGTCATCGCATCGTCCGTCACCCCATTTTCGCCTTGCCCGTCGCCCCGTCATCACTTCGCCCGTCGACCCGCCATCACCTCGCCCGTTGCCCCGCCATCGCCTCGCCCGTCGCCCCGTCATCGCTTCGCCCGTCGCCCCGTCATCGCCTCGCCCATCGCCGTGTCATCGCCTCGTGGTCGCCTCGTGGTATCGTTTTGTTTTTGTTTGTATTATGTATGTTAACTAACCCATTGGCTGCCACCCACCCTCTTTGATCCCCTTTTTTTTTTAGCATGACAGGGACGGGCCGCGCTGTTCTGCTCCATGGTCATCTACCATGGGGTGGAGCAGCGCCACTGCCCAAAATTGGCCGAACGGCCCTTAGGCAATGCACCCGTAGGGAATTCCCTTTTTCGATACGGCTGATGAGACCGGGGGTGTGCATTCCCGGAAAGGTCTCATCGCCGTGTCAGCCCGGACTTGTCCTATGGCAAGTCCCTTTGGCCGCTATCCGTATGATAGCGGTGGTAGCGACTGTAGGTAAGGGTGGCGTGGCAGCCAATGGGTTAGTTTTAAGTGTATTTGTGTATGTATTTTGTATTGTATGTGCAATATGTACAGTGGTGGATTTGAGGGTGGAAGGAGGGACAATAAAAAGCGTTTTACATGATTTATTTTCGTATTTATTGGATGATGTGGGGATCGAACCCAACATTTCGAGGATGCCGATCACGTGCTTTCCATTATTTTACATATATTGGATGATATGGGGATCGAACCCAAGAATTCTAGCATGCCAATCACGCGCTTTACCTGTAATCTAATCACGAGTTATTTCCATTTAATAGTCCTCCCATAATAGCTTTGTATGCAGTTCATTTTAACATAGCCTTCAAAATATAAAGGTAGGGTTGTAAGAAAAGCCATAGCGCAGAGGTAGCGTGCTGGGCTGGTGTCTGAAAGGTCTGTGGTTCGATTCCCAGCCCGGATGCTATTGCTTCATCGCCAACGAGATGTCTAGGATATTACCAGGCCAGAAAAAATCTTGGACAGAAGACATCGGATGGTCGAGAGAAATGAATTTTTAACGATTTTTCGTTATATCGACAATTAAATGGGAATTTTTAAAAGTAGTATGTGTGGAGAGTCTGGGTATTGAACTTTAGTCCTTCGGCTTCTGAAGCCGATGCTTTTCCACTGAGCTATTTCACATATTTTTATACTACTATTACTATTGGTGATTTTAGGAATGGCTTCTGGACTTAGAAAAAAACGACCAACACCTACTTTCGATCTCCTGAACCAGTGGTCAGGCAACGGCTTGGCTGGCTCGAAAAATCGAAAACATGAGACCACTTGCCTTTTCCAAGACCAGACAACGGCTTGGCTGGCTTGGAAAATCGCAGCCAGGACTCAGGCCACTTGCCCTTCCGAAGACCAATACCTCATACAACAGAAAACCTTTTTTTTTTTCTCTGACAGGTGTTTTATCATTTTGCCATCAGCTGTACGTCAAACCCAGTGAGAGCGAAATGTGGACTTGGAAATATTTTCTGAAACACTTTTTTTCATGCCCCTTTGGCAAAAAGAACATTTCAGTCACACGCTGGGAATCGAACCATAGCCTTTTGGCTTCCTTTGCAGATATTTTACTGGTCTTACTTCCACTACGTATACGAAAGTAACCACCATTTTTTTTTTTTTTTTTTTTTTTTGTGATTTTGAACGTGTTTACAATTGCGTAAATATTCTGTTTACAATGCCAAATTTAGGATAAAATCTGGATCTGTAATCAGGATATTTTTGACTAAAAGTTCTTAGTTACTTAGCATCAAAATATATTTTTTTAGTTAGTTTAAGAGGAGCCAAACAATAATACAAATATTTTAAGAAAATGAATCTACCATTGAGATGAATACCACTTGTTGCAGAAGGGTCTTCCATTTTCTAGTCTTCTCTTCTTTGGTCATGAAGTACTTTCACTGTCCTGTCACAGCATAAAAATGTGTCGTAGCCAAGGGTTTTAATCAATTTCCAGCAGATCGTCTGTTTATTGAAGGAACAACTACGATGAAAAACACTGTCTTATTGCTTTATATACATGACATGGGCGTGTTTTTTTTGTTTTCAATTACGACAAAATGTAAAGAAGAACAGAATAATAACACTGAGTATGTTATCCTTTTTGACGATCTGAAATGCAACAGCTTTAGTCTAGCTTCTTTGAAACCATCATGCTGGCATGATTTTTTCTCTCTTACTTACGTATCATAGCAAAGGACCTTGAGGACAATCTTGATCTTGCCCGTCTTCGTTGCTGTCATCATCGGAAAGATCGTCGTCATCTTCACTCCATTCCGACTGGCTGGTTTCTGCCTGGAGAGCGGCAGCGCTGGCCAGTATTTGGCGCACTTGTTCCTGTTCCCTCTGCACGTCAACGGCCACCTCCCCCCGTTTGCGCTCGTCGTCCGTCGCATTTTCGTATTCACTTTTCTTGGCCTGGCTTTTAAGACTAGGGAAGAGACCTTCTGACCGTGTCGGACTACTTATATCCAAAGGAAATCTGTAAAACAATAAACCAAATAAAAAACGATAAAAGCTTCCCATAGATTTAATAATTACCTGCTAGTCTGCAGTTTGGTTGATTCGGGCAAGTCTGAAAGGCCTCGACGGGAGCGAACTGTTTCGCCAGCAGCTGGTGTCAGTTGAGCGTCATTTTGTTTTCTTGAGGATCGAAGCGTAAACCAAAGACGCTCCCGATTTCTGATGTGCTACTGGGACTGCTAACAGCTGAGCTGGATTTCGTGCCGTCGGAGCTAATGATGAGCAATTTGGGTGGCGAAGGCGGTTGAGAGCGTTGCTGTTCCTGTTCTGTCGTTTCGTCTTCCTCTTCGTCATCATCTTCGGCTTGCGCTTCCGGTTCGTCTTCGTCAACAAATTCAAAACTTGCACACGATTCTGCTACGCATGATTCCGCCATCAGATCAGAATCAGCGCCTGTAGTACCCGATTTCATGGAGCGATTGCTACTTCCGGCAGTCGTCAACTTGGCCGTCGGAACTTTCAATAAATGCAAATCTAAATGGTGAAAAACAACGTTAAGAAATACGTCATCAATTAAGATGGAGATGCTGTTTACCTTTCAATTCAATCGACTCTGCCGCCGGTGCAGCGGCCCTAGCTGCTGGGCGTGCTGGAGTGGGGAGAGATGGGACAGCTTCACCCACTTGGCCACTAGTGTGTTGTCTCTTGAGAGGTGGAGCGCTTGGCGAATTTTGCAACTGGATCGGTCCGGCCGCCACTGTCCTGACGCATAATCCAACGCCTAAGGGCGATCCGTTTTCCGTCTCCGAGCAGCTGCGTATCGGACTGAGATTCTGCATTTGTTGTTGTTGCTGCTGGTGGTGATGGATGCGACCGTTGCTCCGGGGGGGTTGGGAGCGCTACCGTGCCGAGGGACTGGTGGATTGGGCTGGATGTTAGGAATGAATGACTGATTGTTGTTGATGTTGCAACTGTTTATGGTATGGGCTTTGGAGAAACGAGGAATTTGATGATAGGCCGATGTCGGTGGAGGAGGAGGAATCAACGGTGGCACTATCATTTCTTCTGATAGCGGATGAAATCTGGGGTGACCCGGATCGTGCATTGGACTGCGTCTTTCTCGAATTGCACTGCCGCCACTGCCACTGTTGCTCCTTCCAACCGGCCTCAGCTGCCCTAGGGGGCCAGCCATTTGTTGCTGATGATTTTGCTGTCGAATTTGCTGGTGGACTAACGCCAGCGGCGTTATGACTCCACCGTACATCGAGGCCATAAAATTCGAATTGTGATGATTGGGTCGTTTCGTCATCATCAGCGCAATATCATCGACGCGGATAGTGGCTGGCTGTTTGCGATCCGTCAGGAAGTAAGTCGTCACCAATGTTCATTCCAACACGCAGCGTGAAATTATTGGACGAATTCTCAAATAATCAATAAATCAAATAATCAAATGAGCCGTCTAGCTCGATATAGAACTCGTGGAAATCGGTGATGGACGCGAAAAAAACGCCCAATCGCGATTAACTATGATGCTACAGTTCCAGATTGCTCCTCGTTTTGTGGCCGTCTTGGCCGAGAAAATGCTGGGCCACGTGCGACGGCAGTAAATTGAATAGGATGCGCCGATTGCTGTGCTGCAACGCGTCCATCTTCTGTTTCTCCTCCTTAGCTTGCCTTTGCAGCAGAAAATCTAGACGAGCCGTCCACTCGACTTGGCGTCCATGCAAGATGACTCCCAGCAGGAAGAGTAGCAGCTGTAAAGAGCCCATAGCGCGCAAAGGGATCAGCGTTCCAGTGCGGGCGTCATAGCAGTCGAGGATGGGCCGATGGGTCAGGTGGAAGAGCAGCAAAGAGACGGATGTCACCAGAATCAATCCGATTCCTTTGACTACGGCAGGCAAACGTAAACAGATGGCCACGCCCAGAAAGCCGAGTACGCCGGACAGGATGATGTAGTGCGGCAACGGGCAACTTCGATGGTCTACAACGACTGAGCCAGCGGCAGATGGCGTGACATTAGACGACACAATGGGGGCGCACACGTTTTCGGGACGGCAAGTGAACTGATCAAAAATCAATCAATTATTGTCGATTGAATTCTTAAATATGAAACCATTAAAATTAAATAAATACCACGTTAACTTGTGCGACGGCGCACAAGAGGACGATCGTAAAGACGGTGATGGCTAGCCGGAAGGCAAAAGCGTGCGTCACATTCCAACGCAGCCATCGGAGCCGGGCGGCCAAGAGCATCATGAGCAAGACGGCCGTCCAGACAAAGGCCGTGAGGAAGAGGAGCAGGAGAATGAGCGTCCGCGGCAAAACGGCCAGCTGGACACTACCCAAAAACACAAGCAAGACCAGATTGAAGCCAACAAACTTCCGAAACTGCTATCCGCATCCCGTTGGTACTACACATAAAAGGCCGGAATTTTACAAAACCATTGCTTTCACAAAAGAACACATGATGGGCGTTACTTTTTCCTCTTTGAGCGAGTCACGGAAGCAGAGGGTTAGCGCGTGGACATGATTGGATTTCTCTTGTCCCATCGAACGTGCCTCGATCGCCTGAGCTAAGAATTTGTTGACCCTATTGGTCGGTTGATGTTGATGGAAACTGGCATGGCGCTTTTTTAGTGGCCGTTTCAACTTATCCGTCACCTTGTTCTAATGCAAACAAAAATATAAACATTAAATGAAATTGGATGCGCGTTATTTATTTGATATTTTTTACGCGTTACCTTTTTATGGCCAGCCATGCTAGGACCGGAACTGTGACAATTGGCCGGGTTCTGTTGATGTTGCCCGTAAATAATGATTCAATGCATATTCTTCATATGCCGCACATCCATTCAAGAAATATGAATGCCCTAAGACACCAGACAAAACAAAGAATTAGAATAAACTTCAGAAAGGACATCGTGCATGAAAAACAAAAAAAAAACCTTTTTCCTAGAACATAACTTGCTTCTTTTCCCAATCATGAGTCAGTGAATTTCACAGTTTCACCACGAAGTGTATTTGTTTCTGTAGGCCATCACCCTGACGTCAGCAAGAGTGCTACGACCCAATTCTGAGATCTAATTGACCCCAGTTCCAATAATACTCTAAAATTTTCAACAATAAATTATGTTTTGTTTTACACATACCTTTCCAGTAATTTCACATGTTGCCACCTTGGGCACTGTGGATGGGTTGAGTCTATATTTGCAGTTGTCAACTCATCGCAAATTGACGACCCTGAAGTAATCTACATTAAGTCATATAAGTACACCAAGTACAATAAGACATTGTTCTACAGTAAGATATCCAATCATTCTGACCATTCTGTATGAAAGAACCAGCAATAACATACCAGCCTTCCATCATACCTATTCCAGATGAGATTATGGTTATTGAATTGCTTCACCATTCTTAAACATATAGTGCAAACACAGGCAGGTCCCTTAAAACAGGTAAACAAAGAGGTAGTCACACATTTGCATACGTAAATATAAATTCTACGCAAGATGCAATGGAAGGACAACCTGCCCCACATTAAAAGCGGTTTAAGCTGTCATCTGTAAAAAAAAACGTGATAAATTAATCCTACCCTAAATTGCTGGATTACTTTAATATACCTGAACATAAAAACACACAACAAACTGTGATTGGGAATTCTTGAAATACTACGAAGGTGCCAATCAAGGGAACCAAAACTACACAATTACATGTCATGAAAGTTTGTGTGATACTGTGCTATGTAAAAACTTGCCCTTTCGAATACCAATGGCATTTTGATGTAATGTAGTGTGTACTTAATCATGAAATTTAGTTGGAGGTGTGCTTGTCCAACATGATCCTTCCCTGTAAAAAAATGGAAAAAATAAAATTAATGGATGTAGTTGTGATACCAATTTGAAAAACATACTGATGTATGTTACACATATTTTGCTTCAGGAAGTCAAGTTGAGTAACAAAAGAATCTGGATTTTACACAAGAATTGAGTACAAAATTCTACAAGTCTGCTATATAGAATCAGTTACTAAAATAAAATTGAAACTTGTTAAATCAAAAATCATGATAACCAGAATCATTTTGACCAATTTGACTTCTCCAAATTTCATTAATTTCGATAAAATTCCATTTTACGTTTGATATATACGTATTTAGCTACAAACCTTCCACGCACATTATTCAGAGAACACAGATGACTTTTCAGTCATCATACCACGGCTTTGGAGTTTTTAGGAAGCAAATGTTCATTTTCAGAAGGTGCCCAATCGTTTTTTATTCTGCCGTCAAGTCGTATTTTTGAGGGTATTTCGTATTGTAAATAGAAAAATAAAAATTTTAAGTACGAAATCATAAGTATATTGATGAATTAAAATATTCAAGGTTTTTTTTATAGTTTATATGGAATTTTACAAACCGGTACATCGTAACGCGGCAACAGTGCGTTTCTTGTTTACAGACCGGCTAGACTTTGACTTAACCAACGTCGGAATTTACTTGTCGAGTTAAAGCTGATAATTTTTACTAGTCAATACCTTACCTTTGGTTTATTGATATATCGCAATCCATCATGTCTGAAACAACTGGAAAGGTAAAGATTGGTCTATTTGTACTGTTTAAATAATCCCTTGTAAATGTTAGACTAGTATAAATTAAGAAATTTTGTAGTATGGCTATTATAAACAGAAGAATGGAGACATATTTCTAAGTTACTCTTACCTTTGTGTGTGATATATTAGATGATCACCTGCCGTGCTGCTGTTGCTTGGGCAGCAAAGGAACCCCTCAGCCTTGAAACAGTTGAAGTGGCACCACCTCAAGCTGGAGAAGTCCGTATTAAGATTGTGGCAACTGGTGTCTGCCATACAGATGCTTACACTTTAGACGGACATGATCCTGAAGGAATCTTCCCTTGCATTCTTGGTCATGAAGGTGGTGGCATTGTAGAAAGCATTGGAGAAGGAGTGACGTCTGTTTCTCCTGGTAAAGCTAGATTCAGCTCCATTGTTAAGATGGTTATTGGACCTTAATAACTTATTCATTAGGGGATCATGTAATTCCCCTTTACACCCCACAATGCTATGAATGCAAATTCTGCAAGTCTTCCAAAACAAATCTCTGTGTTAAAATTCGAGCTACCCAGGTAAGGTATATTCATAAATAATCAGTATAAATGTGTGATGTGGAAGTTTTACCTCTGTAGGGAAAAGGAGTAATGCCTGATGGAACAACTCGTTTTAAATGTAAAGGCAAAGACGTGTTTCACTTCATGGGATGTTCCACATTTTCCGAATACACAGTCTGCGCCGAGATTTCTGTTGCCAAGGTAATCATAGAATGTCAGCATTTTTCGCTTGAAACGGTATGTTAGTATTTCTTTAATGTTTACGTTTGGGTCTAGGTGAATAGTGTTGCTCCCCTTGAAAAGTGTGTCTCTTGGGGTGTGGTATTTCAACTGGATACGGAGCAGCATTGAATACTGCTGGAGTGGAGGCCGGTTCAACTGTAGCGATTTGGGGCTTAGGTTAGTTAAATTATGATCTGCCAAACTGCGTGAGCAATTATTGCTAACTCAACATAAAAATTAACAATGATGTTGGAATTTTTACCTAAGTGCTATTTCTTTGTAGGCGCTGTTGGTTTGGCTGTTGCCATGGGATGTCAGCAAGCTGGTGCTAGCCGAATTATCGGTGTCGACGTCAATCCAGCAAAGTTTGAATTCGGTAGTCAAATTTACCTAACAATTTAAGGTGAAAACATTACTTGGTAGCCTACTATTATTTTATGTTATTTAGCCAAGAAGTTTGGGGTTACGGAATTTGTCAATCCTAAAGATCACGAAAAGCCGATTCAAACTGTACTGATTGAAATGACGGATGGCGGAGTCGACTATTCTTTTGAATGCATTGGAAACGTGGGATGCATGGTACGCATTTTTTAAACAGATTTTTCCTGAATTATCTCCTAATAATAATCAACTTGTGATTAAAGAGAGCTGCATTAGAGGCTTGCCATCGAGGTTGGGGAGTATCGGTTATTATCGGAGTTGCGGCGTCCGGACAAGAGATTTCAACACGACCTTTTCAATTAGTTACTGGTCGTGTCTGGAAAGGAACAGCTTTCGGAGGTAGTATTCAGTGCTACTTATTAATGGCTTATTTTAATTTGACATTTGAGGGAATTAGGTTGGAAATCGCGCGACAGTGTTCCTCGTCTAGTTGAGGATTATTTGAGCAAAAAAGTCAAAGTTGACGAGTTTGTTTCTCACGACGTGCCTTACGAAGAAATTAACAAGGCGTTCCATTTGATGCATTCTGGCCAAAGGTAATGCAATTATGATTTACAAATTTTAGCTACATTTGATAGTTAACTAATTGCTTTTGTTCTGCATAGCATCCGTTCTGTGGTTCATTTTTAATTACCGAAGAATTCAGATGAAATTTGCTTACAAGTCTCAAGCTAAACAGAATTTAGTACTGGTTAATGTTTACTCTGGGTTACATGCATATATCAATACAAATATTCTAAAAAAAAAATCCCAAATGAAGTTTGGAACGTGATCAAGTATTTTTTTTTTACATGTTAATAGTTGCTTAGTAAAGCGAACTTTGTAGAAAAAAAATACTTAAGCATTAAAAGTTATACTTTACTTAGATTTCAAATAGTCGTGAAATTTCGTTTCCCGATTACGAAGGAAACTATTTAACGGAGAAGTAAGAAACTTAAACGGTTCAGTCATGCTGGTGCATAAAAAATGTATCAAACTAAGCTAACCTACTCAGGAATGCTACCCCATAACGGGGGAAAAAACATGAAACGAACGACGTGACTCCCTTTATATCCTACATACCTCATTATCGGTTAACTTTCCAGTATTTCGATCAGAAAACACAGACGGAAAGTCATGCACGCGCCGGGTGAAAGATCCAACCATGGGTCAAACGGCCTGTCAGGATAGCGTGCTCTACGGCAAATTTGTTAGACGGCCAGCTTGTAGTACTCATGTTTGCTGTTAATTAGCAAATTAGACATCCAATTACAGCAGTAAATTCTCATAAGTTAGCTGAAGCTGGCGTGACGAGAAATCCTGTAATGCAAAAATTAGAATGAGAATCGATCGCCTTTCATTCCATCCACATGACACAATCCTTTACCACGATATGGACTGCTGACTCAACTAGTTAAGAATTCTCGTATGACCTTGGCGCTGACAAATAAGAATCCTTTATTTTCCGACTGAGACACAGCGGTGTTGTGGTTTCGTCCCGATATGGTTTCTGAAAAATATAAGATAATAAGGAAGTGTCAGATGTAGTTTTATTTTTTCTCCATTTTTTAAACAGTTGAGCATGCATATTATTCCCATGCAATTTTTAAAGTGACACTAGTCTGCCTGATGTAAAAAAAATCAAAACCAACAGATCAGGATCTGTTTCCAATCTAATTTGGTGTTGATAATTTGCATTGCACAACTATTACTTTTTAGACTAACACAGCTTTTATGGTAAGTGGATGAGTCAGTATTCCACGAATTGCTTGGAGTGACGAAATGTTGAGACTGGCAGCTCATTTGCAATCTAAATCAATTTTAACTAGCTTGGGGCTCTGTCAAAAAGCTTGTTTGCCTTGAAAAGTTCCACATAGCTTTTACACAGTGGTTATAGCTTGTGAAGGGTTCACTGGTCATTCGTAAAACATGGGGAATTGTCAATCCCTCAAACAAATACTTAACTAATGGAATTGAATAATGATACAGATTTTTAAAACTACAGAAAGGAATGTTGTAGTATTACCTTTTATATTTAATGGCGTCAAGTCCAGAAACCTTCATTGTAACAGTCTTCGACAACACACCTCGAGTTAATGAGTTCTATTTATAAATGGTTCATGTATGTCGTCTGCTGGCACCAACATAAAAAAAAAGAAAACCGTCTGAATACGAAGATCCAAAATAATTCCAAGGCCAATGACATTGGTGCTGTGCGTGACACTTTGAGTGTAAAAAAAAATCTTAAACTATTCAGTGATCCGTCAACCGAACGCAGGATTCTTTTCTTTTTCTTTTTAAATTTCTATGTATTTCGAGTGTTATGGAAAATCAGGAACGAGAGCAATACAAGAGACTTCCCCTATAGCAGTAATTAAAGGAAAAAAAATGAAATAAACGAAATATTACAAATGTTTTTGCGAGTTTTTTCGTCTACACACACAACCGTGTAAAAAATGGCTTCAAGCTGGCAAGGACTCGAACAGACGGGGAGCGACTTTTCTTTTTCAATTTTCAGCATCAACTAAATCAAGGGAAAAAAAAGAAAACCTGTTTGCATAAAAAAAAAAACAAGCGACACAAAAGATCACGTATCATTTTGCATCACTCATAAAAACTGAAAAGAGAATTCAATAAGCGAATTACAAACAATATATTCGCTCTACACGAAAAAAAAAAGATGAATGCATTATGTGTATATAATACCCTAGTATATAATAGAAGGGGGAAGAGAGAAAACATTTTTCAACGAAAAGAAATACAGCCCTCCAAAAATGTCGGTCACGCGTGACTAGTCCAGTGATATACCATCATCATCAAATTTCGCGGGAGCCCTAACGGTTTTCACGAGGTTCACAACAAGAAAAGGAGACTGTTTCCATTTTCTTTTCGTCTGCTTGTTTTCTTTTTTTTTTTTTACTCCATCTCCGTGTTCTTTTGACACGATTCCGGCTCGGCATATTTATACAAGCAACATACATACAATGTGAGATTGCTCCACTCTTATTCCGCCCCTTTCTCTTATTTTTTTAATCGTAAAAAAAAAAAAGGAATACGTTTCTTAATCTTTTTCGCATCACGTCTGGACACGTCCATAGAGGGAAACAAATGTTTTTGATATCACGTATTCGATTGCAAAATACCGCCGCAAGTAATTGTAAAAGAAAATAAAGGCACCAACGATAATATTTACGGGCGAGGAGGGGGCACACAGTTCAAATATAGCAAGATTTGAAAAAAAAATAATAATAATAAGGAAGAAAAATATCAGGCAGAGGAAAGAAAAAGCCGATAGCGGAAGCACGTCAAATATTTCCGGGATACATTTTTGTTTTCTTTTTTTGTGTTTCGTGTCTAAATTTTTGCAATCAACAAAATCAACTAGCTCCAAAAAGAGTCTCTAGTCAAGCATTTGGTGTTCTTTTGTTCTGCAGGGGAAAAAAACATTGCCATTCGTGATCGATCGTAAATGACCGTGAACAAAAATCATGGCGGAAATGAAAGGAAGGCAAAAATAAATGAGGAAAAAATATATTTTAGCAGATTGTTTTTTTTTTTTTCCCCAATATTTTCCTTGTTTAATTTTAGCGAGGGGCTTTTATTTTTCTCAATTCAGAAAAGAAATTGTTCTTTTTGTTGCATTACTGTTTCATCCGATTGGCTGGGAAAAAGAGAAACAATTCGATTTATCCTCTATGCATTCCAAATGGGGCCAATGAACAAGCTTTAACCCCACCCCCCCCCCCCCAAAAAAAAAGGGAAAGAAAAACTAAATAGCATTTAATCAAAATCAATTCTATGTGGATTGTTTGATTCGTTCGAAATTTTTTCGTAAAGGAAGCGAAGCAATTGGAGAAGGAAGAAGAGAAGACTTGCATCACGCACGGCTGTTTAAAGAGACTTTAAACGCACGCTAGTCATCAACATAGATAATGGGGAGGAGGGGATTTCCGTTTCGTGCTTTCCGTCGTCTTTCTTTCCTCAGACAAATACAAACACACAACACACGCACACAAAATAAATCCCGCATGAAAAATCACCTTCGTCTCGCTTTCTTATGTCTCTGTTTCCATTTGATATCACAGCAGTGACTTGGTACCGCGCGCAGAACATTCGCGTACACACACACACACACACACATAAACACAATCGACAAAATTCGGAGAGGGCAAAATAGAAAACCCAAATAAGATTAAATTTTTTAAAAAATAGATTGGAATTCGGAAAGGAAGGGAAGCGGCAAAAAAAAAAAAATGTAAACATCCAGTGCTACGGGAATCGCTAAACAAAAAAAAAGTTGATAGGAAAAGAAAATAATGACTTGCTTGCCATTAGCTAATTGAACCAAAAAAAAAAATGAATAATTAATAACCTTTAAAAAAAATTAAACTGTAATCTCACATCCCTTATTTAATTACTTAAATGTGTGTGTCGAGATGGGGGGGGGGGGGGGAATAAATGAAAGAAAACTGACTTTCTTTTATCTCACGCTACCTCCCCCCCCCCCCCACCTTCCCAACGAAATAAATCTATTTACTTATTTACTTGTCATTTTAAAATTTCCATATTTTTTTTTTTTAGGGTGAAGAAGATCTGCTATCTTTGGAGCTGAGTCTTAGCGGTGGGGAACGCAAGGGACTGCCGGCCGGAGTGTTAAAACTGAAGCCGGCCATTGTCGATGCCGACGAGCAAGACGAAGAGGAGGATGCTGCTGCTGCTACTGTGCTGGCCAAGAGGGGCACTGACGGCGGCGAGCCGATGACTGAAGACAACGAGTTGGGCTGGATGTTGATCGGGTGGCTGGAAGCTCTGCCCATGTGGCTGCAACAGGACGCTGCGCCCGGCTGTTGTGAGGCGGCCGAAGGGGCAGGCGTATGGGCAACGTACGGCGGATGGATGGGAGAGAAGATGGACTGTTGACCGCAGAGACTCGACATAGAGCTGGTGGACGGCACGGGCGACAAGACACCACCGAAAGGCCGGCCGAAACTCAGTCCTGCCAAGCACAATGGAAGCTAGACTGCCTTCCTCATTTTCTTTTTCATTTTTCCCCTTAACAACTTAACAAAATTCAAACTTAAAAAAATTGAAATGCTAAGGCACAAGAAGCCTCCGATATTAGAAAAGCTTACAGGGAAAGAAAAGTAATGATTTTGCGTGTTAACTACCGGTAATTAAGCCCAAGCAAAAACAAATAAAAATAAACAAAAAGGAAATAAGCCAGAGGAGAGATTCCGAGAATGATTTAGGAAAAATAGGAAATCATTAATTGCTTGTCACCCCCGATTTCACCTTGGAAATGTCCCTCGTCAACCTCCCGCGAAATCAAATCGCGTTCAAAAAAATAAGCGATCCATCAAAAAAAAGAAAACATTTTTTTTTGTTTGTTTGTTTTGGCTTTACCGCAATGATTTAAAGGGATCAGGTGGGTGGTGTAAAGATACCAGCAGTTTGAGTCAGCGAATGATGTTGTTGTTGTTGTTGAAGACTTGCGGCTCCGTTAGCGCCGGCCCTCAGTTGATTCAACGTCGGCGCTTTCTCAACACCTTCCGCTCCGGCTTTTTTACTCTTCTCCGTTCCAGGTTTGCTGCCCAGATCTTGAACGAGTCGCAGCAGATCGTCGGTGAATGTTTTCGTCTGTCGCGTCGGCGTTCCAGGAGACGAACTGCGCGTCGGATTGTTGGCCGTCCCACTGGCCCCGTTCGCAGCGGCGGCTGTTGCGCTCTGCGCGGCCAAACCACGCCCCTCAGCTTGATCCAAATTGCAACTGGCACCTGGAGAAGGTGTCCTGGAACCTTCTGTGGCTTCTTGCCTCTGCAAAGGATGCGGTTGCGATGGCTGCTGAACAGCTGATTGCTGTTTCCTGCGGGCGTGGAAAGCGGCCAATTCTTCTTCGTGCTTCCGGATCAAAGCTTTCCTTTCCTGTTCGTGTCGCAATAACAATTCCCTCAATTCAGGATCTTTATTGGCCTCTTCCGGCAGTCCGCCTGTTCCAGTCCGCTGTTTCTCGTCAACCAGGCTGACGCAAAAGCGCGAGATTCGACGCTCGCCAGATGGAACCGCTGGAGGAAGTGATAATTTACGTAGCTGCTGGCCTTGCTGGACAACGCTAAGCTCAGGCTCCGTTTGGCTGCTCTTCTGTTCTTTAGTTGTAGCTACTGGAACCAACGATGCCGCTACACTAACCGGAATCGGTTTAATCAACGTCTTATCCGCAGGCGGTTCGTCAACAACTTCAGGCGGATTGCTCGCTGCTGGCTGGACAATCGATGTGGTGGATGCTACCGTAGCTTCCGCCGGACAAGCATTCAAAACTTCTTTGGCTTTCAGCAACGACGGCGGATGACCCGGACCTTGCGAATGCAATTTGGACAACTCCGAATGCAAATCGTGAATGTCGATGGTAGATGGCAGCACTTTGCGCTGCTGTTGTGCTGGCCGGTTATTCTCCGCCGCTTGATCCACTTGATCGACGACTACCGATGGATGAACAACCGGATCCAGCAGAGGTGTACCTTCTTTGGTTGACGACGAAGGTGACGGAAGTTGTTGCGTGGCATCGGGCGAGTGACTCTGATGCTGTTGCTGCTGGACGTGAGCGGATGGGTTCGGATTGGCCATGGATAGCGAAGCCAATTTATGTTGTAGGTCCATCAAATACGTGTCCATCGTGGGGCACGCTTGCGGGGTAGGTGGTTGCGATGTCGGCAAACTGTTACCTCCGGCAGGTCGCGATCCGGCCGCATTCGCCTCGGCGATGCAAAGCTTTAACGGGACGGAGGCCGTGCTGGTGGATGGATCGGCCGCAGCAGCATTATTGTTATTTGGAACACGTGCTGGACTGCTACATCGGCTCGTCGCGTAGATGCCATTCGACGTGATGTTGATGCTCAAAGCGACCGTCACAAAGGCAGCGCCTAAATCGCTTCCGGCCATGTTTGCGGCAGCGGACGGAGCTGCTGGAACGGAGGGCACGTTGGACACGGGCTCTTGTCCGACAACAACTGGAGGCAATTCGCATTTTTGAATAGCTCCCGCGGGCAAATCAGTTGGAAATAGCTCAGGAGTGACCGCCATGGCTGGAACGGGCGTCGCTGGCGGCGGTGTGGGTAAGGGTGCGTCTAAAACAGCTGATTGAGGAGCCGCTGGATCCAAAACGGGCAGAGGAGCGGAAATGGTTTTGACCAAAAATCGTGATACCTTGCGAACCTGTAAAAAAAAAAACACATCGAGACCACAAAGAAATAAAAAAAAATAAATTAAAATCCCAAAAAAAACAAAAAAAACAACCGGAAAGCGGGAGGCAGGAACCTGGAACTTGTGTGTCAAATAAAACGATAAATAATCAAAACAATCAAAACAAAAACTACAACACACAAAATTAAAAGCTTAAAAAAAAAAAAAAGGCGGCTAATGAATTAAAATACCTTGGGCGTTACGGTTTCAGTGGGTTCAACTACCCCACCGACGGTAGGAGGAGCTGCGTCAGCAGTGGCGGGTGTAGGATGAGAAGCCATGGTGGGGAATTGAGGTGCGGGAATGGCTACGACTGGCGGGGTAGCACCGTCAACGGTGACTGCCACGACAGGATTATTAGAAATACTAAGCGGGACAAGGTTGGGTGGTTGTGTTGTTGTTGTTGTTGTTGTTTGGGATTGGGTAGTAGCAAGCGCAGCAGAGACGGCCGAGTCGGCCGGCGACGTGTGACATACATCGCTGCCATCCAAACTGGCTGATCGCGAATGGAGATACAATCCGGCCGCTAGAGGGACAGCCGAAGCCACGACCACTGGAGCAGCGGCTGCTTGCTGGACGTCACTTAACGATCCTTGGGCACTTTTGCTAGTCGTATCGACACTGTCGACAGATGTAGTGGCAACGCTGGATGCGGCTGTCGTCGCTGTTCGATTGGGCGAGAGCGAATCCGCAGCTGGCTTAGTTGGAGGTAAAGAAACGACAGGGAGGACATCTGGATTCTCTTTCAATTGACGCAAAATATCCTCCACCTTTAATATTGAATAAATAATGAATTAAAAATATGAATACAATTATTGATTAGCGAAATACCTGTTCGATAAATATATCTGCGTGTTGTTCGCTAAGCAGACGATGTTTAATCAAGTTGTTGGCCACGTCGGCCGGGACCGTGTCGGCCTGATCGAATTTGAATGTCACCGTTTCTTGTTTCATCGTCTCCACTTGACACTCGACGACGGAACCCTGGACACTCAAAACAGACAATCGCGGGCCACGTTCGGCCGTCCGGCGACGTTTATTGGTCAACCGGCGGCCGAGGCGCTTCTCACCTGCCGTTGCGGTTGGGTTACTGCCGCTAGCGGCGCTAGTAGTAGCACCGGCAGCTGACGCAACCGTGTCGACCGACTCAGCGGCCGATGATTCACCGCACGAGTCCGTCGTGTACACGTCGCTACAACAGCACGGCGCCACAGGCTCCGGGGTACCCGAACGATTGACGGCCGGCACCGAGTCATTGACAACGGCTTGCAAAACAGGGTTTTGCAATTGCATGTCCACCACGGCGGCGGCTATTTGCGGATCGCCTTGCGTCACTTGGCCTGGATGCGGATCTAATTTCTCCAGGAGGTAGGCTGTTGAGGCCGCTTCTAATTGTTGTGGACACAGGCCAGATTGTTTGCGGACGAGCTCGGGTTGAACGTACGCCTGTTCAAGCGTTGGCTGAGGCAGTTGGTACGTGGCTGGAACGTACTGATCGACAGGGTGAGCTTGGATGTAGGCGGGCTGTTCCATGTGTTGCAGCTGATGGATGGGCTGTTGTTGCTGTTGAAGATAGGCCGTTTGATCAACCATTTGCTGGCCAACAACGGGTTGAATAATGCCCGCTTGCGTCAGCGGCACCTGCTGGATGACTGGCGGGGGGGAAAGATACGTCGGTTGCTCCGATACGCATTGTTGGATAGGTTGCTGAGCGTACGTCGCCTGATCGACCATTTGCTGGATCGGTTGTTGGGCAACCGTCTGTTGGATGTACGCCATCTGATCTTGAGATTGCTGCATCACTTGAGGCACAGACTGATGGATGTACGCCATCTGATCCTGAGTCTGTTGCATCGGTTGCTGGGCAACTTGCGGCATCGCCTGCGGGATGTAGGCCATTTGTTCTTGAGTTGGCTGCGGGTAATTTGAAGGATCCACCACCTGCTGGACGGCAGATTGCTGAACGTACGACATCTGGTCTTGCGCAGGCTGGATCGAAGGTTGAACAGGAGGCAGGTGGATGTAAGCTGCCTGTTCGACGGGTTGCTGGACCATCTGCTGGATGGGTTGTTGCAGATAAACAACCTGTTGGGCATACTGCGGAGCCGTCACTTGCTGTTGCTGGACAGGGAACGCCATGGATTCGGCGGCCGTGCAATGGACTTGCGCCTGATCCATCGGTTGTTGTTGCACATAGTTCACCATCTGACGGACGGGCTGTTGTTGTTGAGGAACAGGCTGAGCGTAAGGCTGAGCTTCCGTCGGTTGGTATTGGTTATACGTTTGTTGTTGCGGCTGTTGAAAGACGGGCAATTCGGCCGGAACGAAATACTGGGCAGGCACGTCTGCAGGTTGTTGTTGGTAGTGCTGTTGTTGTTGCTGCTGCGGTTGAGTGAAACCCTGATGGTCCATTTGCTGGGCAGGCGCCATGGGTTGATTCAGCAAATGTTGTTGATGTTGCAAGAGTTGCTGCTGGATCTGGACCGTTTGCTGCTGCTGGATCTGTTGATTGACTTGCTGCAGCTGCTGTTGTTGTTGTTGGATCTGCTGATTGACTTGATGCAGCGTTTGCTGCTGCTGGTGGATTTGGTTCTGGATGGCCTGCACCGTCAATTGTTGTTGGTTAGCTGCCACTTGCTGTGGAATCAAATGTTGTTGCTGTTGGATCACGTGTTGTTGTTGAATGACGTGCTGCTGAGGCGGAGTGACCAAACCCGTTGCCATAGCTAAAGGCAATTGCTGATTGGACAACATCGGCTGTTGTTGTTGTTGCATCAATGGCTGTGGCACAGGAGCAGGTTGCTGTTGTTGTTGTTGCTGCTGCTGTTGTATCGACATGGTCTGATCCTATCAAGAAAATAACATCAAAATTGCATTCAAATCAAATGAAGATATGCATTTACCATAGGAGTAGCTTGAGGCTGCTGGATGACCGGCTGCTGAATCACTGGCTGCACCACCTGGGGGGCAGGTTGTACAACAACTACAGCCGGCGCTTGTTGTTGGGAAGCAACGTGATTCTGCCTGCGAATCTCTTCTCGTTCATCGCGTTCCTTGATCAATTGCTGCACTTGACTTCTCAGCAATTTGGCCAGCACCTTGACATCTTCTTCCATGAGGATGCCGTCCGAGTGCTTTGACAAAAGAGAAACGACGCATTAAATCAGTGAGGCAAAAACGCATAACCGCAAAACATTGGAGATAGCCTAAAAAGGGCGCGTGATTAAACGAAGGGAACGAACCATATCCTGGGCGAGCTTGTCAGCGTCGTCCGTCACAACATTGAATTCGAACTGGATGGCCTCGTTCTCCTTGTGCTTGTCGCGCCTTTTCTTCGGATCAAGGACTCGCAACCGGAACTGGACGCTTTCGCCATTGCTGGCCACCGCCTCGTCTCGCGAGACGACTTCCACCTTCAGTCCGGTTTCTTCGGCGAAGAACTCGGTATCGTTTAATAAATCCTTGACACTCGGTCTACATTATTTGTTTTTCAAAAAACAAAAAACAAAACACCCAATGATCAAATCCGCGTTGAATTCAATAAAAACGGGACGCACCTTTCGTCCTTGCGCAGACGCGTGCAACGGTCGATAATATCACGAATCTCGCTGTTCTCCACCTTATCGAAACTCTGCGGCCGCACTCCCTGTATCATAAAATACGCATTGAAACGAATAGTTCATTCACGTCAAGATGAGCCCCAAAAGGGGATTAGGAGAACATGAAAACAGATGCGGGACGAGTTGAGACTCACGCTGACGACTTTCTTATAGATCTGAGCCGGTCCCATGCATTCGCTGTAAGGGTACTCGCTAGTTGCCATCTCCAGCATGCACATGCCAAAGGCGTAGACGTCGACGCCTTCGTCGTAGTGCTCCTCGTACATTTCGGGGGCCATGAATTCGGGCGTGCCAATCACCGATTTGGCGAATGAACGATTTTTGAGCGTAGCCAGACCGAGGTCTCCGATTTTCACGCAGCCCGTCGTTCCGGTGATGAAAATGTTGTCGCACTGTCACGCGCCCAGCAAGTGAAGTCAGTAAAAAAAAAAAAAAAGAAATAATGCATTCTTTTAAAAAGGATTACCTTCAAATCACGATGGATGATGTTGGGCGTTCTCGAGTGCAGGAAATAAAGGCCTTTCAGGATCTGACGGCACCATGACTTGAGCACTTTCAGATTAATTTTTTTGAAACGCCTCAGATACCTGCGTGTTTGTTTGTTTTAAGTGAACTTTGAATTTAAACAGTTTAAAGAAATGGTACGTTTTGAGTGTGCCAGACGTCATGAGCTCCGTGACGAGGACGATGTACTTGCGTTTGGTCAGGGCGACTTCCCAATAGTCGTAGAATCGGACGATGTTGGGATGTTGGAGGCCTTTAAGCATCTCGGCCTCTTCGCGGAACCTTTGCCTCTCCGATTTGTTTAGTTTCTTCTCCTGCACAATAAAGAAAAATAATTTCAAAACACCGTGTGGAATGTTGCCAAAAATGCAATGTTGGCAAAAAGCCGATGCGTCAAGTGCACACATCTTTCAGGTTCAAGTTGTTCTTGATTCATGATGACGCAACAGGCAAACAAGATACAACTCTATTTCGTCCGCTACAGTCATGTGTTCATCCAGCCGCATAGACTAGTATTTTTTTTTGCGCAACGGGTGACGTATCAGAACCTGCACAAAACTTTCTAGCCATCCAAAAAGAACTGGGGAAAAAAAACGAGGGCTGGCGCCAGCGCAATCAAGCGGTTATACTTTCTCTTCAGAGCGAGCAGATTATGAAACTCGATAAACGGGAAATGATTCTAGAAGGACGTGTGATGGGAATAAAGAAAGCATCACTTGATCCTATTGTTAGAGGTTCAATTGCTTTTTCCCCTCACATGATTTTTGTTTTTTATCACATCGATCGAATGACGCAGATAAAATGCGCTCTAGCGTAAATTGCAAACTTGAAACAAGGACAGCCATTGGCGAATGCCCTTCGCCAAAAAAAAAAAAAACGGGCAAAGTATATAAACAAGATTACGTCCGCGCGTGTGTCTTAAGCACATGCGACAGGAAATGAACGATTGGGCGAGACGAATAAAACCGGAAGGAAAAAAAAGAAGGAATTGAACCTGAAAATTCTATCTGACGCAGAACATGTGCAAGCAGTAAAGGATGTGCCAAAAAATAAAACACCTGACTCATTATTATGAGAAGGAAAACACCTTGACACGCATTCCTTAATCTAAAATCGTTCATTTACATAGCGCCGGCTATATACTAGCAGTACCAATACATGGCTGCTGCCTATTTAAGGGGTATGAACCTTGGGATTCAAAGAGTCAAGAAAAAGCCCCCCCCCCCTCCACATGACATCATTCGAACGGAAACGTGAGACGGTAATCAATCTTTTTTTTTTTTCGTGCAGAACCCGAATTTAGTTCGCTTCGTTCGAGCCTCTCTGCCCGTCTTTGGTATCGGCTGAATGAAAGTTGACCCCCAAACGAATCGGATAAGGAACGACCTGGCACTCTGTCACGTCAGCAAAAAAAAATACTGTTAAATATGATACCCATCGGTGTGATTGTGATTACAACTACGCACACACAGACACGCACGAAAACATTGCTATCGCGAATTACGTGAATAAACAATTTAGTTTTCGACGGTCAAGGTTGATGCCAGTTCACGCACGAAAACACACAATAAATCACATTATGTACGGCGGAAACATTAAAACTTAAGCATGATCCGTCTAATGGAATGCGGCTCATCGTTAGGAATCTATTGGCGGAAACAAACACAATTCGTGATAACACTGCGCAATTTTTCACGATTTTTATGTCGCTTGTTTTTATTGCGTAACATATTCAAATGACGTCACATGTCGATAAAAATGTCAACATTCTTGTGTTTCGACAATCGAACATTTTATAATGACCCTCCGTGAACTGGCTTTTATCGGCTACTCACGCAACATTTATCAGTCGCAACAAAGAGAAATGTTAATTGAATGAACAAAACTCTCCGTGTTTTATCGCTGTGCGGATGTTCGATTCACCAAACGTTGCCGAAATAAGATTTAAAAAAAAACCTACGTCAAGGACGACGGTAAGTCAAACACGTCTCGCATGTGCGTTAAACGCCTCGTGTTGGTAATAACAAACAACAATTGAAATAAGGAGAGGATGCAAATCGAACGAAAATTGCTGAGCGTTCATTTTCACGCGAGGTGTCGATCGAATTTCATCATCAACAACAAGAATTAATTTGGAATTTTTTCACGGAAAAACCGGGGGAGGTTAAATATACTGAAATGCTACGAAAATGGTCGTGTAAAAGATTCGCCTTGAAGATGAAAGAACAACGGAATTGACATTGATGTGTCAGGAATGCGAGGAACCACCCAACCAAGCCCCACTTTCATCAATGCAAAGTCTCGTTCGGTATGTTTGACGCAGACCGTGAATGCATGAAAACGCACGCCAATACGCAGTAACATAGATCGGGAACACAAGAAAAAAACACATGTCAATGGCATGTGATGTAAAAAGCACAAAAGACAAATCAAGCGAATTAAGCCAATCCGTGCAAACATCCTTTCGTTACGAACCCAATCAAGCGATTTTTAATAGTAAAAAAAAGAAAATTAGTTATTTGTTTTAATCTATCAGAAAAGGAGAAGATTTCGTGAAGGAAAAAATCCGAAGGAGCGCAAAATTCGGGAAAATGCGGTCAATGTCACGACCGCGGGCGGGTTTTCTCCTTACTGCGCGTTACAGTGGTGGGCACGACATGGTACCGCCATCGTACTTAATTTTTTTCTTCTCCTCCACGTTTGATGTTTATTAAGAGCCAATCGTTTGCTACTAGCGCTGAGAAGAAGGAAAAATGTAGGACGTCAACAGCCCGGTACAAACGAGCCGTTTCCTTCAGTTAAAAACCTACAATTTGATTCGGCTAAAAAACAAAGTCATCGGAGACGGGCCATAATAACTGGAGAGCCAACCCAAGTACAAATGAATTGATCCTTTTCCTGGTTATTGACCAATCGATTTTCAGTTCTACTTTTCCAGCACCAAATCATCTTACCCCGCTTATTGCAATCATTTTACGTAAACCTCAGCATCAAAAGTGGCGTAGGAGTCAGAAAAAAGAAGTAGAACTCTCGCATAAAATTAAGTCCCTTCGTGGTCGATGTCTGGCTTTGCTGGATCGATTCAGGACACAGACAAGGCGGCACGGTACCTTCTCTGTCCTACAGCCTTATTTTGGTAAATTTTTGTTTTGCTGTTGGCTTCATTTTGTTCAGAGCAAAAAGAAAAACAGAGCAGGAAAAAAACAAAACGAGTTTGTCACGGGCCTGTCCCGGGGTATTTACCAAGTAAAAAAAGGAACGGTACTCTTTTAGAAGGACCACAGCTATTGAGTGGGAAAGAGATACAATAAAAACGGACCAAGAAGCCAAGGACGACCTTGGTATAGAAGTGTAAAAGAGAAATAATAAAAAAAAACACACGAGGAGAACTTGAGGAAGGAGAAGAAGAAGAACAATAAAACGAAGAACCAGAGGCCTTCAGGAGTTGTTCTTAACACTGGAGCGATTATTAGAGATAGACCGAGCAGAAGACGCCAACAACCTAAGAAAAAGCTCTTGTTTTTTTTAAACGCGTGTCGTTATCGACGCCTATCAGGTTCAGTTTTGAGTTCTCCAAAAAAAAAATATTCAAAATTCTTAAAGAAGCTTGGAGCGATCCTAACTACCCCACCCACAAAAATAACTCATTTGAAAAAGAGAGACAACAACAAAAATCATTTTTGGAACCGGGAAGAAAATGCGAAGGGCATCGATGTGTGCATCCAAGGCCGCTAGACGCTGGTGGTAGACACTTAAAAACATGAACCAACCCTTTCAACCACGTCATAACGAGACGAGTCGTTTGAATTTTTTTGTTTTTAATACGAGGAGGAGTAGCCGGAAGTAAGCCAACAAAACTGTGATGGATCGTCTATTCTGATCCCGTGACAAAGGTCGACAACTTTTTTCGAACGACGTTGCAATGGCAAAAGTTTCACATTACCCGGTTTCGTGTTTCTTTCTATCTTTTTTTCCTTACTACTGGACAATAAACCTACAATCGATAGTCGGCTAAGTTTTACCTGAAGTTCGCACCAGGCAACCGAGACTCCCGTTTGCGTGTCCAATCCTCGATAGACGGTCTTGAAACTGCCTCGACCGATTTCCTCCTCGAATTTGAGGAATCGCTCATCCGGCGATGTGGCTACAGCTTGCTCCTCGCTGTCCTCAGTTGCGTGAGTCTCGTCACTCTCCTCCTCTTTCTCGTGACCGTTTTCACGATGACCACCTCCAATTGGTGGCGGATCGGTTTTGGTAATCGTTTCCAGGCTGTTCTTCTTCTCGTCTTCCTCTTTAATTTCGGGCTGCGTTTGCAGAGTGACAGACTCCAATTCAGTTGACTTGATCTCACTGGGGACTGGCTCGCAGTCTTGGTCAGTTGATTCTTGCTGGCAAAGCGTCTTTGAGATGGACAGGTTTATCAGATCTGTTGCCAATTTACTGCTGGCCGGTGCAATCTCCTCTGGTTTATTGGAAGATGCTGGGCCTGACTCTGACATACTGCTCTGCCTCTTCACTTTGTTGGGGATACCCGCCCTGGGTCTGGGTGAAACAGTGTGTGATGGGATTTTGGAAACCTTGGTGTTATGCACAACTTTGACTTGACGGTTGAGGGCTTCCACACTTTTCGAAGGCCCAGGCTTTCCAGGAGTGGAGGAAGGTGGGGGCCACGACTGCTCCATCCTACTCTGTGGAGTGTTGTTGGATTGTGTGTTGTTGGCGGACCTGGGTGAAACAGAAGGCAGGTGTTCTCTGCTGTTGGTTTTCATCGGGGGCCTGGAAGCAGAATTTCTGTTGTGGAGGAAGCTGCTGCTGCTGCGTGAAGGGCTCTGACTGGGGCTTCTGCCTCCCAATACCAGCTTGTGGCTCGGCTCATCATACTGGCAATGAGTCTGGAAGACATTTCTTATAGTGTTGTTCATCTGACGGGTGTGAGTAGTGGGGCCCAATATCTCCCCAAGTCCTTTTTCAGACTCTTCTCTGGCTTTCGTGGCTATCCTATTAGGCATGATAGCTTTAGTTCTCGGCATCCTGATGGCACTGTGCACAGGCTACTTTCTCACTATGCACTAAATCAAGAAAAGGAGCACACAATGATTGTTATAGTGGGTTGTAAATTCGAAGTCGTTCTGCATAGTCTTTTTTTACTATAGCGAGGAAAGGAAGTGGGCAGAGATCCACGGAAACGTCAAAACACAAACAAATGTTTCACTAGCGAACGGAAGCACTCATACCACCGCCTCCGTCGTGGATTACGGCATCGAAACTGTTACCCACAGTGTCTCCAGCTGGTCCATTTATCAGATTGTCTTTTTACGTGTGACGACGGAAAATTTCAACCATGGACACACACACAACTCCACCTCTTTTTATTCTCTTTCTATTACTCGTCTCTCGCTCACTAACTTTACGTACGGTTCTCTCAGAGGCTAACAGCCAAGTGCTCCTGCACTCGCGGATGTCTGTACCTTTACCCAGGCTCCCACAGTCTGCTTTTACACCAGACGGCGGTAAAAGCACATAGATAAAATAATTTGTGTCGGCTTGTGATTTAGAAAGTCACAACCAACGCCATCTAACGGTCGTTAAATATAGCGGATGTCCCTGAAGAAGAAATGTGTCCCTGGGGGATTAGAAAATAAGCGGATACGTCTCGATTTCCAGAGAAAAAAAAAAAACAGAAATTAATCAGATAATAACCGGTACTGTCTGGTCGATAAATACCGGATCAAAGGTTTCAGACTCAATCATGAACACCAAAACAATAAAGGAAAGTGTTTTGCTTTGTTTTTTTGGTGGTCTCTTGAGGTAACGGCACAGACTTCCGCGAAAACTTTTTTTTTCCCTCCCGAGCGCGATATGCGGATTGTACAGCTCCAGCCATCACCTTGAGCGTTCCAATCCAAGGTCTTTGTTGTTTTTCCCTATGCGCCAAAATATACGTTTGCGTTGACTCTCAAGTGCATATATCGCCGGCATTATTGGCATTACGTCACGCGTGCAAATAGATGAGAGGATTGATTGTCGCTTGCCAAGGTCATCGCAAAAACAATTTTAGTTCTTGCAGCATGCACAACGACAAAAACCGATTGGCTAAAATAAACGACATCGACTCACGACCTCGCGAAATACCAAATACTCAGTCTTCCGGTGAATCACCCATGGTTTGTCTGAATGCAGAAAACATTTCGCCAAATCCCCCTTCTCTCATTAAACAATAAGCCATACTCACGGTCCTCGACGAAACCCAAACATACACATTTTTTTCTTCCTTAAAGGTAGCCACACAGCTGCCCGTCACTGCATCTTGACGGAGTGAAGTGCCATTCCGATTCCCGTAGTCTACACACACACGCCAGTCGGGCGGGCGCCAGATGTAGACGACTGGCAATGGCTTGTCGTGTCAATAATAACGACCCTTTTTTTTTATTTCGAGTCTCCAGGATCAGGTGACTGACGAACTATGGTAAGATATAGCCTTGAGATACGCGTCCAGCAAATGGCAGCTGTGATTCTTCTGTTTTATTTTGATTTTTCATTTTCTTTTTATTTGGCGCTCAAAGGCTTCCCGAAAGTTTCCACACGATAGGTTCGAGCAAAAATATTTGCTTAAATACAGCCCATTACGTCAAGTTTTTGCATTCGAGCGGCTCTCACAACCTTGATGAGAAACGTACACCGGAACTCTTGAAACGACGCTCATGGCTGGCACACTTCCCTTTCCAGAGATCATCCCCAAGGTTCCACTTTTTTACAAGGAGAGGAGGAACAACATCATGTGAAGTGATAGTCATTCGACACCCAGCAAGGCAAACGAGCAAATCGCCACATGTTTAATTTTGCTGTATCTACATCCGTTCAAGGTGGGTACTCGCACTTACGTAGTACACACGCGTAACGGTACATCAAATGTGATTAATTGAGTTACGTCTTTCCTTTAATCGTTTCTGCCTCGCTTGTGGCGACGTCTGCTTCCACTCGCTGAAGGTTCCGAATTAAACTCTCCGGCATTACGCAACCGATGGCGGATTTCTTCTGGGTCCATATCCCAATAACGGACAACGCCGCCTGAAATTTGTGAAGTTGGGAGCTCCTCGTTGTCATTATTGTTTTCTTCCGTTTCTCTCCTAAAACGGCCTCTGCTAGAACGTAGTTGTTAAATGTTGACATCATGAATCTTGCCGATCGATGCACGTGTGGAGCATCGGCATGGAATACCTGGTTGATTGCAGTTGTTCAGGAGACCGAGAAGAAGAGCGTTCGCGCCTCCTTTTCTTCTTTTTGGATTTTGTGCGTTGCTGCTGATCTCTGCGCGGCCGGCTGCTTTGTTTGAGGGCCTTACCGCGTGATGACGTAGAGCTAGCTTCGTTTCGCTCCGCATCTTCTTCGCGGTCTTCTTCGGATTCTGATAAGGTAATCACCACAGGGGAAGAAGGGCGGACAACTTCTACTATCTCAATGTCGCCCTCGTCCTCTTCATCTTCATCCGATGGTCTCCGTGCTACATTTGAATGTCCTGGAATTGCCGAATAACTTTGCCCATCGTCTATCATCGCAGCTGATGAAGAACCGCGACCGATTCCACTTGGTCCGGGTTGAGGAGACGGGGGTAACGGAATATCAAGAGGGGCCTCAAAAGAAAATTTTCTTTATTCAAATTGTCATCCAAAATGTAAATTTAGGGAAATTACCACACGATGTTGTTCATTACTGAATGATCGAGTAACAGGTACGTCTTCCTCACTGGATTCACTGACGGCCACCTCCTCATGTTGCAGGTTGTTTCTAGGCTCGTAATCGGCGTTTTCATCAAACCCGTACATATCGTATGGCGAGCGGGCGAATTGGAAGAACTCGTGAATGAAATGTTCGGTATATGCGCCGATGTAAGATTGGATAGCTTCACGAAAAGCTCTACTTCGAATATGAAGTTGGGTAATAAGTCTCAGAATAAGTTGTAAAACGTATGATAGTCGATTCTCGTGGTTGACCAACAAAACGTTCAATTCTCGGTTTAGCCAGGGCACAAGTCGATGAGTCATGGCGGGATTCATTTGAAAGAATTCGGGCGTCGTTTCACGGTAGCGGCCGGTAATATCCGACAGTGGACGAACCCACAGATCTCTTTGATATACTCGACGGCGAAAGGTGCTTGTCCCAGTTAACCGACTTCTCATGGGACGACGCTCAGTAGGATGTGGTAGCACACCTTCTTGTGCAAATTGCCTCATTGTGTGAAGTCTTTCCAGTGCTAACATTCTCCTCCTTTCTGAAGTGACTGTTGTCCTGTTATCAAAGCCAATGTTTCGTTCTGTTAAAATAACTTTTCTTGGGAGAGGGTAGTTGCTTAAATGCTTACCTGTAACGGAATCGGTGATGAAGCAATTGATCAAAAACATCAGGTTCTTCAGGTTCTACCAATGGTATTTTATGCTCATCATATTCATGATTTGCTCTCACATTATGAATGATAGAAGTGAATGCCTGTTTACACAGCGGACATTCTGGTTTCACCTAAAAATGAGAGAAATATTTAAGCATTATAGGCATTATTCATCTTATTATGGTGACTCATTTAATACCTTGGACCATTCTAGCAGGCAAGTAAAGCAAAACTCATGAAGGCAGTTATTAGTGTAGGACTTGTTTTCATGCCGTCCAAGACATATGGAACAGGATGAGCCTGGTGAAGATCTGCCTGAGTCTGGGGAAGATGGGCAGGAAGTTGAAGGCTTTTTGGATTTGCCTACCTTTTCTGAAATCTTCAGTTTTTTTGGGACACCACGTCTTGCATTTGAGTTCGAAGACATAACTAAATATAGTTCTAGAATTATGAAAACCTGAAATGTATGGCTCGCGTCAGTTAACAGGGAAATATTCAATGGATTTTCTGCCAAATTAGTAACCAGGATTATGCTTAAATCGTATTTCAGACATCATAACACGTTAGCTAAATCCTTAATGCATTTGTTGATAAAGTTTGTGCTAGAGCGTAAATACAGTTATGATTTCAGAATTACACAATGGGAGAAAGAAAAATGAGGTAGAACGTTGCCATTCCGTAAATTTGAACGTCTGAATTTTATTAATTAATAACAAAATACAATATGTTTACGAAACCCAGTCAGTTGTCATGGTCTTAATTACGACAATATTTTCTACAGGAAATATGTATTATTATTTGATATAATGCTGAAATAGCATTCCAATCTGGCATTGTTCTAGTGTCAACGGTAGAAGAATTGGTCTGCCTACGTGGTTCTTTTTCAAATTCAAAATTTATTTAGCCGATCATCTAATTTGTGATGATTTGGTGATTCTTCCACGGTTCTCAGGTTCTTTTACTCGGTTCCTACTGCCTTAGTCAGCATCTCTCAAAGTTGTACCTTTTTGTGAAATTCCATTTAAAAGCCTTTACACGTGTAAGCACCCATGCTAATCGTTCAGTCAAGTAGTCTGTCGACAGTTGACGTTATTGCATAAAACATGCAATGAAGTAGACTCAATGCCAGTTTCGTACCAACTTATGTGAAACACAAAATCAGTTGTTCTGTTTCCAACTAGCAAAATTATGCTGTCTGCTAAATATGATTGACGGGATCGCCACCGACTCGAAGGTAGGTATGACCTTCACGCTTAATAAACGTAAAAGAACTCTTCGCTTAGGCGTTGAGCATGCTTAGAACAACTAATAACAAATTCATAATAATGAAAAACAAAAAATAAATGGAAAATCCTGACCAAGAAGAACGATCAGGCTTGCTTTTCTCCTCTTTGGATTTTGTGCGTTGTTGCTGCTGCTGATCTCTGTGTGGCCGGCTGCTTTGTTTGACGGCCTTATCGCGTGAGGACGTAGAGCTAGCTTCGTTTCGCTCTGCATCTTCTTCGCGGTCCTCTCCGGATTCCGACAAAGTAATTACCACAGGGGAAGGGCGGACAACTTCTACTATCTCAATATCGCTGTCCTCTTCATCCTCATCCGATGGTCTCCCTGCTGCATTTGAATGTCCTGAAATTGCCGAATAACTTTGCCCGTCGTCTATCATCGCAGCTGATGAAGAACCGCGACAGATTCCACTTGGTCCAGGTTGAAGAGACCCAAAAGGAAAATTTAGGGGAATTACCACACGACGTTGTTCATTACTGAATGATCGAGTAACAGGTACGTCTTCTTCACCGGATTCGCTAACGACCACTTCTTCTTGTTGCAAATTGTTTCTCGGTTGGTAGTCAGCGTTTTCGTCGAACCCATACATGTCATACGGTGAGCGCGCGAATTGGAAGAACTCGTGAATGAAATGTTCGGTATATGCACCAATGTAAGATTGGATAGCTTCACGAAAAGCTCTACTTCGAATATGAAATCGGGTGATAAGTCTCAGAATAAGTTGTACAACGCATGATAGTCGATTCTCGTGGTTGACCAACAAGACGTTCAATTCTCGGTTTAGCCAGGGAACAAGTCGATGTGTCATGGCGGGATTCAATTGAAAGAATTCGGACGTCGTTTCGCGGTAGCGACCGGTTATATCCGACAGTGGACGAACCCACAGATCTCTTTGGTATACTCGACGGCGAAAGGTGCATGTCCCAATTAACCGACTTCTCGTGGGACGACGCTCAGTTGGATGTGGTAACACACCTTCTTGTGCAAATTGCCTAATTGTGTGAAGACTTTCCAGTGAGAACATTCACCTCCTTTCTGAAGTGGCTGTTATCCTGTTATCAAAATTAATTTTTTGGTTCTGTTAAAATAAATTTTCTTGGGAGGGGGAGGGTTGCTTAAATGCTTAACTGTAATAGGATTGGTGATGAAGCAATTGATCAAAAACATCAGGTTCTTCAAGGTCTACCAATGGTATTTTATGCTCATCATATTCATGATTTGCTCTCACATTATGAATGATTGAAGTGAATGCCTGTTTACACAGCGGACATTCTGGTTTCACCTAAAAATGAGAGAGAAATATATAAGCATTAAAGACAACACTCATCTTATTATGGTGACTCATTTAATACCTTGGACCATTCTAGCAGGCAAGTAAAGCAAAACTCATGAAGGCAGTTATTAGTGTAGGACTTGTTTTCATGCCGTCTAAGACATATGGAACAGGATGAGCCTGGTGAAGATCTGCCTGAGTCTGGGGAAGATGGGTAGGAAGCTGAAGGCTTTTTTGAATTGCCTACCTTTTCTGAAACTGTAAGTTTTTCTGGGACACCACGTCTTGCATTTGGGTTTGAAGACATAACGAAATATAGTTTTAGAACTGTGAAAATCTGAAATGTATGGCTCGTTTCAGTTAACAGGGAAACATTCAATGCATTATCTGTCAAATTAGTAACTAGGATGTTGCATAAATCATATTCCAGACATGATAACACGCTATCTAAACCCATAGTGCATTTGTTGATAAAGTTTTGTGCTAGAGTAAATACAGTTATGAATTCAAAATTACACAATGTGAGAAAGAAAAATGAGGTAGAACGTTGCCGTTCCGTGAATTTGAACGTCGGAATTTTGTTAATTAATAACAAAATAAAAAATGTTTAAGAAACCCAGTCATTTGTCATGTTCTTAATTACGACAACACTTTCTGCAGAAAATATGTATTATTATTTGATATAATGCCGAAATCTCATTCCAATCTGGCATTGTTCTAGTGTCAACGGTAGAAGAATTGGTCTGCCTACGTGGTTCTTTTTCAAATTCAAAATTTATTTAGCCGATCATCTAATTTGTGATGATTTGGTGATTCTTCCACGGTTCTCACGTTTTTTATACGTTTCCTATTGCCTTAGCCAGCATCTCTCAAACTTGTACCTTTTTGAGAAATTCCATTTAAAGGCCTTTACACGTGTAAGGCACCCATGCTAATCGTTCAGTCAAGTAGTCTGTCGAGAGTTGTGACGTTATTGCATAAAACATGCGATGAAGTAAACTCAGTGTCAGTTTTGTACCAACTCATGTGAAACCCAAAATCAGTTGTTCTGTTTACAACCACCAAAATTATGCTGTCTGCTAAATATGATTGACGGGATCACCACCGACTCGAAGGTAGGTATGACCTTCACGTTTATTAACGTAAAAGAACTTTTCAGTTAGGCGTTGAGCATGCTTAGAACAATTAATAACAAAATTATAGTAAAGAAGAACAAAAAAGAAATGGAAAATCCTGATATTCAAAGAGGTATACTGCGGGAAAAACGTTGACCCCATCTAGAAATTAGCTAGGACCATGAAAATGTTGGAAAAACCCTACTGTGAAAGCAGGGTTGAATACGCGAAAGATTTCACTGCGCTGAATCCAAATGCATAGTTGGTTTGAATTCAATTACGACATTAGGAAAATTTTCAAATTTTCAAATTTTATTCCGACTTTTCTTCGGTAGATTCCCCCAACATGCAAACCAGTCTAGATAAAAGGAAGGTCAGTCAAAAACATTATTTATCAAAAGCAATCAATGTGCAATTTGATTGGTTTGTACTAGGTAGTTGTAGCATTCTATTGTTGTTCAATGGAATAGGTTTTTGATTGCTTTAACACGAAACCATTCCAAGGCAGTTAGCCACAGAATTAGAGTAATCATTAGGTAAACCGGCAAAATGAAGATTGCAAAATTCAGATCCATCGCTTTGAGTTACTCTTCGAGCGTTAGTATAACCCGGACTCGTCGATCGGATAGGTTTGAGTAAATCCAACAAGTAAAATGCCCACGTACTTTCTCGTGTCATTGAAGACGATTCTTTCTTATTCGTTAGTTGGTTAGTTGCCGCCAGTCCTTCATTTCTATCCGACACTCCTCCAAAAGTAGAATTCGATCGTTTAGCTGCAAGCAAACCAGGTTGGGCAAGACGGTTGTTTGTGTTTGTGGAAGAATTCCAGGGCGGGCGGTTATCTAATGGATAGTTTTTAAAGGGCTTTCTCTGCGCCGTGAAAGTCGGGTACATTACGGATAATCTAACAGGGAAGTCACATACTTTCGAACAAGTTAAAGGGACAGAATACATAATTTCGTTGGATACAAATTTGTAACCAACAAATGTTCTCCCAAGGGTGTTAGATCGGATGTGGTTTGAAGACATGGCACAAGTGGAACTTACTGGAATTTCTGGAGTAATTGGTACTATTCGTAGTTCCTGGGTTTATGTTTCACTCGCAGAAGGTCATGTCTTTTCCCAGATCGACACTGATCCCTGTATTATTACCGTCGCTACGCACTTAAAATTTGAGATGCAGACACAACAGGAAGTAGCCAGAAAATGATAGACAATTTTCTAATACATAGCAATTTCATATCTAAAGGTAGTTGACAGTTGGGCTGCAGATGGTCAAACAAAATTGCGTTATTTGCCTGCATAAACGTTTCATCTGCTTCTGACTGTTTGACTACCTACAACACATCATCGATTCTTTTTTTTCCCCTTTCTTTAATAATATTTTTTATTTTAGTTCTGCTCTTAAATTATAGTTAACGTCAATTTAATCTTTATTTAATTTTAATATCAAAATTTTTGTTTTATAGTTGCTAATTGTTTTATGTGGCAGACACGCGCAAAAAGCAGACAAATTTTGATTTTTCACAATAATTTCTTCTTCTAGCTGTCACGTGTTTGACAACTTTTGTGTTTTTCGTCACTGTTGATTTTGGTATCAGAAATGGTACGTTAGTTATTCCTGTTTGTAGAAGCATCCCACTAATTAATTTTCTGTAATTAGCTGCGTAGACAAGCTCGATTGCGCCGAGAATATTTATATCGAAAATCCCTAGAGGGACGACAGAAAGCCATCCAAGACAAGAAAGATCGCTTGAGACAGGCGCTTGAAGGTTCAATTTTTATGCTACCTTTTTAAACTAACCATATAAACAATTATTTTATTTTGGCAGAGGGAAGACCAATTGACACGGATCTAAAGAAGCAGGCTATTGAACTTCAAAAATCATTAGAATGGGAAGATGCTGGGCCAGAAAGAGCAGCGCTTTTGGGTGGAACAGATACAGGTTTGTTTCCATTTTTTGTGTATAAATGTTCAATACTATTCAATAAAGATCTCACTCTGATTGTTCAGGTGGTGGAGGAACATCACATATGGATGATGAGTACCGTTGGGCTGGAGTTGAAGATCCAAAAATCATGATTACAACATCCCATGACCCCTCATCTCGTTTAAAGATGTTTGTTAAAGTACAAAAACACTTACTGAAATAATTAATTTCCAGGACTTACCTTTTTTTGTTGTTTATGTTGCAGGAACTCAAGCTGGTCTTCCCGAATTCACAGAGGCTTAACCGTGGCAATTATGAAATGAAACAACTTTTGGATGCATGCAGGGCTAATAGTGTAACTGATTTCATCGTCGTTCATGAACATCGAGGTCAGCCAAACGCCATCATAATCAGCCATTTACCTTATGGTCCTACGGCGTACTTCAACGTTTCCGATGTGGTTATGCGTCACGATATTCCTGACATTGGGCCCATGTCCGAGCAGTATCCTCATCTCGTATTTCACAACATGAAAACGCCATTGGGTCAGCGAGTCATGAACATTCTAAAGTACGAAGGGTTCTTTTGGAATTTTAACTGGCCGTTTGAAGTAATAATTTGTTTATTTGAAATTTACAGGTATCTTTTCCCTGTTCCGAAAGAAGACAGTAAACGAGTCATTACATTCGCCAATCATGATGATTTCATTTCATATCGGCATCACACTTACAAAAAAGGCGAGGCAGGCAAAGGCATTGAACTTAAGGAAGTTGGCCCGCGTTTTCAATTACGACGTAAAATATTGGTTTTTTCGGTTGTTTTGTTACTATATTCACCAACCATTTTTTTTTCATAGTGTATGATTTGAAATTGGGGACTATCGACCAGGCCGATGCGGCTGATACAGAATGGGCATACAGGCCATACATGAACACTACTAAGAAGCGGCGTTTTCTTTCAGATGACGATGGTTGGAAAGCTTGATTAAGAATGAAATAAGTACACGCGGTGAAAATGATTGACGCGTTCAAAATGGTCATTTTAATAACTCGATGTGACTAGCACAGGAAAATAAACAAGAACCTATTAATAGTTTGTGAACCGACAGATATTAAGGAGTAGGGAAATTTGGACTATTCGCCCAATTTAACAGTAGGAAATAGTGTAGAGAAGACAATCTAAATTTTATGTTCTTTTATCTTCGTAGCGAAAAAAATATATCATTGGGCGTTTCAAGACGATTCCACTCCATCACGAGATAATCACAAGATAGTGCACTGTGGAAATAAAATTAGTTCATTAAACTGTTCAATACCAAATGCTAACTATCTCAATTACATCTTTCTTTTTTGATGGCTGAGGCGGCGGCGAGCGCTGACCTGCAGCTGGTGACTGTTGCGAGGAAGTTGCTGCAGTTTCCATTTCGGCTGTCTCAGCCTCGGCCGCATGCCTCTCTTCTAACTGCAACTGACGAGCCAACTCTAAACTGTTCAAATGAGAAAACAAACGATAGTTTTTTCCCCTTCAACTCTAAATAAACAGTGTTTAACTTACTCTCTCTGCTCCTGGGAGGTCCTTTCATTTTCAGCTAAAGTTTTAGCAACATCCTCTCCTACATCCCCTACGACTTCTTCATGAACAGCTGCTGGCTGCTCTTGTTGCTGCTCCTCTTGCAGGGACAAGGCCACTAAGAAACTAAACCAAAAGATTTCAAGAACACATTAAACCGGGCCCCAATCAAACACGAAAATTGTATTTGAGACTACTCATGGTCAATCTGTTGCTCGGCGGTCAGTTGAGCAGAAGTATTCGGTGAGGCTGATTCGCCGCTTGTTGCGAGTTCAGGTTTTGGTGGTACTGTGCGGAAATGACTATCAACAAACTGACCATCTCCATCGATGCTACCTAGAGTTTCCCATACGACACTGGGTTCACCGAGAAATCCTTGGTCTGTAACTAGCTGCAACAACTCCTTTTGGTGCTGTAACATGACAATTGTTTAAAAATTAATACAACTGTAGCAACCAACGCTATGACCAACAAATACTTTGTAAATAGTGCTAAAGTGATTGTTGCGAAACAGAACACCAATTTCATCTTCCTCCATGGAGGTAGTAAGCTCGCTTAGCCCGTGATAGGTCAGTTGAGAGGCACTCCGCTCCAAAAAGTTTTCAATGACCAACGCTTCAAGTACAGCATTCTCGTCGTTGGAACACTTTTGACTGATGACTTTTTCCACCAACTGATTATATCCAGCTTGACCTGATGGAAAAAAACACGAATTATGTGTAATTTAAAAGAGAACATACAAATGCAAAAATTGAACTTACCGACAGCCGAGACTACTTCTGGTGTCTGAGGATCGACTAGCCAACCGTGAAACAGTGGAACACGAAGCAAATCAAAAATGATGCATTCGGGCGTGTACTCGAAGTCACGAACGCCAGTAAACTTGACATTGACATCCAAACCGGTCTGCAGCTTTGGCAAGACAGCCATGGCGTCATGCATGTTCTGTTCATAATTAAGCCGTACCTCACCACTCAAGTTCTTGGGAACACTTTCCAACATTGCGTCACCAATATGCTCCATCAGTTTTGCGGCAGCAACGATTTCGGAATGAGGTGGAAGCGTGATCTGGCGTCGTAGCAGCAAAACATTGATGATTGCAACCAGCGGGCAAGGACCGTTCTCGTTTTGGGTTACAATGCCTACGTTCTTGTCTTTAAACTGTATGTTTTTGATATGATGAAGCATATCACCAGGCGGAGTGGTATTCATTTTAGCGGAAGGCGACGTGGTAGCAATAGGTAGTTTTGATAGGGGTGTGGGACTTCCTACTTCGATATCATGGTTAACTGGTGGATCTACCGTTTCAGTCGGCGTCACAATTTCTGAATAGATAGCCTCTTCTACCGGATTGCAGGACTGACCCAGCTCGTCGCTTGTAGCTTTTTCCACTATCTCTTCTTCTCTTATCTCGTGGGGTTCTGTAGGTTGATTGATATGTTTACCTTCTTTATCTACATCTACATTTGAGGAAATCGTTGGTTCTTTTTCAATATCTTTCTCGACATCCGTTGCGGTGGAACATGGGGCTGTAGTAGTAATCTCATTCTCAGGAATGGGATTTTCTTGTCGTTTTTCAGCATGAATATCAGAAACCTTTTCTACTTCCGATGCTGCCTCTATTACTTGGGTTGGCTGGTCATGCTTCTCCAAAACAATATCTTTAACTGTTTCACGGTCTCCATTATTACAAGTTTCATGGAATGGAATATTTTTCTGTTCTTCCGGGTACTGTTCGGATACTTCTTCTTTACTTTCTGTGGCGGGGTGGGCATCGTCTCCTCCCTGCTGAGTTTCCTGGAATGATAGTTCTGATAACTTCTGTTCGATGTCTTCTATTTCTTCTTCATAGTTTGTCTGGTCTTCGGTCGGCTGTTCACTTTCAACCATGTGGGTTTCTTCTTTAGAAGTTTTGTCCTGCTCAGCCATATGTACTTCGTGTTGGCCAGTGAATGCTCTGCCATCATTGCCATCATCACCATTCCCATCTTCATTTCCCATAACATTCCCTTCACATTTTTCTTTGTTTGGAGTTTCTTCCTGTTGGCCAGGTGATGCTGTGTCATCAGCATCTACTTTTGCTGTCACATTCTCTTCAGGTTTTCCACTGGCTTCCTGGTGGGTTTCTTCTTTAGAAATTTTGTTCTGCTCAGCCATATGCACTTCGTGTTGGCCAGTGCATGCTCTGCCATCATTGCCATCATCACCATTCCCATCTTCATTTCCCATAAAATTCCCTTCACGTTTTTCGTCTGTCTCCTGATGAGCAATCTGTTTGACAGGTGTTGATGCATCTTCTGCCAAGTTGATTCTTTGTATTTGAGTTTCTTCCTGTAGGCCAGCTGATGTTGTGTCTTTAGCATCTACTTTTGCTGTCACATTCTCTTCAGGTTTTCCCCTGGCTTCCTGGTGGCCAATCTCCATGCCAGCTGATGGTTCCATTTCAACCAGGTTTGGTTCATCTTCAGTCTCTTCTTTGTGATCTACATTTTTTTCTTCAAATTGATCAATACACACCTTGTCATTATTCTCATCTTCTGCTTTCAACTGACTCTTTTCAACGGTTTTTTCTTTGGTTTTCTTATTGTGCTCTGCTGGCGAGTTTTCATTTTCAGTCATGAAGATTTCTTGTTCAGAGACTTTTTCTGGTTCAATTTTGTCAGTAGACTGGTTCTCTGCAGACGTCATACTATCATTTCCAACATCTCCTTCTCCATCGACTGTCATGAACAGGTTTTTTTCAACACTTCCTTCTCTATCTTCATTGTTGAAAGGCTTTTCTGTTGATTGTTCATTATTAGCACCATTTGCTTCTATGTTTTCTGCCATCTCTCTATCACCCTTTTCAACAATTGGCTCTCTAGGAGAGGAATTGCCAGATTCAAGGTGCTCTGGGCGGGGCTGTTCTTTAACTTCTAATTTAGGACCTGTTTGTTCTACCTCTTGTGCATTTCCAGAATTCTGACTCTCTGACTCTACCACCCAATTAGGTGAAGTCGCCGTAACATGTTCCATGGCTTGAAAGGCTGACTTAACTTTTAGTCGTGCCTATAGAAATTCAAAACAAGGTAAAATAACTTGAATGTCATGTGTTATAAAACTAGTTTTCTGATTTTTTACTTAGATGAGAGACCAAATTTTGGGAACCGCTATCGAACGGACGATTCTGAGCGTAGTGCGCCGAGTTGAAACACTACAAATTTATCTCAAACGGGCGATTTTAATACAGTACACAGTAACGTCCATGGAATTTCTCTACTCCCATAAGTTTTTTGCCTTGGCAGCTGATGAATCAGATACCAGCGTTGACAGTCCGCTTTAAAACTCTATTTCTTTTTTAATCAAAGAGAAACGATGCAAAAAATCAAATTTTCAATAAATTTGGGAGAAAACTCTAAAATTTTACTATTGAGTGCTATATTCAGGATTTTAAAATAAAATAAATCGGGAATCTTGTCTACTCGCAAAAGAAACTAAAAATGGGGAGGAGCTATGTGTGTGTCGCGCTGTGCATTTGCTGTGGTTGGATGGCGGAGGTAATACCTAAAAAAGGGTTCAAACCACCTCTTGCTGTAGTGAATCTGCATGTAGCCATGTATTTTTTATTTTTATGATTTATACTACCCTGGAGAGGAAAATAAAATCATCTTTTCCGTAATCCAAGAAGATTTTAAATTAAAAAATGGGAAATGTGATTTAGCGGTCCACCAAAAACAGTGCGTTCTGGTGCGTTGCTAAACGCAAAAAAAAATATTTAAATAATTTTAAATAAACTAATAAGTGTTTAAAAATATTTAAATAATTTTAAATAAACAAATAAGTGTTTAAAAATATTTAAATAATTTTAAATAAACAATAAATGTTTAATAATAGTTTTTAAATAACAAAGATTTGAACCCGTGGTATCAGAATGGCAGCTGCAAACTATGCCATAGCGCCATACTTCAATCGCTTACTATATGTATAAGCTGCCTATTTTATTGGGTGACCCCCAAAGCAAATTTTGATTTGAATGTGCGGTCCTGGCACAGTGGTTACCACCTTCGCTTCGCATTCTGAGGGCCCCGGGTTCAAGTCCCGCCACCGCCAATTTCCCTCCCTCCCATTCCCTCCAATTCATCATTCAAGATACGCAAGATTCTACGCCTTCAAGAAAGAAAAGAAGAAGAAAGAAAACAAGAAAAAGAAAAAAAGAAAAGAGAAAAAAGAAGAGAGAAAAAAAGAAGAGAAAAAAGAAGAGCCATGCCTACTATAACGGGGCTAAATGGCACACCAAAGCCTTGCCAGGCTAAAAATGGCAAAAAAAAGCCTTGCCAGGCTATAATCGATCTGTAGTACTGTTCACTACACGTCGACCCACAAACTGACGGGTGGAGAAGAGGGGACATTGAACGTAGGCTGTTCGTTAGCCTCCCCACGGCCTGAAAGACGGCTCGTGGATGCAGGCAGCTTATGATCGGGATATGTGACCCAATTCGATACCCGTAAGTTTTTGTTGTTCCTTTTTGTATCTAACACCATTAACACGATAGGACGTCTATTTAAAATTGACAAATTTATATAAATTTAAAACTTCTTTCATATGAGGACTTCACTTCATTACTCCTAATGTTAAATTAGCGCCACTTGGCGGTTCTGTGTTCATCCACTCTTCAACACTCTTCGGCTACTCTTCAAACATGGAGTCTTGCTGTCATGGCATCTATGATCTTCGCTACCAATAAGTTTTTGTTTTTCCTTGCTGTGCTACTACTACTAAGCAGGCTAATCTTTATCCTATAAAGAAACAAGGAAAAATGAACCCACTCTACCATATGAATCGTACCCTGTATGAACCCCCGAGCGGATGGACGGGCAGAGAATGTAAGGGTTTGGAAAGAGGCAAGTTAAGGATCAACGGGCAGAACAAACAGTGATCTATGCTCAAAGAATGGAGGGTCTTGATTTGCAAAAAGGCGGGCAAAAAAAATTGCGTGGATCGATTTGCTTACAAAAAAGTGTTAAAACACGCTGGCGCCACCTATTCCGCGCCCGGGATAGGCCCAAAGTTGTGTAGGTGGCGCAACTGTGATAAACGTTGTTTTCATTTTCAACTTTTTATTATCGAGTTTTGACATTGAAATTATTTCCGCAAAGCCACATGTCCTTCTGATTCCTTTCACTTTCTTGTGTGTCTGCAATAGCTTGCATGAATCATGCGTTGATACTTGCACCAACCCATTTACGAGTTTTCTTTAGCAATATCAATGGCGTTTTTGTCGAGACGATCCGTAGCATGTGAAAGTAATAGACATTCATATCAGGATCTGTCGTTAGCACACTCACAGCTTTTGTTAAGTGACAGTCATAGTAGCAGTGATTCTCCAATCAGTCATGATGCTGAGCATTGTCCACAGAACAAAACGGAAAAAACAAAAGAGCCAGAAGATGGAGATAGAGTGAAAACCAAGCTTATGAGCATGTGGAACAATGTCCGCTACAGTTGGAACTTTAAGAGCAAAGCTCATTTTGCAAAGGATTCTCCCATCTGGCTACTTGGCAGAATTTATCACCAGTCACTCAAGACTGATGATAGCACAAGTTTACCCACAAACAATTTTGAGTCCCTAAAATATGATTTCCACTCAAGGATATGGTGAAACACTTACATTTTACTTTGTTATGGACATTTGTTTTTACCAATTTTAATAATCTAGGTTGACTTACCGGAAGGAGTTTCCTGTATTAAATGGTTCCTACTACACTAGTGATTGTGGTTGGGGATGCATGTTACGAAGTGGACAAATGTTGTTGGCCCAGGCACTAGTCTGTCATTTTCTGGGTCGGGACTGGAGATGGAATGAGAGTGGGGTCCAAGAAGAACAAACTCTGCAGGAATCCCTCCATAGAATGATTGTGCAATGGTTTGGTGACAAGCCTTCTCCAGCTTGTCCACTATCAATTCATCAAATGGTCTCGCAAGGTCACATATCAGCTGGAAAGAGGCCGGGTGACTGGTATGGACCATCTTCTGTTTCCTATATTATCAAGTAAGTGTTTTGATAAAGTCAACCCACAGTTTGGATACTTCTGAGCAGTCAATGCATTTACATTCTAGGCAAATTTTAGAAAGAGCCACAGACACATACCCTGAACTTGATACATTAAGAGTTTATATTGCACAGGATTGTACAGGTATCAATGTTAGAAATTAGCATTCAAGTCAGTTTCCAAGAAACTATTGTTCTTTCAGTTTATTTAGACGACGTCAAGCAATCCTGTTCAAAAACACGCGATTATGAGTACGAAGACGCCGAATACGAAGTGATCGATGACCAATGGAAATCGCTGGTGCTACTCATCCCTTTACGATTGGGTGGTGAACGGATGAACCCCACTTATGATTCTTGTCTCAAGGTTCTTCTCCTAATATTTATCTCATGTACTCGTATTACAGTTACTAACTTGATCGTATTTTTAGGGACTATTGTCATTGGAACAGTGCATTGGCATAATCGGCGGGAAACCCAAACACTCTCAGTACTTTATTGGCTGGCAAGGTAAAATTAACAACAACTCTTCCCGTTATTCTTTGTGCTATACATGTTTATGCCAATACCATTCTACCTGTTCAAATAGATGATTATCTCATTCATTTGGATCCACACCATTGCCAAGAAATGGTAGACGTTCTCATCCCTAATTTTCAACTAAAATCTTTCCATTGTCATGAACTTCGTAAAACTTCTTTGAAGCAAGTCGATCCTTCCTGTTGCGTTGGATTCTACCTACGATCTCAGAGAGACTTTGAAGACTTCCGTCGCAACGTTCAGCATTACCTTGTACCGACACAGAACAAAGGTGACTACCCCATCTTTGTATTCAGCAATGGAAGTAGTCCCCACCTCGACGACGCTTGGTTCAACCAAGATGAAGACTGTCTATCTCCCGCAGCAAGTCAGCCGCCAAGTAGCGGTCCAGCGACCGTTGGCGATAACTATCTTGACGATTTTGAATTCCTCTGAAATTCTTTGGACACGAGTGAAACATTTTGAAACCACGTTGTATCTTGACAGTACCATCAGATTCTTGTAACTGCCTAATACTTATTAATATCTAACTAAGATCGACCTTTATTCCTTCGCCCTATTGTACAGAATACCGAATACAACGTCTATGTTGATTACATTAACACAAGAGCCGAAACAAACCAAGTTTGTATGCATCGAAGAAATTTAAAAAACAAATTAATTTAGTCTGCGTCAAGTGCAGTGAAGCTTCCCGGACTGGAATGAGGTGTTCGTAGAGGACTGCCAATGCTGAAAACTTCTTCAATGGAAACGGAACCGAATGGAATGAAGAGATCGGATGATACCTGCTCCTCGTATACTTCAGATTGGGAACAAGTCGCTGTGAATTCATAAGAATGTTGTTCCTGTCCCCCGATGGAAGGTGCAATTACATCCGAATAGAACTGCTCTTCATATGTATCTTCAGTGGATGTAAAACCAGGACCCAGGACATCAGAAGATGGCTGTTCATCGTCCACAGACTGATTGGAAACTGTTACCATCGTTTCGGGTGAATTGTCGAGTACTGGTTTTGACCGTCTCAGCGAACTCCGCTTCCTCGTTGGCTGGTTTTGATTCTCGTGGATCCTCTCTGTTAAACGAAATATTTAAAAGATGAAGAAGCACGAAAATAATTGAAAAATGGGTGAACCTATTCCGCATTCTTGGCTACTGTTCATTAACTGTCTGTTATGACTTTTCGGCCAGACAGTGAACAGTTCAGGATCGGCAAAAGGAACCGATTTTTCACAAATTTGGCACGGTTCTCCTCCTTGGACAGTCCGCAAAACGAAAGCTCCAATGGGACCTCCAACTCTTGTTGGGACGTGAAGATTACGAGCATTTTCACAGCAGCCACTTAGCCGGGCATGTCGGACGCCATCAATGAAGAAGGTCAGACTAAATGTGAACCCTGGTTGACGACGGGATACGATGGCGAAATCTTCTCCGATATGTAAATCTGCTGCAAACACGAGAGCGTTTGCCCCACCTAGTGGTTGCTGCTCTATTCGGATGTTATGCATCCGGCCACCGGCGGAAGGAATTGCTGTCTTATTACAGCATCCCGGTCGTGGCTTGGATGGATTACCGGTGAACTGGAACCACAAAACACAACGAGGAGCTTTAGGTTGTTTAGGTTGTGAATGATTAACATTCAAATGTTTCCGGTCCGGATAGGTGCTTGGACGATTGAAGGTCACTACCGTCGGATTACAGGTACTAGATGGAACGAATTTGCGCCACCAGGCATAATGAGCACTGCGGTGTTGAAGCCATTCTTCCACATGATCAATCTAAACAGATATCATTAAATGCACCGAGTTTTCATAACTGAAATTTGAGTTGAAAACTCACCTCGTTAACAGGTTTATTATTACGGATTGTGATTTTGACTGCTGGAGTTGTAGTTTGTGATTTTTTCTTGATTTTCTTTTTATTATTCTTACCCCTTTTGCTGTTGCAGCTTGCAGATGACGGTTTTGACGGTGAACCATTGATCTGGTCTACAAGTAGGGAGGCAAAACTAACTGTCAAACTCTCGACTGGCTGACGGTAGGAACTAATGGCGCTTCTGGTCCGACGTGAAGATGATTTCACAATTGGCCGAATTCGATGAACTGGCGAAGATTCAGACGTCGATGTGTGATTCATCTCCCGCTGAAGATGAACCCAACGTTCCACTAAATCGGACGGCGTCGTTGTCCTGGGCGATGACGATGAGATGGGAGGGTCGTCCTCCATACCAAAATGCCAGCCCCTCAAAATGGACTAGACGCAAAGGGTTCACGTCTCTTTGTCAACTAGGTAACAAACCTTATATATACCCATGTTTCCTAGGTTTTAGTCAGACACAGAAGATGGATTGTTTAATCGATGAGTACGATCTAAGCCCTTTTTTATTTTAGCTCGGTTACGGTCGCAATCGGTCTTGTATAGAGCGACGTTGGACTCGAAAAAAGTTGGGCTACCATGTCATAATTTTCCGAATAATTTGCGAGAATGAAAACTACCCCATTCTGCAAAATGCAGCGAAAATCAACTAATAAATTCCGGGCACTTGACGTTTTAGTTTAAATGATGCCAATGCAATATTTCTGTGACGCTATTGTTTGATCGATACGTGAGCAATCACGGAGCTCAAATCAGCAGACACGGACTTGTTTACATCATCCATCAGCGCTGCAAACTTTTCTTTGCATGCTAATCAAATAACCGTGCAGCTTTTGCACAGTTTTGGACTGGACGATTCTTGGAATGGAATTTTGGAACATGGATAATCTCAAGTCTTTATTCAGTACTCTCTAAGACACTTGGCAATCGCTATGAATTTGGTGTCCCTCATTCGGTTGTGGAACTGATGAAGAGGATGTCATCAATGGCGATCGCATCTTCAGAATTTCCACCACAATAACCGTAAAATATCAGCTGTAAAATTATAATGAATAATTATTAAAAAGATTTATTTAGGTTTTTGAGAACACTGGATGGCTCACCGTCAAGTTTGTTGGTGTCGAGATGGGGAAGGAAGACGAGGCTGTACGCCACTCGAAATTCACCGAAGTGGAATAGCTGGACAATGTCAACAAAGTTGTTTCAACATTTTCAATGGCCAGGACGAGCTGTGTACAATAAGTATACACATTACGTTAGTGCAATAATTGAAAATAATTATGGTTTTTTATTAATTGTACGTCTAGAGTGTTGCCACCGGTGTATTTGGATCGAATCCAGAACTTGAACGTAATTGAATCACCGGGAATTGCTGCGAACGTTGCGGTACGCAAGACGAGGAGACCAGGAGTCAGTTGGCTGTCCCTTGTAGCTCGTAAATATTTGGTGCCTATTGACGGGGTAGGAGGAGGATAATCAACCTCCGCCGGAATAGAAAAATCCTCAACGTTCCAGTAAACACTGGTTGGAGAAGTATCGATCCATGGATCAGGTGAGCCACTTTCAAAGTCGTTGGTTACTGAAGTCCTTGTTAGTTTAGAATTGATATCAACTAATGTAACATCTAGCTTCCTGGTGTTTTGTCTAGAATCTGGAACACGATTGCCCAGACAAACGACAATCGTGACTACAGCTAAGAACAACTGCAACAGATTGCTCATGTTTAAGTATTAAAAATGCCTATAAATTTTACGAGCTAACGAGTTCGGCTTTTCCACTTGGAGATACCATGATGCCTTATCAATCTTATCGCATAACAAAGTGCATTAAATTGCCGGGATCATGTTTCCTTTCTGGAGATTGGTAAAGTATTTCTATGCTTTTGTGGGCGTTGGATTTCATTCTACTCTCTGCCCCCAAATTTAAATTATATCCAGTCAATTGGGTTACTCATGGGCAACTATTCCGTACAGGTTGCCCAGCTCTACTATACCGTTCCTACTATTTGTTACAGCCATCTAATTCGCAGCTTATCTGAATTAGAGTCTGTCCTATTTGCTTTCACTGGAATGATGTAACACTTTCCAATTCATTTTCTTGTTTACTTTTAACTTTATTGTTGTGTTATTCCAACACCACAAAGATACATGACTATTTCTTGGTTTCATTCAGTATCGAAAGCGAAGTAAAACAAATTTTTATGGGTTGCATCTGGAGCGTGAAGCTTGTACAGCTACGACCGACTAAATACCATTTGCATTATGTCACACAACCATGCAGCGTTATCTTGTTTAGCTGCGGCCTGTTTCCAGTTAGTCGTCCTCATCACTTCAGTTGGAAAACGCCGGAAATAATCCAGTGCAAAGTTCTTCAAATGACTCGCCGGATGATGTTCGGTAAGCAAAAGCAAATCTAAGCAATTTTTTGCAGATAGCCTATGAATTAAATGATTCTCACATTCAATTTTCAGTTGATCGAGCAGGTATTTATCAGCGGCAGCCAACAAACCGGTTGCCATCTTATTCATCGTTTCAAGAGTCAATCGTCCGGTGTAAATGAAACGGAGAATTTCTTGAAAGACGTCAGGTTCGCTTGTACGTAGTATTCACTTGTACGCGATTAGATAACTTTTCTTTTGTTTCGTGGGCAAACATGGCAGCAAATACTTTGCTTCTTGATGCTAAAATGCTCTTATGGGCTTGAAAATGATGACCGTTGACATCAAGAATGACGTCATTGAAAGCTTTGCTCTCAAACAACTGTTCCATTACGGTTCGCAGCAATTGATCACCATCACTAAAAGGTAGGTTGGAGACTGCTGTTGTGCAACTCGTTTCTCCTCCTAGATAAGTATATACGTCAATTTTACAGTAAATGATGAGACTCTTATCAGGTTGCAAGCAATCGGATTCTAGCATCGCTTTCTTGCTTAGCGTGTAAGTAACGCTAGCAACATAACCATCATTTGGTCTAACAAAAATTTGTTCGAACATTTGTTGACGTTTTGTGTTCAGAATTGCAAATTGCGCTTTAATAGTATGGCTTGTCCTCCCGTCACTTTTCAGGTGGATTTCTATGGTTCGACCTTCGTCCCTCAAGTTTAAGTTCCACTTGTAACAATAGCGGTTGCCTTTGAAGAGGTACATGGATACATACATTTTTCGTGGGAATCCAGAAATGTAAACTGTTGAATGTTCCATTCGAAATCCGTTGTAAATATTTTACAAACTGTTTGGTACCCACAATCGGCCAATGGTCTAAAACTGAACCCACTCATTTTGGATTTGGTTCGCCTGTGAAAAGCTGACAACGATACAATCTGACGCTGTCTGACTGACGGAAGATGGACGACAACGTTTGCACTCCACGGACGTCTTTCGAATGGACAACGTTCGTTTTCTACGTTCATTTTGGTAATTCCTTCTCTCCTAGTAGATTTCTTTTGTTAACTTAACCTTCAGGGACGCTATAACGGCTTCGAACGTTTACTTCGTAGAAGCAACTGGATAATAGAACTCATAAAGACAATCCCGAATTCTTGGCTGCGTTCATCTGGCAAATTTTTATTGCTTATTTACGTAGGTAAGGCAACCTGCTTTATTCGTTATTTGTTCAAAATTGCAACGCATAAATTCGTGTATTTGTTTCGCGCTTACGCTAGTAGTGGATATTGCCAGAGGAATCGATTCCCCTGTTTCAAAAATTGTTTATGTCGCTGTACTGCTGCACAGTTGTAGTTTCCGTTGTTGTAGTTGTTTCTGCCTTTAATATCAATTTTTCTGTATAGGTCAAAGAGATATCGTCAATGGCGACAGCATCTTCGACATCTGTACCGCAATAAGCGTAAAACACCACCTGCCCACCAATTCGGCATTCGATTAACAGGCGTAATGCAAATAAGGTTATTGAATACCTGAATCTACCTGATTTTCAAAGGCACGGCCGTTTGTTATTATACGTACTGAAAAACTTATAGTTTGCCACTTTCGATTGTTAACGTACGCATATTCGTACAAACTTCGAAACAGCTTTTCCCTTCCATTTGAGACGGTGTAAATCTGAAGAGGTAAGAAGTTGAACGAAACAATTGAATTGTGAAATAATATGTATCCTCTACGTTTATCACCTCAAGGTTCGTGAATTGTGGCCATTTGGAGCGTATCCAGAACGAGAACGAAAGGGTGAACTGCCTGTCACTAGGTGGAGTAAAAAATACTGGGCTGCGAAAAACGGCTACACCGAATGATAAAGAGCTACCACGATCAACGCGGAGATAGGTGGAACCATTCAGCGGTTCAGGAGCAATATTATCCAACTCCCAGGGTGAGTTTTTGTTCTCAATATCCCATTTTACACTTCTCCGTGACGCCTCCGTCCATGGGGCTATTGTTCCATTTTCGTAATCAATATTAAAACCAGGGATGATGGAAACTGGTGTAGGCGTAAATGTATCTGTAACCGATTTTGCGTCTTGCAAAACTGTATCCGTTGACGATTCCTCTGAATTAACTTGTGCGTTAGTAATCAACATCCACAATAAGCCAACTGAAAACAGAATGAAATGCTGGTCCATCCTTTTCCAACTGTTTCCAACAAAATATTCGAAAGAATAAGAGATATGTTGAAAAAAGATAGATCGAGTTGATTCGACCATAACGCGGCTTTTTCCGGTTCTTACCTGATGAATTAGATATAAAAATCCAAAAATGATGGGTTGCAAGGTTCCTATCGCTCGTTTGCGATAAATATGTTTTGATAAATCGTAATAGTTGAGCGACGACAACTTTTTTGCCCTTGTTGAAACAATTTATCTCTGAAGTGGACGCTTAACTGTTATTGCACACTAAGGCGACGTAGAAATGTTTGAAGCGAAACATGAGGTCCTTTAGATTAAACACATTTAACCTGTGAACAAGCAAATGTGCCCTTGCCGTTTGTGTTGCTAAAAATGTGCGTACGAGAAAGGAGTTCATTTGTAAACAAGAATTCGAACGAGAGAGGAAAATAGTTAACAGGGCTTATCGAAGAAATTCCCCCTGCTGCAGTTGATTGGGATTGGACCCTAAAGTTATGGGTGGGTCCGAAAAAGCCGCTTCCATAGTGCCAGAATATCTTGTGGATCGAAAAAGATTCGTATTGTTATAACGCAAACATCTGTGTAAAACAATAGTGATTTATCTAGCTTAATCATGACATTGTTGCTACCCGACAAACAACTGAAATGTGGATCAGAGCAACCGGCGGCTATGCAACTGATTGATCGGTAAGCTTACATTATAAGTAGGATATAAATCTCAGATTATATTGCTTATAGCCATCATTTTTTATTTATGTTTCGCCACCCTTAACTGATTGTAATTTCTTTTTATAGGTTACGTTAGTCTGCAGCGACTCACTCACTTCAACAATTGCACAGACGTGTTCTTTCAGTGAAATTTGCCCAACTATAATTAAGTTGGGTAGTGATTCTGTCACGTATCCATATTTTTAATATGCATCCAATAAGTAAACAGAAAACTAAAGATTAATCAATTGTAGAATCTGGCCGATCAAACGCAGAAACGGTGATGCAATTGTAGTTGCCGGCGTTGTAGATTCCGTTGTTGGAGGTTCCATTGTTGGAGTTTCCATTGTTGGAGGTTCTGTTGTTGGAGGTTCCGTTGTTGGAGGTTCTGTTGTTGGAGGTTCCGTTGTTGGAGGTTCCGTTGTTGGAGGTTCCGTTGTTGGAGGTTCCGTTGTTGGAGGTTCCATTGTTGGAGGTTCCATTGTTGTAGATTCCGCAGGAGGTTGCGTTGGAGTTTGCCTTGGAGTTTGCGTTGGAGGTTGCGTTGTTAGAAAAGGTGTTGTAGTTGTTTCTGTTGTCAATGTCGATCCACCTGTAATGGTCAATGAGATATCGTCGATGGCGACAGCATCTTCGACATTTGTACCGCAATAAGCGTAAAAAACCACCTGCCCACCAATTCGGCACTCGATTAACAGACGTCATGCAAATAAGCTTATTGAATACCTGAATCTACCTGAAGTTCAAAGTTACGACCGGTTGTTGTTATATTTCTTGGAATACTTGTAGTTTGCCACTTTCGATTGTTAATGTCCGCATATTGGTACAAAGCTTTAAACAGCTCTTCCTTTCCATCTACGACGGTGTAAATCTAAAGCGTTAAGAAGTTGAACGAACCGATTGAATTGTGAAATAATGTGTATCCTCTTCGTTTATCACCTCAAGGTTCGTGAATTGTGGCCATTTGGAGCGTATCCAGAACGAGAAGGAAAGGGTGATCAGTCTTACATCAGGTGGAGATATAACTACTGGGCTGCGAAAAATGGCTACCCCGAATGATAAAGAGCTACCACGATCGACGCGGAGATAGCTGGAACCATTCGCCGGTGCAGGAGCAGCATTATCTAACTCCCAAGGTGAGTTTTTGTTCTCAACTTTCCATTTTACACTTCTCCGTGAAGCCTCCGTCCATGCGGCTATTGTTCCATCTTCGAAATCAATATTAAATCCAGGGAGGGTCGAAAATGGTGTAGCCTCAACTGTTGTAGTCGCAACCGTTGTAGTGTAAACTGGTGTAGTCGAAAATGTATCTGTAACCGATTTTGCGTCGTTCAAAACTATATCCGTTGACGATTTCTCTGAATTAACTGGTACATTAGTAATCAACATCCACAACAAGCATACTGAAAACAGAAAGAAGTGCTGATCCATTCTTTTCCAACTGTTTCCAACAAAATATTCGAAAAGAACGAGAGAGATGTTGAAAGAAAGATATATCAAGTTGAATCGACTGAAACGCGGCTTTTTTCGGCTGTTACCTGAAGAATTAGATAGATAATAAAAAGCAATAAGAATGATGGGTTGCAAGTTTCCTATCCTTGGTTGCGATAAAGATGTTTTGATAAAACGTAACAGTTAGCAATGAACACTTTTTTACCCTTGTTGAAACAATTTTATCTTTGAAGTTAACTATTAACTGTTATTGCACACTTAGGAGACGCACGAATGTTTGAAACGAAATATGTGGTCCTTTAGGTAAAACACATTTACCCTGTTAGCAAGCTAATGTGTCTTTGTCTTTTGTGTTTTCAGAAGTGCGCGTACGAGAAAAAAGTTCTTCAAGAAGAGGAGTAGATAACTCGGCTTATCGAAAACATTCCATGTGCAGCACTTGGTCGGGATTAGGTCGTAAAGTTTGAGGGTGGACCCGAAAAAAACGCTACAATAGTGCCGCGATATCTTGTGGATTGAGAAGGATTCGTATAGTTATAACGCAAACATCTGTGTAAAACACTGGTCATTCATCTAGCTAAACCATTGTTACTACCCCAGAAACAACTGAAATGTGGATCAAAGCTACACGTGGTTACGTAACTGATTGCGCGATAAGCTCGCAGCACAGGTAGGATACAAATCTCAAACTCTGTTGTATATAATCAATACTTACTTTTCTTTCGCCATTCTAAACTGATTGTACTTTCTTTGTATAGGTTACAATTGCGTGCAGCGATCCACTCACCTCAACAGTTGCATAGACGTGTTCTTCCAGTGAAATGTGCCCAACTATAATCAAGTTGGGTAGTGATTGCGTCAGGTATCCATATTTTTTATGTGCATCCAATAAGTAGACAGCAAATTAAAGATTAATTAATTGTAGGATCTGGCCGATCAAACTCGAATCGTTGTTTTGCTTTCAGTTGTAGTTTCCGGTGTTGTAGTTTCCGTTGTTGGAGGTTCCGTAGGAGGTTCCGTTGTTGGTTCTGTTGGTGGTTCTGTTGGAGGTTCCGTTGGTAGAAAAGGTGTTGTAGCTGTTACTGCTGCCGATGTCGATCCACCTGTAATGGTCAATGAGATATTGTCGATGGCGACAGCATCTTCGACGTTTGAACCGCAATAAGCGTAAAACACCACCTGCCCACCAATTCGGCACGCGATTAAAAGGCGTAATGGAAATAAGGTTATTGAATACGTGAACCTACTTGAAGTTCCTGACCGATTGTTGTCCAATATAGTGGAAAAGTTCGAGTTTGCCAGTTTCGATTGTTAATGTCCGCATATTCGTACCAAGTTCGTAACAGCTCTTCCTTTCCATCTGTGACTATGTAAATCTGAAGAGGTAAGAAGTTGAACGAAAACAATTGAATTGTGAAATTATACAGTATGTATCCTCTACGTTGATTACCTCAAGGTTCGTGAATTGTGGCCATTTGGAGCGTATCCAGAACGAGAAAGTAAAGTCGATCCGTCTCACACCAAGTGTGACTTCAAATACTGGGCTTCGAAAAATGGCTACACTGAATGATAAAGAGCTACCACGATCGACGCGGAGATAGCTGGAACCATTTACCGGTGCAGGAGCAGCATTATCCAACTCCCACGGTGAGTCTTTGTTCTCAACTTTCCATTTTACACTTCTCCGTGACGCCTCCGTCCATGCAGCTATTGTTCCATCTTCGAAATCAATGTTAAATCCAGGGATGGTCGAAAATGGTGTAGGCGAAACTGTTGTAGTGTAAACTGGTGTAGTCGAAAATGTATCTGTAGCCGATTTTGCGTCGTTCAAAACCATATCCGTTGACGATTTCTCTGAATTAACTGGTACATTAGTAACCAACATCCACAACAAGCCTACTGAAAACAGAAAGAAGTGCTGGTCCATTCTTTTCCAACTGTTTCCAACAAAATATTCGAAAAGAATAAGAGATGTTGAAAAAAGATAGATCGAGTTGATTCGACTAGAGCGCAGCTTCTCTCGGTTGTTACCTGAAGAATTAGATAGATAAGAAAAATCAATAAGAATGATGGGTTGCAAGATTCTTATCCATGGTTTGCGATAAAGGTGTTTTGATAAAACGTAACAGTTAGCAATGAACACATTTTTGCCCTTGTTGAAACAATTTTATCTTTGAAGTTAACTATTAACTGTTATTGCACACCTAGGAGACGCACGAATGTTTGAAACGAAACATGTGGTCCTTTAGGTAAAACACATTTACCCTGTTAACAAGCAAATGTGTCTTTGCCTTTCGTGTTTTCAGAAGTTCGTGTACGAGAAAAAAGTTCTTTTGTAAAGAAAGAATTCGAACGAGAAAGGGAGTAGATAACTCGGCTTATCAAAAACATTCCACGTGCGGCGATCGGCATTGGACCGTTAAGTTTGAAGGTGGACCCGAAAAAAAACACCACAATAGTGCCGCGATATCTTGTGGATCGAAAATGATTCGTCTTGTTATAACGCAAACATCTTTGTAAAACAATGGTGATTCATCTAGCTAGACCGTGACATTGTTACTACCCGACAAACAACTGAAATGTGGATCAAAGCTACCCGCGGTTACGTAACTGATTGAGCGATAAGCTCGCATCACAGGTAGGATACATATCTCAGACGATGTTGTTTATAGCCATAAATTTTAATTTTTGTTTCGTTTTGTTTCGTCACCCTCAACTAATTGTGTTTTATTTATGCAGATTGCAATAGCCTGCAGCGATCCATTCATTTCGGCAGTTGCACAGGCGTGTTCTTCGAGGGAAATGCGCCCTACGCGATAACCAATCAGTGATTGTGTCAGGTATCCCTATTTGTTATGTGCATCCAATAAGTAAATAGCAAATTGTAGTCAAGTTAATCATTTGAATCTATCGCCTGCGTAACAACTGCGCTTAAACGAAAGAACTGAAAATTAATTCATTGTGGAATCTGCTCGATCAAAGCAAAAAAACTTTCGTAGAGCCCCTAAGCATCTTATAGCAATCATGGATGTATAACGCTTCCTTTTTTCAATCATCAAGCTGTTAAAAACAATAATTTTAGTCCATTTCTCTAATGGAATATCCTTGGTATGGTGTCCCGCGCTTTTGACGGCATCGATAACCTAATCTACGAACGTCTGTCTTTGTTATGGTCGCTTGATGCAATTTTTTTAAAAACGTAGATCAACTTCGTGTCAATCAGATTTCTTCTGTGTACTCTCGAACCGTCCCAAAGACAACAAGTCTTAAAGGCCTTATTGTCTTGATTGTTTTGGAAACGCAAAAGTGTCAAGTGAAAATCCGTGATTATGCATAATCCATTCCTATTTTCAGCGTTCTACATCTTTTTGGTACTTTCACCTGTTGACAGATCGTTCGTTCAAGTCAATTGTTGGCATGATTCATGCGATCGGGCAGTCGGAAGAACAGTGGCAGAATCGAACGATATTTCGAATCTTGGCAATGATTTTGAAAATGGTGTAGTTCACCCATGGATTGAACAATCAGAAGCCAGTGCTAAATGGAAAATTGAGAACATAACATCACCTTGGCAAACCAATAATGCAGCACCTACACCATTGAATGGCAAAAATTATCTTCGTATCGATCGTGGGACGTCTTTATCATTCAACATAGCTATTCTGCGCAGCCCACATTTTAAAATTCCACCCGGCAATGATAACGTGATCTTCTCCTTCTCTTTTTGGATTCGTTCCAAATGGCCACAATTCACAAATCTTGAGGTAATCACAATTCGTTAGAACTTGCAAGTATTTTATTAATGAATTTTGTATTCAGTTGTATTTAGCGAAAGAGGAAAACGAAAGCCTTCTTCTAAGTTTGCACAATTATTCCGATATCAACAATTTGGCATGGCAATCTCAATCGGTTTTGCTAACAGATTCATCGTCCACTTTGACGGTATCAGCACTGTTTCTCTATTTCTAACCATTTATTTCATCTTCTCTAAATTTCGTTCAAACAGTTGGTGTTTTACGCTTATTGCGGATTAGACATGGAAGATGCTGTTGCCATTGATGATCTACGATTTATCTCGCAATCTACTACGTCGATTCCATCACCATCATCGACCGAATCGATTCCGTCATCATCGTCAACCGAATCCACGGCTGTAACTGACTTTGCAACTACAGAAATCAGCAAGGATACCACTGTCGTAACAGATATGTCCACCACAAGTACTCCGCTTAAAACAACTACGGAGCAGGAGGCTCAAACGACAACGACCACTAGCACTTCAGGTTGCCCAAGTTCTTTCGGAAGTGATACTAGAATGAGTTGTTGGATATTGGAGGGAAAATGCTATTGCTTCTCACTGACTACCGTAAGCTAAGTTCTTATGATTGCTGCTCCATTAATTTAAGTTTGATTTAATAGGCTAGTTTGAGTTGGATGAATGCAGATGCTTTCTGTAAAAGCGGAAACATGACGCTAGCCAGCCTTGAAACTAAAGAAGAAGACGAACTGATCTACAATCACGTAAAAACCATACCAGGTAAACCAGGGTGCTCTTTTACATTTCAGGATTTTTGAAATTGATTTTCGTTTTGGAAACCAATTAGGAATGTCCAATACCAGGTACTGGAGTTCAGGAAAATATTCGATGGATGAAGATAGGTTTTGGGAATGGGAATCTACAGAACCCTACCAGCCCTTCACATACACCAATTGGAGTCCTGGTGAACCTAGTGAAAATGAATTTGGATACTGTGTTTATCTTGATTTCAACAGTGATTTTAGCAGTGGTTACTGGAAAAATTTGTTATGCACCAACCCAAGAAGATTCATCTGTGAATCAATCAACTAAAATCGTAGCCCATCTGTAATTGATCTGTAACTAATTTAATTTGTCTAACTAATAAACGTTTCGGATTCCGATGTTCAGCGAGGCGTGCGTTGGTGCGTGAGCGTGAATGCACGATTTTTTTCGAAAAAAACTGGATCTTTGGCAACGTTGGTTAGGTTAGCAGACGAATTTTTCAGAAATTCTGATGTAAAGTTAGTAGCGAACGAAGAGCCGGAAATCTCGTGGCAGATAAAAGTACACCGTTTGTTGGATTTTTTTCTTTTCTATAGGTAATTTTATAAAGATGATATTTATTTCTTCCATTATTGGACAGCATTTGATTACTTTATCAGAAATTATTTGGATAAATTTTGTGAGCTTATATTTTTTTGTTGTGTCAAAATCGGAAATTACTGACTTAGCACTAGAGGAAAGGTTTCATTTGTCTTGCTAGTAAGTCATAAGCCTTTGCCAGTGTTAGCACATATTTGCGATGATTAAATTTCAGATGAATAACAACTTATTCAATTCAAAATAGTTCTTTTCCATTAAAGCATTTAATCATTCCTTATTCCTGTCTACACCCATTTCTAGTTAGAAATGGTGGAACCAGTTCCTGAATCCATCGACTTTTCCCAAGAAGAGGCAAAAATTTTGGAATACTGGAAGAAAATTGATGCATTTAAAACAAGTTTGAAATTGTCAAAAGGAAAACCAAGGTAATAGACAATGGGAACATTTGATGTTATTTTGTGTTTCTTTAAAAATAGTTTGTTGTTATAAACATGAAAGGTATACCTTTTATGATGCATTTATGGGGCATTTGTTAAAGGGGGCAATCGTCGCTATCCCCTTATGATGGCCCACCGTTTGCTACTGGCCTTCCCCATTATGGCCACATTTTAGCTGGAACAATTAAAGATATTGTAACACGGTATGCACACCAGAATGGCTTTCATGTTGAAAGGCGCTTTGGTTGGGATACTCATGGACTTCCAGTTGAATATGAAATTGACAAAACTCTGGGAATCAAAGGTCCAGAAGATGTCATGAAAATGGGAATAGCAAACTACAATGCAGAGTGCAGGAAGATTGTCATGCGGTATGCTGAAGATTGGGAAACAATTGTCAACAGACTGGGACGCTGGATTGGTATTAAATATTTATTTTATGTCTACGTTGAGTGACCTAGCAATATTTTTCTGTTTATAGATTTCGAAAACGATTACAAAACTCTTTGTCCTTGGTTCATGGAGTCAATTTGGTGGGTTTTTAAGCAACTCTTTGAGAAAGGACTGGTATACCGTGGTTTCAAGGTGATGCCTTTTTCAACTGCTTGCAGTACTCCATTGTCCAATTTTGAATCAGGTCAAAATTACAAGGAAGTAGTAGATCCAGCAGGTAAGCTCATCATTGTTTTGCTTACTATTTTTATTGTTTAATCTATTTCGCACTGAAATTTACGTGTTCTCGATATGCAGTTATTGTTAGTTTCCCGCTGGATGACGAACCCGGAGTGTCAATTCTTGCATGGACTACCACTCCATGGACACTGCCCAGTAATTTAGCACTCTGTGTTAATGCCGCCATGGATTACGTTAGAGTTAAAGGTTTGTTGCTTTTTGTTTTAAATAAAATGTTAAAACTTATACATCTTACATGAACAACAGAGAAGGCAACGGAAAAGGTTTCTATCATGATGGAAGCTCGCCTCAGTGCGTTGTTTAAAACAGAAGAGGAATATGAAATTTTAGAAAAATTCAAAGGAGAAACTCTTAAAGGAAAGACTTACCTGCCGCTATTCCCGTACTATGCGAACGTAATAATCAATCACAATTTTATCTAATGATCTTGAAACTCAAATCAGTTTTATCTTGCAATAGTTGAAGACTTCCGGCTCGGGTGCATTTAGAGTGTTAACAGATTCGTACGTAACTGAGAAATCGGGTACCGGCATCGTTCATCAAGCCCCTTACTTTGGTGAGGACGATTACCGTGTTTGCTTGGCAGCTGGCATCATTTCACGAGACCAGGACATGATTTGCCCTGTGGATGATGGAGGACGCTTCATCTTACCAGTGTCTGATTTCGCTGGTCAACACGTGAAAGACGCAGACAAAAACATTATCAAAATGTTGAAAGATTGCGGTCGACTAGTGAACGCTGGCACTATCAAACATAGTTATCCGTTCGGTTGGTGATCCGAGACGCCCCTAATTTACCGTGCCGTGCCTTCGTGGTTTATTCGGGTGGAGCAAATGTCGCAAACAGCTATTGGACAACAACCAGAAGACTTATTGGTCAGTTTAAAATAAAATTTTTTTGTTTTAATTTGACTGATTTAAGAAAATTTTGTATTTTAGGGTGCCCGATTTTGTTAAAGAAAAGCGTTTCGGTAATTGGTTGCGAGATGCTAGGGATTGGGCCGTCAGTCGCAATCGTTATTGGGGTACACCTATTCCCATATGGACGTCCGAAGATGGTGAAGAAGTTGTGTGTGTTGGATCCATTGCCGAATTGAAAGAGCTCACTGGTGTTGAACTGACTGATCTCCATCGTGAAAACGTTGATGGACTCACCATTCCGTCCAAGATTGCTGGCCGACCGCCATTTCGACGTGTTTCCGAGGTCTTTGACTGTTGGTTCGAATCGGGGTCTATGCCTTACGCCCAGGTCCACTACCCATTTGAAAACAGGAAGGAATTCGAGGATTGTTTCCCTGCTGATTTTATTGCAGAAGGCACCGATCAAACCCGCGGATGGTACAGTTATTTAAGAATTTCATCCGATTTTATTCAGAATTGCATAATATTATTTAAGAATTTTATTCAAAATCGCAACACATCAATTCGTGTATTTGTTTCGCGCTTACGCTGGTAGTGGATATTGCCAAAGGAATCGATTCCTCTGTTTCAAAAATTGTTTATGTAGCTGTACTGCTGCACAGTTGTAGTTTCCGTTATTGTAGTTGTTTCTGCCTTTAATATCAATTGCTCTGTATAGGTCAATGAGATATCGTCGATGGCGACAGCATCTTCGACATTTGGACCGCAATAAGCGTAAAACACCACCTACCCACCAATTCGGCACTCGATTAACAGGCGTAATGCAAATAAGGTTATTGAATACCTAAATCTACCTGATTTTCAAAGGTACGACCGGTTGTTGTTATACGTACTGAAAAACGTATAGTTTGCCAATTTTGATTGTTAACGTATGCATATTCGTATAAAGTTCGAAACAGCTTTTCCCTACCGTTTGAGACGGTGTAAATCTGAAGAGGTAAGAAGTTGAACAAAACAATTAAATTGTGAAATAATATGTATCCTCTACGCTTATCACCTCAAGGTTCGTGAATTGTGGCCATTTGGAGCGTATCCATAACGAGAAGGAAAGGGTGAACTGCCTGTCACTAGGCGGAGTTAAAAACACTGGGCTGCGAAAAACGGCTACCCCGAATGATAAAGAGCTACCACGATCGACGCGGAGATAGCCGGAACCATTGGCCGGTTCAGGAGCAGCATTATCCAACTCCCAGGGTGAGTTTTGGTTCTCAATGTTCCATTTTACACTTCTCCGTGACGCCTCCGTCCATGGGGCTATTGTTCCATTTTCGAAATCAATATTAAAGCCAGGGATGGTCGAAAATGGTGTAGGCGTAAATGTATCTGTAACCGATTTTGCGTCTTGCAAAACTATATCCGTTGACGATTCCTCTGAATTAACTTGTGCGTTAGTAATCAACATCCACAATAAGCCAACTGAAAACAGAATGAAATGCTGGTCCATCCTTTTCCAACTGTTTCCAACAAAATATTCGAAAGAATAAGAGATATGTTGAAAAATGATAGATCGAGTTGATTCGACTATAACGCGGCTTTTTCCGGTTCTTACCTGAAGCATTAGATATAAAAATCCAAAAATGATGGGTTGCAAGCTTCCTATCACTCGTTTGCGATAAATGTGTTTTGATAAATCGTAATAGTTAAGCGACGACAACTTTTTTGCCCCTGTTGAAACAATTTATCTCTGAAGTTAATTGTTAACTGTTATTGCACACTAAAGGAGACGTAAGAATGTTTGAAACGAAACATGTGGTCCTTCAGGTAAAACACATTTACCCTGTTAACAAGCAAATATGCCCTTGCCATTTGTGTTGTTAGAAATGTGCGTACGAGAAAGAAATTCATTTGTAAACAAGTCGAACGAGAGGGGAAAATAGGTAACACGGCTTATCAAAGAAATTCCCCCTGCTGCAGTTGATTGGGATTGGACCCTAAAGTTATGGGTGGGTCCGAAAAAGCCGCTTCCATAGTGCCAGAATATCTTGTGGATCGAAAAAGATTCGTATTGTTATAACGCAAACATCTGTGTAAAACAATAGTGATTTATCTAGCTTAATCATGACATTGTTGCTACCCGACAAACAACTGAAATGTGGATCAGAGCAACCGGCGGCTATGCAACTGATTGATCGGTAAGCTTACATTATAAGTAGGATATAAATCTCAGATTATATTGCTTATAGCCATCATTTTTTATTTATGTTTCGCCACCCTTAACTGATTGTAATTTCTTTTTATAGGTTACGTTAGTCTGCAGCGACTCACTCACTTCAACAATTGCACAGACGTGTTCTTTCAGTGAAATTTGCCCAACTATAATTAAGTTGGGTAGTGATTCTGTCACGTATCCATATTTTTAATATGCATCCAATAAGTAAACAGAAAACTAAAGATTAATCAATTGTAGAATCTGGCCGATCAAACGCAGAAACGGTGATGCAATTGTAGTTGCCGGCGTTGTAGATTCCGTTGTTGGAGGTTCCATTGTTGGAGTTTCCATTGTTGGAGGTTCTGTTGTTGGAGGTTCCGTTGTTGGAGGTTCTGTTGTTGGAGGTTCCGTTGTTGGAGGTTCCGTTGTTGGAGGTTCCGTTGTTGGAGGTTCCATTGTTGGAGGTTCCATTGTTGTAGATTCCGCAGGAGGTTGCGTTGGAGTTTGCCTTGGAGTTTGCGTTGGAGGTTGCGTTGTTAGAAAAGGTGTTGTAGTTGTTTCTGTTGTCAATGTCGATCCACCTGTAATGGTCAATGAGATATCGTCGATGGCGACAGCATCTTCGACATTTGTACCGCAATAAGCGTAAAAAACCACCTGCCCACCAATTCGGCACTCGATTAACAGACGTCATGCAAATAAGCTTATTGAATACCTGAATCTACCTGAAGTTCAAAGTTACGACCGGTTGTTGTTATATTTCTTGGAATACTTGTAGTTTGCCACTTTCGATTGTTAATGTCCGCATATTGGTACAAAGCTTTAAACAGCTCTTCCTTTCCATCTACGACGGTGTAAATCTAAAGCGTTAAGAAGTTGAACGAACCGATTGAATTGTGAAATAATGTGTATCCTCTTCGTTTATCACCTCAAGGTTCGTGAATTGTGGCCATTTGGAGCGTATCCAGAACGAGAAGGAAAGGGTGATCAGTCTTACATCAGATGGAGATATAACTACTGGGCTGCGAAAAATGGCTACCCCGAATGATAAAGAGCTACCACGATCGACGCGGAGATAGCTGGAACCATTCGCCGGTGCAGGAGCAGCATTATCTAACTCCCAAGGTGAGTTTTTGTTCTCAACTTTCCATTTTACACTTCTCCGTGAAGCCTCCGTCCATGCGGCTATTGTTCCATCTTCGAAATCAATATTAAATCCAGGGAGGGTCGAAAATGGTGTAGCCTCAACTGTTGTAGTCGCAACCGTTGTAGTGTAAACTGGTGTAGTCGAAAATGTATCTGTAACCGATTTTGCGTCGGTCAAAACTATATCCGTTGACGATTTCTCTGAATTAACTGGTACATTAGTAATCAACATCCACAACAAGCATACTGAAAACAGAAAGAAGTGCTGATCCATTCTTTTCCAACTGTTTCCAACAAAATATTCGAAAAGAACGAGAGAGATGTTGGAAGAAAGATATATCAAGTTGAATCGACTGAAACGCGGCTTTTTTCGGCTGTTACCTGAAGAATTAGATAGATAATAAAAAGCAATAAGAATGATGGGTTGCAAGTTTCCTATCCTTGGTTGCGATAAAGATGTTTTGATAAAACGTAACAGTTAGCAATGAACACTTTTTTACCCTTGTTGAAACAATTTTATCTTTGAAGTTAACTATTAACTGTTATTGCACACTTAGGAGACGCACGAATGTTTGAAACGAAATATGTGGTCCTTTAGGTAAAACACATTTACCCTGTTAGCAAGCTAATGTGTCTTTGTCTTTTGTGTTTTCAGAAGTGCGCGTACGAGAAAAAAGTTCTTCAAGAAGAGGAGTAGATAACTCGGCTTATCGAAAACATTCCATGTGCAGCACTTGGTCGGGATTAGGTCGTAAAGTTTGAGGGTGGACCCGAAAAAAACGCTACAATAGTGCCGCGATATCTTGTGGATTGAGAAGGATTCGTATAGTTATAACGCAAACATCTGTGTAAAACACTGGTCATTCATCTAGCTAAACCATTGTTACTACCCCAGAAACAACTGAAATGTGGATCAAAGCTACACGTGGTTACGCAACTGATTGAGCAATAAGCTCGCAGCACAGGTAAGGATACAAATCTCAAACTTTGTTGTATATAACGAATACTCATTTTTCTTATGCCATTCTAAACTGATTGTACTTTATTTCTATAGGTTACAATTGCCTGCAGCGATCCACTCACCTCAACAGTTGCACAAACGTCTTCTTCCAGTGAAATGTGACCAACTATAATAAAGTTGGGTAGTGATTGCGTCAGGTATCTATATTTTTTATGTGCATCCAATAAGTAGACAGCAAATTAAAGATTAATTAATTGTAGAATCTGGCCGATCAAACTCAAATCGTTGTTATGCTTTCAGTTGTAGTTTCCGGTGTTGTAGTTTCCGTTATGGAAGCTCCGTAGTAGGTTCCATAGTAGGTTCCATAGGAGGTTCCGTTGGAGGTTCCGTTGGAGGTTCCGTTGTAGGTTCCGTTGTAGGTTCCGTTGTAGGTTCCGTTGGTGGTCCCGTTGGTGGTTGTGTTGGAGGTTCCGTTGTTAGAAAAGGTGTTGTAGCTGTTTCTGTTGTCGATGTCGATCCATCTGTAATGGTCAATGAGATATCGTCGATGGCGACAGCATCTTCGACATTTGTACCGCAATATGCGTAAAAAACCACCTGCCCGCCAATTCGGCACTCGATTAACAGATGTAATGAAAATAAGCTTATTGAATACCTGAATCTACCTGAAGTTCAAAGTTACGACTGGTTGTTATATTAGGTGATTCAATAACTATACCTCGCCAACTTCGATTGTTAATGTCCGCATATGGGTAGCAATCGTAAAGCAGCTTTTCCTTTCCATCTATGACGGTGTAAATCTAAAGCGTTAAGAAGTTGAACGAACCGATTGAATTGTAAAATAATGTGTATCGTCTACGTTTATCACCTCAAGGTTCGTGAATTGTGGCCATTTGGAGCGTATCCAGTACGAGAAGGAAAGGGTGATATCTCTTACACCAGGTTGAGATATAACTACGGGGCTTCGAAAAATGGCTACCCCGAATGATAAAGAGCTACCACGATCGACGCGGAGATAGCTGGAACCATTCGCTGGTGCAGGAGCAGCATTATCCAACTCCCAGGGTGAGTTTTGGTTCTCTACTTTCCATTTTACACTTCTCCGTGACGCCTCCGTCCATGGGGCTATTGTTCCATTTTCGAAATCAATGTTGAAATCAGGGATGGTAGAAAATGGTGTAGGCGTAAATGTATCTGTAACCCGTTCTGCGTCTTTCGTATTTATACTCGTTGACGATTCTTCTGAATTAACTGGCACATTGGAAATTAACGCCCACAACAAACCTACTGAAAACAAAAAGAAGTGCTGGTCCATTCGTTTCCAACTGTTTCCAACAATATATTCGAAAAGAATAAGAGATGTTGAAAAAAGATATATCGAGTTGAATCGACTAAAACGCAGCTTTTCTCGGTTGTTACCTGAAGAATTAGATAGATAATAAAAATCAATAAGAATGATGGGTTGCAAGATTCTTATCCGTGGTTTGCGATAAAGGTGTTTTGATAAACCGTAACAGCTAGCAATGAACACTTTTTTGCCCTTGTTGAAACAATTTTATCTTTGAAGTTAACTATTAACTGTTATTGCACACTTGGGAGACGCACGAATGTTTGAAACGAAACATGTGGTCCTTTAGGTAAAACACATTTACCCTGTTAACAAGCAAATGTGTCCTTGCCTTTCGTGTTCTCAAAAGTGTGCGTAGGAGAAGAAAGTTCCTTTGTAAAGAAAGAATTCGAACGGGAAAGGGAGTAGATAACTCGGCTAATCAAAAACATTCCGCGTGCGGCGATCGGGGTTGGACCTTAAAGTTTGAGCGTGGCCCCGGGAAAAAACGCCGTAAAGTGCCACGATATCTTGTGGATCGAGAAGGATTCGTATTGTTATAACGCAAACATCTGTGTAAAACAATGGTGATGCATCTAGCTAAACTGTGACATTGTTACTCCCCGACAAACAACTGAAATGTGGATCAAAGCTACCCGCGGTTACGCAACTGATTGAGCGATAAGCACAGGTAGGATACAAATCTCAGACTATGTTGTTTATAGCCATAACTTTTTATTTTTGTTCGTTTTGTTTCGCCACCCAAAACTCGTACTTTATTTGTGTAGATTACAATAGTCTGCAGCGATCGACTCACTTCATCAGTTGCACAGGCGTGTTCTTCGAGGGAAATGCGCCCTGCGATAACCAATCTGTGATTGTGTCAGGTATCCGTATTTATTATGTGCATCCAATAAGTAAATAGCAAATTGTAGTCAAGTTAATCATTTGAATCTATCGCCTGCGTAACAACTGCGCTTAAACGAAAGAACTGAAGATTAATTCATTGTAGAATCTTCTCGATCAAAGCAAAAACGTTTGTAGAGACCCTAAACATCTGATAGCAATTATGGACGTCGCTTCCCCTTACAACTATCAAGCTGTTAAAAAAATCATATGGTATCCCTCGCTTTTGACGGCACCGATAGCCTAATCTACGAACGTCTGTCATTGTTATCGTCGCTTGATGCAATCTTTCTAAAAACGTAGATCAACTTCGTGTCAATCGGATTTTCTTCTGTTTACCCTCAAACTGTCCCACAGTCAAAAAGTCTTAAAGGCATTTTCTGTTGATTGTTTTGGAAACGCAAAAGTGCGAAGTGAAAATTCGTGATTATGCATCATCCATTCCTGTTTTCAGTGTTCTACATCTTTTTGGTACTTTCACCTGTTGACAGATCGTTAATTGTTCAAGCCAGTTGTTGGCATAAGTCATGCGATCGGACAGTCGGAAGAACAGTGACCGAATCGAATGATATTTCGAATCTTGACAATGATTTCGAAAATGGTGTAGTTGACCTGTGGATTGAACAATCAGAAGCCAGTGCTAAATGGAAAATTGAGAACATAACATCACCTTGGCAAATGAATAATGCAGCACCTACACCATTGAATGGCACAAATTATCTTCGTGTCGATCGTGGAACGTCCTTATCATTCAACATAGCTATTCTACGCAGCCCACCTTTTAAAATTCCACCCGGCAATGATGACGTGATCTTCTCCTTCTCTTTTTGGATCCGTTCCAAATGGCCACAATTCACAAATCTTGAGGTAATTACAATTTGTTACAACTTGCAAGAATTTTATTAATCATGTTTGTATTCAGTTGTATTTAGCGACAGAGGAAAACGAAAGCCTTCTTCTAAGTTTGCACAATTATTCCGATATCAACAATTTAGCATGGCAATCTCAATCGGTTTTGCTAACAGATTCATCGTCCACTTTGACGGTATCAGCACTGTTTTTCTTTTCTAACCATTTATTTTATCTTCTCTAAATTTCGTTAAAACAGTTGGTCTTTTACGCTTATTGCGGATTAGACATGGAAGATGCTGTTGCCATTGATGATCTACGATTTATCTCGCAATCTACCACGTCGACTTCATTACCATCATCGACCGAATCGATTCGGTCATCGTCAACCGAATGGACTCCATCATCATCGTCGACAACATCGACTCCATCATCATCGTCCACGGATGTAACTGACTTTGTAACTACAGAAACCAGCAAGGAAACCAATGTCGTAACAGATATATCCAGCACAAGTACCTCGCTTGAAACAACTATGGAGCAGGAGGCTCAAACGACAACGACCACTAGCCCTAGCACCTCAGGTTGCCCAAGCTCTTTCGAAAGCAATACTGGAATGACTTGTTGGACATTGGACGGAAAATGCTATTGCTTCTCACTGACTACCGTAAGCAAAGTTCTTATGATTGCTGCTCCATTCATTTAAGTTCGATTTAATAGGCTGGTTTGAGTTGGATGAATGCAGATGCTTTTTGTAAAAGCGGAAACATGACGCTAATCAGCCTTGAAACTGAAGAAGAAGACAAACTGATTTACAATCACGTTAAAACCATACCAGGTAAACTAGGCTACTCTTTAATGTTTCAGGATTTTTGAAATTGATTTTCGTTTTGGAAACCAATTTAGAAATGTCCAATACCAATTACTGGAGTTCAGGAAAATATTCGATGGATGAAGATAGGTTTTGGGAATGGGAATCTACAGAACCCTTCCAGCCCTTCATGTACACTAATTGGAGTCCTGGTGAACCTAGTGAAAATGAATTTGGATACTGTGTTTATCTTGATTTCAAAAATGATTGTAACACTGGTTACTGGAACGATTTGTTATGCACCAACCCAGAAGATTCATCTGTGAATCAATCAGCTAAGGTCGTATCCCATCTGTATTTGATCTGTAACTAATTTAATTTGTCCAAGAACACTCACTTCATTGTCCAAAGCTTAATGTGTTTCCAAATTGGTTTGTGTACTGGAATCCTGCTACTCCTGTTAACCAAAAAATACATTGTGGTATTAGACAAATAAACGTTTCGTAATCCGATGTTCAGCGAGGCATGCGTCGGTGCGTGAGCGTGAATGCGCGATTTTTTTCGGTAAAAAACTGGATCATTGGCAACGTCGCCTATATTAGCAGACGAATTTTTCAGAAATTCTGATGTAAAGGTTGTAGCGAACGAAGAGCCCGAAATCTCGTGGCAGATAAAAGTACACCGTTTGCTGGATTTTTTCTTTTCCCATAGGTAATTTTATAAAGATAAATATCTATTTCTTCCATTAATAGACAGCATTTGATCAGTTTATCAGAATTTATTTAGATAAATTTTGTTAGTTTCTATTTTCTTGTTGTTGTGTCAAAATCGGAAATTGCTGACTTTGCACGAAAGGAAAAGTTTCATTTGTGTTGCTAGTATGTCATAAGCCTTTACCAGTGTTAGCGTATATTTACGATGATTAATTTTCGGAAAAATAATAACTTACTCAATGCAAAATAGTTCTTTACTGTCAAAGCATTTAATCATTCCTCATTCTCTTCTACAACCATTTCTAGTTAGAAATGGTGGAACCAGTTCCTGAATCCATCGACTTTTCCCAAGAAGAGGCAAAAATTTTGGAATACTGGAAAAAAATTGATGCATTTAAAACAAGTTTGAAATTGTCAAAAGGAAAACCAAGGTAATAGACAATGGTAACATTTTGATGTTATTTTGCTGTTTCTTTAAAAATTGCTTGTTGTTGTAAACATGACAGGTACACCTTTTATGATGGACCTCCATTTGCCACAGGTCTTCCTCATTATGGACACATTTTAGCTGGGACTATCAAAGATATTGTCACTCGCTATGCTCATCAAAGTGGTTTCCATGTTGAAAGGCGCTTTGGTTGGGATACTCATGGCCTTCCAGTTGAATACGAAATTGACAAAACTCTGGGAATCAAAGGTCCAGAAGATGTCATGAAAATGGGAATAGCAAACTACAATGCAGAGTGTAGAAAAATTGTCATGCGCTACGCAGAAGACTGGGAGACGATTGTAAACAGAATGGGCCGATGGATTGGTATTAGATGTTTCATTGATGTCTAATTTGAGTGACCTAGCAATATTTTTCTGTTTCTAGATTTCAAAAATGACTACAAAACTCTTTATCCTTGGTTCATGGAATCAATTTGGTGGGTTTTCAAGCAACTCTTTGAGAAAGGGTTGGTCTACCGTGGCTTCAAGGTTATGCCTTTCTCAACTGCTTGCAGCACTCCCCTATCCAACTTTGAGTCAGGCCAGAATTACAAAGAAGTTGTCGATCCAGCGGGTAATCTCAATATTGTTTGGTTTCTTGTTTTCATTCTTTAGCCTATTTTGCATTGACATTTACGTGTTCTCGAAATGCAGTTATTGTTAGTTTCCCGCTGGATGACGAACCCGGAGTGTCAATTCTTGCATGGACTACCACTCCATGGACACTGCCCAGTAATTTAGCACTCTGTGTTAATGCCGCCATGGATTACGTTAGAGTTAAAGGTTTGTTGCTTTTTGTTTTAAGTAAGATTTTAAAACTTAATACATCTTACATGAACAATAGACAAGGCTACAGAGAAGGTTTATATCATGATGGAAGCTCGCCTCAGTGCGTTGTTTAAAACAGAAGAGGAATATGAAATTTTAGAAAAATTCAAAGGAGAAACTCTCAAGGGAAAGACTTACCTGCCTTTATTCCCTTACTTTGCCAGTGTAATAATTATTCACAATTTTATCTAATGATCTTGGAACTCAAATCAGGTTTATCTTGCAATAGTTGAAGACTTCTGGCTCGGGAGCTTTCCGAGTTTTGACTGATTCGTATGTTACTGACGAATCTGGTACCGGCATCGTTCATCAAGCCCCTTACTTTGGTGAGGACGATTACCGTGTTTGCTTGGCAGCTGGCATTATCTCCCGAGATCAGGAGATGATCTGTCCCGTTGATGACGGAGGGCGTTTCATCCTCCCTGTGTCCGATTTCATTGGCCAACATGTAAAAGACGCTGACAAGAACATAATCAAAATGTTGAAAGACTGCGGCCGACTTGTTCATTCCGGAACAGTCAAACATAGTTATCCATTCTGTTGGCGATCTGAGACGCCTCTAATTTACCGCGCCGTGCCTTCGTGGTTTATTCGAGTTGAGCAAATGTCGCAACAGCTTTTGGACAACAACCAGAAGACTTACTGGTAAGTTAAAAATTAAAATGTTTGTTTTACTTTAACTGATTTAAGAAAATTTTGTATTACAGGGTGCCAGATTTTGTGAAGGAAAAGCGGTTTGGTAACTGGTTGCGTGACGCCAGAGATTGGGCCGTCAGTCGTAATCGCTATTGGGGGACACCTATTCCTATTTGGACGTCCGAGGATGGTGAGGAAGTGGTGTGCGTCGGATCGATTGCCGAGCTCAAAGAACTAACGGGCATTGAACTTACTGATCTGCATCGCGAGAATGTTGATGGAATCACCATTCCGTCCAAGATACCCGGCCGTCCACCTCTGCGACGTGTCACAGAAGTTTTCGACTGTTGGTTCGAATCAGGATCCATGCCTTACGCTCAGGTCCACTATCCTTTCGAGAACAGGAAAGAATTTGAAGATGCTTTCCCTGCCGATTTCATCGCTGAAGGCATCGATCAAACTCGCGGCTGGTACACTTATTTAAGAAAATTTCGTAAACTCAATGTGAAAATGCCAAATTTCTTTCTGATTTCAGGTTTTACACATTACTGGTTTTGTCAACGGCCCTATTTAACAAACCACCGTTCAAGAATCTGATCGTAAACGGTTTGGTGTTAGCCTCTGACGGCCAGAAAATGTCAAAGAAGAAGAAAAACTATCCCGATCCAATGCTGGTATGTTGGAAATATTTTTTCATTAATAGAGTTGCTTAACGAAGTATTTTTACGTTCAGGTTGTGAATAAATTTGGAGCTGATGCTCTTCGTCTTTACCTGATCAATTCACCTGTGGTCCGTGCTGAGAACCTGCGGTTTAAAGAAGAGGGAGTACGAGATATTATCAAGGATGTTTTTCTTCCCTGGTATAACGCCTATCGCTTTTTCGTCCAAAATCTGGAGCGACTTGAACGCGTAAATCTTTCATATATTTCTTTATACGTTGTCGATAAATGACACTTCTTTCATGGCTACAGGAAGATGGAATCAAGTTCGTTTATGAAGAGGAGTCGTCAAATTTATCAACTAATATAATGGATCGCTGGATCATCTCCTATACTCAATCCCTATTGTTGTTCGTTCATCAAGAAATGGCTGCGTATCGATTGTACACTGTCGTTCCACGTCTTGTCCGGTTCGTCGATTATTTGACCAACTGGTACGTGCGAATGAACCGTAAACGTCTAAAGGTACACAGAGATTTCTTATTTTTATTACAGTATGTGTAGAACATACATGCTTGTTTGGCTGAATAGGGAGATGGCGGTAAAGATGATTGCCACCACGCTTTGCAAACACTGTTCAGTGTCCTGTTTGCCATGATTCGTGTTATGGCCCCGTTTACGCCATTCCTCACCGAATTGATGTACCGCAATTTACGTCATTTGGTAGCCAACCAGAAAGCCGGAACAACGGAATCTGTTCATTTCTTATCTACTCCTGAACCAAAGTAATATTTCATTTCTTGCTCATTTTTCCTAAGCGTTAACAATTATTTTTTCTTGTAGGAAACATTTAATTGACACAAAAATCGAAAATGCTGTGAGCCGGATGCAGGTAGTGATTGAATTGGGACGCGTCCTTCGCGATCGTCGTACACTCCCCATTAAAGTAAGTTTGTGTTCCAACTATTTATCTCGACTGGTTATCAATTTCAATTTGATCGATAGTATCCTTTACCCGAAGTGATTGTTATCCTTCGTGAGCAAGAATCGTTGGATGAATTGAGGACGATGGAAAAATATATTCTAGAAGAATTGAATGTTCGTGCCCTCAAGTTAACCACTGATAAAGACAGTTTTGGAGTCAGTCTACGTGCTGAGCCGGATCATCGCATCGGAGCCCGTCTTAAAGGCCAGTTTAAGGCTGTCATGGCTGCTATCAAGGTACTCATATTACTAATAGACCTGAGGATGCCTGCTAAATTGTTGTGTTTCAATTAGACTTTAACTGATGAGCAACTGCAAAAATTCCTAGCCGATGGACAACTTGATGTACTGGGTAACGTCATGGGTCAGGAAGACTTGCGCCTTTTCTACCAGTTTACTGGTGACCGAGCTGCTGAATTGGCACAGCAATACGAAACTCAAGCTGAGAAAGACGTATGAATAATTTTTAAAGTTATTTTTAATTTTTTGGCTAATGTTTTTTATAACATGGATTGGGGGACGAAACAGGTGCTGGTCTTGTTGAATGTCGTCCAAGACCAGAGCATGAAAGACGAAGGTTTGGCACGAGAAGCCATTAATTTAGTCCAAAAACTACGCAAAGAGGCTCATGTGACACCTTCTGATGCTGTCACGGTCTATTATGAGGTAGAGATTAGCACCTAGTTAGCAATGTACGGTTTCTATAATTGAAAATTCTGGCAGATTGTTCCTCCCACCGGTTATGTAACCGACGTTGTCAATACGTATTCGGCTTACATTGAAGCCGCAATCAAAGTCCCCTGGAGGGCCGCAAAAACCGACAAATCCAGTGCAAAAGTCCTAATCAATAAATCGCAAAAGGTAGAACCAACTTCTTGTTTTCTCTTTACAGTTGGAGTTTTAAAAAATTCGTTATCAATCTACAGTTGCAAGGCGCCGATTTAGTGCTAACTATTCAAGAAGGATTCACCGCTGACTGGGCAGCAGCAAAAACCGGTGCACCACCGGCCAAAAAGGCTCATCTTTCCAATTCAGCGCCCAGTGGCAGAGGCAAACCATCCGTGCCGTAATGAAGCACTATTTCCAATTAATTCTAGTGGTCAAAAGCTTATAGTTGTATTTCTGTTTGCAGGTTTGTCAACCTGTGCTTAGATGGACTGAAACCTGGTTGCGATGTTGTTGGAAACTATGGAACAGTCCTTTTGTGCAATCCTGCTGGAGCATCCATGATCTCTTTTGAGAAACTGATGAACGAGGTAATCCTTTTAAAAGAAATCCACAATGAATGATTTGCTGAGCTTTGATTATGTTCAGGTTGCTAGGGTTTTCGGTATTCATGGTCGATCTTACATGTTAACAAATTCCGGAGTTGCTCTTGACTCCACTGCTGATATTTCGAAACTAGACGGCACCACGTTGACTGTTGTTCCAGTAGTAGCTGCTGACGCAACTACTCAGACCCCATCCATTGATGGATCTACGTGCAGGTAGTTACGATTCTAAAAGAATTGAATAATTTCACAGCTCAATCCTTTCCTTTGTTAGATTTGTTAACGTTAAGATAGATGGCAAAATGGGAACAGTCCTCTTAGAAAATCCTGCCGGATATAAACTATTTGACTCCTCAGATGACATGGAGCGAAAAATCAAAGTTATGTTCGGAACTTCAAAGAAGCTGTCGGCGGATGAAAAGCTGCCAGTTACATTTGCTGACGGATTAGACGGATTACATGCGAAAACTTTGTATTTACTTTGATTCTATCAAACAATATTGGTGATTTAGCAATAGCTTGACTTTTGTCAGAGTTGTTGTGTATTGGGCTAAACTGAGACAACATAAAATACAGTGAATGGTCTCCTCGATTTGCATGTGCGTTAGCGATCGTCAATTGTTTCGAACACGACTCAGTTTGGTCGGGCGCTTGCTTTAAACACTTACTGAGAATCTGGCACGCTGTTCCGTTCAGTTCCTTTCCGTACACTACAGAGAGCGCATCTTGGGACGGCATTATAGTGCAGTGTATCTCACCAAGGATATCTAACTTCAAGTCGGTAAGTAGGTTAGCTTTTGTTATTCTTTTAACATTTTACCTCGAGGATTTAGTTCTTCTTTTACGATATTTTTTCCAATTCCATAGTTGTTCCATTGAATGAATTTGTAATAAAAAAATGAAGTACGGTTAGATGGTGTGGACGTTAGGCGCATTAGAAGATAACTGCAATCTGTAAAAGTTAAAAGTGCGAAAGATTTAATCCTGCTATTCGCCTTTGTTTTCTGACGAATCATGCAAGACAAAAAGTCAAGTGGTTTGTTCCACATATTTATACTTTTGTTCATATCAAGCTGACGTGTTTGCTATGCGGCTGGAAAACAGATCCGTGAGTCTTCACATTCCGCGTACGTACACCGGGCCACTTGTGCAATGGAAGGGTCCGTGATTGAGAATACATTAAGTCTTTTGAAATAGAAGCGGCCGCCGTGCTTCTTAACACATCATTTCTAATTATGTCTATGAGTTTACTGATTTTTCTAGCGTTTCGTTCTACCCTGAAGCAAAACAGAGAAAAGAATTAGTAAAAGCATATGCTTACAAACCCACTTGAAGATAGTGCATACGAACTGTTTCAGTTCAACTGCTGATATTCGTCTTCCATTGTAGTTTCATCCCTAAATAAGGCTTGGAATGCTTTTGGACTGGAAAATGAGGAGATGTTACACGCTGTTTATCGGGCTGATGTTTTCCGGTGTTTTCGCTCTATTTCTTATGGCGAAAAGAGAAGCAGAACACTCCAGCAGAAACTGGATTCTAGATGAGGTAAAAATAAACATAAATTACTATTGACCATAAATAAAGAAAATGATAAAATGTTTAAATGAATTCAGGAGGAAATAGCATACTGCGAATGGAAAATGATGCATGATCCAGCCATGCGACAGCAGTCATCAAATCACGAAAGATGGAATGTCTCGTTACTCCTAAGCCTCGGCTTACTGGCTCCCAAGACCTCATATGGTTTTAATGGCTCTTCGATGATATACCGTCAAAGTATGCTATTCGATCAGATAACATTTCACATTTTCTCACTTTTGCTAACTTTGAGGCTATTAAGCAGATGACAAACAGATTTGCCGTGAATACGACGGCCAAATGACATCTCAAGTAAGTAACTGTTTTCATAATTTCTTACAGTTAATTAATAATTAATTAAATGAAAATAAATTTTTTTTAGCTCACTTTGAAGAGAATTCTTGGGCAGCTATCATCCAATGCAGATTCCTGGTGTCAAACGTTGCGTAACGTAACTGGCCGTGTGAGTTCCTGTTACGATCTCAACAGCAATTTGGATGAGTTCCTGACTAGCGAGCATAGTTTGAGCAAAACGTGGCATTGTTTTCATCCGTCGGAAACCAAGAGCCAGACATTGACGACTCTGCAAATCTATCAAGCAATTCGACTGAAAAGGTTGGCATTGACATACATGATGTAGACGATTTCTGACGTTAAGTTATTAAACGTGAATAAAACTATTTTTTCAGATTTTCAACGAAGGAAACTGTGGTTATACCTGTGCCGGAAGACAATTTAATCGGGTTGCCAAATTCAACGTTAATTTTCCGTCTTTTTTTCTTAATTGGAGGTCTTGATCCCCCAGAGATTTACACTTTTAATGGTGGACTACTCTTGCTAGACCAGGTTTGCATTTTAGTCATTTAAAAAATTTAATACAAAATTTTAAATAATTCAATTTAAAATTAAATTTTTCTTATTTTTAATAACTTTATTTTAAAACTACGGATTTTTTTGTGCTTAGGAAAATTCGTTCAAACAATTTGGCTGCTCAGCTCTTCAACAGGTTTGTGACTCAGCCGCAAGGTGGATTCAACTAGTTTTAAACCACGTGGAAAAGTCGCCCCAGGTTCACGAATTCAAACTGCTTCCTCGGTAACAAAAGAAATCATGCAATATCAATTAAAGAAATTTGCATCCCCAACCAATTTTTCGACATCTTTCAAGAGATGGAAAAGTATCTCAGATTATTGCTGCAGATTTCATACGCACGCCTTCAGATACCGAATTATTGCGTATTCACCACGACGTACATCGCCTACGTACGAAATCCACCCCCCATTTCCTCCATCTGCTTTTACATAAGACCATTAGCATTGCTGTCCGTTTCCTTTCTGTTCGACGTTTCTATCCGGCTACCAAATTCGGCTCAGCCTTGAATGAACACCTTTATGATGAAAGGGAAATATTTGGCCTTATTCACAGTCTTGTCATCAACCCTTTCATCAAACTGGAGCCTACCTTTCATTCGAGATGGACTCACTACAGTGCAACTGTTCCCTATGAAATGACTTGGCTAAATCTGCAAGTGTTTTTGAATGACCATGCTACATATGCTCTTGTGGAAAATCAAAGGCAAATATCATACATACTTACAATACTTCTTGGGTTCACTGTACTAACATATTCTCTTTTATTTTAGGGCCAAGAGTTTCAAAATCAGTATCGGTCTGGGATGGAATGATTTCAAAATAGAAATTGGCAACAAAGACACACGGATAAGGTCCATCACCTACATTCTCAGAATAAGACGCCTACCCAGAGAAGATAACCCAATTCCATTTTGTGCCAACAATCTAACTGTTTGCATCCTGGAACAAGTAATAGTACATTCTAATGGAATTTCTTATCAAGCATGTTAGATATTCATTTACTATTGTTTTTATATCTTTTTTTTTATCCCTACCATAATGCAGGAATGCAGTCTCAAGTTTAAGGAGAAGGCAGAATGCGGATTGCAGGCATCACCCTTCGGCAACTGGAACTCGGCTTTGACCGATTGGGACCGGCTGCCGACTTGCCCGTTTGGCAACACAGAAGAAGGTATATTTTAGTGCGCAGTCGGCACAACAAGGAGCCAAATTGCGCAGTCATCAATCCTAGTAGGGAAAACAGACCTTTATATACCTATAGGTTTTTTTCCTCCTCTTTTGAACAAATTATCGGACATAAATCAAGTAAAGTTTTATCTCTCTTGTCTTTTTATGTTATGGAACTCGGCTGTTCCGCTTTTTTTTTATTTTCCTGAATGGATTTCATCTCCCATCGTAAAGAGAATAAGAAAAAAAAAAAAGTACAGCACAACAGAAGCGAGGGCGAAGTTATTTCAAACCCGTCACTTTTTGGCTTTTTACGCAGTGTTAAATGTCGTCATGGAACGCGCGTGAATTCCGACAACCAATTAGACTGTGCGTGTGAGAAAAAAGAGACTCGGAACAATTTGACAAATTTATGACGTCATTTCCGTTCATTCTCCGCCCCCACCCCTAAATAGGAAAGAGGAAAAAAACCTCAGGTCCCCCCTGCAATTTGCCATGGAACTGTCATGGAATTTTCCCTTTTTTTCTCACTTTTTTTTTTCATTTACCTACTTGGAACTTTTTTCTATGTGGGCGGAACCAAGCCTTGGAGATATATCGATAGTTAACTCCTCCTCCTCCTTTCGCCTCTCGTGTGAAAATGCGAAAATTGAGAGGGGACGACAAAGGCGGCCATTTTGACTGGGCAGCCCGCCGCGACGTACACAGACCCCCCAATTAGACTCGGCCCCTAAAAAATGTATAAATTACCCTCAATGACGTCACCGGCCCTCCCCTACACTTTTTGCCTGTATGTCTTTTAAAGTTAATTCAATTTCTACCCTTTGTACATATTTTCCTTGTTTTTGGCGGTTTTTTTTTGTGGGGGTCATAGAAGGCGCCTGGATGATCCCCTGTTCGTCTTGCCTTCTGGAACGATCCTGTTATTGGAGCCGTGCTCGCTGGCAGCCGTTTGAATGCCGCCATCCTCATTATAGCCCGTCCAAAGTGAAACAGTGTCTGCTACATCGCAAGGTTAATTTAATAATGTTTTGGTATAATTCTATTTTTACCCCTTAAAATGTATTACGATTTTTTATATTTTACAGTTGATATTTGTTGGTGACTCGACGAACCGTGGAATGATGGAATCGCTGCTGGAACGGCTAGACGGTTGGCTAACGACGTCCGACAGGTATTGTATTTAATAATAGCATCCATATTGTCCTTTTTTATTTCTCCATGGTTTTATTATTTTGTTTTGTTCCAGGACAAAGTGGCACGGTTATCGCCACCGTCTTGCCAACACTGGCGGGCAGACACAATTCGACTTTGATTATTATCCAAAATTCTGGATGTCTTCGAGGACTTCGCTTGAACAGACGCTCACCCACATGCTCCGGAGGTAATACCGTAAACAATTTAAGTATTTTTTTTTCATTGATGTGTACATTACGGAACATAACAACCTTACAATCCGAAATATCCGTTACGCACCGTCTGCCATGATCAATGATGACAGGCGCAGTATAATCTTAGTGGTTCAAAAAAGAAAATTTCTATTGTCTTGTTGTAAACAGCCGGTCCATCATAATAGGTCCTTTTTTAGAAACGAAAGGTTTGTGTGTGTGCCCACAAAACACAGAGAATAGATCCCCCCATAATAATAAATTGAATGATGGTCGAATTGGATAGAGGCGGATGTTGACAGCAGGTTTTCGGACCATTGAAAATCAAAGGAGCATCATCTTTTATTTTTGATGGAACGAGACGAGCGCAAGTTTTTTGGAAGATTTCTGTAGCACGTCTTTTCTTCGATGGCCGTCATGCGGAATCCGTAAGACCCCCCACTTTGGAGAATCATGCGCATCGCTTGTTATTCGCCTCGAGAATGGCCACTCGATTGTTCATTCACCGTGATGCACCAACATGGCCTCTGGATGTTTCATTTTTTAAATTGTATTTTAGTGTCATCAATTTTTCAAAATTCATTTCAACTTTTCACGTATTTAGGGTAGCCGCCAATGAAAGTGACACGACCCTGATTATTGGCGGATTAGACTGGATGTCTGTCGAGCATTTTGAAACGATCCAGCGAGTCTTGGCCGCGTAATTGTGTTCATAAAATGCGAATTTCTGATGGACTTTAAATAAAAACATTTTATTATAGCGAAGGTTTATCACGGATGGCGGTAGTAATCAAAATGGCGGGCGCCGGTCAATCAGACGTGACAGCAACACATGGCGAAAAAGGGCTCGTCTCGACCGCCCGTCGACTAGCCCGCTTGTCGCAGACGGCCCGTCTCCACTACGGTTTCCGCACTGTCGACACGTGGAACATGACGGTCGCCAAATTCCGCGATTTTCTGCCGGGACGGTGTCGCTGCCATTTCCATCAGGTCATTTTTTATTTTATTGCCTTTAAAAAAAAAATTAAATTTGTGTAAAGTGGAACAGTTTTATTTAATTTGAAAAGGAGAATATTTTTTAAAAAATTGGTGAATGCTTGGCATGATTTGAATGTTTTTCCCGCGGCTGGGAGAAAGAATGCGGATTAGTTAGTTATGCCACATCCATCACGATCTACTTTTCTTCTTCTTTCTGTTTGTACATTCAACTGGTGTAGGAGGATTGAATAACTCGGATAAATAAATTTTATTGTTTATGCGCATATTTAGATCACGGAAGTGGCTGGCGATTCGTCTGATGCGGATGCGATCAACCTCGATTCTTCAAGTGGCTCATCCCCTCGTCGATTCAGCATTGACGGGTCCATCAATCAAGTCTACACGGAGATCCTTGCTGATCAAATATGCCGTACGTATTTACATTTAACTCTATTCCGCAATGATCACAAGTTGACCTTTCCCGCATGTTTGGGTGACCCTCTTGCCGAGCTAAATCCAGATGGATGCGTTTCGGCTCTGAGAGAGCCACGTGGTCTTTCAGATGATGGGGAGGGTTATCAAGCGCGTGCGGAGGGTGAAGAATTTATCACGCTGGATGTGCGTTCTTGAGGCAAAAAAAGCCGACATTGTAAATACCGATGATGACCTCATAGGATGAACTTGCGCGCGCGTTCAAAAGCTTTTCTTTTATTTTCGTCTTGGATGTGATGGATGGCGTAGGTAAAACTCTACATTGGTAGAGAGAGAGGGGTGGAAGACGTCACGTCTTCTACAGAGTCCTAAGCGATTATTCAAAAAAAAAAGAGAAACCGTCCGTCTCATTAAGCGACGCATTCAGTCGGCGTGTCGTGATGGATCGACTACTTGAACAAATAGCGACACATTGGCCATGTTCTTTTCCCCCACCCCAACATTCCGGTCATTTTCTTTTAGTTTTTTACGAAAAATTTGATGCGAGTTTGCCAGGGGTTTGAGAAAAAAAAAAAACAATTCTTGGTTCTTTTGGCGTTCCAGTGTTGAATTCGCCACGTCTGGTGCGAAAAATTTTTCGAATGAAGGGACACCTGTGCCAAGTGTAAGGTGTGTAGTCCTAGTATAATACGTATCGCCTTCTATTTTTTTTTAAGGGTACATTTTTTTTTCTTCTCGAGTTGCGGCTTCCAGTGGTCCCTCCTTGTAATTAACTCCCTCAAGTTCTTGTAATTGAAAAATGTTTTTTTTTTCTTCTTGTCCGGGGGGTGAAAGGCGGTCGTTAAGACACTACACACACACACACCGATACCTTTTTTTTTTCGAATTTGTTGGCCATTTTATTATTTTGACCCTCTTTTGTGTCGTCTAAAATTAGAAGGTGGCTGTGTTTTTTCTCTCTCACACGATCTCTCGACTTATTTTTTTTTTCTGAAATTTTTTATGACTTTTAGCCCCCCATTCTAAATCTAATAGGTAGAGACGTATTTATATTACAACAAGAAAAGGTAGCCAATGTGTTTTTTTTTTTTTTTCAATTGGGGTATTTTTTTTTTGCGCGCTCCAGAATAAGAAAACAATGTCACAACATCCAGAAAAAATGAAATCTTGGAGAAATATTTATTACAGCACAGAACCAGGTCTCTTTGTTTTGACCTTTTTTTTTTTTTAGGTTTACCTAAAATAATCACAGAGGAATGTAATAATCTCTACAGGGGGGACGGCCAAAGGCTTCCATCGATCGTTAAATTGCGGATCGTCTTTTGTGTCATCATTTGTTTAATTTGATTTAGGCATTTTTTGTTTTCTACTCTTTTTTTTTTCTTTTGAGAACGGAACGAATTAATAAAAAAAAGGGGGGCAGGTAGGAGACATCAATCGAAAAATTTGTATCGGGGTCATCGCTGCCGCCCCGTGTGTTTTACCTGTTCTTTTTCTTGCCTCCGACACACCGCCTCACTTGGAAATGTCGGAGGGATAGAAAAAAAAAAAGTCTTGTTCTGAAATTAAACAGCACCCAGGGGGTCAAACAGGGTCAAGGGCTTTCCCCCTTTAAAACCAATGAAAAAAAAAAAAAAGGCCAAGAAGAAAAGATGTGTGTACAAACAGTATACGGTGCAGGTACCCTAAGAGTCAAGAGGACCACTTGAACCCTATCTCTTCAAAAGTCTATATTGATCCTCTTTTTTAAACATTTTTTTTTTTGTGAAGAAATAGAAAACACACCTTTAAAAAGAACAAGATCGATCACTACTTAGTTTTTAAGCCTCTTGTAGTAGAAAACAGATAATGTATTTCTCTTTTTTAAAGACTCGTGTCTTTATTGTTTAAAGGGACGCCGGCTCAACACAAAGTCGTGTGGCTTGTTTTTTGATCAATGACTTGATGAGTTTTGGCCGTGGTGTGAAACAGCTCGTAATTATTCCTTTAATTTTGAATTTTTTTTTTTTGCGCGCGGGCAAGTTTAAAAATCAGCTGATGGATGTTTTCGTCGGTTAAAGAAAGAACACCGCGACCGAGTGGGTTTTCTATTTTCTAGTAACAAACACAATTGACATTTATTGTGTTGAGGGTAAAAACTTGCGCTTTTTTTTTTTTTACCTACCCCTAGGAGGTGGTGACGATGCCCACCAGGGGGCATTGACCACCACGACAAGCCGCGCTCAGACAGGTAGCCTGTTCCAACAGCAGGAAAAGAGAAAAAAAAAAGGTGTAGACAAGGAAATGTGATTTTTCTTTCTTTTCTTTTTTGTTTGGGAAATGGTAGAAGGGAGGAGTCTGAAGAGTGTTGGAAGGTAAAGGGAGGAGCCAAAAAGAAAAGAGCCCTGCGTGGAAATCCGATCCGTAAATCCCCCCTCGTGAGTCTCTGTGTCGGCACCGTCGGAGAAAGACGCGCCTTCCTATTAGTGAAGCGACACATAAGAAAAAACAGTGTGGCATTCATTTCTTGTTTTTTTTTTTTTTGGAGATCATCTTCTTTTTTATCCACATTTTCGGTAATGAAAAATTTAAAAAAGAATACGTTATTGGTGTTCTGCGTGTAAAATTCAGGGAATTTGATAGAAGAAAAAAGTGTTTGTTTTTTAAACGTGAAGATGCTGACGTGCTGACACCCGAATATGGGAACAAATGAATTATTCATTTCCCAGCGTGTCCATTTTGAAAAGAAAAAAAAAAAATATTTAAAATAAGAAGAAGAGACAAGTCGAAGCGATTTGATCTATTAGCTTTTGGAAGATGGAAAAAATGTGTGGCTACCACTAGCAGATTGAATTACAACACGTTATTTTCCAATGTGTTTGTTAGCCATCCATCACACCTCGTCTTACCAACATTTTGATTGAAAACAACTCGTTTTACTAATTACACATCTCATGTTCTCCTTTTTCTCTTTTTACAGGTAGATGACAGCATATACAATTTGAAGAAGATTGTTTGGGATAATCTAGTGCAGTCTTTCATGATCATGCTATCCGTCGGATATTTACATCGAGTGCCGTGATTCAAATCCAGTGAACGTTTTCTAAAAGGAAATTCAGCCAATTTTTTGAAGAAAAAACAAACTAGTGCGTGTGTGATTCAGTGTGTGTGTGTGTGTGAGGGACGCAAATCGTTTTGGAATCCATAATGTCAGCTGATCGGATTGGCGCCTATCCGAGGACGACCCTCTTGGCAACGTTTGTTCTTCTATTTATCCTACTACGGCCGGTCACCTGCAATTGGATGTAAGTTTGATTATATCTGCCTTTAATTAAAAAAAAAATGTATTCGATGAAAATTACGAAACGAAAACGGATGTCTTGGGGGATATACGAGAGGAGGGTTGGCCATTAGAAAGACAGACAGTGACCGTGAATAAGGTGAGGTCACATTAGACGTCAATTTATCATCGGGACCGGCGGTCATTCATCACGGATGTGTGCATGGCTTTTTTTTTTCTTTACCTTTTTTTCCCCACGTCCATCGATCCACCTCGTCCTTAAATGGCACGGCTTTCCATGGAACTTTTTGTTTATTTTTCTATTTTATAATTCACTGATTTTGGAAAAAAAAAAGTCAATCGTCTTTTGTTCTCGACCTAAAGTTCAAACCTGTACGTTGTGTCAGGTGTTGCATTAAAAAAAAAAAAAAGTGAAACGCCATTTTATGCAAACGAGTCGGGTGAATGGCGTACGAAAATAATGCGACGGGAGAAATAGGTCACGTTCTAACGAAGCTTATTATTTATAAAGCCAACCTTAATAAGGTTTTACTTTCATGTAAGCGAAAGAACAATAACAATCGTCGGTCTCTCTTGTGATATTTGATCTATCAAAAGGAAACAGATCTCTTCCTTCTTGTCGCTTTTTTACTTGGGATAATAAACCCCCGTTTGGCCGTCTCCGGTTACTGCGGATATCCGCACACGGAGACATTAAAAAAAATAAAGAGTTGATTTTTTATTTTTAAATCGACCACACAGAAACGATGACGTTCGGGTAACGAACAATGTCGTGGAATTTAAATGTCACCACCGAGATAAAAAAATTTTTAAAAAGCCCTGTGGGAAAGTAGGGGGGAAAGAGAATGGCTTTTCTTGGGCGTCTATTTATTTTTTGATGGGCATCCCTGATGATTGTTATCAGTTTGAGACAGAGATGAAATGCGCAAAGATGGCCACCAAAAAGGGCCGTTGCAATTAATCTTGCAGTCGTTGTCGATAACTGAAACATTTCTCGATGTTTTCCCACAGTTTGTAATAAAAAAAACAACACGTCATTAATTCGTGAATTATGCAGATGATTCACGAGTTATTCATTGCCGATGGCCTAATTACTTGAGCCTATTTTAGATCATAAATAGTTTTTTTTTTTTTTTTTTTTTTAACTTTGATGTTATCATTAAATATTTTTGAAAATAAAATAAAGGCACTTGGGGCTGTCGGGCACTTCGCCGTCGTTGACGATGCCGCCACAGTCTACGCTGACGGACCAGGCTCCTGACCAGCAGATGGACCAGGGAACGCTGACCCCGGGGTCGGCGCGGGCCATCTGCGCCGCCCTGCCCGGACTCGTCTCGCGCCAGATCCAAGTCTGCCAGGCCCATCCAAACACCATCCAATCCGTCTCTGATGGAGCTAGAAAGGTAAACTTTAAATCTTTCAAACAAAACAAAGAAAAACGAAATTGAGATCGTCTTTTGTTTAAAAAACACGCAGGGCATACAACAATGTCAGCATCAGTTCCGCAACGAGCGCTGGAATTGCACAACCAAGGACGACCAGAATGTGTTTGGAGCCACTTTAGAAAGAGGTGAGTGTTGTTTCTTCTTTTCAATGTTCTTCCCATCACGGGGTGTGTCTATCGTTTCACACAACAAAGTCATGAAAATGGTGGTATCTTAAAAGCGATTGAATCGTTGGGACGACGCGCATATTTGGATGCATCAACATTGTCTCTCTTTCTCTTCTAATCTTTTGAATCGTATTAGAAAGAAAAAAAAAGAAGTGGGGGGGGGGGAATGGAGATAGCGAAGATTGAGACATGCAGACAGTTCTCTACGTTGAATTGAGATCATAAAAACAAGAAGAAGAAACGTAGTCGTAAACAATCGTTTCTTCAACCCCGAAAATGATTGTGGAATTATGCCGACGTAGCCTCGTCCCTTTTTTCTTTTTTAAATTGTAGAATCAACAAAGAGAAAACGTGTTGGTTGTGTCTTTTTAAGTTAAAAATGAGGTAGTATTTCAATCACGACAAGCGCGATTGTCGATTCCAGCCGTGTGCTGGAAAGTTTTTTTGTTTTTTTTTCCACCTGTCTTGATATTTTCTTCATCAAAGATAAATCAAACTGTTTTTAGAACAACAACGAATTTGGGAAGGGGAAAGAACCGTTGCCAAGAAACAAACAAAACGGCCCTTAAATGTATTTAACACGTCCGTCCAGACGGACACCCCGTCATCACAAGTATTTTTGTTTTCTGGCCCAGCAACGTGCCAGGTGGGGAGAGAGATCCAGCATCCGCTAGATTCGTGTTTACGTGGATGAATATTTTTGAGAATTAAATATCGATGCCAGGTGGTCTCCGATAGCGGCAATGTCGGAATTTCCGGGTTTTTAAAAAAATATTATCGATAGGCGTTTTGAAAAAAAAAAAAGAAGAAAAGAATAGCTCAATAAATCTGGGGAAGGTTATGTGGCATTTTGAAAACCAACAGATGGCGTTGATTGAGTTGCTTGACGTTTGAGGGACAACAACATTTTCATTGAATTTCAATAGTTGGCCAATCGTTTTGTTGCGCTGTCGTCGCTTGATTGACCTATTTAAAAAAACTTGAATTCAGAAAAAAACGATTTAAAAAAAAATGCATCAACACGAAACAGTTGAAAGGTAAAATGTTCAAAGTTTTTTTGTTTTTTTTTTTTGAAAGACCGAGGACCCTGAGGAAAATGTGATACAACATCATTACATCGGACGATAGCCGCAAGCGTTTTTTTAACACCGGCCGCAAGAGAGAGAGAGAGAGTTAATTAGTCGGGATTGAGTTGTTGTACAACACACAGCATCTCCATGGGAGGTCTGGCTGTTGTTTCTTCCCAATTCTGAAACTATTTTTCTTCTTTTTTTTTTTTTTTTTAACGGGAGAGAGGGGGGGAATAGAGTTATTATGTATATATTATATAGATATATATTTTATTACACATGTCGAGTGTGTGAGGGGAAGATTGGATTGTCGGAGGAATTTTTTTTTCTTTTTTAAATTGTTGGACACCTATTGCGCCCGCAATCGAGTTGGGTGGCCATCTTTACCACAAACATTTCATATTTTCTACTGGATTTATTGCTTCTTTTCTTTTCTGAATAAGAAGGGGGAGGTAGATAGAATTCACACATAGTTGTCGGATGATGATTCAATTATTTAAAAAAATGCGTTTCCCAATTTCTTTTTGAAAAAAAAAAAAAAATCTGATGTCTGGAGCGCATCGTGACACGAAAAAAAAAAATGTTTTCAAGATAGAAAAAAAAAGAATGAGAAGGTCATCGGTTCGGCTTTCAATTTTTTTTTTTTTTTTCATAAATAGATATAAGAGTTGACAGCTTTGTCTAAGGTCTCCACACAATATATAGGAGCTATGCTTTATTACGCAGGTATGTGTGTCCTCGAAAAAGAGCGGGCCCCCCCTGTTCCATTAGACACGCTCTCCCCACCTTTCAACACACAGTCGGTCCTTTGTAGACCTTCACGTGTGTACGTGGCATTCATCGTGCCGACTTTCTTTCTTCAAGAATCTCAAACTCAAACATGTTCTTCTTCTTCTTCTTTGATTATTTCATCTTTCCCCCCATCATCCTGAATTTTAAATGGATTTTTTTTTTGTGTCCTATTCGAAAGGGTCGTCATCATTTGAGCTAGAAAAGAGAAAAAAAAGGAAATTTTATTTGATGTGTCTCTTGAGGTGTAGGAAAGAAAAGGGCTCTGACTGTTGTCGTTTTCAAAAATGTAGGACGGAGTACCTGGTAATGAGATTGGAACTTGTGATGATGATGGGAGAGGCGGAGTTCTAGGCCGCCCACTTTTTTTTTCAACATTAATTTCATATTTCTTTTTTTTTTTTTGTTTCTTCGAAAACATTTTTTTTGTGTGTGCGTGTTTCCCACCTTACCGTGTGTGGTCTGACATTTCCAGTCATTAACACGAACACTGAGAAGGTTACCCTACAGGAGCTAATCTCTCTCCATATTTAGATGCTAATTGCGCTACAATTACAAATTTCTTTGTATACACGTTGTGACGTTTTTTTTCGAAATTTTTATTTTTGATACATAATCAGATGACAAGAACGTCAACAACAACAAAAAAAAATAGGGGGGACCGTTTTTTTTTTCGCGTGTCGGGAAGAACCTTTTTCTTTAAAAGGATCACGGCATGTGTCCAACATTTCTCTCTTTTTTCTTGACATTTTATTTTTTTTTTTTCACAGCGATTTTAAACTCTTGTCCTTCTAAAATTCTATTGTCCACACCTGGATGTCATGTTCTAATCAACACCTTTTTTTTGGGGGGGGGGGGTATGGCTAAGGTGTGAATACGAAAAGAAAAAAGAAGGGAATCCATCATTTTTTGATTCTTGTTCCATGTTAGTTCTTTTTTTTTTTAATAATAATAAATTATTCCGACCACACCTGATGATGGAAATGTTGCGAGTTAATTAGTTGTTGTAATAGCCCCCCTGAAAAAAAAAATGTAAATATTATTTTGAAAAAAAAAAGAAATACCTGGAAAATGAAAGAAACTCGATGATGGAGCTCTTTCTTTTTTTTCGTAGTTTGTGCATCTCTTTTGTGCTTGACCCTCCATTCTCTAGTAAACAACAAAAGAGATGAATCTCACATCGGCGGAAGAAGGTCTGGCCGTGACCAATTTCGATGCTCGGAACAATCAGGGGTGGTCTCATTTCAAACTTTGCATTTTCTTCTTCTCCTTTTCTCCCCTTCAAACTATTTCCAAAGTCAAAAAAAAAAAAAAAAGGGATTGTCTATTCAAGAAAAAAAAAATTCTTTTGAAGAGAGTGGAACCATTTGAGTTCAAATGAATGTTCCATAAAAAAAAAAAAACTAAGAAATTCATAAATAGCCTTGTGTGTGACAATGCAAAGGTGATGGAGGACGTTTCAATAATTATCACATTTTCTTTTTGTTTTTTTAAATAGGGAGCAGAGAAACGGCTTTCATTTACGCCGTGACATCGGCAGGCGTCGTGCATGCTGTCACGCAGGCCTGCTCGTTAGGCAACCTCACCGAGTGTAGCTGCGATATGGAGCGACAGGGTCTGCCCGCCCCTGACGGATGGAAATGGGGAGGATGTTCGTAAGTTTAAATATATTCTTTTTTTTTTTTTTTAATTCTAGTTGTAAATCTATAAAAAAAAAAAAGAAAAATGTTAAGCCAATAACGAACAGGTGGACACGAAAATTTTGACACCTTTTCGGGGTCTTTCGGTATATTTTCTTTAAAAAAAAAAAAAAAATATTTCGGTGGCTGTTTGAACGGGCCGAAAGTGTGAAACTGTTTGTTTGACGGCCTTCCCTTTTTTTTTTTTTTTTTTCACCTTTTATGTGTTTATTATTTTTTTGGTTGGTAGGGATGGAATTTTATTTAACTTGAATTTTGTTGAAAACAGAGACAACATCCGCTACGGGATCCAATTTGCCCGGCAATTCGTCGACGCTCCCGAAAAGGCCGTCCAGAAAAAGCCGAAGAACGTCCGTAACTTGATGAACCTCCACAATAACGAAGCCGGTCGTAAGGTAAGATTGACTCATTTAAATCGCTTGAAAGTCTCAACTGACTCGACTCATTAGCGAAAATGTTTGCATGTTCGGGGCAAAATCATTTGGAAATGGAGACAATGGCTTTTAGTGTATAATTCCTTATCATTTTACAAAAGAGAAGGAACACATTCCAAAAGGGAATGATAGAAATGCGCTGTCGTGTTGCGTGTTTCTCATTCCTCAATTTTCACATTTCTTTTCCCCCTCCTCCACCCCCCTGACTTGTGGGAAACTGAAAATGGATCCAGTAAGTTAACGTGGAAGAGATATGAAGAAAAATCAAGGGACATTCTCTACATTCCCGGGTAGGAAACTCCCTTTCCTCTCTGTACTCGTGTGACAGCTATTAATTGCCCCTTTAAAAAAAGATTCCTGTTTGTTTCATTTTATCGCAATCATCTTTTTTTTTTTTTTTTTTTTTTTGAAAAATGCAAAAAAAAATAGGAAATTAATTCGTTTGTTTTATCGCACTGAATGTGGGAAAAAGGGTCAGTTCATTTTGTCTTTTGTTTCCTTAATTCTGTAAGGTCAATCAGAAAATTCCTTTTTTTTTTACGATCCTTTTAAAAAGAATATATCATCGACGATGAGAGGGGGGGGGGAGTCATCACGATTTTTTTTTCTTTTTTCTTCGGGGTCCATCATCAATTATAGTGGCTTAAAGAAATTCCAGAAAGGATCTCTCTCTTCCTGTGTGTTTGAATCCTAAAGGTGGGCAAGAGAAAATGTTGATTGACTGGAACGCGTTTTTTTTTGTTTCCCACATTTCCAAACAGAAATTTTGACAACTCTGAAAAAAAAAATGAAATTTAAAGAAAATAAAAATTAATTAAATATACCGCATATCTCATCCTCCTCTCGCACTATGCCCCTCCTCTCCTCCCTTTTTTTTTTTTTTTTCTTTCTTCAAGTTAAAAAAAGAAACCGGATCGAATTTCGAGAGCCTTTCGGTTCTTTTCCCCCTCCCTTCGCCCGATCCTCCTTTGATATGTTACCCCCCTCCAGTGCGGATGCCCTTGTATACACACACACACACCTTCTGTGTTTAGTAGACTATCTGCAAACACCGTGAATAATTTTTACAATCGAGTCTATTGAAAGAAAAAAAAAAAAAGAAAATCTTGTTATTCTTGATGTAAAAAAGGAGGGGGGGGGGAATTGAGTTAAAGAAAAACGGAAATGGAAGGCGCTTATTATTGTGATGTAAGTTATCAAAAGAACGTTGAACGACGACATGAATGTCTGGCCGCCAAAACGCCTCAATTTAGTTTGTAGAGGGGAAAAAAGAAAAAAACAAAAACAAATGAGAAACGGATGTTATTTGATAAAATAATTTATGATCATCATTTTCGTGTGTTTGGCAGGCCATAGCGACTCTGATGCGGATGCAGTGCCGCTGCCACGGCGTGTCAGGTGAGAATACCTCCGTTATGTATTAACATTGGAAGGCCTTTCTAAAAAGTTTGGCCGAGAAAAACAAAAACAAAATACTCAATTTCGAATTCTTTTTTTTTTTTTTTTTCTTTTGTGTGTGTGTGGAATGGCGTGGCAAAAAACCGTGACGACAGGCTCTTGCGAGTTGAAGACGTGCTGGAGGACCATGCCCACTTTTGCCCAGGTGGGCGACTACCTGAAACAGAAATACGAAAACGCCGTTCAGGTAAAAAAAAAAAAAAAGCCCAAATTTTTTTTGTTTTTTTTTTATATTTAAACCGCTCGCATGCATAAAGGACATGTATTTTTACGGTAGAGATGCGACAAGAGACACACAGACTTGACAGGATGACACTTGAAAACACAACAACAACAACAACGAAAAACCGCAAAATAGTTTTTTTGAATGTTTTTTTTTTAAAAAAAAAAAAGAAAAAAAAGAAAGAAGCTTTAGGGAGAGGGACTAAAATTTCAGACTGGTTATGTAAATTTTTTTTAAAAATTCAAATGCGAAACGTTTTTTCAAACTTGATCTCGTACACATGTAGAACTTAGTGAGAGCCATAGGGGTCGTTTGATTGATCTGTGTCAAACTGGTGAGATAATTGAGTAGCCAACCAGTCCGTGAACTCGGCAGATTCACATAAACATTTTCCAACAGAACATAAAGAAATTGTTCAATTTTTTTTTTTTTTTTTTTTTGTTTTTCCTACTTGTGGTGTAACAATTTTCGTGAAACTGGGCGGGAACAAAAGAAAGAGCTGTCGAAATTCCTCCTGTTCATACTTTTTGATTCTTCCCCAATTTACATAAAGCAGATAGTTGCAATATCTTTTTGGAATTTATTTTTCGTTTTGTAAACCAGACTAGTTTTTTCTTTTCTCTCTTTTTTTTTTCAAAGGGAATTTGTTCGTAGTAGCTCGAAAGTCGAATAAAAACTACATTTTTTTGACAGTAAATATATTTTGTGTTTACATCTTTTTTTTTTTTTTTTTTTTTGCTTTAGTTGAGGGAACATTTTTTTTTTGTTTTGTTTCTATTGTCTCTTCTTATTTTTTGATTTCTGTTGTAAATTAAATAGAAAAAAAAACAATACCCGAAGCAGTAGGAGAAAATATATGTACGTTAAGGCACGTTGGTAAAATAACGTGGGGCTGTCAACCTGTCGGCCCACCTGGTCCCGAGCTCCTGACGGCCTTCTTTTTAATGATCATTTTTTTTTTCTTCTTCTTCTTCTGCTTCTTAAAGCTTTTATCTCTTTCCCCTTTGAGAATTTTTGCTTCTTGCTTTGTTTTGTTTTTTTCTACCTTCATCCAGCTGCTGTCTCTCCCGCTGCTTTTATGAAAGGAAACATTCCGATAGTCTGTACTTATAATATTCCCTCTGTTACGTCTACACACACAGAAGAAAAAAAAAAAAGGGCCATTTTTGTTTATTAATGAGACTACGACGACTAAGAGACAAGCCGAATGTGAACGTTGTGAAAGTAGCGGTCGCATGTCAGTCTTCTCATTATTCATCATCGATAGTATTAACCTGTTTTTTTTTTTTTTTCTATGTTCTTTGTTTTGTTTTGTCAGATGAAACCGACGAAATTCGTGAGAACGGTAAGAAACGCATTTTTCTTTATCGTTGTGTTACCCACATTCGTTTTTGTTTTGTTTTGTTTTTTGTTTTTGTTGCTTTGTTTTTGTTTTTTATTCAATATTTTTGAATGCCATCTAGTGTGAAAAGAATGAACAAAGTACGCTATATTTAGAAAGAAAGATAAACATTGAATAAGTTGATTGAACACCAGAACAAAACATTGAAGTTCTAATGCCTTTGATTTCATTTGGATTAAAGATGATGCAGGATAAAATGTCTTCCAAGGAATTGGACATTCAACCTTCTTCCATCAAGACGAAGCGACAGGCTCCTCTGGGCAAGACGGACTTGATCCACATCCACAAATCGCCCAATTACTGCGTCGAAGACCCGAAGAAGGGCATCTTGGGCACGTCTGGACGAGTTTGCAACAAGAATTCAACGGGCTCCGACAGCTGCGATCTACTCTGCTGCGGCAGGGGCTATAACACCCAGGTAAAGCATCATTTAACACCTCAACCGTTTTTTTCCCGTGCCATTTAACGAGTGCCGTTCATCTTACTGGACATCCAATTCCAACACATATAAAAAAAAAATGGGGTCAAATTCTCGCTTTACTGCAGAAAAAGCAATTAAAATATAAGAGATGTTTGAATTCTTAAAACGAGTTCATTTGAAATTTCAAAGAATATATTCCTCCATCTCCAGGTGTTTTAATGTTTTAATTTTCTTCTTCCACAGGTGGTCAGACACGTTGAACGCTGTTTCTGCCGATTCGTCTGGTGCTGTCAAGTCAAGTGCAAGACCTGCGTGACCATGTTGGACGTCCACACGTGCAAATAGCTTCCCAACTAGAACGAGTTAGTGTCACCTTCATCATAGTTTTCTTTTTTAATCTCTCCTTTGCATGAAAGAAAGTTTTTATTTTTTACAATACCCCTCCCAACAAGAGATGGATGCATCATCAGTATTAAATATTCGGACGTTATTATTTTTTTTTTAAATATTATTATCCCATCTTACGAGATAATAATACTTTTTGGCCCTATGTTAACGTGCCAGCGCCCTCTCCTTAGAAAAAATGGCCTAATATCCATAATTGAAAATCGTTTAGTAGTCGTAAAAAAAAAAGTGTCCGGTCATCTCCCCCCCCCCCCCCATTTTAAATGTCATTTTTACCAGCTATATGATTATTATAAATATTTTCTATTACGTCAGCGAAAAAGAAAAATCGTTAAGATTATGATGTACATAAATTCATCCGCATCTCCCTGTCCTCCCCTCCCCCCTCATCTTTCTGTACATGAAATCCGTAAAGTGTGTGAACTGTTTCAAGTCAATCGCCGAATTCACTTGCAAAAATTATCCACACGTTTCATATTTTTAGAAATCCTTTCCTCGTTTTTGAGAAGCCAGTGAAATGATACAGTTTTTAAAAAATTACAATTTTTCGTGTAAAATTAAAGGGAAAAAGAGTTTACATAATCGTGAGTGTGTTTGTGGGAGGAAGAGGAGGAGAAAGGATCTGTTACGCTTTTCGATTCTGTGTATCTTTCAGTTTCTCTCATCTTCATTTATTTTGGAACCCGCCCCCTTTTATTTTTTAATGATGTCATTTTCTTTTTTTCCATTTAAAATCAATGGGGAGGTTCAAATTTCAGAATTTTTTTTTTTTTTTTCGCGCCATTTTTAACTGATCACTTTTACACATCGATCCGTTTTAATCTCATTTTCCATACACACACACGCGCGAAAAGGAAGTTATGGATAGAAATTGGTTTTGAAGAGTCTCGTCGTCATGTTTTTGCGTCCATCTCTCTATATTTTAAGTGTTTTATTTGTGGCGTGAATCATTTTGTGTTGTCTGTGTGTGTACCATGTCGTTCAGTGTTCTTCCCGAAAGAGTAAACAAAAAACCCAAAAAAAAAGAAAGAAGCAGGAAATCGATACAGTTTATTTATACTTTTGAATATAAAAAAAAAAATACCCGCACATCTTCAAAGTTGATGACAGTAGCGGGTTAGCCTATTTTCAAGAGGGTCAAGGATGACACGGACAAGTGATGCGCCGATGCTCTTGACACACACCAAAACTAACCAGGCGAAATCAAAGATTTTAAGCGGGCTGCCCTTTTTGCGCGTTAAGAAAAACCCAAGTGAGTTTTAATATTCAATTTTTATGAAATACGATTTAATCTGGCATCAACATTCCTCTTCTATACAGATCACGCGTGGAACGCTTTTTAAAAAATTAGTACGTGCTTGGATTTCCAAAATCCTGTTTCGTCGGCCGACAGAAAGGGGAGTGTCGAAAAACAAAAATGAAAACTATAGAAGGGGTGCATGGCGTTGGGAACTGCTGGGACATTTGATAAATCGACCGAACGTGTAAATGAAAATCAAACCTTTTTTTTTTTTTTTTTTTTTAACATTTTCATTTTTTTTTTTTGGGGCTGATTGAAATTCTAGTAGATCCTGGTATGTACACCCCAACCGACTACACCGGATCACACACACACACACAAGAGTCTGCTGGGTGGACCCGGTGCTCTCCCCCCCTCATTTTTCTTTTGAGGTCCATCCCTCACTAGGAAAGTGGAAGTTACCATGGTAATGGCATGGCCCTTGTGTATATATACAACAGAAAAGCAAACGGGCGCCACAGCCGGGAATGAAATAACGCCGCGGTGAAAAGAAAGAGAGAGAGAAGAAGAAAAAAATTCGTGGCGTCCGTCAAGTTTAGTGTCCGGCAGTCCTTCAGTGTATCCAGCAGCGCATTTCTCCCTCAGCGAAAGTGTTGAATTTTTGGTTTTCTTTGGCTGCGATGAAGATGTCCGCCGCTTTTGGCCCTTCATTGGCCATCGTCGCCACCCTTTTATTGGCCTCAGGTTAGATTTGAGATTTCATTCGAAATGAGTTCCAGAACTTGGCTGTGTTACTATGTAAATTCAATTATTCAAATTCGACATTGATTTTTTTGAATTATTTTGCTTGTTTTTGGCCAGCAGCCAGGACAGCTGGTTTCCCTACCCAATCACGAACGCATATTTAGTTGTCAATTATAACGTTCGCAGTGTCTACGCTTTTGCGTGAATGTTTCTGATTAACCAGAAAAAGAAACGAACCATTTTTTTGTGTGTGTGTGTGTGTTTGGCAGGGAAAACTTTGACACACTTGAAAAAGGGTTATCAATTTTTTTTTTGAATAGCACAAGTGGTGAATGTAGTCGTGGCAGCTCTTGAGAAGGGAAAAAAAAAAGACGTGTCAGCATCAATTTTATGATTGACAAAATTTCGTAGACGAGTTTGTTCTGCAAATGGTATTTGCTCTTAGCAATAAGTGATATTTAAAAAAAAATTAATTAATTCAGGTGTTCACGAAAAGTGAAATGTATTCATGATGTAGCCTAGATTTGTGTTTCGTTCGGAGGTAGTAAGGTTGACGTGCTCGACGCCCACTTGCGCATCTCGAGTTACTCATACAATCAACCCCGATCCTGTTTTCGTGTGCGTTTTTATATTTGATGGTTATAATATTCAACAGATCCAATTTCCATTTTTTTTTTGTGTGTGTACAGAAATTAATAATAATACTTTCCTTCACGGTTCATTTTTCATTGACTGCAGCCAAATCGCTAATGGCTAAACAACGTGAAAAATGATGAATTAAAACAATTTTGCAAAACAGATTCTGGTTTGATTTTAACCAAATATTTATGCTAATGGTTATGTGATCTTTCTGGCAGGTTACTGCACCGAAGATGTAACGGGAAGCGAACCACCGACTTCTGAAGCCGCCACGGTGCCAGTGACGCAGGATAATGGTGTTGGAACACAAACGATGACGACCTCTTCGATGCAAACACTTGGCTTGGATGTCACGGATGGCCCTGCTGCTGATGCATCACAATCACCGGAGAATAACAATCAAACAGAAACTGATCTAGCAGAGATTGCTCTCGCCACGTCGATGGCGCAACCCTCAGATGTTCCAGTTACTGTTTCGGAAGAGACAATTACAACGAACCAACAGGACGTGCCTTCACCTGAGCCATCTGTTAGTGGTTCTCCAGTAGAAGGAACAACTTTGACGAACCTACCGGCCACGACTGTAACCGTTCAATCAACAAGTTCCACGACGATTAGGCAGACTGAGAAACCGATATCGACGTCTAGCATTACTGGAACAGCGAATGTTGATCATTCGACAGCTGCGGCTGCGAATTCTCAAACGATGATAACAGATACTCCGCTGAATAGTACCATCGATTCTACAACTTCGACGACGGTTCCACCAACGACCACAAATCCTGGAACGACTACGAGGAGATCTACCAGGATCCCTAGGACGACGACTCAGAGGCGGTCGTCAACGACGACGGCACCCCTACACGAATGCGTGACATCGACGACCTGCCTCGATCCGAATGCCCATTGCGTTAATTTAGGCGGACATAACACCTGTGAATGTCGTATGGGATTTCGCAAGAGTTCGCCTGTTGGAAGGTGTGTATTAATCGCTCCTCCTTCCACGACGACGACGACGGTGCCGTCTACGACAGTGTCTTCCACGGTAGAATTGGCCACTCTGACGAATTCGAATGGTCAAAATGTGACCGCGACTAGCTCGCCTTCAGAGAGCAGTTTAACCATCCCGCCTCTGCTGCCTTCAAATAATCGAGTAAGTAGTACATTTTTACCGCTAGATGTCTGGTTCGTTATTGTTAATTTTCCCCACTAGATGTCTGGTTTGTTATTGTTAGTTTTTCCCACTAGATGTCTATTAATAATTGGTACCGATAGATGGCGATAGTTCTAGTTTATTTTGAATGGGAAAAGAATGTCCACATGTGCTCGTCTTATGTGGTTTTCAGTGCCTTATCGTAATATATTACCCTAAAGGTAAAAATCAATTCGAGATCATAGTGAAATAGTTTCGCGTCAAATAGATCCTCGAATAGTTCTGTTGGCGTACTAATCTTGTACTTGCTTCGGTTTAAAATGTTAATTTATATTTACAGAGAGATGCCGTTCGACTGGCTTCGAATTTGAGCACCAGAGAAAAAATGGATGTTGTTTCTATTTCGTTTCAGCCAGCCTCCAGTGTGGTTGAATGGTTGCTGTCACAAGATCTTCCATTCCGCAAAGCTATTGCAAAAATTCTAAGCTCTACAAATTTCACTGTAATATTCTCGTTTATGTGTTAAATTTATATGAATAATTAAAGGTGTCCATTTCAGATAGTGGAAAATACAGAGACAATCAAGAGGCTGAACATAACTGAGGATGAAATCTTATATGTGGCTCCATCACCACAGTTAACTGCAGAAGGCCTACTTGTTTGCTTTCTAGTTCAGGATAAAGAAAAGGCCACTCCCAGACACCGTTCATTTATTGACGGCACTGTTGCACGTCGAAAGAGAGAAACGAATGTTACGGACGAGATTTCCACTGGTTACCTACCCTCTGTATGGATTACCACAGCCATTGGAAATAGTCAACATCACTTGGAAGCAGCGGTACATCATATTATTTAGACACCAAATTGTTAGTCAAAAACCGTTCCCTATCCAAAGAATTGTTTGTTTCTTTACGAATAGCTGAACCAAACCGTCTGTTCCCTCTATGGTGGGATAATCCCGTATGAACTTCTTTCAGTTGAGCAACTTGCGGCTGCTTCCCTTTTCGAGCGACGGTTGGATATCTTCATCCCACTTATACTGGTGGCCGCCCTCGGTTTCATGGGCCTGGCTGTCAGCTTAGTTTGCATTCGAGCCAAGACAAGATCAATGGCCACTTGGGATCCTCCAGCCGGAGTGGTTTTCGGAAAGGTTTTTTCCTTAATGCCATAATTTTTTGTTACTTATAGACGGTGTGGTCTTGAACTGTTTTCACTTCTCATTCGAATTACAGACTAGTATTAACAGAGAAAGCAGAGAAGATCCATTGGGTTGTACTAGCAAACCCGATGCTACTGGCAATCATTTAGCCACAGATGAACAATGTCGCGATGGTGAAGAGCAGCTTATGAAAAATTCGTCCGAAATTCATGCAGATGACGACGTTTGGGTCGTGCCTTACGAGGATGGTCCTCCACAGGGCAATCCTGGACATATGAAAACCCAATACGAAGACACAAAGCTTTAACAAAAAAATGTAACGTTTAATTAAAAATATCCGGTGTAATTTTCTTAGCGGAACAACCCCGGCAATATGTTGTCAGTCGAGTCATCAAAAGCCATACCATCCCAATTGTGTTTCCTTTTGAAAAATTCTGAAGTAGAGTTCGTTCAACAATGTGTAGACATTAGTTATTGATTGCTAAATTTATTTCATTAATCGTAGGTACATGCTTTGTCCTTTTTAAAATTTAATGTACAGACTCAAATTTCAAGTAAGTTCACAGCAAAATCCAGTGCTATTTTTAAAGCGTCATTTTCTTGCATATGGAACATTGGAATACGTGGACGAATACAAAAATAAACGATCAACATTTTTGTGAATTCCAACTCAACTTCCGTGGTCGATGTTTTTCTGGTACTAAATGCATCAAATTTGATTTATTTTAGCGCCAAACATTATATTTTATCTGTATTTTTCTGTTTGTTTTGTTCGGTATCTTCGCTACTGGCAACATTGCAAGTCGACAGGTGTTGTCGTGGCGCCAGTTAGTTAAGATGTTCACTTGTCTTTTGATTTTAGCCACGTTAACAGTCTTCATTTTAAATATAGATTAACTACTTTTCGGTTTTAACGTCTTAATTTTATCGTTATAAAACATAAGTCATATTTGGAAATGTCCTATTCAGGTAATGCTGTGTTAGTCAAGCTTTTCAAGTAGATTGTTAAATTATCAAATGAACATTTAGGAATTGATAACATCTCTCAAAAATTATCTACAGGATCCCCTTGTAATTCCTTAGAAGGAATCTGCGCCATATGCCTGGGAGTTCCTGACAATAAGTCATTTGCCAGTAACTGTCTCCACGAATTTTGTTTTATTTGTTTACTCGAATGGTCAAAGGTAAACAAGATTTTGGCAAACGTAACTATGAATCAGATGTCCTAAATTTTTGCTTCTACTGTAGATCAAAGCTGAATGTCCATTGTGCATGCAACCTTTGTGCTCAATCATCCATAATGTGAAGTTTGATCATGAATATGATGAGCTGGAAATTCAGAAATTGGGAAAGCATTCATCAAGACCATTTCCATCTCCTGTTGTGCTGTTGCAACGGCAGTCACTACACAACTCTACCTTGGCAAATGCCAGCAATCCCCAGGGCACCACCAAAAACCACCTGCAAACACCAACCACTTCTGGAAGGAGGCAGACTATTCACACTGGTATACGAAAGCAAAGCACAGTTCCTCGACAGTCTGAAAAGCAGTTGATTGCCCAGAATCATCTAGCCAAGGCTCTAAAACCTGGTGAACGAACTGCTAACGTGATTCGCTACTCACTTAGATCTAGAACTATCCTACGTGACGATATTGATCGTGCTTGTGACACTGAGCTTGTAACTTCACTTGCATTTAGTTTAAATTGTACCCTTTCAATAATTTCCCCGTTGTTTTAGGTAAATGAATTCCGTCCAATCAGTTCTTCTTCTGCTGTCACGATTTCTAACATGCTACCAGTAATTAACGTCACTGCTGACCCAGCTGAGAAAGTGCTGTTGTGGCATGATTTTGTTCCGACTGACATGCGTAACCAAATGGTCCAAAAACTTGTGGTGGCCATAATTTCTGATCCAGTTTTTGATCCCCATAATCACATGGAAAGGGTGATTGCCTACATGCGCCGAATCGAAAGGGATATATACATGAAGGCTTATTCGGAAGATGTGTACTTTGCGTTTTGTTCGGAAAAGATTGCGGAATTACGGGACATGGACAAGACTCGAAAGAGATTGTTTCTCCAGCTGTTCGAATCTTACGAGGGTGCTCTACATTCTGAACTAAACCGCGGTACTTTCTCTCAGGACGCGGTAAGTTAAATGCTATGGATGTAACATTCCTTCACCACGTAATTACGACAAACGCTGGCCATTTCTATCTTTTAGGTCAGGTTAAGTGTGAACCCTGAAATTTCTTTGGAACCTGGCAACAGCCATTTTCCCATTGAAAATCTTAAAGATACTGAAGAGGATGATCTCATTATTTTGGAAGTGCCTCCTAAACCTGTGCCTGAAATTATAACATTATCAGATTCTGATGACGACTAGTCGTCATGTAAAGTCCATCCTGCTATTTTAAGTCATTCGTTTTTCGTCGTTTTTTTGTGCTTTTGACATGTGATATTTATTTTAATTCCCTCTAAAATGTTAAAATTTCCCGAAATGTCTATGATTTTAGAAATAGCAAAGAAAAATTACCCAGCTTACAGTGGATATTATGAAATAAAGTTGCCAAATATGTATTTTTGTATTTATCTGTTATTGATTTAAAGCATTTGTAATAATTTTGGCTGTAGAACAAAGAAAATTAGTTGTGAATTTAGATTTAATAAAAAAGAAAACACAAAAAAATATATGTTTCTTTTTCAATTATGCAATATTGTTTGCGTTGGCAACGTTGCTTACGTTAAGGCGCCAAATTGTCACATGCCTTGGAGTTGGTCGACCTAATCTTCAGTTTCCTGTCTGACCTGCTCGCTGTTCTTGCAATCGCGCGTGTTCTTCTGCGTTTGTGCACGTTGTGAATTAATTTGTAACTGATGAATCGGAAAAAAAATCCGAATAACTTAAGAAACTCGATAAGCAGTAAGTTTGTTTTTCACTTTTGTTTGCAAAAAAAGTTGCAACTGTTTGGCAGAAGTAAAATTTTGGTTTGAATTTACCCTAGAAGAAAACTGAGTGAAACACATTGTATTAGCAAGGAACTCATATTCATGAAATAGAGTTTAATGTCAGCCTGTAAAGGTAATCTACTTTTGAAATGTGAATTTCAATTTCCTAAACCCAATGAATCAATGTTCAGGAATGTCGGAGCTACCTTTGGTGTATCCAGTCGAATCAGCCGTTGACCCATGTGCCATTTGCCTGGGAAAGTGTGACAATCAATCATTTCCTAAAAACTGCCTTCATGGGTTCTGTTTCATCTGCCTGCTCCAGTGGTCCAAGGTAACTATCACTTACTGAAAGAGAATTTTTCTAATTTCAAGTACAAGTGTTTCAAAATTTTTGCTAGGTGAAACCCGAATGCCCCCTATGTGTAAAACCTTTCAGCTCAGTCATACACAACATAAAATCTAATGATGAGTATGACGAATTCAATATTGACTCAGCGTGGCAAGAAGAAATGCTTAACAGTGAATTCAGTGAATCAGCTGATGATGATTCGAGCTGGAGCACTACCAGCAGTGATTCCAGCTGGTATACCATTAGCAGTACATCCAGCACAGAACTTCTTATTGTAGAAGAGCCAAGCAGTTATTTGCAGCAATACATGAGACAAGAAATAGCACTATTCAGAACGAGGAGAGAGTCTAGCAGCGAGGAATCCAGCAACGACATACCTCGCCATGAATCCAGCTGGGTCACTATTGACAGCGAAGAGAGCTCTGAAGATGATTTTTCCATAAGCGACGATATATGTTCCCGCGACCTCATCGCGAGCGGGCAGGATCTGCAAAGTCTCGACGCTTTTCTGTTGTCCCGCCATCCAGACTTGGCTGTAATTTAAACATATCAGTTGACTTTTCTGTTTTTATACTTAACGTCCAATTTTTGTATTTACAGGTACCTCACAACGATCCATCTTTTCCCACCGCGCCTCAACCAAGCCGAAATAGGATTGGTCGACTTACGCTGGTAATCGACGAAGAACCAAACAACGGTGATGCAACAGAACTGTCCTTTGTCAGGGTACCCGTGTCTGAAGTCGTTTATCGTTGGCTGCAAGGAGCATCATCGTCAGATGAAGATAATGTAAATATTGAATCACAAATTAATTCTGCTCAATGAGCTATCGCTTTCAAAGATATAGACATGTCATGTTATGTGATAATTAAACCAAGAAAAAGAAATGGGAAAGGGGGTTTTAAAAAACAAAAAATAATCGCATCCTTGTTTTTTTTTTGTTTTTTTAAAAGGGGTATGGGGTAGTAGTTCCGTGTGTGAAGTTGAAATATTAAATGTTTTGTTCATGGCTATGTTCACTATGCTAACGAAAGCTCTCGTGTTCTATAATAAAGGGAATCAAGGACAAAGGAACGGCCCTTCGATGCATCAGAAAAGGCAAGAGCCCTTCATGTGAATGAATGAAGGTACATTTTGATGACAAGTTGGTTGCGTTGAATTTCAAATTTTTTATTTTTCTATCCATACTTGCAGTGCGTCGTGAAATATAGCCTCGACCTACATTTTGCTGGATCGGGATAAATCGAGTCACGTCCACCTCAAAGGTAGGCTCAATATTTTTCTAGCACGCATTTCTTTTTAATTGACATGTGTATAGATATCACCGCCGTGATCAATCATTCACCCATCAACAACCAGTAAATTTAAGCGAAAACTAAGACGAGGAAACAACGAGAAAACATGCCCGTTTTTTTTTTTTTTGTAAATCGAACGAATCTAGGCCTCTTTTTGTGCATATCTCTCTTTGAAGTGTAGGGTAGATTGAGAAATTGAGATTGTATCTCTCAGATCAATGGGGAACGTGAATCCATGACCTCGTCGACGGTCAGTCCACTGCCGCCCAGAGCATCGGCCATTTTTCCAAAGTGGACGTTGTTGTAGTGCTCCTTCAACGCCCGTTCCAATTCGACAGCGTGTTCCACATCCCTCGTTTCGCACATCACTCGGACCTAAATCAACACGCGATCGTTAGCCAACTGCAAGATAATTTGTAAACCCCAAAAAAATTTTTTACCTCGACGCTAAAGATGTCGCTCTTGAGCCAAGCGCGTTCGTGTAAAATATCTTTAATGGAAACGCCCAAGTTTGCCATCAAGCGACAGAGTTCTGCAATTCCGCCTGGACGGTCAGAGACGGTTACGCTGAACTTGACCAAACGGCCATCGACGGCCAGACCGCGCTCGAGACAACGACCCAAGACGGTCGTATCGATATTGCCACCGCACAAGGGAATGACAACTCGTTTGCCTTTTAATTCGGGCAAAAGACCCGCCAGAATAGCCGCCAGTCCGCAGGCTCCCGCTCCTTCCACAACGGCTTTTTCAATCTCCACCAACCTGTAGATATTGTTGACATTTTTGGGCGTTCTATTTTTTTTTTTGTGTTTGACTTGTTTCTGCGACCTACCTCAAGATAGCCATAGCGATGTATTCTTCCTTGACGACGACACACTTGTCGACAAGCGGAGCGGCCGTTGCCAGTGAGTTGATACCGACTTTAGGGACGGCCAGACCGTCGGCTAGCGTCGAATCGGCTTTGGTGTAAATAGGCTGGCCGACTTTAAGCGCACTGCTGAAGCTGGCGCAACGCTCCGACTCGACACCGATGACTATCATTTGGGAAACATCATTTGAATTTTAAAAGGCATTTTCCTTTTTTTTTTTTTTTTTTTTTTTTTTATTTTAAACGATGGTAAATTACCTTGAATGTGTGGGTAGAGGGATTTGACGGCCAGGGCCACTCCGGCTATGAGTCCGCCTCCTCCCACAGGTACCACGACAGCGTCAACGTTCTTCACCTACATATAAATAAAAATATGATAACGTTAGAGTTTTGCGTTTGTAAAGAAAATAATAATAATAATATGCGTCTGCTTTGAAATTGGGGGGGGGACCCGTTTTTCATTTCGTCTGTGTGGCTAGGAATAATTGAGGCTAGATTATACAGTTATTCCCCCCCCCCCCCCCCCCCCCCCCCCCCCGCTCTTCTCTCACCAACCTGTTCGACGATTTCCAGTCCCATGGTCCCTTGGCCAGCGATAATGTGCGGGTGGTCGTAGCCATTAATGTACGTTAGGCCCTTTTCCTTGGCCAGGCGCATGGCGTACTCGCGTGACTCGCCAATATCACGGCCCTATAGAAGAGGAGGGTAAAGAATAATACGAAACGTTAAACGCCTTTCCGTTTTTTCTTTGTGTGCGTTATTTGAAAATGCTAATCACGTGAATGATGATGTTGGCGCCAAATTGACGACATGATTGGACTTTCATTATGGGCGCTACGATAGGCATGACGACCGTTACTGGAATACCTGTTGAAGAGAGAGAAAAAAAATGATTTGAATTTGAATTTTTGAGGAGGCGTTTTTTTTTTGGGGGGGGGGGGGGGTTTGTTTTTGTTGGATTATTTTCGTACCTAATTCTTGGCCGTGATAAGAAAGAGCCAGAGCGTGATTACCGGCCGATGCGGTACACACTCCTTGTTTCTGATTGGCTTCTGGCAGCATCAGTAACGTGTAACGGGCTCCTCTTTCCTGTTGTCCATCGGAGCGCAACGTTCGAATTTTTTAGAAATTATTACGTAACGGTTTGAAATATCTGCTGTAAGTGGGTTTACCTTAAAGCTGCCAGTGTATTGGAGGAAATCTTTCTTGAAAAAGATTTGAGTTCCAGTCAGGTTGGACAAATGGGAGCGGGTGCACGGCGTCACCATAATGCCGCTCTTGATTTTAAAAGCCGCCGCGCTAATGTCTTGGAATTGGACGATCCGTGGCCGATTGGGGTCGCACCACGGGTCGAACAGATCCGACGGATCCGATCCGTTAACGGCCACCTCGTTGCCGTTAACCGAAATGGCGGGCGGTTGTTGATTGGCGCTGCCTTCGTTGTTCGACATGTTGATGTTGGCCGTGGAGATGACGGTCGGCGGCTTTGGCGGTTCCTCTTCCGGCTGCTGGCTGATGCGTTCACTGGTGAAGACGAGTTCACAATCGAGTTGGGTACGCGTCGCAGGTTGAATCAATTCGAATTCGATCGATTGCTGATGTTGAACGGGCTCGCGTTGAGGCTGAACGACGGTCGTCTGTTGCGGATATTTGATGATGGATTTGAGAGCGGCAGGAGATTTCGTTTCGACCTTCTGTGCTGCGCAGAAAGGAGACTGAGACGCGGCTGCGATGGGATCGCGGCCGTTGATGGCCGCCGACGAGGGAAGCGAGTCAGCGTCACACGTTGGTGACGTACTTGGCGTCGATCCACGTTCGTTGGCCACCTGACCGTCTATTATTGTTGCCGACGAGTCGTAATCTGCAAAGTCCACGCTCTGCAAAATAGAAACGTAGCGTTGCCAATTTGCAAGTGAATTATTACTTTGGACATTTAGGAATTCCCCCCCTCCCTCCCCTTCCTTAAAAAAAAAAAAAAAAAAAAAATGGGCTTTTGAGAAAGGTGAAAACATTAAGGGAAAAAAAATGGCGGCTGCAAAATGGGCGATAGATTAGACAAGAAAAATGAGGGATGCAATCAAAATCAAATTAGCTGCAGGTACCTTATGAGAGGTGGTCACGTGTGAGACGAAATACTGACGCCGATCCTTGCTCGACATGTGGCTGCTCATTTTCGCGTCACGCTTCTTAGTCCCCGAGACGACAACCCCAAAAAATTTCAACAACAACAATGAAATGGACTAACTTTCAATTTTTTTTTTTTTTTTTTCAACTGACAAATGTTCGACCCCGACTGTGTTCTCATCCACGAACACAACTGGTTGCGATCCCGTTCCTGTCTGACTGAACACTCTTTCCTCTTTCCCCCTTTTTTTTCAGAATTTTTTTTTTTTTCTTTGTCCAGGGCCCAAAAAAAGATAATTACTCAACTGTCGTCTGCTCTTTTCTTTCTTTCTTTCTTTTTTTTTTTCCCGCCCTTCAACATTTACATTCGCCGTGTGATGAGTAAAATGTTTGCCGCTTCTAAAAACAGATCAACCTTACTCTACAAATGTATTTGTAGGTACTGAGACGTACACACACACACACACACACGTTCGGCAGACTCAGTCGACTGCTATGTGCCGTCTGCTCAATTTTGTGGGGTTCGAAAACCAGGGCGCCCCCCCCCCCCCTCAGTTCCGAGTTGAGGGCAAGGAGGGGGGGGGGGGATTGACGTAAAAACAAACAAGACAGGAAAGAAAAAAAAAAAGGGCGTGGTGTCTATTTCGGAAGATGCGATTATGAGGAAAATGTTGGACACGAGCCCGTTTGACGAACGGAAAATATATTCGATTTTCTTGTCATAGGGCCAGGAAGAAGAATGGAAATGAATATGAAAAATAGTCTGACCTTGGCTCTAGTGCCGGACAAAACCTTGCCCCGATGCGTTTAATAGACGAATGTATTTTTGATCTGAAAGGCCCTTCAATTCCACGTCATTTTTTTCTTTATTTTTTTTTTTTTTCTTTCGATCGATTCTTGGGAAACACTTAAAAATAAAATGTGATGAAGAGGGGGGGGGGGTTATAGAGTTACACCTGTCGGCCAAATTGGGTAGATTGGAATATCAACGCCATCTGTGGATTTTCATTCGATTTTTACGAGTCGCTTTTTTTTTTTTTTACTTTTTAATGGCCTTTTTATTTTTTTTAATTGTCTTAAATGAAGTTGGTTGGGGAGGAAGAAAAGGGCGGTGTTTAATTGAACGATTTTCAAACATTGGATATCCTAATGTTTGAAATTTTATTCCCTTCATTATTGTATCGCAGAGAGGCCAGGTGCGTTCGGGTGTGTCTCGTAATCTGAGAGTCAAACGATCAAGTTTAACGTCGCTCGAATTGCTCGTCATAAATTAGGCGATAGTTAACGTTTACAAAAATGTGCCGAGCTATTTCTCTCTCTCTTTTATTTTTATTTTTTTTTTTTTTCGTAAACACAAACGTTTACCACATTTTTTTTTTTTTTTATTTCGCCCCCCCCCCCCCCCCCCCCCCCCCCCCCCCCCCCCCCCCTCAATTGGAAGACATTCTTTCGTATTATTTGACTAGAAATTTGGTATGGGTCTGCTAGAAACACGAAATGTTTTTCTTATGTTCAAAAAGGATCTTCCTCTCTCGTTTTCGGATTCGCTCTGCATAATGGGACCGGTATTTTTGTTTAAGCCACTTGTGGCGGTGCGTCCTACAGGATTTCTTGTCTTTTTTCGGTAGACGTCAATAAATTTCAGATTTCTTGTTTTTTTGTTTTTTTTTAAGGAAGAAAAAAAAAATTGTAGCGCGTCTCGCCTCCTTTTTTAAAAAAAAAATAAAGAAATGGGACCACCCGGGACGAACTCAATCAAGAGGATAAACGAGATATTCCTTTTTTTTTTTTTTTTTTAAAGAATGATTTACTAGATGGCCCTAGTATAGATCTCCTATTTCTCGTGAGGAGATCTGATTGCTTAGATTACGGATTTCCTCCATGGCCAGCATTACCATATAAAATACGCGCGCACATAACGATCACCTCAATAAATCATTTTCTTTTCATTAAAAACAAAACTTGAATGTAAAGAAATATTATGAAATTTGTGTTTTTACCTGAATGAAGAAGACGATGCGTTTTTTTTTAAATTTTTTGGGTTTTCTTTTGAAAAGCGAAGAGAAATGAAGATGTCTATTGGAGCTTTCACAGGGTAGTGTGGTCTTAACGATCATATGTGTCGATTCTTATACAAGGGGGGGGGGGTCCAATGCATCTCACTTGAATACTGAACCATTTTTGTTTTACCTATTTTCTCGTTGGGGTCCGTGTCCAGTTCGGATATGACCCTCCTCCCGCTGCCCTTCTCGGCAAGAAATGTTAATTACCTTTCGTCAAAAATGCGCGTGTGTGTGTCTGTGTGTGTTAGCCGCCTCTAGCCCTCCTCTTTCGCCTTGTCCCGTATAAGGTCGAACAAATAACAATCATAACAAAAACAAGACAAAACTCTCCAAGGCCTACGGTTTTTTTGTTTTTTTTTTTTGTTGTGGGGGAGAGATTTGGATTTGCCATAGGCGACTCGACCTGAATCGCCTCATCGACAATGTTTTGCACACAGCGCCGGCTGAAGAGATTGAGAAAACGAAAGACAAAAAAAAAAAAATAATAATAATGCGCTCAATTTTGGATAGGATTGTAATTTTTTTTTTTTTCCAATTGAAACTAATCACAAAATCTTGTTATCGAACTTTCATCAAAATCAAAAACGACCTTGCCTCGATCTTTATTTTCGTCCATTTGAAATTTCTCTTGTTTTTTTTTGTTTTTTGTTTTTTTTTTTTTGGCTTTGAGATCGTCTTCGGGGTAGATCCGTTCGGATTCAGATCGGAATAAAAACCGGATTTTCCCGAACGATTTATTGCCCGCAATCGTCTCTATTTGGCAGTGAACACATCTTTGAAAAAAAAAACAAACCTGATATGGGTACATGGAAGATGATAAGACGGGTATCAGAAGAAGTCCTCGAAAAAAAAAAAAAAATTGTGAACCGTTAAAAACATGAACAAATAAAAAAAAAAAGAAAGAAAAGAAGAGGATTTGAGAAGGAGAAGAGAGACGCGGAGGTCATCACGTCCAATGGCAGTCCGTAGTGGCCCCGTGCATATATGGCGCGGAATTCAAACATGAGACCCATCTCGTGTTTTGTTATGTACAATTGACAAAACGCGCACGCTCCGACCGGGGGGACCACTGACGAAAGCGAGCGGACCACGTCAACAACTTCGTGTTTGTTTTGTTTTTTGTCGTGAGGTTTCGACCCTGGCCCTTTTTTTTTTTTTTTTTTTTTTTGTTACCAAGACGATGATAACGGGAGGGGGGTAATCAACAAATGCGTTTAAAAAAAAAAGAAAAGAGAGAATTAAAAAGTAATAATAATAATTAGCGATGCGTATTAAAATCGTTTCTCGTCAGCGCTGGTCGTTCAGGTGTTTTATTTTATTTTTTTTTTTTTTTTTAATATTTTTGTTTTTTTTTTTTTTATTATTATTTTAAAAGAAAGAAGAAAAAAAAATGTGGTGACGACGCCCCTTTTTTTTTTTTTTTTTTTGTTTTGGCGTTCCTTTTGCTTTTCGTTAGGTAGATGGAAAGGATTCTATTTTTACTATCTAAGCTATTCCTGCCTTATTGCTTTTCGTCCGCTTTTTTTTTTTTTTTTATTGTTGAGTGCTTTTTAAATCTTTCCTTTTTTTTTTTTTTTTTTTTATTTGTATAATTCTTTTTTTGGGTGTTTTATTCGTCATCGACCGTTTGCGTTGAGAAAACAAAAGAATGTTTCTCGCTTTGGCCCTCTGGCATTTCGATATTTATTCACGGAATAATAATAAGAAATAATTTTGTTCGATTTTTTTTATTTATTTTTATTTTTTTGCGAAGCCCTAGCCAGGAAACATTGTAGGGAGGGTCATAAACGAACGTGACAATTTCGTTTACGTTCGATATCACGATTTGTCGTGGGGTAATAAGCAAGTTGATTGCACATCGGATAGATGGCGTTCGCAAACCAATATTTATTTTTTGCACCGGTACGTAATCCGCCACTTTCTTTTAAAACAAACGACAAACAGGATCGATCATTTGAAGAACTGCCGAATTTGAATGTCCACGAACATTCGTGATTATTGATTGCATTGTTCTCTATCAAAACTCATAGAATCGTAGGGCCTTGAAATTTCCCTCGTTAACAATCCCGCTCCCCCATAAAAATTCGAGTTTCCATTGTTTTTTTTTTTGGTTTTTTTCTGGTCCACCGAAGAACAAAATTAAACCAACCCAACTTAACTGTCCAATTTTGGTATTGTCGAATTCCAAAAATATATATTGCCAACAATCAGGTTTCGTTCTTCGGTGAATCGTCTCGCTCGATTCAAGCTCTCCCCACTTCATCCCGGTGTCAAAATAAGAAGATCCCGTTAGCACGCGTTCAACACGGTTACTTTTATTTCATTTTTTTTTTTTTTTTTTTTTTTTTTGTTAAAGCCACACAACAGCATAATTTCCTTTCAAAATTTATCCTCAATCCTCACACACACACACACACACACACACAAAGAATTTACTTACGCTATACGTGTGATGTTCTTTTTTTTTTTTTTTTCATCGTGCGAACTGCTACTTACCCGATGATCCGTTCATTGAGTGCCCGTTTGCCGAGCTTCCATTTCACGCTCGGGACGTTTTCTTCGTTGCGACCGCAAAAATTGAGGCCGTTACGATCACAAGGCATACGGTCAAAACATAAATTCATTTTTTTTTTTTTTTTTTTTTTTTTTTTTTTTACATGAACGAGGGGGGGGGGATGTCTAATGATGGATAGAATCATATCAAGAGAAACGAAAGAGGCTGGTTTTATATCGCAGTTGATTTTCACCACGTTATTCTTATTTTCAAAAAAAAAAAAAAATGGGATCAATAACAAGAAAGGAGAACTGTGTCGTGTAGCCTTTTTTTTTTTTTTTTTGGCGTTCTACCTAACCCTTCGGAAATGAAAGAATGAAGGCGGATTGTTAATCTTTTTATTGTTTTTCTTTTTTCTTTTTTCTTTTTTCTCGGGGTTGGAAAGTGCGTTCCCGTGTCCAAGTGTCAAGACAAACGACCTCTTACACGTTGGTTGGGAAAGATATTCGATGGAAAAGCATCAGAGAACTTTCCCTTTTCTTTTTCTTTTTCGGGCCTAATGCAACAAACGTTCATCTTGCACGCGCTGCTTCTTTATCTTTGATCTCCAAACAAATGCCTAAACACGTCTATAGAGTTCATCAGCCATTCATGTAACGTCGTCTTTTCTCGAGAAACATTTCTTTTCTTTCTACCTCTGCAAGCCTACCGGTCCATTCATGAAACTCTTGATGACTTGTATCACGTTGAGCATTTCATTTTGCGTACCATCAGCTTGGTCAACGGCCACACTGTTGGCTTGACGCTTAGTCTCCTTGTTTTGTTACTAAACATTCACCTGTGAAAAGAAAGAAGTAAGAAAAAAAAAAAAAAGGGAGAGAGAAATCCCCTCACATGGCCATCGAGCTAGTCAGTTGGTTGGTATTAGCCACGTTCGATGGATCGACCATTTTGCTCAGTCGGGAGTCACACACACACACACACACACGAAAAAACTGGAACACCTGTGCATTAGAAAAAAAAAAAACAAACGAGTGCGTGTTTTGTGCTTGCGTGAGCTACTCGTGTTTACTTACTTCGTTTTGGGTGACATGTTTTTGATGTTGTCGAAAGGACGTGTGTGTGTCGTCGGATAAAGTGCAAAAAAACATACCGGCGTAGCGAAATTTGATGCAAATCAAAGGTGAGCGATGGATTATAGCCGCAAGGGTTTAAAAAAAAAAAAGTGCGATTCGATTTTTGTTTTGCTTTTTTTTTTTTTTTTTGGAACGAAAATATGAAAAGAGATTTCTCCTTTCTTTCCATTCTGATGTGGGTGAAATGAATGAAAAGAAAAAAAAAAAAAGTTTGTGGGGAAAGTTCGGCGCGAGTTTGTTTTGAAAACTCGTCAAAAACATTTTTAGTAGATTGGAAATTTTTTCGGGAAATTCGGTGGATCCCGTTATAGAAAGAAAAAGGAGAAATTCTTTTTATTTAGTTTTTTTTTTTTTTAAATAAAATGAAAGGGAATAAGTTTTTTTTTTTTTTCTAATTCTTCAACCGCTATTTGTAATTCATCATTCACCTGACTGTGTGAATTATGGAACGAAAACGGGTTTACACGTTTCAATCAGCCTCCAGCTAAATATCGAAAATTCAATTCTTTTCGTCGTCTATGTGTTTGGTGGCAGATTAAAAAAAAAAAAAAATAAAAAAAAATAAAAATACCATTATCACTTTGATTCGTGATTGATTACCCCCGCAGAACTTTTGATTTAAAATATCTTGTTTTCCTTTTTTCTTTTTTCTTCCCAGTTTTCTCGAAAAAATGCTGTAAAACTCGAGGAAAAGAAAACACTCGAAATAGGGAAAGAGAATGACGTCACCGATAGCGCGACAACAACACGACGTGGCGTTATCGATGGTCGCAAACGGGCCGTCCTGTCCGACTAATCAGCCGAAGAGGAAGAGCAACATGCTGGCCTTCTCCAACATGTTACAACACGAGCCGTCGGATTGCCCGCTGCCATCGGCCGGCTCGCACAATCACCATCATTATCGCCAAAATCATCGGACCGCTAGCAGCGGATTCCTGGCCATTAGAAATCGAGGCAGTAAACTGAAACTGCTCCGTCGGGCCCAATCATCGTCGCCGTCGTCCACCAACGCTAATGTAAGTCCCCCCCCCCCTTCTTTTCTTTCTTTTTTTTTTTATTACGATGATTTTTTTTTTTATTTTTCTTTTTAAGTATGTGATTGCGATTGGGGGTTTATCGTTTGAACGGACGCGCGCGTTCTCGTGTGTGTACGGGCGAATTTTTTTTTTTTTTTTTTTTCTTGTGTTTGTTCCAACGTTTTGTTCGATTATTGGCCCGTCCGATTTTTTTTTTTTTCATTTGTTTTCAAGGATAGGAACCACGCCCTTCTGAAAAATTTCGTACAAAATCAAGAAAAAAAACACACAAAGTTTCGAGACCAAACATGGTGGAAAAAAGGGGGGGGGAGAGGGGAGGTTGGTCTAAAAATAGGAATGACGGTGTGTGTGTGTAAAGAGATTTGAATTTGGCGCGCCTTTCATCGCCTTTTCCCATTGCGGACCAAAGAGAATCGGTTGGGCGTGGGTCAGCCTCGATCGTCGTCACCGACCTAAAGCTCAGCTTTGGAAAAATAGGCGTCCCAAAGTCCGGCACAACATTTTCCCCGAATGACATTACACGTCAAATCCGGGTGAGGTCATAAACTTTACCGGTTTTTTTTTTTTTTTTTTTTTTCAAAAACCGATAACACGGCAACAATCTAAAACAGGAAATGAATTTATTTTCGTGAAGCCCGTCGGTAACTTTGAAAGGAAAGAATCTCATTTAGTGGAAATCATTTTCTGTTGGCCCGGTGTGCCGGTGATGGATCCGTCTAAAATCTAAACTCCTCCGCACATTCGTGTCACAAAAACACACACACACACACTCACCTGTCGTGTTTACAAACATTGGAACCCACCTCTTCCTTTTTTTTTTTAAATTTAAATAATTACGCAATCCGGTGGAAGATGTTTCGAAAGCGGATACGTTCACGACGCGATTGGAATTTCATCGTGAAACATTTTTTCTTGATGCTTTAAGGCAAGGTGTCCGATATTTTTTCGCTCGTTTAAGGAGTGACACTCTTTAATTTGTTGACCCTTGACCTCGTTTTTCCTCTCTGTGTTACGTTGGTTCTTTCTCTTCTTTCGTTTTTTTTTTTTTGAACGCTTGTCCATTTCGGACCGCGATGTGCGACGTCACTGACACAACGGAACGAGAGGCGAATTGTTTCGTTTTTTTTTTTTTTTGGGGGGGGGGGGCGTTTCTTCACCGCAATGTTTTGGTTGCAACCTCCCGTCAAGGACGATTTCACCTCACCATATCGAGAAAAAAAAAAAAAAAAAGTCCCCCCCCCCCCCTCCTTCTCGCTATATACCCAAAATAAAATAAAATAAAAAAAAAGACCGGGAGAATTAGAATGCGATCCCGCGGCGTTTGAAAAAAGAAAAAAAAAAGACAAATGTTTTGAAACTCCTTAATTTAAAGGAAGAAAAAAAAAATCACGACAAAGAGAGCTAGAAAAAAAAAAAAAAAAAAGACGTTTCGATGTGAAACAATAGGCGAAAGAAGAAGGGGAACGTGTGTACTAGATACGCCATAAAAAGAAAAAAGAAAGAGACAAGGGGACTGTCTTTGGTGGAGAGGTGGAGGAAGGCTCATCATGTGTTATTACGCGCGATAGGAGCAGTTAATCACGTCCACCTGTGAAAAAACCTTCGTTTTTCCCATACCGTAGAGTAATAGTCATCTGACGTGAAAAGAAAAGAGAAGAGGACGGATAATTATGACTAGAAAGGGGTATCACAATCTCACGTGCGGTTCCCCCCCCCCCTTTTTTTTTTTTTTTTTTTTTTATTTCTTTTCAATTGCAATGATTCGCCCAAATAAAACATACACACACACACACACACGTATAAAACGGGGTGGGGGGGAGGTTTTTAAAGGGAAACTTGTAATTGAACTGATTGCAAGAAATGGGTTCTTGCTTTACCGAGAGTTTCTGTCGCGATCGATCAAACCGGAATTCTTTTGAAAATTGGCGGGCTTTTTTTTTTTTTTTTTTTTTTAAATCTCCATTCATTTGTTGCGTGACCCAATTTCTTAATTTCACGCGCCCACACCGCAAATGTTAAAAAAAAAAAAAAAGAAATAAAACAAAAAGCTGAACCGGAAAAGAAAAATGATGAAAATTGAAATTGCATTATGGCATTGGTCAATCGCGTATGACGTCACTAGCGTCATCTACCAGGCATTTTAAACGTAATAATCCCTACCCCTACCTTTGAACTAGGCCGCGAATTTCAAACATTTCGTGCGTGCGCCCGTGATCTAAAAATGTCGTTCATTCAAAAAACTCGATATCTCTCAATGAAATAAGAATCACACACACACACACACACACACACATTCCCTTTCCCCCCTTCTTTCGTACACCTTTCGAGATCAGAGCAAATGTCTTTGAACTATAGCTGCCAGCTATTTCACTCCAAAAAGATTTGGCCGGGCCACACTCTGTCCGGCGGTCTTCCCCCTCTCTGACTCTGAATGCTTCGACTATCACTAACATAAAATCTAAGAAGATACGCTCCAACTGGAGCGTCCATCCGCAAACGATACATTTTTATTTATTTTTTTTTCTTTTAATTTCATCAAACAGCTAGGGCCTCCCTGCCAATTAGGATAACACCTGTCGAGTCCCATTTTTGTTTTGTGGGCCCATCACAGCGTATGTGTGTGTGTGTATGTTACCGAAGCTAATCAGCACGTGTCGTCTGTCCAAAATAAAAAAAAAAACGGGCCACAATTTTTCAGAGCGGAAGGCAGCGTGTGTGTTGTGTGTCTAATTAACCGAGTTTTTTTTTTGTTGTTGTTTTGTTTTTGTTTTTCACACAAAAACGAAGTCAACTAAATTCATTTTTTTTTTTTTTACACAATATCACATTGAAAGAATGAGACTGTACATTTGCATACGTGTTGACGTCATACGCGTGAGACAAATAATCCATCATAGTAAAAAAAAAAAAAAGAAAAAGAAAATGTTTGTTTCTGGAAAAACTTGACCACAGCTGAGCTTTCTAAACCAGTTGGGATCCATATAATTTTGTTGTTGTTGAATTTTGTCTTGCTGTCCTCTACGATACTTTCTTATCAATATGCAAAGGAATGTCGGGAAATGTGTTTTTTTTTTTTTTTTTTTTTTCCGGCCCCACACTCCCGACGCTTGCGGTTTTTGAGGTTTTTCGACGTTGGCCACTTTCACGAAGGCTAAGGATTTTTTTTTTTTATTTTATTTTTTTTTTTTTTGTTGAGAAACAAAACAACAACAACAACAAAAAATGGCGGATGTGTATTTGGCTGTAGGCGGCTCCGTAGAGCACTCTTATTGAACATGATTTAATAGCATACAGCTCGAGGATGTGCATTAGTGTCACTTTCACGATCCGTCGGCTCCTCCCCTTTTTCTTTTTTCTTTTTTCTCGTGAAATACCCTAATCGAGAAAATCGCTTTTCTTTTGTTTTTGTTTTGTTTTTATAAGGGAACGATATTGTTTCACGGCCGTCCATCAAGGGAAAACTTTGAACGTTCATTTTTTATTTTAAAAATTTCGAATTGAAATCGTTGTTGTTGTTTTCTTTGGAATTTTATTATTGCGCAATAGTCGTAATCAAATGTGATGAAGGTCGCCATTTTGATTGAACGAAAAAACACCGACCGACGTTTTGTGGCTTTTGGGTGGGGGGGGAAGGGGATGTTATCTCGCCGAATTTTTTTTTTTTTTTTTTTTTTTTTTTTTTTCCTTCGAAATCGGGACGGTAGAACGCACTTTCGATGTCGTGTCAGCTCGAGTTAGCGCACGGAAAGCGCCAGTTCCTCGGCGAATACATTGGCGGATCCATTTGCATTTGCATTTCCATCCAAAAAAAAAAAAAAATAATAAAATAAATAGTGTTTGTGGTTGCGCAACATGGCAAGGTCGTCACCTCAATCCAAATCCAATTTGCTAATCCGCAGTGGCAGCCTCAAACTGATAGCCAGACGCGTCATGGAGGCCGGCCACAATCTAATCCAGCCTGTTATTGGTATCCAGGTAAAGGTTGACTTTCACTCTGACATAACATTTGTTTTGTTTTTTTCTTTCTTATCTTTTCTTTTTCTTTTTTTTTTTTTAATTGCTTTTTTTATTTTTCATTAAAACAAATGATGAATGTCAATGATATTTCCGGGCAATTGACAACATGCCTTGTTATTAAATCACGTCAATGTTCGAAACTTGATGGCTTTGAAGAGACAGGTGCGCATGTTTAGGTATTGGGCGTATTTTAAGTAGGTCAAAAGGTCGTTTGTTTTGTTTTTTAATTCGTTTTAACGATGTGTGCGACAAATGTCAAAATCGATTGAATGTGGGGGATCGAATTATTTATGACAGCATCAATGGCCGACGCGTACACACACACACAAAAAAAAATGTGTTTCTTTTTTTTTCCCCTCATTTTCGTTGGCGTGATTTATAGCGCTGTGAATCGTAACGTTGGGCCGTTTATTATTCCCATTTTAGGGGGAGGGGGGAGGAGGACAGACAGCAAAGAAATGAATTCACATTTGATTGAAAATTCACGCAGCTAGTGAATTTACGAGCGGCTGCAAATATTGTTTTTTTTTTATTATGATTATTTCCTTTGCATTTTTGCGCATTGTCTGTGTCTTTTTTTTTTTTTCATCGTTTGTGTGCGTGAATAACAAACGAAACAATTTCTGTTTCGTTTGGGTAGCCGGCGTGAGTGGCATAGCCAAACAGGTGGGTCGGGATTTTTTTTTTTTTTACCCAGTGCCGAAGCAGGAGAAAGTGGTGGCAGCACCGTAGCTGCTCCGACAGGCAAAAGAAGGAGGGAAGGCAGGCAGGCAAGGATGAAAGGGGGGGGGGGGTACTCACGATGGATGGAGAGATGACCATAATTGGACGACCCCAAGGTTCGCTCATTTCCAATAGCCACGTCCAAACCACGTCAAGGTTATTTAACCTTTTGTTTTGTTTTTAAGGAGGGGGGGGGGGGGCGGGGGTTCGTATACCAGGATCTCCCAACTCTCTTTTTTTTTTCTTTTTTTTTTTTGCCTTCTTTAGGACAAAATGTATGCAAGAGAAATTCAAAAGTCACAAACATTTTTGAATTTTTTTTTTTTTTTTCTTTCTTTTTTCCCCATTTTTTATTTTTGGCGTGTTTCGTTTTTAAAAGAAAGGTTGTAAGTGATGTGAAATATAGCGCACGACGTAGGAATCAGATTACGCATGTGATTGCGCTGCCATTTTGGGAAACCTTGTCTAATAACCTCGAGAACTGGAAACAATTGCAGAAAATGAGTTTTCTTGTTTCCTTCTTCGTTTTTTTTTTTTTTTTTTTTTTTTTTTACGTTTATAATTCGCAGCACATTCCGTTAAGGTTTTTTTTTTTTTGTTTTCTCCGGTTAAATTTCGCGGTAGTTTTAAAAACAAAACAACAATCAATCTCATTTATTTATTTTTTTTTTTTAAAAATTGGCGCCATTTTTTCTATTGAAATCGAGACGATTGCGTCGGAGGAATTTGAATTTATTACCACATTTTTTATTTACCAAAGATGCAACGCAATAAAAGCTGGACTTTATTCAATACGAAGGGAAAAAGGGATCAAATTATGTGACGCAGTTGTTTACGATTGCGACAAACACTTTCCAAACGGAATTTTCGGCCACCAAATAAAGAGAACAAATTTTTTTTTTTTTGTCTTGTTTTGTTTTTGAAACGTGAACCGATACGTCCCAGGTGTGTACGTGACACGATAGTCACAGACGAACTTAATGCCAACGTCCATCAGGTCCTTGAGAGATTACGCCACACCTATCTTTACAATCTTATTACTCATTATCACCCGAAATCTTTTTATTTTTATTTTTTTTTTTTTTTTCGTGTACCTTTGTGTCCAATGACACAAATAGAACAAACAAACGAAAGAATGCGTTACATATTTTTGTGTTATATACAACGTCATTAGATGCAAGAGAAATGCCTTCCGTTTTTTTTTTTTTTTTTTTTTTCTTTTTCTCTTTTTATTTCTCATTTTCGTTAATAAAATGGAAAGGAGCGCTCACGCCGATGACCTTTGCCGACCGTTTTTTTTTTTTTTTTTTTTAACACGCTCGCACGATCATTTTCTTGAACTTGCTCTCTGGTTCCTAAGGGGATGCGAAGGTTGTTCTTGCTGCTTCCCGTCTGGCGCTAATTAAATCCACATTTGTTATGCGTTTTTTTTTTTTTTTTTTTTTTTTTTTTTAATTCCGGTTATAAGGTGCGAAGATAAGTTTTTGAAGAAAAACATATCAACGGCTACTTAAAATGTAACGTTGCATTTTTTTATTTTTCAAAAATTTTGTTTTCTATTTTTTAAATGACATTTCGCGGGGTTTTTTGTTTTCTTCGTTAAAATGGATGGACGTTTATTGCACCTGTTTGGGTTTTCCTAACGTGTGAACGCAATCGAAAGGAGAGAGGTTTTTTTTTTGTTTTTTTTTTAAATGAGAATTTTTCGTTTCAAAGATTTTCTTTTTTTTTGTTTTTAATAAAAGGAATAAATATTTAGTAGCGGCAACGTCGCCATTCCATTCGGCCCCTCAGGTGTTTCACTGTGATGTTGTCTGGAGGGTGACGTGCGTGTGCCCGCGTTCCTCTCTTTGGTCGTTCGCTTGCGTGTGTCTGTAATAACAAAAAAAAAAGGAAAAAGATAACCGCAGGTGAAGGAGAAGGATGGGTAAAGTGGGTGGAGTTTTCGGGTGAGAGTAAGCCGAGAGGCGCTTAGCAAAGAATAAAAAAAAAAAAAAAAAAAAAAGAAAAGGGTCCCCCGCCCGACCCGAACCTCCGCCAAAAAAGATACACGCGCAACGTACGGGACGGATTTTTTAGTTATCGGTGAGACACGGTGTGAGTCAGTTCGCGTCCGCTTGGTGTCTAAAAAAAATTTTTATTTTTTTTTTTTCTGTTTTCATCTGCGGTGCTGTGAAAAACCAAAAAAAAAAAAAATTTCAGAAGAAATCAAATTTATTTGATGTTTTTTTATGGGAGGGGAAGGTGGTAGGGAAGAAGTGTGTGTGTGTGTGTGTGTGTACAGGTGTGGCGTGCCGCAACGATGTGAATGGTTTTCTCACTTGAAGTTGGTGTAAGTTTCATCGACATGGCGCACCTGATGGGATCTATTTCATTATTCCGTTTCTCACCTACAAATCCAATCGAGTGAAACGTTTTCTTTTTTTTTTTTTCCCCACTTCGGCCGACATTTTTTTCTTTTGCTTCGTGTGCGGTACCCCTTTTCTTATTTTTTCCTTTAAAAAAAAAAAGAGTACAAAAATGAAGTGGCCCATCGCAGTTAATAAGGATTATACATCATCCGCCAGCCGACGCCATCAACACCACCTACAGGTGCGTTTTGCGTCCATTATCGAATTTTTTTTTTTTTTTTTTTTAGAAAGATCGTCGATAACAAAAAAAAAAAGGGGCAAATCGAATATTGCACCTTTTTTTTATCGAGTTGAGTCACGTCTCGTTTGATTTTGAACGTGGGTGTTGTCCAACTTTTTTGTTTTTTTTTTTTTTTTTTTTCTGTGTGTTGTTTACATTGAAAAAAAAGATTTTAGAGGTCGCGAAAAATGATGTCGAATCATATCTCCTTTTTAGAGGCAAATGATAATTCCGGTTTTATTTTTAAGTGTTTTTTTTTTCCCCCCTTCTTTAAATGTTGTTTTGGCAACAACGCATTTCTTTATTTGCGCTCCATTTGATTTCCTCCGTGATTTCTTTTTAAACTGTCAAACTGCGCGGACGTAATTCTTTTTTTGTTTTTTTTTTTGGCGCCCTCATCATGTGGTTAAAGGGAGGTTTCTCTCTAGAAAAAAAAAAATGCCCCTCTACATTTCGTATTTAAATGCATTTTAAATTGGTGCAAATTCGGCGCCTTTTTTTTTTTGTTGTTGTTGAAATCTCGTCCCAACCGAGTGATAATCATCGTGGCAATGGCGTCAAAAGCAATTAAACGACGCTTACTCATACGTTTCCCCGTGTAGCCTAGTAAACTTTTGATCTTTTATCTGAGAAAAAAATTCGAGTTTACTGTTCCAAATTCATTGGATTCTATTTCAAGATTTTGAAATCAATTAAAAATCTGAAAAGGAAATTGTCGTAAAAAAAAAAAATCAAATGAGATGACCCTCTTTTTCCATCGTGCTGGATATTATTGCGTAGGTCACCTGTTTTTCTTCTTCTTCTTCTTAATTTCGCGTGAATTTTTCTGTTTATTGTTGTTGATTTTTATGTGTGTGTCCCGTTGGTGGGCAAGAAATAGTTGAAATTCAATGGCCAGCAGCTATTAGTACAGTTTTAAATGGTCAGTCGTGTTTATAAAAAAAAAAAAAAAATACTTAAATTGACGAATTGAATGAAGAAAAAAGGTTAGACTTTGTGATGATAGTCCGAAGGTCAGTTGGAACGCAGCTGCTCCAACGTCTGTGTGTAATCATCTGCCGGCAACAATTGTGTCTGCGCTATAACGATTCTCCATCATCCGCATTTTTTTTTTTTTTTTTTTGCGGTATCATTTGTCTCGGTGAACCCGTTTTCTCAAACTTGATTTTCATAAAACGTGTGCAATTTGAAAACTCGATGATCGCCAGTTTGGCAGGTCCTTGTCCAATTCGATTGCGGCTTTTAAAACAAAATGATAAAAAAACAAAAAAAAAAACAACTGAAAATGACGTTCACTTTCAAAATGATGCGATGAACTTGGAAATGTTTCTCTTTTGAAATCTGCGAAAAATGAAAATGCCATTAGATTAATTTTAATTGTAGGCATTTCTTTTTTTTTTTTTTTTTAGAAATTTCACGCTATTTTTCGCGGTGCGTCTCTTTTTTTTTTTTTTTTACATTTAACTACGTGAACTTTACAGTTGTGCTGTGTGTCTTGCCTAGTGTGTGTGTGTGTGTGTGTGTGTTAATTCGAAAAATATCCGTGATTCTGACGTCACACTAAGCCCGTTGTTCTTTTGTTTTTCCTACTTCTCTTCTACCTCTCTCCCTCGAAAATGCCTAATGACGATAACGGGATCGACACTTTGGCCGCTTCTCCCTACACACCAAAAGTTCGTTTGCAAAGATGCACGAAAGCGTCCAACATTTTTTTTTTTTTTTTACATAACGGAGCTGCGACCGCCTATTTCAAAAATAAAAATGGCCTCCTATTTTTATCAAGTCTATGTTTCTTTCGATAAAAATATTAGGCACTTGAGGGTGGGGATGGCGCACCTATCAATTGGCCGATATGAAAACTATATGCGATGGAGGTTAGTAGCGTGAATGAAACACAGTTAAAGAGCATCGCCGAAAAAAATTGCGGTACTCGTCTTGCCTTCCTTTTTTTTTTTTTTAACGGTGGGAGGATCGTGAAAACAAATTTCCCGATTCTTATTTCGACAGTTTTCATTTGCAAAAGATTTTATTATTCCATAGAATATGGCCGATTCTCTCATGTCGAACGAGGACAGCTCCGTTAAGTCGCTCTTCATTTTTCGCGTTTTTGAAAGCGTTGAATGTTTGTTGCGCCGAAACGGAGCGCGCGCGTGCCCAGTTTCCGCCAGACTGCGCTGCCACAAGAAGAAGAAGAAGAAGAAGAAGAGCAACGTGATGCGTTTCATATAGAACCGCCTAGCGTACCGCTTGTTGCGGTACCCGATTGTTCGCGTCCGAGGCACGCGCCATGACTATGTCTCTTAAAACATGTTTCATTTCCCGTTTCAATAACATCGCATTTTTTTTTTTTTTTTTCGCGCCCTTTTTTTTTTTTTTATTTGAATTATTTTTATCGTTTTTTTTTTTTTTTTTTTTACATCCCCCGCACATTTCGAATTTCTTTTTTCAAATGTTTTAAAAAAAAACCAAACAAAAACAAACGACCGAACTGCGCAGCCGCCAGAATGGACTCAAAGTATCGGCGGTCGACTGAGTTTTTTCGAAGCGCCCCAGCATTTGACTCCCCGCCGCTGGTGTGTCGTGTGTCGTGTCCCGCGTTCAACACACGCACAGGGGGCCACAGCCGTGAGTGTGGGGAGGGAAAGGGAAACAAAAAAAGAAATCGTAATCATTTTTGTATTTCTTTTCGCTGTTTTGGTCGGCTTGTTCTCTGGCCAGCAAAGGCAGTCGGTTGGACGACGAGTGCGGATGTTTGGACGACGAGCGTTGTACAGCAGATCGGTTTTCATGTGCGTTGCGTGCGGCCAGTGAAACAGTGCGGGTGGGGTGCGGGATGCGTCTTGGTGTTTCGACAATCTCATCCACACATGAACGGAGAGAGAGGAAAGAAATCAAAGCCATCATGGATGGATGATTGAGAGAAAAACGAGAAGAGAAAAAAGGGTCCGTCTTTTTTCTTTTTTTTTTTTTTGGATTGAAGGGCCGGCCGTGAAGAAGAAAAAAAAAACAAACAAAACAAACGATTTTACATTTGGTTTTTTTTTTCGTGAGCGTGAGTGTTTCAGTGTTTTTTTTTTTTAAAACTCGATGCTATACGAGTTGAAGATGCTTGAAATAGCATCAAGATCGGAATAACGAAAATTGAAAGAAGAAGACAAACAAAAAAAGTGAGTCCGTTTTTTGTTTTTGTTGTGTTCATTTTTTTTGTTTCTGTTCGAATGACGTTGGGGAAAACGTCATTTTCATCTTCGGCTTAAATGGGCAAAATGACTTCAATCCTAATTCAAAAGAACTCAAAAAATGAATACATTTCACGACTTGTATTTTTCACTGCCGAGGGACGAGAAGAAAAGAGAGAAGGAGAACGGTCTCCTTCTTTTTTTTTTCTTTTTGTGTTTGTGTCTTGTGTGTGTGTGTGTGTATGTGTGTGTGTTCTTCTGTGCGGCGGGGCTCGGCCGCCCGTTCTAAGTTTAGACAACCTCGACGACGACCATTTGGCCCAGCGCCCGGCTTCTTATTTTCTTCCTTTTTGCTTACTGAGGGAAGGGATGGGGCTGCTGCGGCGATGTGTTACTTCTCCCTTCCCTTGCCCAGTGTGTATACACACACACACACACACGACGGTTTTTATTTTTATTTTTTATTTTTTTTTCCCTTCCTCTCTCTGTTGGGTTTTGAAGTTAAAAAGAAAAGTCGGTTAGGTTTTGCCGTGAGACGGGCAAGCGAGCGTGTGTCACTGCTGCTGCTGCTGCTGCTCTGCTGTACGCCCTTCTTTTTTTTTTTTTGAAACTCTTTCGAAATGTTCGAGACGAAAACGGAACTGGTCCGCCAGACAGAACGGCGCATTACGGACACCAATGATGTTGCGTCATCCCCCCCCCCCCCCCCCCGTTTTTTTTTTCTAAATCGCAGAAAGGTGAAACGAAACTGCGACATTTTGTTACGCCAACTATGACGATCTTTTCCTTTTTGAATTGACGTTTACTTTCGATTGTTTTTCGTCCCCGCAGTTCAAACTGGGCGGCGGTGAAGTGTCTCGGGAACGGCGCCAAAATTTCAAACCTCCCCCTTTTTTTTCCTTTTTTTTTTTTTTTTTTGCGAAAAAAGGTGAAAGTCGTGACTGGGGCGTTTAAAGCCACACGTAAGAAGACAACAACAACAACAACAAAAAGAAAAAGAAAAAAAAAGATAATTGCGTCACACAAAAGCCGATGGTGTGAGAAAATGAGAAAGAAAGAAACAAAAAAAAAAAAAAATGAAAATGTTTGATTTAAAAATGGAAAAATTGAAATTGAAAATTTGCATTTTGAATGCGACAGGTGCCTACAGTTCAAACGCATTTGATGAGCAACGGCAGTAACGGCGTGCTGGAAGATCCCGTCACGATGGACTCGCCCTCATCGACGATGACGGCAACGTCGGCCGGCCCGGCCAAAGGCAACCAACAAGGCGGCGGCGGCGGCGCTGCGTCGTCGGGTCGCGGACGCGGCGTGGGCTCGGCATCCGGTTCGCGATCCGTTTCGCTGGCCAGCGTCAGCTCCGACGGCAGCAGCTCCGAGAGTCACCTGGTGGAGCAGGAAGACATTGTGGCCCTGACGCAAGAGGTCCGCGCCTTCAAAGAAGCCCTGGGCAAACTCCGACGGCTCTTCCACCCCAATGACAAAGGTACGTTTTTCGTTTTGCATTTTCCCTCAATTCATCTGACGTCGTCCTCCCTGTGACGTTAGAGAAAAAAAGGGGTGGGGGGGGGAGAGGGAGGCGCACGCAATTGTTATTCGGAAATTGATATTCACGATACCTGGGAATCGTTAACACGTACACGGGCAGATGCATTTCGAAAAAAAAAAAAAAAAAAAGAAAATGGGAATCCCGTTGGATTGTGTGTTGAATTGTTAACATGTGTTCAAGTGCCTTTACGTAACAGGGACCTAATCTAAGCGCGGAGGAATTTCGGCATCGCGTAGAAACATTGGCTAACGGGAATGGTTTTTAACGAAGACGGCCTCGTATTTTTCCAAGTAGCAACAAACACAAGTGGAGCTCATTTCACGGCATTTGTATTATTATTATGATGATGATTATATCGAAACGAAAAGAAAACAAAAAACAAGAGTAACACGGGGGTAAAAGTTGATTGTTCTCGTCAACGATGATTGCGCCATCTGACGTTTTTGATAGATTTTTCCGCTTCATTCTTTCGAAAATTCATAATATTAGACGCAGTACCGAAAGCCCAAACAAACAAATGGAGAGAACCATTTACCATCTGCTATAGCCTATTTTGTTTTTTTTTTGTTTTTAAAAGGGGGGGGGGGAGGAATGATAGTTGTACTCCTATTGTTTGAAATGATTATACACACGTCTTCTCCCAATCCTAAAATGGGAGACGTAGTTGGGAAGAACGACGTTGTCTGCAATCAGTATGCGTTCTGCGTGTGCTGTTTTTATTCTTTCTTTCTTCTTTTCGGGCTTTTTACCAAATCAAACATTTAAAATATTTGAAAAAAAAAAAAAAAAAAAAAAAAGGAGGCTAAAACAAAATGGCTGTTAACGACAGCCGGTTAACTGTGAACGGAGGAGAGCTGAGGGAGAGCTAGAGCCTTTTAAAAATGATTTGATGCTCATATTCGATGTTATTGCAGTCGGCGAGTTAACAACAGTTTAAAAAACATAAACACAAATAGGATTTTGTACCAGTTTCGTTTTTTTTTTTGTGTTTTTTTTTTTATTATTTCTTATTTGAATATTTGTTGTTTAGAACCCGTTAATTCAAGTCGCCATAAATAGCCCCACCTTAGTTTGTTTTTTTTTTTCCATTTGGTTTTGGATGGTGGGGGAGAAGGGTCATTGGGTAAGTGGGGCCACCTGATTGCAGTGCGTTGTTCTAATTCGAAAATGGGAGGAAAAGAGAACTGGACTTGCTAACGACGCCTAACGAAAGGAACGAAAAAGAATGAGAAGCCTCTGCTTTTTTGTATGTTTCGGCGTGCAAGACGAAAATGCGATTGCATTTTGAACGAAAGAACGTCCTATGAGAAATGTAGTCGAACCGGAATGACAGGTGTCAACCGTCTCCATAGAAACTAGACGAAAGAAAAAGGAATTGAGAATTATTCACCAGGAAGAAGCAAAAACTGATTGGCTTTTTTTTTTTTTTTTTGTTTGTTTGAAACAATTTTTTGAGATTCCGGGTCGTGGCCTTTTTTTTTTTTTTTTTTTTTTTCATTTTTTTTCACGTGACATTCCGGTTTTTTTTTTGTTTTTTTTTTTTCGTTTTTTTTAAACAATATACGTGCAACATATCTTTCTGGCACATCAATTCTATGTGTAATGGCATTGAATGCGAATCGAAATCCGGTTGTTCCCCGCCCCCTCTTAAAAAAAAAAAAAAAATTTAATAAAAGATTATTTTGTTCATTTGTAGGTTTTTTATGTCGTTCAATTTGATTAGATAAAGATTCATTTGTTTGTCGTGTCGTCACGACTCACCATTTAGAAATGCGTTCGCTATTTGCATTTTTTTTTTTTCAATTGAGAACAAACAAACAAACACAAAAAAAATGTATCGATTCATTTGATTATTATTTTTTTTTTTTCGAAAATGGAAAACTCCCGCGTGACGCAAAACTCGATCTCATTTCAATTTTTCACGGTGAATCATCAAAAGATTATTATATTTTTGCCCATAATGGACGTAAGAGAAAAACATTAAATGTGTATTTTTATTCATCTTTTATTTTTATTTTTTTAAAGACCTAAGAATTCGTGACTAAAAGTAATAAATGATTGGCCGCTTTTGGATTTGATCTTTTTTTTTTATTCCCTTGTTGTTGTTGTTGTTGTGTGCGCAGACAAGTGCGACGCTCTACGGGTGGCCGCTCACGAGCGGCTCGGCGAAGTGTTGCGCATCCTGCGGATCATCCTGGAGCGCTATCCGGCCCTGCAGTCCACTGAACTTTTGGTCGCAGCGGGCTCCTTAATCCATCAAGTCAAAGGTACAACCACCACCCCACCCCCCTCTCCCCATTGCCATTTCGTTTCAATTCTTTTTTTTTTTTTTTTTTTTCTCTTCATTATTTTTGTAAGGTCTAATTTGATTTCTTTATTTGTTCAAAATGAATCGTTAAAACCAAACAGAACATCCGTACGAGGACGAGAAGAGCGACGTCAGAGAATTCATGGAGTCGATCGACCAGCTGGCACTGGCGTTTAGCAGCAGGTAAGACTAATCACGAACCCCAACAAACGAATTGATTTTCTTTTCTTTTTTTTCTCTTGTGTGTGTGGGCAGAAGCAAGGCTAGTCGAGGCTCGTAAAACAATCCCCTTTTTAAAAAAAAAAAAGAAAAAACTTGTTGTAACATAACCAAAAAAACACGCGAGACACGCAGTTCTAGACGGAAATCAGTGAACTGGTGGTGAGCAGCTGGACAGGGACGCGTCAGAATGTCAAGGATGTGTCGGCATTTAACCTTGGACGTTGATGGTGGGAGAAGAAGATAGTCGGGAATCACGCGGCAATGGGAGCCAAAAAAAAAAAAAAAAGAAGGAAACGATGCGAAAGAATTTAGCAAACGACACACACACAGAAGCAACAAAGAGAAACGAGAGAAATGGAATTTTTCTTTTTTTTTTTTTTACGTTGTTGGAAGTTGCATTTTGTGATTGTTGGTGGAAGAAGAAGAAGAAGAAGAAGGCCGTCTCTTGTATGCGCCAGTCGACGACGGCCGACACCCGTGATCCCGAAATAAAGTTTCTCAAACATTCCAGCTGCCATCGTCTACCTCCCCCTCCCCCCGTTTTCGACTCCTTTTAGTCCGTGTCGGAGAAGCGGCTCCTGCACTTTTTTTTTTTTTTCTCTTTCTTTTTTATTTCTAAATATTGAATTCTCTCTTCTTTTTTTTTTCCAGCACACGCCTTCCAGTCTCTTCTCCCCCCCCCCCCTGTTCTTTTCTTTTTTAGAGACAGAGGGCAACGGCCATTTCAAATTTTCTTCTTTATTTTATTTTATTTTATTTTTTTTTTACACATTTTAAGAAATCCGCCGTTGCCAAATTGCAATCGAAAGAACAAAATATGCGCCATTTTTTTTTCTTTGGACGCGGCTGAAAACACAAAGTCATTGTCACTTTCATCTTTAAACGTAAAATCGAAATATGTTTAAGATAATTCCCCCACGATATTCCCGAGGACAAAAAAACAAACAAAAAAGAACAAAATTTAGGTTACTTTTTGATTCTTTTCTGGGGGAGGGGAAGTGTGTAGGTACATTAGTTAAGAGTCTTGATTGTAATTGGTTGAAAGGAAACGCAAGAGAAATTTCTTTTTTCCCCGGTGTATTAAAATAGCGGTCGTGCGGGACCCGAATATAATAATAATAACACACACAAAAAAAAAAATTGAAAATAACAAGACAGGAAGTGATTAGTATGCCGGATCACATGTGGAGTGCGTTACCACTCGATGGTTGGCCACATTATTATTAGCCAAGAAAAGAAAAAGAATTAAAAAAAAAAAAAAAACGTAGAAACTATTGATGGAGTTTCTACTACTGCCAGACTCGTTCCAAATCATAGTTCACTGACCTGATATCGTTTCCTTTTTTTTTTATTAGATTGTCGGAAGAAAAAGTCGGCAGAATTTGCGTGTGTTTTATGTGCATTAAATGTAGCGGACTGTTTTTTTTGTTTTTTTTTTACTGACGAGGAAACGGCAGGCCAATTTGTTGTTGTTTTTAATTGGACGCAGCAGCTGCGTGAGAAGATCGTTAACTCTCTTTTGGAGAAAGAAAAAAACGAGGATGGAGATGGATCGAGTCGCCCACGGGTTACTCCCAACTTTTTTTTTTTCTTCTTTTTTCCCTCACCTTCCCTTTTTTTTTCCGTAGAAAAACTTACCGAGAAGCAAAAACAAAAAATCCATGTAGGAATTGCGTGTGTGTGTGTGTCAAAAAGCAAAGCGTTGCATCACATCCGGTAACATCGTGAGCCGCGTGTCAATATGTTGTTGCGATAAGGACGTTTTAGATTAAGAGTCCGACTTGCTTATCTTCGCTCTTCAACTTCTCACGATGCCAAATTCTTTGACATCAAGTAGCGGTTCCTTCCGTCTTTGCAACACTTGACAGTTGAGTTTTTGACGGAGCCCAACGTTAGTGGTATAATGGTTAGCATTGTTGCCTTCCAAAACGTTCGCAGTAAGCAATAGACTCGGGTTCGATTCCCGACTAACGCATCCATTTTTTTTTTCTTTATTCCTTTAATTTTCTAATGGACTTGACGGAGATAGTCATATCCGTTCGTTGATTTACAAAGTTTAGAGTGCCTTATCGCATTGCGAAAGAAGGAATGCATACCACCCGATCGGTGATTAGATTTTTAGGTAAAGATTGCGTAGTTTTAATTGGGGGGGGGGGAATCGGCGAGAATGAACCGACAAAAAAAATTAATATTAAAAACAAACTGGGTTTTTATTCTATTTGCATATGTTGTTTGTTTTTTTTTTGTTTTTTTTTATGTCCGACATTTAAAGGGCCAAGGACTAAAAGTCGGAACACTGACCTTCTTTTCGCGAATGTCCCCGTTTGTGTAAGAAAGACTGGTTACGACGACATCAAAACGAAGAGAAACAAAAAAAAAAAAACCTGTCCACCTCTTATTTGTGAATGCACCAAAGTTGAAAAGATTATCGCGTTCTTATCTGCGCATTAAAAAACAAAAAAAAAAAAAGAAAAATTCCTCCAACTCCATGTTTAATGGCAAAACAAAAAATATTCACTCAAAGTCGGGAATCTCTCAATCGAGAAAATCGAGTCCTCGTTATCATCTCGTTTCAATTGGGCGCGTTGATTCTCGTTTGACACGAATAACTAAATAAGGGAATGAATAAATCATTTGTTTTTATTCATTCAGAGTTTCGGAATACCTAATGGGCGATTTGGACAGCAACATCTCGCTGGCCAGTTCCGTTTCGAGCAAAACAAAGTCGTGCGAAAACATCCCGTCCGATGCGGAGAATGGCGTCGCCTTAATGGCCGAGCCGGCCACAACGGCCACCAGTAAATCCGAGTCGGTGACATCCGTCGTTTCGGGCGCCTCGTCCTCCTCGACGGCCATCACCGACCATCTGCAGCAGCAACAAGCCAACCTGACGGGCATCCAAATGGACGCCGTCCTCTTGCAGCTGGAGCAAGGCGTCGAGGTGGCCCTACACCGGGCCAAACTCTGGTCCAAGTACGCCAAAGACATCATGACCTACGTGGAGAAACGCTGCAATCTGGAGATCGAGTTCGCCAAGAACGTGGCCAAATTGGCGCAGACGATGCGATCGGCTCTCAAAGAAGAGGTACGTTATTTTATGAAAAACGAATGCAATTTCGGACGTAATGTTCGTGTGCCTTTGAAAGACAAAAAGTGATCCATCTAATCGTCGATCCTTGCACTTGAAAAACAAAAAATAATTGGTTACGTCATTCCTGTATAACCATTAAATGTTGGGTTATAGACGTAGTATTTATTACGAACAAGGTTAACTACTTATGGCCGGAGGATTGAAGTCATTGCTTTTTTCTCGTGGCTATTTCAGTGTTATTTGCCGTTCCAATCGATCTACATTACGGCCATGGACCGAGAGATTGACAATAGCAATTCGGCGCAGTCGACCACTTCTCTACTGACCGGCCACAAATTCCTCGAGGTCCGGCCGTTACGTTCAAAAAAAAAAAATTCCGTTATCCTCATTCTCATCTACAAGAATAAAAAATAATAATAACGATAATCGCCATCTTGTCGAACGATTACGTTCTCTTGACACGGATACAACTCGAATGCCGTGGCCGAACCATTTTTTTTTTTTTTTTTTTTTTTTATTGACGTCTTTGATCTTCTTGTTTCTTATGTTTGCCATCACGTGTGTGAACACAGCCATTGTCGGCGAGACGGAACGAGCACGAACGCTGCCGAAAACAGATCAAAGAGACGTGGCATCGCGAGCTGAAACGCATGCAGGAATCAGTCGGCAACTTGCGCAAGGCCAAGGCGCTCTACGTCCAGCGGCAGCAAGAGTGGGAGCGGGCCAAGGAGGCAGCACAAAGAGCCGAAAACGCGGCAGAGTCTTCCACAGAGCAGGCCTCCAAGCTGGACAAGAGGAAGAAAACGGAAGAGGATGCCCTCCAAAAGGTAAACCCGACACATTTACATATTTTCAATTCCCTTTTTTTTTTTTTTTTTTTTTATTATTTATTTATTCTGCTTGCGTTTGGGGTTCCGTGTCACGTGTGGCTTTGAATTCCTGCGTGTTGCCTTGCTTCACGCAGATCATTTCACGGGCTTTTGCTTTTGCCAAAAACGCAAACACACGCACACCAACACACTACGTCGAGCGTGAAGTTATGACCATCATTTCTTTTTTTTTGCCTCTTTGCTTCGCCCACACGTTCTGAAGTCACACTATGTCGCCAATATTTACCACAAGAGTAACCACCATTTCCTGCCTTTAAAAACAAAACAAAAAAAAAAAATACGATTTGTACTTTTAAACAGTTATGGTTCTTTATTTTGCTTTCGTACGTTTGATTCAATATTTACGAGAAATCCGAACGTTTCATTTGGCGTACTAGTTTTGTTTTTCATAACATTGAGGTGAGGGGGTCAGCGGACGTCCGGGTTAGCTGTTTAGTATCCACCCTCGTCTTGTTAGACTTGTCAAAGTCACCATAGATCAGCAAAGATGTAGTGTGTCTTTGATGGGACGTAGATTAATAACTGTTTTGACGAAAGCTATTTCAATATCACCATGATTCGTTCTAGGTAAAAACGATTTTGGTTTAATTGTTAATGTTGTTTGGTAATTGCATTTCGATTGAGTGTTACCAACCGGCTCTTTCGTATTTTAATGCCTTTTGCTTGTTGTTTCGTTTGTTTTTTTTTTTGTTTGTTTTTGTTAACCTCATGGTGTGTAGGCAATGGAAGCTGAGACCACTTACAAGGCCAGCGTCTGCGAGGCGAACGAGAGGCACGGCCAGTTGTTGCGCGTCAAAAGTCAAGTGCTGCAGCAGGTTCGCGAATTGATGCTGCAGTGTGATCAGACCATGAAGGCGGTCACTGTTTCTTATTTCCAACTTCAACACACTGTTTCCGCTCCTGCACCTGTTCAGGTAAACTCATTGCTGTCTCATGTTTGGGGAATCTTGTCAACCTAATGCTTCTGTGCAGTTTCAGACTTTGTGCGAAAGCAGCAGATTGTACGAGCCTGGCTCGCAGTACATGGAATTCATCAGGAGGATGCCTCTACCCAGCAAACCCAGTCGTGACAGCACCCCGACAGCCACGACAGGAAGCCCAAGTGGCACGTCCCCAGGTCCCTACACTTTTGAACCTTACTCTGAAGAGTCCACTGTGTCAGAAAAGGAGAGAAAGTCGAACGGCTCGCTCAGTGCAGACCTCAACGAAAGTGCCGGTACAGTATTGCTTAACAAAAAGATGCTCATTAAAATGTGCACTTTCCCTTGGCGCGTTGCAAGTGACTCACGAGCCTTCGTCTCCAGGAAAGGAAAGAGTCCAAAGTGGAGGTCCAATGAAAGCGTGGAGCGCCTCGGCCGTGTCGGGTGGCCAGTCCACCGGCAATGTCGTCACCCAGGTCAGCAGCGACACGGAAAGTGTCGAATCGAGTCCCAGTGCCAAGAGCCGGGAAACTTCGCCTACCGCCAGCCCCATGATGCCCGCAAGGCGACTCGTGCCCGCCTCTTCCGGTGACGAACTCGAAAATGAACCTGACCCAGAAGTGGACGCCACCTACATGGGCTACACCGCCACCCGACGTCATTGCATGTCCAAAGCGGCCGTCACGCATACTTTTCGCAAACTCAAGACACCGTCTCGGTGCCGCGAATGCGATTCGTACGTCTATTTCCAGGGTGCCGAATGCATCGAGGTAGAAACACAATTTGAATAGATCGTTCATATATGTCAGTGGGCTTTTGTTTGTTCTTATTTTAACCTCAATTTTCCTTGTGATTCCAGTGCGGGCTCGGCTGCCACAAGAAATGTCTAGAAAGTTTGACGATCCAATGCGGCCACAAGCGGCTGCCGCGCAAAATGACCACCTTTGGCGTCGATTTGAGCCAGCATCTGGCCGAGACCGGCACGCAAGTGCCGCATCTGTTGGCCAAATGCATCAACGAGATCGACACACGAGGCATCCAGATAAAAGTATGCACCTAAAAAAAAACTTGCCTTTCTTTCTGTCAAAACGTCAAGGAATTGACCTCGTTCGTCTTAACAATGATTTTTCATTTCTTTTAAGGGACTGTATCGAGTGTCTGGCGTCAAGTCCAAAGTGGAAAAACTGTGCCAGTCGTTTGAGAACGGGGCCGATCTTGTCGATCTGACGGACATTCACCCGAACGTCGTGGCCAACGTGTTGAAACTCTATTTGCGCCAGTTGCCGGAGCCGCTGCTGACGTCGCGACTCTATCCGGACTTTATCCGTGTGGCTCGAGAGTGGACGTGCCCGTCGGCGGACGCGACGGCTCCCGGTTTCGAGGAGCTCAACGAGCTGGTGCACAAACTGCCCCGGCACCACTACGCCACGCTGGCCTTTTTGATGCACCACCTGAAACGGGTGGCGGGCGAGCAGGAGGCGAACAACATGCCGGCGTCCAACCTGGGCATCGTCTTTGGTCCGACGCTGCTGCGGACGTCGGAGGGCTCGGCGACTCTCTCCTCTCTCGTCGACACGGTGCACCAGACCAAAGTGATCGAACTGCTCATCGAACACGCCGACGCCATTTTCGGACCGCCGGATCCGACCACGTCCCTGATGACGGCGGCCATGGCTGCTGCTTTGCCCGGCAGCAGTCCAGCTCACCGCTCCGCTCAATCGCCCAAAGTGGAACCGGAAACGACGACGACTTCTTCTTCTTCTATTTCCTCGTCCACGTCCACATCGACGTCGTTGCTGTCCAAAGTGCCCGTCGTCCGCTCCATCTCCTTTCTGGAGAAACACCGCTCAAAATCGCGAGACGCCGCCGATCGCGACCACGCGGCCGGCAACGCGGCCATCATTTCGACGCCGGCCGATCGGCGCAGTCAACACGTTGGAGAACTGCGCGAGGAAGTCCTCTTGCCCGGCTTCGTGGCAGACAAAACGCCCAACAATTCACTAGACATCGACCCCCTGTCGGGTAATTTGCGCAATTTGTTTCTTTGTTTGTTTTTTTTTATCTACACCATCATCTTTCGGCCATTTATTCTTTTATTTTGATGGGAAAGAATCACAAGTGCATTTAATTATTCGGTGCAGCCCAACGGGTTTCGACTCGTGTAACAATCTCGACTAACGGATGTTTTTGTTCAATTAGTCGTTCACGTTATCGGACCGCAAAGGTCCAACGGTTCGCCACATTGTAAAAATCGAAAGATTTTGTTACTTGGCCGTTTTTCTGAGCATTGTTATTACTGTTTATTGGTTTTTCTTGTACTAACCCTCGCCCGTTAACTGCGAAATTGTGGTTGTTTTTTTTTTTTTCTTTTTCGATTGAGGTCGAATTCGTGAAAAAAAAACAATAGCCACGCCCTTTTTACCGTAAAATCCGCCCTGCCGGACGAACGATGTCCGGAAAAAAAAAAAACGTTGTTGAAAAAAGGAACATTTTCATTTTGTGTTTCGACAGAGGAAGGCTTACTCGGAGCGGCTTCAGACGACGACTTACCCGACTTCCTGCTGCCGGACGATTCGAGCAAGACACGCAAACTGCCCGGCTACCTGAGAAGCGGCTCTGCCCCCAAAATCTTCAAAAGTTCGCTCAAAGATTATCACGGCCTGGAAGGAGTAAATTGCAATTGTTTCTATTTTCAATTGATTTTCGATTTCTAATTTTAAATTCCTAAATTGCCAGGTGGATTTGAACTTGCTGAGTAGCCAAGATCAAGAAGCGCATCCCGTCACGCCCACTGGCCGAGCAAAGAAATCCATCACGGACTCGATCGCAATGACCACTGGCCAACTATCCGAGGCAGATACAATGGGCAGTCATTCGTCTGGAGTTCGGGCTTCGTCACTGGTGAAAACTTGACCAACTTAAAATTTTCAATTTCGTGATTATTAAATTTTTTGCTTTTCCAGGTGAAAACAAGTGGCGTCAATCCGTTCATGGACAGTTCCATCGATTCGGATCACAGCTGGGAGTCGCATTCGACCGGATCGAGTGGGCGTGGTACTCAGCACAGCGACCAAGGGTCTTTGGGCTCGGCCCAGCGAGCTGTACTCTTGCCCGGCAGTCACGACGAAACGGACGGTAAAGCAAATGGTGGCTTTCTTGTTTTCCCAAGATTTAGTTTGTTTTCAACGCTTGTGCCTCGCAGGTCGGTTGGACATGTCGTTCACGTCGGTATCGAGTCACCGCGTATCGCAATGCGACGAGAATCGAGTCAAAATTCAAGTCCCGTCGGCCGCCTCGTGCCCCAATTGGAATCAAGCCACCAACTGTTGCGGGCCGGCTTCAATCGCATCCGTCGAGTCATCGTCCTCTTCGTCATCGTCATCGTCGTCCTCGAGAGGTGTCGTCACGGTGCTGGAAGGACCTCAAAGCGGCACTACCCTGGTGGAATCGCTGTCCGGCGAACCCAATGTCAAGGTGAGAGGTTCACTTCGTGCCTCTTTCACGCACACACAAATCGCTAAAGCACCGCTTTGAAATATCTTTACCTTTCAACACACCTTCCTCCTTGACTGCAACTAACTCAACTCAAACACACTCTTATTAAAACCCCATTTTGCAACCTCCTAAACTAATCCAAAAGAAAAAAAAAAGTGTGGTAGCGTGTAGCCGCTCAGTAACTGCTATAGCATCTTTGGGGTGGTTAATGAAAATTCAGGTTCAAGGTGGACACGTTTGATTGATTAATAACAGAGTGTGCTGATGATGGGTGGAGGACGGTGCACTTCTACTACTAATATGGCTGGCGGTGCAGCGGCGGCTCTGGTGGTCTCGGATCTGGCGGCCGTTCCGTTCGGACTCACTCACGAATTTGCTCACGTCTTCGGCAGGTCGTCGGTCGTCAAGAGCGTCTCCACAACCACAACAACCTACAGTTCTTCGGCGTCGACGACGATGACGACGACGCTGGAAAGCACCAGCAGCAGTAGTAGTAGCAGCAGCAGCGGCACCAGTCCCAGCAGCGTCAAGAGGGCCGGCGAACGTGTTCCAAGATTCGTCTGAAACGGACATTTTAAAAAACAAAATCTATTTAAACAAAACAAAAAAAAAACACAATCGCTTTGAATGTTATTGTTGTTGCAATTCTTTTCTTCGTTGTTATAGCTATGGATTTATAAAAAACAAAAAAAACAACATAGACATTGTACTTACTGCTACCCAGTACCCACCCTCCCTTGCTACGAGAGAAAGAACGTTAACAATCAGTGTTCCTTTTATTTGAAAATAATATTTTTGTTTTGTTTTATTTGGTATTCTCCGTCATCTCTTTCTTGTTAAACGAACCGTTTTGTTTATTCGTGAAAAGATGTGAAACACTTGGAGACACTCTTTTTAAAGCTGTCATCTTTTCGTTGCAGAAACCCATTTTTCAATTATTATCATTGAAACAATTGAATTCGCCGTAGAAAAAGAATCACATTCCAAAAACACCAAAATTGTTTTTTTGTTTTTTTTCTGTTTCCTTTCTCTTCTCTTTAAAAAAAGAAAAATGCGTGTTTTTATCGATGATGTGCACAATCAACGACCTGTCATTTGTTGTTGTCCTCTGAAATTGTCCAACGAGTCTACAATCGTTTGTATTTTGAATGTCGATTTAAAAAAAAAGTCACATTTTTTACGTCGACAAAAATAACAGAATTTTGAAGGGAATTTTGTCATTAACAGTAACGTTGTGTTGTGCGTTACTATTATTCACGTTCTTGTTTAGGAGCTGGCCAGTGTATATTGTTTCATACATTCATACAGTATATATATATATATATATATATATATACAAACAAACTTCTATATATATATATATATAATATTTCGCTACTGCCATTGCGATTCGAAATGTTGATCGAAATGATGTGTCTCGTCAATGTTGTTTATTGGGATTTATGTTTATTATAATATTATTATTAACACAGTCTATGGTCGACCCATCCGTTTTCAGCCCCGCGCACAACCAAACCCAAAAGACCCCCGTATCTACCCTTACCAGACGCACCGTCACCCTTCTCACCAAACCGTACCCATACGTACGTCGTGATTGATACCCTTTCATCTGTATAGTTGAACAGAGGGCGTTCATTCTCTGTAAATCTATTGAAAATACAATCTTGATCATTTATTGGTCTTCTTTCATAGTCCGTGCAAGGTGTTGAATTTACGAGTAAGTTTCGAATAAACCGCCAAAATGTTCGTCCGCCATTGAAGCATTGGCGCGCGTCGTCTGCTTTTCCATGCTCATTAATCATTCATGCGTAAACAAGTGATCTTGGTAGTTCTCTCACGTTGAATCCCTTTTTTCAAAGTAATTGAATCCGTAAGTTGCCTTTTGTTGGAAAGAATGACGGCATTATGAAACTAGACTGCATTAAATTGTCCTTCAATCTACAATTCGCTGGTATGTCATTAAATGATAAAAATTATCATTCAAGGGAGTTAACGATGTTGATTGAAATTCCGTACAGCCTATTGACGTTAACAACCTCAATTGAAACCGTCAAAGAATGGACGAGAATAACATGAAGAATGAGGACAACGTGTCCAGAGAGCAATCTTGCTTTGCTCTGGATGAGGGTTCTGCTACGGAAAGCGAACAAACTTGCACAAGTGGCTCTAGCTCATCTGCCTCCAGCCCAATGCCAGTGGAAGATTTAGGACCTGTATTTGATGTCAAGGGCATTCGTGCCACTGCAGACTCGTTGGTTTTGACGTTTCGCATCTCGAGAATTGATGACCCGGAAATCAGAGATTCCTGGTGGGAGGTAACGAGAAGTTACGAAGAATTTGAAGCCTTCAATCGGTTGCTGGTGGATTGCCAAAAGTTTGGTGGCATGATATATCCCCCTTTACCCCCACCATTGACATCCAAGTATGAAGACAATTTTGCCGAAGCTCCCATCATTCATCGAAAACAAATTGAAAGGTGCTTTCTATTTCTTTGTGTCATTAAAACCACAGAGTCAAAACTAACAAAACATCTTCTTCCAGGTACTTGCAAATGGTTGCTTTGCATCCCACGTTAGGCAGGTCTCAAGCCTTAGCCGATTTTCTGTCCCCAACCTATGTGATAACAGAAAAATCGGGTCGTAAAGGGCTTTTCGCTAAGCTTGCCGAGAGTTTTACCGGATCTTCCCAGCCGGCTAAAGTGCCTCTTCGAGATATTGAAGAGTTTTTTCAAAACGAGCGTGATTGGTCGGCCAACTACTCGATTCATCTTAAAACCACGTTGAATGCCGTACTGACCGTCATTCATTCGGAAAAAAGTAATAAAAATTCATGTTGATGAGAAACTGGATCATGTCTGCATTTCCATTTTGCGGTTTCTTTTCTTTTTTCAAATTAGAAATCATCGGCCAACTGAAACACCTGTGCACAGCTCTATCGATGAATGCCCCGAGTTCGTACCAGCAGGAAACGAGCCGCATCCATCATCAACTGCATTCCAAAATGGCAGATTCGTTTCTCAGCATACAGGTATTATTGTTTATTACGAATAGAAAAGCAAAATTCGGTCATTTGACGTTTCTCTTTTCTCTTGTTTTCCTTCTGTCCCCACGCTGACGCCCCAGGATTTGACAGAAGACGGGCTGCAGCGTGGCTTGTGCGATTTCTATTGCATTTGGGACCTGTACCACCAGTATTTGGCCAACGAGCAGCTGATGCTCAACCGACGGACCGCGTTGCTCGTCAACTACGAAAACGCCAACCGCAACTGGGATAAGGCCAAAGCCCATAAAAGAGACGAGGTACTGTCATTTCTCTTGTTTCTTTTCACCTTGTCTCGTCATTTCTCATCCTTGTGACAACTGCGTATGACCGTCTCGGCGAGCCGCACGCTCGTGACTCTCAATAAGATCTCGCGTCTTCTCCTACGTCATTTCCGTGCCATTTGGTACAGCGTAATTTTTCCTCGTATCTCCGTTAGCTCGACGTTAACGTGCATGAATGTTTTTCGCTACAACGACACGAGCCCGCACGATTTGAAAAGGATTTCCCGTTTTATGTTATGGAACATCACTTTCCTCCATTTTTCCCTATGACACAACGGGGAGGGAAAGATTTTTTTTCTTATGAAAAAATGCCGTTTTGAATTCTTTCTTTTTGTTTTTCGACTCAAAATCGTTTACTCCCTGACGGAAAAAAAAACGAGCGTCATCAACCATGTGTTCATTCGTAAAAGTCATTTGTAAAAAATCCCTTTTTGCAGAGAGAGAGTGTAAAAGCAAAAAGAAAAATTCTTTCGGTCTTATTCCTCACGAATTTTTCCCCGGCGGGAGTTTTAAAAAAAAAACAGAATAACGGATCATCACCACCACCACTTGTGTGCATCATTGGCGTGGAACCGTCAGCTGCAGCTCCTGCGGCTTTGGCACCGGCTTTTAGGTTATCAACCCTCTTTCCCCTTCTCTTAGTTACGTCCGTTGCAATAACAACAACAGCATGCCATAGGTGGTTGTTATCTGCTTCTCTCATTTTTTTTTTTCTTTCTTGTCTTCATCTTTATGGAAATAGATGTAGCCGAGCTGTTGCTCTGACTTGTCGAAAATGCCCGAGAATAGCAGGATGTTTACCGTTACGCTTCTCCAGCTTCCAATTCGAACACAACGACAGCCTCGAATGTTATCGCGTTAGTCATTTCCCATTTTTTTTTTTTTTTTTAATGAAAACGAGGTCTTGGTTGGTTGAATTTTTTTTTATTAAATCCAAATTTCGCGCTCAGGGTTGTGAAAAAAAAAAATTCAAGTGCATTGGCATCGTGTGAATTTCAAACACCTTGTTGGATGTTACGTGTGTAGCCGACGGAAGTCCCGGAAGTACCATGAAAGTGTACGTCGTAAGAAAAAGGGGACGTTGTCTTTCGTGAGACTTTCATTTTCTTTACTACCCCCCCCCCCCCCCCCCTGTACCAGCTATTCAACAAATTTGTAGAGAGCCATTTTTTTGTTGTTTCTTAATGAAATCTGGAAATAATTTGTCGGGTAGAGAAAGGGTGGGGGGGACTGACCAGATGTTGTAATGATTCCGTATTAGAGAAGGAAGCGAAACGTTTAGTGGGTGTCTGCAAATGGTCGTTGCACTGATGCAGCGGGAATCATCGTCGGGAAAAAGCGACGGTGAATTTCATTCGACATTTCCCACCGACGTTCTTTTTAACGTTTGTGTTTATTTTTGCTCCGTTGATTGGAGCCCCTCCATCAGACGACCAGCGCCTATGAGAAGCGCAAACGATTTGCGATGAATTGACGTGAGAAATCAAACGGTTTCTCCCAATAACGCCCGTCATTAAAAATGTTGATTGTCGCAGTAAACTGTCATTGGCAGCAGATGGTCCACCAATTTCTTATTGAAGATGATTCAATTCATTTTTAAAGAAAAACATTTCCCTTTTTAAATAGAAATCAAGACAAAAAAAAAAAAGGAGAGAGCAAACTGATGGCAATCGAGTCCGTCATGATCGTTTCTATTTTTATTGTTTAAAACAGAAAATCTTGGAAATTAGAACAAATCGAGAACGAAGATTGTTTATTTTTTTTTCGAAAGGTAGAAAGGTGTTTTCTTTTATCACAATAGATTGTAAGAGGGTGGAAGGGGGGGTCGTTGGTCTTTTTTTTTTTTTTTTTTTTTTATTCCATCTCGTCACGGCCGGCAGAGTGTTTCTCATCGGGAAGGTTGTACTACTTCCTCCTCCATGCCTCGAGGAAGAGGAGGAGCAATGAGGTCTTTTGCCCGACCGCACTGATTCCAAACGCATTTCTATCTCGCGGCGCTCTCTCTTTCTCTCGTACGCGTCCATCCCTCGCCTCTCTCATAGTCCCGTTGGTCTTTCGGGTCTGGCCGTACAGACCGTCCGTTTCTTTTTTTCCGATGAAGTTGCACCGGCTGTGCAAAGGAAAACACCTTAAGGGCGGAAGAGAAAAAAAGAAGAAGAATCACAGTGTGCGTTAGCGACGTGGAACAATCTTGCCCACACGCTGGACGCTACTTTTCAAAGACATTGGCCGGCAACTGATCGGTCAGACTCAGAAGGTCCTCGAGCGTCCGCCAGTGAAGTTCTTCTCCCCCGTTTGAAATTCTTTTCTTCAATTTTTGTTTTGTTTGTGATTCATTGGTCTTTAAAGAGAACAACACAAACAAAAGTGGACGAACATTAGTTTCGAATTTCGCGCTGTGGATAATGTCTTGAAAATCTTCAATGTTAGTCAAACGTTTAGCCTACACCCAAGTGAACATGTTGAGTGCGCTCGTAGTACTTTTAATGGCCGCCGGAACGGCCGTGGCCGTTGAGAACGCGGACAAAGTGGTGACCGATCGTGCCGAAAAGGCCATTTTTACGATCCGCGTCGATCAGAAAGGCTCTTCCTACATCATCCATCCGGATTTGAGCCGACTGGAAGCCGAGGCTTTGCTCTCCGCTTCGCGCACCAACAACACGTCCTTCTTTTACAACGTGACCGGATTGGCCGCCGATGGCGTCGAAGAGGCCCGTTCGGCCCCCAACTATCAGACGACGGCCAGCGCTAAATTGTTGGAAACGCTTTTGAATAACATTAAAACTTCGACGCCATCTTTGGTGCCGGTACCGGATCAAGCGACGGCCCGTCACGACACGGAGTGGGTGGTGCACAGTGGCGACGCTATTAGCGTCGAAGACGTGACGCACAAAGTGTTCCACGCGGCCACCAATCGCGTTTCGGGCCAGCAACATCATCACCATCATCCGCTTTTGGCCGCCATGCCGTTGGCTCACAAACCGGAACAGTTGATTCCGTCGTCGTTGGTCAAAGCTCGGCCACCTGTCGTTCGATTGCCGACGGCCGTTCATAGCGCCGCCGCGCCCAACAACAGGATCATCGATAAGAGAATAGGGGCACCGCTTCCGGCTAGAGGGCAAACTTCGGCTCCGCGTCCGGCCCGTCCCGTGCCGACCAACGCGCCAACAACAACGACAACGAGGAGAACAACAACTCCGTCGACTACGACGACGATGAAGCGTCCGGATGATTCCAATTTGAGGTCGATTAATAATCCGCCGGAAGAAGAACAAGATTTCTACGACGAAGAGTACGAAGAGTACGACGAGGAAGTAACGCAGACGACGCAGAAGACGACCAGCACGAAACAGTCCACCGTTCCGTCCACTTCCGTCTCGACTAAGAAAGCCATCATCGTCAGCCTTCCGGTCCGTCCTTCCGCCTCAACGACGGAGAAGGGCTCGCCAATCGGAATGGCTTACATGCCGCTAAGTTCGGTGGTAACTAACAAGAACGGCATACTCACGCTGGCTAAATTGAACACGACCATCCCGCCACTGACGACGTGGAGGCTTCCGGAGTACACGGTCAAGACGGGCGGCAATTCCCTGGGCGGAAATAGCGTCAACAGCAGCAGTTTAGTGACCAAAACGGAACCGATGTCGGCTTCTTTGTCCACCACCAAACCAACGACGACGACTAGACCTACCCCGACGTCGACTAAGCCAACCACGACGTCCGTTAAACCGACGACGACAACGAAAGCGGAAGCGTTTGATCTGGCGGATTTTTTCGCCCGCGTGGCTGGAGATGCCAGCGAACTGTTGATGGAACCTTCCATTCCGGCGGCCAACACGAAACCTGTTGGCGAGGGCTCCATTTTGAGTAGCCTGTTCTCGTCGGCCGAACGCAGACGCAAAGAGGAGGGCGAAGGACGGCCCAATTCGGCCCGTCCGTCGGGCAATTTGAATCCGCCGCCACCGCAGCGCAGCGGCAGCGTTCACAACTTGAACAGGCCCGGCTTGTTTTCGGCTTTTAACGCGCCGCCGCCGGATCAGGCGGAGTCGACGCGAGGCGATGAACGATCGCGAGCAAAGAACGCGCATCATCACCGCCAACAGCATCCGATAGCTACCGGTGGATTCCGGCCCATGGAACACGGCCAGTTTCGCGGAAAGGACGACGTCGGCCACCACACGGTACCCAACACGGACGCGCTCATTCCTCTGTACTCGACTCCGGATGATCCGGCCGTCTCTGGAATCGCCCACGTGACGGAACAGCCCGGCGAGGTGGACGTCATTACGGCCCCTTCGCAATGGAATCTCATTGTCAAATCGAGCCTGACGTCGACGTCGGATAAGATCAAATCGGTGCCCAACATTCCCGTTCCGGCCGGATCGCTATCGCATCGCCACGGCTACATCATCGATCAGATGGAGTCGTCGGAAGGCTCGGAATCCTTGGCCGCTCGGCCGGAATCGATGATTGCAAGTGACGGCCTTATGCAGCATCAGGATTCGCCTTCCAGGCTGGGCGTGGCTATCGATTACGACGAGCATTCTCACTTTGCTTCAGACGCCGGATTGAAACCGCATCTGAAGGCCACTGCAGCTCCTTCGTCCGAGTACGTCTCTTACGAAGACTACGAAGATTACGCGGAAGAGCCGGTCGCGGAACCCGTGCCCAATCGAACGTGCGCCGCTTCTTCTTCTTCTTCTTCTTCTTTCGATCGGCGGAAACTTGCCGTTCCGGAATCGAATCCGCTTCCTTCGCCATCACCATCCCCATCGCCTAAACTGCCTCCGTTCCCGTACGGCCTCTTTAATCTGGGCGATTTAGAAGAGGAAGCATCTCCGGCGGCGGCCGGAGCGTCCAGCTCGGAGGAAATGGAAGGTTTCGGCGCCGCCTTTCCGGAATTGATCAGCAATTCGGTCCGGCGATTGGGGGTGCCGACGTCGCGCCCCGCCGATCCAACCGAAGCCGACGAACCGCACCGACATCATTTAGATGTGGAAGAAAAGCGGCCGGAAGTGTTCCAGTCGGAGCAGGCCATCGACGCGTATGACAAGAAATTCCGCACCGTCGAAGTGGACGCCGATCTGCCCGTCAACACGACCACCATCCCGCACGACTCGGGCGCCGTCCACGGCGCGGCCGGCAGCGGCGAACTGAGCGGAGCCGCCCTGACCTACATCCTGATCGGCACTTTTGGCGGATTGAGTTTGCTCTTCCTCTGCGCCGTGGGAATCACCATCCGCTGCCGGAAGAGGCGTTTCATGTTCAGCACGTTCGCGACGTCGATGATGAGGCGTCGCGACGCCGACGACGAAGAGAGCCAATCGGGTAGCCCCAACGCGTTGACGGGTCGCCGCTTGGCCAATCAGCAGCTGGCCAGCGGCACGGCCGGCAAGGGCGAGGTGGCCGGCGAGGCGGCCACCCACAAACTCGGATCCTGGTTCACCGGACGCAATTCCGTCAGCAGTTTGCACGGCGGGTCGCAGGTCAGCCGCGGGACTCGCAAGTTACGCGCCGAAGTGGCCCTGCCCCGAACCACGCCCAACACGCCGAGCGGCAAAGCTTCCGCCGGAGGCAAAACGGTCACCACCCGGGCCTATTTCACCGACGGACGAACCGGTTCGACCCGCGATCTGATTACCACCAACTCGTCCACGGCCGGCGGGTCGTCGGACTCGTCCGGGGCGGAATCCCCCGAAATCCCCGGGGCCGAATCGCCCCGCGCCCCGCACCGCAATTCGTGGCTGCACACGTCCTACTCGATGAAGGACCGCGGCAACAGCCTGTCGGAATTGCGTGACTCTTCCTACTATTGCCTGACGCACGATCACGCGGACGCGGCCTCGTCGGACGGCGAAAGGCCGCGCTCGACTAGCGCCACGGTGCGCTCGCCGCTGCACCACTTTCGGTCGACGGAAGGCTTGGATTCGATCGAATCCATCCCGCCGGATCTGCCTCCGAAACAGCGACAGCAGCGCTTTTCCATGGGCGATTCCATGTCGGGCGTCGATCCCATGGGCTCCCACTTGACCATCCAGACGGAAGCGTCCGTCGCTAGCAATTGGGGCTCCGTCGAGGATAGGCTCATTTGAATACGCATTTCACTTCCGTTTGTTATTTAGTTCTGCCCCCCCCCCCCATTTTATTTTTATTTTTAATTCCTCCGGAATTCCGTCGATATACGTTGCGTATTTTGTTTTGATTGTTTTTTGTTTCTACTCAATTTTTTAAAGCCCGTTTCGGGGTTCCATGACAGGTTGTCACCCATGGCAACCAACACAAGGGCTTTTTACGTTTTGTTTTGTTTGTTTTTTTTTAGTTTTCCTATGTTTTTTGTTTGACAATTGTCGAGGAGAACAGGTGTGTGGCTTCCGGTGGCGGACTTTTGTTTTCACCTTTCATTTCCACGAGTAACACTTTCAAGTTTTTGACATTCCGGTTTTGTTACACTTGCAGTGGATTTCAAATAGGAAATGATCGATGCTGTCGTGTATTGTTTTCAAAGCCGATCAATATGTTTGGATCGCACTTTTTTTTTTCGAAAGGCGTGTTGTCAGATCACGCCCATTCCTATGAGACTCCGCTTTGCGTGTCACGCTCTCCGTTGCGCTGAACTTTTTTTTTTTTTTTTTGCAATCGGTTGAGTTGGGTTTATCCACGAAAAACAAGAACAACAACATGAAAATACATTTCGTTTTACCAAAGTGACGTTTGCCAATGTGATTGATGTTTGCAATTCTGTTTTCGATTCAATAGGCGGAAGTGGCTAAAAAAGCGGCCGAAACGGCGTTTGAGGAATGTTCCGACGTGGCCCGTCACGAAGTAAGTCCAGACAATTTCATTAATTTTTTTGATTTGCATTTTATTTTATTTTATTTTTTTAACCGGTTATAATGCGCTCGATAAAAGTCATTGGCCTTGTCCATCTGGACACTACGAATACGATGGGCCCACCTTTGTCCAACGTAGGCCCGCCCCGTTCCATGCGAATCCCAAATAACGACGTTAGATTAACTTTTGGCGCAATCGATTTGGCACAAAAAAGGGGAGAGAAGAATTGATGTTTAACCTTGTGGAACTTGAATCGATTGTGATGGCACGAGACGAGCAGAGTTCCTATTCTTCCGTACTTGTCCTTTGTTGATTCCAGCCGACATTGTGCGTCACGTTGTACCAATTCGTTCACGCATTTTTTTCTTTTTTTTTTTGGGGGGGGGGGGGAGGTGTTGATAGTAAAGACGTATTAGAGCAGACCTTGTAGTTTTCTAACGTTTTAGACGTGGCCGTTGCTTTCAATCGAGTCAATTGCTCTTGTCGTAAACATCTGTCGTGTTGGCATCTGTTCCACGTAGCCGAAGGCCAACATCCTCTGCCAACCAAATTCTTTTTTACGAATTGTTTTTCTTATCCATCTGTTCATTTTATTATTATTTTTTAAAAATGGGGGAACTGGCCCACCACATTTGCAAGTTCGTGGAAATTAGTGGGCGTGTCCTCATTGCGTCATTTGCGCTCAAACAATTGCTTTGCGTGGGTGTGTGTTGTTTCATGAAAGAGGTGGATGATATGAAATGATGGTCTCAATTTCAACGTTGTTGAACGTCCATGTAGATCAAGGCTTTTCAAAAGCAGCGGGTCCAAGAAATGCGCCTGAACCTGACACAGTTGGCGAGAAGCGAATTGGCTCGAGCGCGCTCCATACGCGCCTCCCTACAGCGAGCGCTGGATCAAGCTCGCCTCTTTCCAGTTCCAGATGACCCGCATCTTTCCTCTTTCTATTCGTAAAAACTCGTCATCCAGACGCGGAGGAAAACAAAACATTCCAGCGAGCCAACCATGCATTCCACGACACCTAATTATCTGTGGAATTTTATTTGGAGTTTTCTTTTTTTTTTTAATATTATTTTCTAATCAATTTCTAATCGTCATTTTTTTTTTTTTAATTTGTCCCTTACGTTTTTCTTTTATAGTCGCTCTGATCCAAAAATGATTTTGTTCGTTATATAGTCATGTTCCAGCGCCAAACAATCTGTCCGCTACCGTCATTTCTAAATCGCTGTCCCTCTCCTCCGGACAAATATTTCTAGTAAGTTATGCCCGTATCTAACTTAATAATAATAATAAAGCATTTTAAAATTCCCGCCTTTAAATTTCAAATCCCCAGTTTTTAGGTGTGCACAAAAATTTGAAACGTTTGCGCTTTCATTCTCTTTCTCTTATCGGCGTTTAACGTTTAAAAACGCACGTAACAGATGGCGGATTTATTTTGGAAATAGGCGCGTGATGGCCGTGAAAAAAAAAAAAAAAAACGTCCAAATGTAAACGTTTAATGACGACCGACGTCGGTCCGACAGCGCGCCACACACACAGAGCGTCGGGTCACAGCGCCATTAACGGATGGCTGTAATTCCTGTTGATTCTATATTTAACACGGATGACGCACTCGCATAGAGTGGGTGGATTGTGGATTTCAAAAAGAAAAGCCCAAGCGAACGATGGCAAAAAAAAAAAAAGAAAGAATTGTATACGTAAAAGGGGAGGGGGGGTTGCAATCCGGAATTGGTTGGTTTCTCTTGTGTACACGTTGGGTGTAGTTTTGTTTTGGGCACGGCCCGCGAATCGTTGCGCTGCGCAGGCGTTTGATATTTCATACCCGACAGAGTACGTACAGCACGCCCCAACTCTTTTTTCGTTTTTTTTTATTTATTTTTTGGCGTTCAATTCAAAGTAGCTGCTGCCGTTCTTTGCGTGAAAACAGACAGGACGGATCACTTTGGTCGTCAGTCTGGTAGCCAAGGCTGTCCCGTGCAGGACGATCCTTCCGCTGTTGCCATTCTCATTTATTCCCTGTTTTATTTTGTTTGTTTTTGGAACGGTACATTTTGCAAGCGGAAGTGAATTGAAGAAAGGTGTTCAATTGAATCAAGGGCAATTTAGGCTAATAATTATTGTAAAAAAAATGCCGTCGACGAGTTGGCGTTCGCATTTCCTTCCGTCGTGCAGTGTGGCCGAACTTCAGGACATTGCCGACGGCTTGTCGGGATTTGTGCTACCGACTGAACCGGCAAACGAAGTCTATCCGGGAGTTCTCCTCGGCGATGCGTGAGTTTCATTTTTCTTTTTCTTTTTTTTTTTTCCCGTCTTTACCGTTTCAAGCTGGGCCATTTTGGATTTCCGTTTGAAATGATTAAACATTTTTAACAATGGGCTGAAATTGTTTGTTTTTTTTTCTTGTCTAGACCGACGGCGCTATCAACGTACAAACTGAATCAACTCGGCGTGACTCACGTCGTCAACGTGGCCCAAGCACCGACCATCTCCATGTACCCACCGTCTGATACTTTCAAACATTCCAAATGGCAAGACTGGGGAGCTGTCGGTGGATTCGTCCGCACATCCGAGGTGTTTTTTTTTTTCTTATTATTATTAAATAATAATTATTTAGTTTGAATCATTTGAAATTGAAAAATGTTTTTTTATTATTTGTTTATAAGGCTTACTACAAGCACGTCGGCATGGAATTCCTGGGAATTCCGGCCTACGACACCATCACTTTTAATTTATCCAGATATTTCTACGAAGCCGCCTGCTTCATCGACGAAGCTCTCGCATCCGGAGGTATGTCCTTTGATTTTATTTTTATTTTTAAATCAGAATTCCGGAATAATTCGTTTGAAACTTTGGGTCGTCATTAGGTACCGTTTTGGTTCACTGTCACGCGGGAATCTCCCGCAGCGCTACCATCGTTGCCGCTTTCCTCATGATCAAGCGTGGCATGACGGCCCAGGAAGCCATCAGAGTCATCAGGTTAGACAACTTCTGTTTATTTTCATCATTTTTCTTTGGATTTATTTAATGGGGATGCGGATTCCGACCCAATCGTTTCATGTTCTCCGGGAGTAAAGGGGAGGGGGGTCTTCCGTTTCGCTGAGGGCCTTGATCTTAAAATAGAAATGGAGCATCGTTAACATCTTCTTTTCTTTTCTCTTTCTCTTAAAAAACAAACAAACAACAAATGTGTGTGAAAACACAGGTCCCGGCGCTCGATCCGTCCCAACAGCGGATTCTTGCAGCAGTTGTGCGACCTCAACGAGAACTTGCTGGGCGAGAGAAGGCGGGCCAGGGCTGATTTGGCCGCTAGAAATGGTGGCACCTCGGTCGCTGTCCTTTGATTTCTTCCCTTCTGTTTTCGTTTCTCTTCGATCCGAATTCTTCACTGAAATCCATCATCGTCCATATTTGCTCCGGGGATTCTTCTCAACATTCTTCCTCTTTTTTTTCTCCTGCTGTTCTTCTTCTTTCCTATCCGTTCTGTAACGCACGTTTTTTTATGGGCCAATACAAATCAAGCAGTTGATGTCGTAACAGCTGGTCTTCCCCCGGTTGACGCAACTCACGGAAATAGCCCCACTAGCGTCTAACAATCCATTTGCTCGAAACTGACCAATTGCAAGCAAAACCGAGAAGCTGTTTAAACAATAACCGTATAACTAAAGCGTGATCGCTACTTCCATTATTTTCATGTTTTTTTTCTCTCGGAAAAGTTAGAAACAAAAGTATCACGCACAACAAAGTCCGTGGGGTTAGTCCAGACCGTGAACTTAACGTATACATTGTACTTTTTTTTTTTTTTTTTCTTTTTTAAATTTAAAACTGTTTTCCGTCTGGAAAAACAAAAGAACGATTGTTTTCTTTTGTTTAAATATCAGATGTCACGTGTTGGGTTTTTTGCTGGGCGGACGAAACGTCGTCAGCTCGTCGTGCAGCCCTAAACAAAACAATAGTTTTTTTTTTCTGTAGGGTATAAAATGACCTCGAGCGTATCAATAGACTTCTTCTCCGTCCTCTTTGGCTTCTTCTTGTTCCGCAAAGATGGACATGCAAACCGAGAGAGTCAGGCAAAGCCGCCATTACTGCCCCCAAGCGACTTGTAAAACAAACAGATAAATTCAACTAGTTAAAACAAAGTTTCGCTTCAAGTCTGCTGGTAATGTCGGACTTTTTGAAATGTCGTCTTTTTTTTTCAAGTGTGACCTTCATTCCTCCTCGTTACCCTATACGTTTTTCGTCCCGTTGAGAAAATGCAAAACAGGGAGCAATCATGGCGATATGGCGTGATCATCCTCGAATCCCGCCTCAGGATCCATAGAGCTGCAAGGTATCGAACCTTTTTTCTGCTCGATTCAGCAAAATCGGCCCGCGAGGATGCAACACGCGATCGCTTTGATTGCTATAGAACCCCTATCTTCTCCCTTCGTTCCTGGCTTTAAAATTATAACGTAATTACAGGTACGAGGGGAAACAGTTGGCTACAGAACGTCGGACACGAAATCCCATTCAAAACTTGTGAGTGTGACAGAGGTTTGCTATATTTCGTGAATAATCAAATCAAATGCTCTCTAAACTTAAGTGTAGTAATCTTACATTTTACGACAGTCTCCCATAAAAGTAGCAAAGCCATTCCAAAAATGGATGCAGTATGCGAGGGGGAACGTGGCAGCAAGTTGTCGCCGTGGCCCGTCATCGTTTCACGACGTCTACAACATCGCCCCCGTTCGCCATCACCTTTGCAACAACAACAACCCATCGATCCAGCAAACATTTTCTTTCTTGTTGTTCGTCAAGGGCTCCAATGTTGATGGAAGGACGTAGGGCGCCAAAGAAAATGGATCATCATTTGTAAGGCAAACTAGAAAGGCGAACGTGAGTTGACTGCTCTTATAAAAACCTCCTCCCGCCATAATTTGCTCAGCTGAAGGTACACACACCTACACCGTTATACATCGTTCATTCCCGTTCTCTCCACTTAATTTTTTTTTTTTTATTATTACATAGGGAACTCGTGGAATAGTGGCACGCAGAATGAAAAAAAATACACCGTGGCTATTTTCACAAAGTGACGTTATTCTGATACGCGCCACAGTCGTGACGACCTTGCGTGAGTCAACAACGCGGACGGGTATAAATGTCGACTGGACTTATTTGCAAAAAAGAAACAGTGCCACGATCACCTATTATTTACTACTGCTACTAGACGAGGGTTGTATTCTATGGCATTCCCGCCGAATCAACTTAATATCGATCTGGATTTTTCTACGGAAAAAACAAAAACAAAAATGAAAAGTAAGTACACGAAATTGAGAGCGATACATTCGACCTCTATCTTCTTTGGCTTGCATGGTTGTTTGTATTTACGTCGTCCATGTTTGCCTAACAATGATTCATTACAAGCCACTGCACGACGGGGAATCATTAATCGTTCCTGAATGTCTCAGACCAGCAGTTAAAGAGTACTGCGCATTTTGCTCCAACTGGCAAAAGAATGAAAGTCTGTTTTGTAGGGAATGTCCCTTATTTACCAGAGCCATTTTGTTGATGGATGGAATAAAAGACGACAAACGTTCAGTAAAGTGCTCTGAACTTGTCATTGTACGACGGATGTAAACAATATTCGTTGGACAATCGGACGTTTGCATGGGCTTAGTGATCGTTCGACAAACGTCACGTGTCCAAAGCTCGGCATTGCAAACTTGGCGAATTGCGAAGAATCTGAACACGTGCCGCACTTGCACGTGTTTTTGACTAAGTTTAGTGCAGCAGTGGCTCGTTGAATTCAATTGATGGTGAGGGGCAGACCTGCTACCACCTGCATTGGCATTGGGTGATCTTGCTCACTGTGCCACTATTGTAATGGTATAGATAACACTAATAAGATTTTGTTTGTTTTTTTCTTGAACCAATGGTCCGTTTATTCCTGAGCGCCTTCATCCCACTAGTTGACTAGAATATTGACCAGAAAGAAGAAAAAGAAAGGATTAAAAAAAAAAAAATTACCACAGTCCCCCGGTATACATGATTGAGAGAACCATCAACAACGTGACGTCTTTCTAGCCATTCATTCTTTTTATTTAGGTGGTTTCAAAGTGATGAAATCAATGTCTTCGTAGCCCATATGGCTTTTTAGACTCTCTTCAGCAACTTTTAGTGTCTCTGCATCAATTTCTTCTTTCAGAGGATTCCCATCGTTATCCAGCATAAAGTAATCCTTTGATATGGTAGTTTCATTAAAAACATTAGTGGTCAATTAAATCAGGCTCATTAAACTAGGTGTAACCGAATAATACCTCGAGAGCTGTTGGAATTTTGTCATGGATTTTGCCCGTCATCGGAGCGTTGTTGGCAAAATTTAAATCTGTGTTTTTCCCTTCACTGCGAACCAGCCCTTCGGCCACTTTAGTCGAGACGCAGGATCGTTGTAGGCAGTAAAGGTCCGTCTTTCCATCATTTCCGCACCAAGTACCGTCGGGAAAATGAGCAGAAATTTCTGGTAAGCTATTCAACTCAAAACGTGGTGTGTAAAAACCATCGCGATCGTTCCGTTTGCAAAAAATGGCACACGACTGCCAAGGCCGTCCTAGTACGAAAACATGTAGCGGGTCTTCAGTTAACTTGTGAACAGGACAAATAGGTTAAACGTACTTTCAGAATATGCTGCTTGTATGCCTACTCCCTTTTCATCGATGAAAGGCATCTGTTGGCTAAATTTGGCACACTCCTGCTTTGCGAATTCAACGGACGCCAAACGAGATTTCCCACTGCAGAATTGGGTGTCATCGCAGATTGATGCTTTGACACTGGCACCTTCACAACGATGCAAAACATCGCTGGGCTTTGGATCGTTACACTCCCTCTCACTTTCCACTGCTCCTGTTTGGCATGACAGATTTTAAAGTGAGGTGAGTCCGTTACATTTTGAGATGCCTATAGCTACCTTTAGATTTCTCAAGACAGCCAGATTGACAAGGTTTATGTTTCCAATCAGACCAGCCCCCTTGAACCGATTTCGCAATTAATGCACGGCCGACTGAGACGCATTTTCCTCCATGACACCACTAGTTACAAAATATAAAGTATTAGGGGTTTGACAACGAAAAGTATCATGATTTGTATTAAAACGGTCACCATTGAGCTTCCACAGATTGTTCCAGGAAGAGCTGGACCAGAAATGTAATAGCCATCACGGTTGGGTGTTTTACATTTCATCGAATTACAAGATTCCTATCGAATGGTTAAGTTTTAGGGCTGTAAAATTGAATGATAATAACATTATATTTGTATCTGTTATTTTTGCTTACGGCAAGATCGGCGTTAGAGGCGAAGTAAGCAACAGCAGCCTTATCCCTTAGTAGAATTCGACATTGTTCGTCTGCCGACCAGAGCTGCCCAGGCTTGTCTCCATACTTGTTGTGGTTATAATCGGGAAATTTGCCCGTTGGAAGATCGTTCATGCAAGTTTCTCTAATTGTAACGAACAGTTTAGGGGTAAGTTCAATTGTTTTTCTCGCTCTTTGTCTAATTTAATAGGACATACGTAATGGCAGCCAAAGTTTTAGCACTGCAAGTCGACCATGTGGTTTCGCCTACCACGCCACGAGATGGACTCATGATGAAACCTATTAAAAGGTCGTTTATACTATGTGTGATTTTTTAAAATCTTAAAATATTTCAGTTTGATGAGATAAGTTACCATCCCTGGCGCATGCGTTTCCAGAACTATCATGGGACATCCCCAAACTAGTAAGTGCAGGATAAAAAAAATTGTATTGTTCGTTTTTAACTTATTTATATTGCAGATTTTTACTCACTTGTGGCCAATTTCATGAGCCATTACATAGACCGAATTGAAACCTGTGGACGGGTATGTTTGGCCTTGTTGGTTTGTTACACCAAGCTCTCCAATAACACAGTTGTAAATACTAGTGCAAACACCAGTGACAGTGGATAGACCTTTGTTATTTCGAAAGTAGTCTACAATCATCTTCTTTAAGGTTAGAAAATTCAACTTCATTTACCCATTGTTGCGTAATTGTTTTTTCCTTTCTCGACAGCAAAGAAATCATGCCCAGACAGCAACAGCGCCATATCCCAATGTTCTGCATCATTGTCTGAGGGCTTGTTAAGTTTTGTTTGGAAAGCGCAAAACGAATCAAGCATTTGGCCACGTTCACCACCACTATGTAGTGTGGCTGCTGGCTTTGCATGGAATTCCATGTAAACTATCGACAAGTCAACCCGCTGACCCAGACTAGGGAGGTGGTAAAGCGCTTGCATCTACATCGAACTCAAAAGTAATCTTTCAGCTATTAATATTTTTCAGAAATTTTCTTACGGCATTGACAAAGGCAAGAACCAACTCACGAAGCTTAACATACTCTTGTGCCCCAAAATATGGCATAAACAAAGCCAAGGCTGCTGAATCCATAAAGATTCCCAGTTCAATAACTTTGTTTGGAGCAGATTTTTCAGTAATTGATTTTTCTAAGGCATTTTTTCCTGTGTGTAGATTTTGTTTTCCAGTAGAAATTTTATTACTTTTACGCTTTTCAAATGTTTTAGGTTTCATCTGTTTGACAAAACTCGTTAATAGAATCGGTTATTGTCAATGGTATCTGCCTTTTACCTCTGGTTCCCGAGTTACATTCATGGCCCTCATACGATTAGGTAATTCGACTATTCAGAAATCAAAAATCATATATCAAAAAAAAAAAAATGTGTTTTTGATTTTTGCGCATTTACCTTCGCAGCTTGCTTGATGGGCTTGAAAATGGGGTAGTGGATCAATCGGCCGAACGATGTGAGCGCCAATCATAATAGTTTCGTCCTCGTTATCAGGAGGAAGGTGGAGCATCTGACGAAGTCTCGAAGGTACTGGTCTGATCTCCAAGGATTTTCCTCCATCGATTAAGTAACCGTCCTGTATAAATATTGGAATGATTACTCGATTATTAACCTTCAATATTAAAAGGATGTTGCCTATACAATGTCGTCGTCGGTGCAGTGACTGAGAGCTGCCACTACCTCACCATCAGTGTGGAGAAAATGACATTCTGTGCCTCTGGGATGTTCTTTCACAATTTCCTCGCCCAGTAATCCACCGCTTCGTACGACCGTCTTCATATTTGGTGCCATAAGAAAGGTGTTAGGTCGCATCTTCAGGTTATATGTTCTAAAAATTTTATGGATGAATCTGATGGCTGCAATTTGGATTACATTTTTCAGCAAAGTTTCATACTTTCCATTGGCAAAGAAAGAATAACGAGCATGGGTATCTTGTGGGCTGCTTCTCTTCGTGTTACGATTATCGCCGTTCGGGAAAGGACGTGTAGGGGCGGACACTCTATGACGGCGAATGTAGATTACTTCATATTCGTCAACTTGCGATGAATTGACAACCCCAAATATTTGACCCAACTCGTCTACACTCATCAAGCTGTGCAACGTGCGAAATAACTAGAAAGGTATGTGAAAAATGAAATGTAATTTGTTATTGAAAATTTTAGGGTTATTGGAAACCTCAATGTTGGGCTGAAGCACCCTTGCCGACGTCAGGGCGATGGCTGACAGGAAAAAATCCCGTTCATGGTGAAACTGTATAGAATTCACTGACTCATGTGTGGGAAAAGAAGCAACTTATATACTTGAGAAAGATTTTTTTTTTTTTATATAATTTTCATAATTACATAGTAAGAAATTTAAAATTTCACCTGCGTACCAGTATAATATCAATTATCTTTGCTTTCGTCTTCCGGCTGTCGAAATTACGCGGGTAGTTGATGCGTTGTCAAATTATATATGTACCCGTGATTTGTTTTCTGTTTTTGCATGCAGGATGCCATTTTCTAAAGTTTATTCTAATTTAAAAATTTAATTTTATAAAAGTCAGGTGTTGAGGTCTTACGCCAATGAAGTATTTACCCCCACCTTAAACGCAAGAGGTTTAGCTGGACTGGAATGGACATCTAATGGCTACAAGATAAATGTGACCGGCTACCAGACTCTGGCGAACTCGTCGTATCTGCATCATCGTGTTGGTCGAACAGGCGGCGTGGGAAATGTTGGAAAATCAATAAGCTTCTTTGACGAACAAAAACATGGCAGATACCTGAATACAGGACGGAATTGTTTTTTTTAAGGAAACAGTTAATTAGAATACTTTATTTTACACTTTTCTGCTGCTTATCCGGTTTATATTTTTTTTTACTGTATCGCATACCTACATAACTATCAAAATTTCAAACTATTTATGTAAGGACAGTTATGGCATAAAGGTAGCATGCTGTCCTGCAGCGCGAATGGTCTGTGGTTCGAATCCCAGAATGATTAATATTGCTTGGCGTGTTCGTTGCATGAACACTGATACAGGCGAAGAAAAATAAATTGTTTATCATTTATTCTAAGTCCAAAACTTATTCCTAAATTCACTATTAGTAACAGCAGTATTACATTATATAAAATAGCTTAATGGAAGAGCATCGGCTTCAGAAGCCGAAGGTCTAAGGTTCAATACCTGGTATCGCAACAAATATTCATCTTTATTCACGTTTAAATATTGAAATAACGAAAATTGGGCAAAAATCCGTTCTCATCGACGATCATATGGTTGCCAAGGCGCTAGATTCGAACCACAGACCTTTCGCACTGTAGGACAGCATGCTACCATTATGCCATAACTGACCTTGTAATTATTGTTTTAAATTTCGATAGCTATGTAAATATGGACTCCGCATTAGGTTATTATGGAAAGCCAATTACATATAAATCAGGAAGTGGTTGTCTTAATGGTATAGCATGTGACTATCATGATAGATTCTTTGGGTTCGATCCCCAAATCAGTCAATATTCAATGAATTAAATAATACAAAAATAAATATTGTAAAAAGCATTTTATTTTCCCTCCTTCCACCCACATATCCACCACTTTACATACATTTTACTACAATATACACAATACAATACATACACAAATACATACAACTAACTCGTTGGCTGCCACGCCACCATTTTCTACAGTCGCTACTGTCGCTATCCTAGGGATAGCGACCAAGGGGGCCGGGTAGGCCGGGCTGACACGGCGATGAGACCTTTTTGGGAACGCACACCCCCGGTCTCATCAGCCGCATCGAAAAAGGGAATTCCCTGTGGTGCGTTGCCTATGGGCCATTCGGCCAATCTTGGGCAGTGGCGCTGCTCCACCCCATGGCAGATAAACCGTGGAGCAGAACAGCGCGGCCCGTCCCTGTCAAGCTACAAAAAAAAGGGGATCAAAGTGGGTGGGTGGCAGCCAACGAGTTAATTAGATTAGCATTACATGATACGAAACAGAAAAAAACAATACCACGATGAGGCGACCACGAGGCGATAACGGGGCGACGTGCGAAACGAAGACGGGACGACGGGCGAGGCGAAGACGGGGCGACGGGCGAGGCGAAGACGGGGCGACGGGCGAGGCGAAGACGGGGCGACGGGCGAGGCGAAGACGGGGCGACGGGCGAGGCGAAGACGGGGCGACGGGCGAGGCGAAGACGGGCGAGGCGAAGATGGGGCAACGATGAGGCGACGACGGGGTGACGGGCGAGGCGATGGACGGACGAGGCGATGGACGGACGAGGCGATGGACGGACGAGGCGAAGACGGGACAGCGTTGAAGCGATGAAGCGAAGAAGGGAAAACTTTGAATATTGAGGATGAATCCGAATGGGGAAAAAGGCATAGTCCTAGATGGTTAATGTCAAGAAAAAGTGTTACTTATTGGGTAATATAAGATTGTTTATGTAACAAAAACAGAGAACACAAGTTGACTTACGCCTGTTGTCCAAATGCTGGAAAGACTGTAGGGCCTGAAGTTATGAAGAAGAAGGCAAAGACTTGGCAGTTCTATGATGAGATATTGAAAAAAATATAGCTTCTTCTATGAGGGGACATTGAAAAAAGCAGTACTAAACGAGAAAGACATCTAATACCAAAGGATATGCTTTTGACGTATATGTTTGTTTGTTCACAGCTAAGTAGAAATTATAAGATGAATGCTGAAACGGTGGTGGTTATAGTTGGAAACACAACATGATGATCATCATGCACTAGTTAGTGCAGAAATGACAGAAGATCATGAGCGTATAAAGGGTAGCAGCATAATATTATGGTATTCCAACCCACAGCATTTGTATCATTGGTGACATTTCTTCCCCGTCATCATTCTTTGCAATGCAAGTTTCACAAGCTAAATCTTAAAAGCAGAATCATTTCAACCAGATTCTAATAGCAAAAATATAAGTCTTATACCTCTAGGTGAGCAACTTAATAGCAAGATGGAATGCAACAGCTATAGGTTGCTAACAATTTTGGGGTTTCGCAGTTGGCATAGATGATGACAAGATACCAGAGAAATCATCCAGTTGATCTGCCTTACTTCCATAACACAAGACAAAAAAACACTTGGTAGTCGGCAGACGGTAGCACACCATTTTTCGAATTTTCTACTGGAACGTAACACAGTTAACAAACATTCGAACACGGATCTTTCTTGTCACACGGAATCACAACACAAGTTAGCAGGAGCAGTAGCGCCATCTTGTTTTTTAAATTTACAATCAAACGACAAGTTTTTAAAGAAGTGTAAAACTTGTTTTTTTAACGAGTAAACTGGATTAACAGTGATATGCTGATACGAACACGTTAATTATGTTTTTAAAGCGCAAATTCCCCGCGTCCCCTTAAAAATTGTGACTAGTACTCGATCAAATGTTGGGCTCATACTAAATCGCAATTTAATAAATTTTTTTATTGATTTATTAAAAACCAGAGAAATTCTTACGAAAATACGTGATTTGGATTCAAAATTTAGCAAAAATATTTGACTACGGCTCGTTACTCGCGGACATGACCAAGATCATACGGCATTTATTTTTTTAAAGACAAAACGATTCTACATATTGTTGTTGAAAATTATAACATATAATTTCTTACCTGCTGTTTCGGTATGTAAATTGCTGCAGTTTCACTATACTGAAGTCTATTATTAGACGTTTGGCGACTGACAGTGTAGGTAGGAAAGTGAGGAGACAGAGTCAAGAGACAACTACACCTGAGAATCAACTGGCGGCCGTTTAATATGGTACAAAGAACGATATAGGACATGCACTTTTTTTTCAAAATAAGGCAGAATTCCCTGGACTCTTTAAGACTATCATTACAAAACTGTACCAGCATAGATCGGTTACATTGTCCTAAACAAACAACGAGAGGTTTCATGTGGCATCACGATGTACAAACAAAGAATATCACCTAAAATGTTTCCAATGTCCGGACATAGAATACGAAATCACGTACATGTTCCGTTACGGCGATCGTAATGGAACATACTGCGGGACACATCATAACCGTTGCCTATTTCGTTGTCCAGCCGTTGCACCGAAAGACGTCTGCATGCTGAAACACCGCTCCATGTGCCAATTGCACTGCTAACACCGGAGATGCCACGAGCGCACACTGTACAGCAACAGTTTACATTCGCTATCGCCTGCTTCATCTGCTTCTTCATCATTGGGAATTATCAAAGGTAAATTAATATTACAACACCGAATAAAATCCATAAAAAACATTAGCAAATGCAACATCTCCAACGACGATCAAGAAACCTTAGTTCATCATGAATAAAGCTACACGAGTTTTCTCATAACTTGGATGGCGAAATTCCAACCATAGTCACGCAATAGCACGTGGAACAAATTATTCACGAACCAGAGCCGATTGAAGATTTAATAACGCCACCGGCTAGCACTTTTGAAATCCGACCCAAAAGAAATCCTTCGGCAATGTAAAACTCCATTTTTTTTTTTACAGTTTTCTTTCCCCTTCATTATTAAATTCAACTTAGTGCGACTCCGGAAGGATTGTCATAATAAGACTAAAAACTGTTTCCTTGGCCAGGTACTAGGATTTGCCGGGAAAGAAAGACAAATCTGAACATAATTTAAAGAAAATACCTTCATCCCTAGACACTTCTTTTTTAGGAACGAAGTTTTGACGCACTTGGGGTTACCATTATTCATAGACAAATGCTTCACTTTCAGAAGAGTTTAATCTAATAGTGGATGATGATTAAAATCAGAAAACTTGAAAAACTAAAAAAGCATTACCAGGCATAACCATCTCCAAAGACCCGACAGTTCATCATGTAATAAGTTACACAGGAGTTTTCGCTTAGGCTGGACCGCAAAAGCCTGCACAATAATAAATAAAATATAACATTTAGAACCAGCGCCAAACGTAAATTTTCAACGTAAACTATCAGCACCTTGCAATTCTGAAATAGAAGAATTGTCCACGGTTGGTGCAAACCCCACAAATTCTATATTATTCTTTCCTCTTCGTTTTGAAGCTAATGTTGACTTGATTCACAATAGTTGGTCAAATAATAAGACCAAAGGCCAGCAGGTTTTATATACATCGAGATGGAAGCTTGATGACATCTCCATGACATTAACCTCATCAGTTATAGTAACCTTAGGGTTCCTTAACGTTACTTGATAAATCTACTTGTCTCATTATTGAAAAGAACAGACCAGCATGCCTTGCATATTTTTTGTAGTACAATTATTACTGCTTTGATGTACCCAACACAAGAAACCTTAAGTTCCAATGTGCCTGACCAAAATAGCTTACACATTCTGTCAGGCGTTTTCCACATACGTTTTGAGGATTCCATATCCCGTAAAGGTCCTTGCTCACAGATGTGTTAATCTATTGAGAGTATTTAAACTTTAATTTATGGGACATGCAAGCTAAATTCTAGAATTCTAGAATAGACAGTACGTCAGACAGTAATGACGAGTTGATAGGCATTCTGTCTAGACATCACACTTACTGTTACATCGGCCCTTACTGTTTGGCCTCGGTGTGCATAATTCGTGGTTCTCCTGAAGTACTACGCTGCTTCCTGAATAAAATAAATAGCCATGAAAAGCAAAATAAGTGGCTTTTATCTTTAAAACATGATTATGTTTGAAAACACTTAGAAACAGGTAGTGATAGTAGAGCATACTTAACGTGCTTCGCATTCGGCTGAGTCTCCGAGATAACCACCATGGCGACCCTCATTGTCTGATTTTCGTAAATTTTCGTAACAAACACCTACAGCTGAACGACCAATGGTTGGCAATTCTCCCACCATGTCATTCCATGTTGACGACAGCTATGATATCTTTGTCAGGCTCTGTGAAACCAGGGGTTATATAAAACTTCATGGGTTAAATGCAAGTGGTCTAAATTACCTCTAAAAAGCTCCACTTCATGCTTCTTCCAATAAGATGAAAATCTGTCAGTATCATGGCTAGTACATCAGCAACAGGAAACCCTAAAGCAAAACATAATTAATGCCTATCAATTGCAACCAAGTAGTGTAACAAATTATCTATTTAACAAACCATTCGACAGCCAAATATGCTAACTTTGTTAATCACTAAAAATACTCATAGCAAAATACTTGGAAAAAAATTAAGAAAACTTGGTTTTTCAAGACAAGTAAACAGGAAGCCCAGAGATAAACCACAATAAACATTACACAGCAAAACTGAAATAACTCTGAACAAACCGAACCATCAAGCACAATTTGTTACATTTATACGAGAAGTTGCCTGCAATTACTATACCGAATTCACAGTAATGACATAATATACTGTGCCAATTTTCTGGATGTGTTCATCAAACTCACAGTTTAAATTCTACTAGAACCCTATCACATTAGGCTTTTACTGAACCCCTATACAGGTGCCTGAACAAAATGTAATTAATCAAATAGAAAACCTTGCAAGGAACTACTTTGTTGAAACAGCATGCATTGCAATAAATTTCACCATTCTAATCTAAATAGTATGATTTTTAATTGTTTTTTATCATAATACTTTGCCCAAAGTCATTGCGAGAAAGAAATCCAGTAGTTTGGGTCACATCCCAAATGCAATTTTATCACCCAGAACTATATACTGCGTAAATTTTACCCAAAGCAAATACCTTAACATTAAAAATGGCTGGATGCAACGTGGTACAACTGCAGAACATACGGTCCACGAGACGTACATGTAATACAAATTGTAAAAATGAATTCGTACTTCATACAATGTAAATTTACCGATTTGCAGGTATAAAACTCATTCCATATTAAGATGGTTTGTTGTAAAACGTCCATGTTAGGTTCGTTCTTTTTTCTTCAAGAAGAAACTTCCCGACATCATGGGCCCAAAATGTCAGAAACCTCATTCAAACTACAATCTCCTAACTATCCTCAGTCCTTTAGTACCGCGCATCATGTTCGTAGAGAGTACACCTGGTATACAACGGTTTTTCAGCGCCTCTTGTGGTGGTAGTTGTTATATTGTACAATGCAATCTGTTTACCGCATGGCCTACAATAATCAAGGCCACACAACGCGCTATACCTCCTGCGCAACTTGGTCTCCGTCTCCTAGGCCAACCGTTTGGCTCTTGCATTGAGCCAAACAGTTGGCTTAAGCCAATGATTTTACGAAGCCCCTTCTAACCAAAGCGCTTTTTTTTCTTCCGCTAAATCGCTTACACACCGGCTTTGCCATTTAAATTTCGTCTGCTGGGGTGACATTACACTTTTTTCCTATTGGCCAATTTTGGTCAAGTAGCCCCAGGCAATATCGACGGGCGGCAATAATGGACGACTTCAAGGTCGTAAATTTGAAACGCTACTTTAACCATTATCAGACGGAGACCAAGTTGCTTCTGCGCCTAAAACTACATTGCCAGAGGGGCGTACTACCCCCATAATTTACGCCCCGCGGTGTTGCCAAAAGGTTTTGCCGCCATTTTGACTAAATGTAATTTTCCAAAAAAAAAATATGCGCGGAAAATCTTAGAAATTTATTTTCTGGCAACGCCGGTATGTTAATGAAACGTCGAATCGTCTTGATGGGTTGTTTTTTGGCGCCCGTTCAGTAATTACTATTGTGTCACAGTGTTGTAATTGTTTTGTGTGGGGACTTGGTTTTGCTGCATTGCGTCGCAATATTTGCCATGCATGTACGTTTAAGTTGTATTATATTGGAGCCATTTTCTTTGATTTGTTCGTTTTCGGTCTGCGTTTTGTTGCAACACAACAGCAAGCATGGCGTCATGGCCAAGAAAACTAATTTCTTCTGCTGTTGCGTTTTGGCTTTCCACTCCTAGCCCCATGATAAATTTTCTTTCCCTTCTTAAAAACTAGCAGCGACGAATGACGCGCAAAAATATATTAAATAAATAGATAAGCACTTGCCCATTTTTCAATGGCAAGATGACTTCAAAATTCTTTAGTATTTCATTTTCTATGGCCGTATGTCTGTACGTGCAGTGTCGTAGAGGTGGACTGGTGGTAAAGTGGAATGTAATCGGAAGTGCCAAAGTGTAAACAGAAACCCCATGCCTGATAGCGAGTTCATGACAAGAAAAAGAGTATCGTTTCAAATTTTAATTTCAATACTGTTTGACTTGCTTATTTAAATTTAAAAAAATGAATAATTAAGGAAATATACAATCTAGCAAAATATCGAGTATCGAAAACTGAAAACTATCGAATATTGCAGTAGACTACAACATTCGAAATTACCTATACCTATAAAATGCATTCTATATCATAACAGATAAATTCAGAATACCTAAAATTTAACGATGTACGTTTTAGATAATAGTATTTGAAAATATTTGAGTTATCTATCCTAGAAGTTAATTTGTCATCATAGGTTTAATTGCTTTGACTAAGTCATGATCCTTTTAAAATGTTTTCGAGAGCTAACCGTCGCCGCTCCAGGATATCCACCCAATGGATCTCATGACGTAGGATTCCTGAAGATGCTACCAGATAATCAGCTGCTTTTTTAACAAATTCCTGGTAAGCATTAAAATCATTGTTTCGTATAATTCTAGTAAAACTCTACAGAAAATTATTGATACTTTAAACTGAGCCGAATCACGTTCAAAGCTGCGGCTGGCTTTTTTCTCCATAGCAGATTGCAATTCAAACAGCAAATGACCTCTTAACTGACTTAAGCCAGGATCGATGAAATCCGCCAATTTCAGAAGTTGATTGCAGTATTCCAACTTCTTCCCAATCTGTTCTTCATTTAAATCTGAAAATTAAAGTAAACCATCAGTTGGAAGCCAAATGATATCAAAATCGGCCTAAAAGAAGCATTAGTGAAGCTTTGAAATGGATTTTTAAATCATACTACTTCCGAGTTGCAAAGATCGACATGCAAAGCGACTCTTGATCCAGGCATGTAGTTGCTTGCTGCTGCTTGCGAACGGTTTAAATATTAAGCCAATAAACACGAATAGAAGAACGATCTAAATAAAAACCGTCGTAGAGAAGTTTTGATGCATTCCCATAAAGTTGAATGATGGCATATTTGGCCTCGATCACGTGACAGCTACCGGGATGAATAGCTCCGGAATACGTTGCAATAAAATTTTCCAGGAGTTCTGGACGGCTCCGTGCCATCTGAGCAATTTGTTTCAACTCTGCACGGACGGAGTCATGGAACCTTTTCACTTTTTCAATTTTTTGCACCAACCCGCATCCACTGCATTCCCAGTTTGCGAATTGATCCAGTGGATCATTGCTGACAATCATACCTCCACAGTTTGTGCATTTTAGGGCGCCCATTAATGTTCCTAATTCTCTTGGATCTGCGCATCGACTACATTGACACCAAAAGTGCTTCGAGGATTTGAGATGCAGTCGCCGATCTATGGTGTTCCAAAAGATCTGCGTATAGGTTGCACTGATTTTTTCTCCTGCTCTTATATTTCTCGTGGCCAGTACTCTTATCTTGAAATCGAATGGATCAAAAACATGCCTTGTGTTAGGCACGCATTCGTGGTTCATCAATGATGCCGTTGGGTAAAGTCCTCGAAAACTGACGCGATCCTGAATCCGGATTTCGAAGCAATTAGTCTCCAAAATGCCGCAAACCCGCTGGATATGTTCGGAATCATACTGAGTGAGCTTCAGTCGCTGACGCAGGAAACTGGAAATGTTTTGTTCTACTAGTCGGTAGATGTCTGTTCCCTTGCGTTGTTCCATGTGGGAGACGAGCTTGTCCAGAACTTGCCGATTTTTAGCAGATAGCGACAGGCAACGTAGAGGGGTAATGCATTGATACACTTGATTATTGATGGTTCCCGTGCAGAGAAAATTGGCAACCAGTGCAGGTTCAATCATTCGACATTCGCTATTCCGGTGGAAGGCAGATTCCTCGCAAAGAGCCGAGCACATGGGCCAATTACAGCGTGAACATCTGTTGTAGATAAAGGCATATGAACAAGATAAACAACAAAAGCTTTGAACACTTTACCTGTAGGTACCACTTATATGCTTGTAACAACCGAGACAAAGAGGCAAGGATTGAAGTTTAGGTCCAAGTACTAGCGGCGGTTCCTGTAGGATGATTTCCCCGGCTTTAATGGAACGCTTAGCAACCAAGTAACGACCTTCATGTTCTGATTCGTCGATCTAAATAATTAAATTAAATTTTTTCACTATCTCTTATAACGTTAAAAAAATGAAAACATAGTTTGAAATAGCCCGCGTGAAAACTTGGCAGTATGTCACAAACCTTGAACGGTGGAACACACAATGTCTTGTGAATTGCCCAGTCAGCTTTCTGATGATCTCGGGAGCAGTAATACACGGCACGGCACTTTGAGCAACAATTAGTGGATGGAACTTGGCATTTGGCACAGGGGAAATGCTCGGCCATTCTTCAGACTCTTTGTATTTATCCGGCTGCTTTCAAAATATTCCTTCAAAATTTCTAGGAGACGTGAAATGAAGAGCTTCGCATCCGTTGCGGGACCAAAGGGTGATGACGCTGACCTCTTTCTGTGCAGTTGCTATATTGCGTCCGTGAGGCGTTGCTCTCCCAACACTTATTCTACGCCGGCACAAAAATAGATCCTGGTGATGTTGAAAGCGTTCTCTAAGTTCCACACCCTACGTGTTTCAAGTTTCAGATAGTAAAAAAAATTTTCTTTTCCTATTTTCATCGGTCACGACGTTTCCAAAACATCGACTACCTCTAAATACACTTCCTCTTGCGAAATCCTTTTTTCTTCCATTTTCTGGCATGCAGCTAATCTAACATTGACTCGTCTGAGAATTTGCATGCGATTTTCGTGATATCGCTGGAATAAGTGTAGGAATCTTGCCTGATGAATGACCGATGCAAATCCTATATGGACCCTTGGATTCATTTCCTGTTAAAATAAAAATAAGCTATAAAAATAAATGAACGTTTAAAACTAGTGCTATTAGCTAAATTAAATCAATTCTCGAAACTTCGAACGCCGTCAGCTAAGGTTTAAAATCAGCGCGAGGAGACTTTAACACAAAAAGGTATTTTTAGCGTCAGTCATTGTCAATTTTCTTTAATGCTCTAGCAACCCATAAATAGTCCAACTTGCCCTTTATGCAGAATAAAGATATACAAGTAGTACAACGGAAAATGGATTCAAAGCTATAGATTAAAATGGTTACTTTACGCAACACTATCTGCTCTATGTCGCCTATCTCAGATATCATCCGTTATCAGCGAAAATCGTTCTTACCTATGCCAGGCTGTCCGAGTTTCCTTCCGCTGTTTCTTTTTTGTCTTTTTTATTTTCTTGTTTTCTTTGTTTTCAGTCTGGAACATAACGGTTTTTCATCAGCATGACGTTTTACTTTTTAATTCAATTTTGCTGCTTTGTCTCCATCGCCTACGCTCAAATAACACAAGGTAAACATCAGACATTCAAGTTTTTCAATCCAATAAGATAATGATATTCATTCTTTCCTTTAAAAAAAAAAACCAAATTGGTCAACGTAAAAGTAATTGAACTTCCGGAAAATGTCAATAAGACAACCTGCATACCTCTAAAAAATTTGAGAGACTCAATGGTGCAACGTGGACTGGGAGAAGCTAGGAAAATACGAAAGGCGGGTTAAAAATTCAAATCGTTTGACCAATAATCCATTCGAGTAATTATACCATGTTTTCTAATTTAGGTTCAGCTATATTTTATCGGAAGTGGTATCCAAAAACGATATACTACTTAAGAAAATTTGCGAAAAACTTAATGTGATCTCTAGGTAATGTCGACGTGTCAGTTGCTATTGCAATTCGATTTCTGGATGAAGGTTTGACGAGACCTATTCTGCACAAGTGCGGAGAATATCAAGGTACCGCCAATGACGTTATGGTCACAATCAGCTGCATAGGAGAAAGCGAAAATGCAGATCTCGAGGGCTATACTGGTTACGCCGTCTACGCACGCTTTCACGGGGATATTTCTAATCAAACAGTAGCGATCTGCCAAATGGACATTGTCCTTCACGATAGTAATATTTAGCTAAACACAGTTGGTTGTAATTGTCAAAATAATCCTAACCCCTTGTTTTAGAATATGCACAAGAGAAAAATCAAAAAATGAAATCCCTAGTGATTTTAGCCAGTGTGGCTTGTGGGCTTATTGTCGGGGCTGCTATTGGGGTTATTATCTGGTACAGCAGAACGAAAAAGTAAGTTTCGTGCAATAATACTGAACAAATTACAGTTGAATCATTTTAATGAATATTCTAGGACACGGCGGGAAGAAGATGAGCTTCCTTCAGGGGTCCAGTATTGGGAGGAGGATGTTCCGAAAGAGGAGGTGAGAAACAGTAAACGACAACGGTCAACGGTTGACAACGATTACGAGGATGAAGTTTTTTTAAGATGACTTGTTGTGTGAGGCAAGAAACTGAATTCAAGACATGAATTCTCTTTCTGTTTGTTGTAAATGTTTAGGTCTCGTTAGATCATTCTGAATTTTCCTTTAGTTCTATTACTTTTAATAACATTAATTGTTTGCTATACCCTTGTTTACAACTTGCTACCTTGCTTGTTGCTTATTCAATATTTTCAAGCAACAAGCATTTTGCTAAGTTGTTGTTAACACAATTCCAAAGTCACAAAAAAAAATACAAGGTACATCTCAAATATTTTCAAAACTTTCAGAAAATACTTTAAAAATACTTTAAAATATAGATATCAGTATGCTTACTCATGGTTGCTTTAAGCATTTGACTTCCAAGATGGCAGGGTTACAATGATCTTGTGAATCCTCTGAAGATGACATTGCAAAATACATAATGCTCACACGAGTTGCAATACGAATCAAAAGTTATATCCTCCAGAATACTATTACAACTTACTTTTCCTTACAACAAAAAACCAGTCAACTTTCATCATTACGTTTTATCCATGTTCGCTAATCAACTACACCAACTTTGAAGGAAAAATGTGATTTCGTACAGAATCTCGACGTTGCCAAAACTAACAAAATAAAGTTATGGCGCTGACGTTGCCATTCTCCATGTCTTTCAATCATGGCCTGGTGTACTATGCCATGATTGTAGCTTTCTATTATAGATCGATATAGATCATTTTAAATATTATTATTACGGAAGGCTATGCTTTCATATTTCAATATCAATATGATTTGAATTAGCTCATCCTACTGGTGAAAACATGAAACCGCAAAGGCAAATGAATTAAAATTTCGTAAAAGGAAATGCATGTACTTAGGGGATGCCATTTGAAACATTCTTTCATTCACTGAAATACGAGATGAGCACAGAAAATGCGTGATCGTGAGTTTTCCGCATTTCCTCTTTTTTGCATTTACCATAAAAGTAAAAGGGATTACAAAGTAAAATCAAAGGGTTGAAACAGCTGTCGAAAACGTGCTGTTTCTTTAACCTCCTGATCTTTTGAGGATGGGCAATTTTTCCAATCTACCCGATCGACACAGTTGAGTAAATCATTGTTTGCAAGTACTTCACGACCGAATTGCAAAGGAAATCGGCCTTGTATGTAGCAGACAAAACGCTCTTTCTTCGGTAGCTCCAGGAAGAAGTACGGTTTGCCAGCAGGTACAACCTGGCGAAGTTCTGCGTGAGGCGGTAGCTCGTCCAAATTGATAGACTGCATTGCAGCCATTTCAACAAAAACTTCTTTAACGAGATCTTCTTTTTCACTCGGTACGGCAATGCATTGGATTTGCAAATGAGGAGATTTGAAGCTTCTTTCGAAGAAGACCACGCTTTTACCCTTCGCTTTTAAAGCTTTCTGGATGGCCACTTTAAATGTACAGAAGTGGTTAAGGATTATCTTTAAACGAATTAAACATATTTAAAGCTAATAAAATAATGTAAAAAAGGATATTTTTCGACTTCTTCGAGGACTTCTTCTGGCAATTCTATAATGCTTTGATAATGCCCAATCGGTAAAATTAGAACGTGTTCAGGTACCAACGGACCCTTAGGCATAGCTACGTAGCACTAGAACAGAATAAAAGGAGAAAGATACCTTATTACTATTAATCGTATCGGTAGACAGACAACATTCTACTCACATGTTCGCCCACACTGATCACCAGATGTTTTTCTACTTCGGGGCTTGACAAGCAAAACCAGCAAGGACCTTGACAAAAAAAAGCTGATAAGTAAAGGAAATCTACGTTTTGTATGCATTATAAGTTTTACCCATTGGTTTAGGCGGTGGTCGTGGAGGCCGACCTTGATTGTTTTGTCTGCGTTTGTTACCCCTGGTATTTCCAGACATGACATCGGCACTGACATCATAGAAATATTGATTTCCTAGCGCTTCCTGTTGGTAGGGTTCTACCAATAAGTTAAAATACATTGGGAAAATTGTGTTGCTTCTCCAGTTTGACTTGCCTTTCGAGTCTCCGCTTCTTCCTCTTCCAGCGTGTTAAGGTATGGACAAGGGGTTGTATTGGCCGGTTGTTCATTAAGTTTTAATGCTGACATTTTAGCCATTGGGGCTATATTAAATGCATAGATCCATTTGAGCTTCTTTACATTGCCGACTTTGCCCAATGCAATAAATCGAGTAACATGTAGAGTCTTTTCTTGCAAAACTTCGTGGTTTCTAGATTCACAACCAACTTAGTGATTTTTCTATGCGCAGTAAATTGACAAGGTTCTTATACCTATAGGGTAACCGTTCGTAATGTACTCCTTCCATTCCTGCAAAGTGGTACCTAGGTTTAATCTTTTGCGTCAATCGTGAAATTAAAGAAGATCCGAACTTTTCACTATTCCCGCAATCCTAAGAAACAGATAATCACAATGGTTTGTGTTGGAACATAAAAGGGAGATTCCATACCAATGGGGCTGCCAAATTTTCAACACCTTTCGGCCACTGTGATGTGAGCAATATGTCTACCCCCGCAGAGCTGTTCCCAACTTGAACTTCAATTGATTTAATGGCCTCCATTGTAAAACCATTTTCAGTTGGCGTAGTGAGAAGTTTCTCTTTGCCGCTAACATACACCATCTTTAGGCCACTACTTCCAGTGAACACACCATGATCACCTATACACATAAATGCTGAAACCAACTCTGTGGAAGGTGCAAATAAAGATCTGACCTAAGTAAGTTAAATTTGTGCAAACTTCACATCCCTTCAAATCTTGAAGATAGCGACAATGTTCTTGTTTAGAAGGTCCCAAAATAAATGTTGGAATGGGAACTAAAACAACAAAAAACTATTTTAAAAAACATATATATAACTCATTATACTTGCCATATAATACAAAGTGAATACATACCCTGCTTCTCTGCTATTTTATATGATTCTAGTTGAGTGTCTGCAGCAGGATCACTGCTAAAAAAGTCACCTACACATAGCTTAATTGACCAAAGTTGTGATTTACTGAATTGCAAATAACACAAATAAAAATAAATTTTTTCGTGGATCAGAATTTTGCAGTCTTACCAGCATGTCAAACGGGCCTGATTTTTTATTAATTGTTCGGACTCGATTGAACAAGACATCGTATTGCCCCTCTACGTCACCCGCTACAAGGCTAAGCAAATACAAAATGTAAAAAAAGATTACAGCAGCGGAAAAATAAGTAACAAAAAAATATGGTAACAAATATTACATTTTCAAATTTTCAGCCATTTTGCTGAGAAACAGCAGACAGTTTTTCAGCACACGAATGTTGCCAGGTCGGAAGTTTAACGGTTCTGAATTGAGTAAAAAATTTAAAACCTTGTTTTAAATTAAAAAGCATCGCGAAGTCAAATAATAAAATTCATTTAATATATTAAGAAGAAAACTTATATCCTACGTTACAAAATAAGAAATTTACAGCCAACATGTGAAAAGTGAAACTACTTTTCTGAATTGCTAAGACGTGACCAGCTTGGATTCGTATTCATAACAGGTTGTTGTTGTTGTTTACCATTTGCCGTCAAGGTCATGTTACCATCTAGCTCGTCAGATCAGTTTGTTTTCCTTCCTGGTGTTGTAGTATCAGTTGGTCAGTTACTACCCGAAAGTCAATGAGGATTCAGTATCAAAATGTCTAGGGAAGCTACTTCTATGAGTGGATTTTGGCGGACACAGCTAACAACATTTGCCGTCTTATTTGCTGGATATGCATCCTATACATATAACCGAAAAAGCGGTACGAAGATTAGCTACATTTATATTATTGACGTGTACATAATATTTGTTCCATTGCCAGTTTCGTTTGCCTTACCTAATTTGATGAAGAATGGTCTTTTGGATAAAAGTGCTGCAGGTATTAATTTACCCTTTACTTTATCATATAATGAAACAGGTGAATCTTAATTGTCTGACCATACAGGAACCATATCAAGCAGCCAAAATACTGCATATGCCATCAGCAAATTCTTGGGGGGTGTTTTGTCAGACAAAATAAGTGCCAAATGGTTATTTTTCTCAGGTTTTGGTTTTTCTTAAGTTCTCAACTATTTGTTATGACATCTAAACTTGCCCTTATTTCTGTAACAGGTTTGGTACTCAGTGGAGGAGCAACTGTGTTATTCTCAACGTCTTCATCATTAACAATGTTTGCTGCCTTATGGTTTTTAAATGGTTTTGCTCAAGGAGCTGGCTGGCCAGCTTGTGCCAAGTTGCTCAAAAAAGTAAAAAGCAGCCTAAAAATTTTGCATTTTTGAAAGATTAAAATATAAATATATATATTACCTAAATAAACTTCTTTTTAGTGGTTCAGCCCTGAACAATTTGGAACATTTTGGAGTGCACTTTCTGCTTCTTCCAATGTTTCAGGATCTCTCTGTCCATTCTTGGCAACTTCGATAATTGCACAATTTGACTGGCGAGCTAGTCTACTTGTGTCTGGTATGACATTCGAACACAATATAAATATAATGTCAGTTACCATTAAGTTCCTAACTGATTTACAGGCGGAGTTACCCTGACCAGCGCAATTTGTGTTGCATTAATGTTACGTGATAGTCCAATCGAAGCTGGGTTTAACAAAGATTTTAGTCAAGAAGCTACGAAGAAGAAAACTGATGGGAAGTCTACGGCGCACCGGCTGACGTGGAAAAATCTCATTCAATCGCCTTTCCTGTGGCTCGTTTCTGCCGTTTACTTGGTCGTTTTCGCTGCCAAAACAAGTGTAACCGAATGGGGTCAACTGTATTTAATTGAAGACCTGGGCCATTCAGCCTTCACCGGTAAAACGTTGCCTTTTACTATTTAGTTGCAGAGAGCATCTGAATATTCTACTTCACTGCCATTCAGGAAGCGGTTTTATAAGTGCAGTAGAAACGGGAGGCTTCTTCGGAGGAATCGCCGCTGGATACGTAACCGACTGGCTTAAGAAAAAAGTCCGTCTTTAATGTGTTTTACTTCGATTCAATTTCACAAGCTTTTGTTTTTCTTCATTTTAGTGGGGTAAAAAAACACCTGGTAATCCACGGATGTTTGCAGCCATTTGGTTTATGGCTGGAGTTGCGGGATTCTTATTTGTTTTGACCACTTTCGTGACGACATATACCTCACAGGTTAAGCAATTAAATCAAATTTTTGGAGGATTAATCTACAGGATTAATATTGAATTTCTTGCAGTTTTTCCTTACTGTGATAGGATTCGGTTTAGGGGCGTGTCTGTACGCGTGCATTGCAATATATGGAATAGTCGCTTCTGAGTCCTATCCTTCTCACTTGAGCGGAACGGCGCATGCAGTTGTTGCGCTAGCAGCTAATGGTAATCTAAACAATTTCAAACATTAGAGAAAACCATTTCGTATTTCTTTTTTTTTCTTTTTAGTGGGAGCAATATTGTCCGGGTTACCTTGTAGTTATGTGGCTCAGTTATACAACTGGCGTGCAATATTTATAGTATTGGAAGTTTTGGCGGCAGCCGCAGCCCTGTTTTTAATTGTATTCCGCAAAGTGACCCCAGGATTGCCTGAAGATAAACCCAAATCCCAGTGAAATAACCAATGAAAAATTAGTTTTTAAAAATCCCTAATGCATTTACTTTATTTCTTCCTAAACCTAATCAGTCCTGATTTAACCATTCTAGAACAAAATAGAAAAACAATTCTAAACATTTACGCCAAATACTTTCTTTAGTTATCTATGCCAGTTTTTTTGACTAGGGGAATCTGAATGTTTGCAGAACCTTCTCATTACCATAAAAAAAGCAGCTGTACATGAAATATCCAAGATTTTTGTAAACCTTTAGTTTAGATGCTTGCTCCGGAACCCATCACTGCATTGACATTCCTGCAAATGTCCAACTAACTGGCAAATATTTCCTAGTAGAAGAAATTCTTTAGTTTTCAGTTACTTTATACTGTACCACCAACAGATCTATGCCGAAGATCCTAAAGAATTCTTCCTAAACTACAATGCAGTGCAAGTTAGATCAATTTAATTATTAGTTTGTATAAATAGGCTTGAATTTGATATGATTTTATCTAAGAGAACCACATCCTTAATACACTTCTAAACAATAAACTTGTTGTACTTTACATCTTTACTTCTTCAGGCTTGATGGCTGGGGAATTCTAAAGGGCTTCATTGCTTTTTCAATGTCATAGTGAGACATAATGTTGTATGTGTAGTATTCAGGGTTTTTATATGGTCCTTGTTTTGATGCTCCAGGACCTACAACTAAAAAAAAACTCTAATTTTATTATTCACATGAGCATTAAGGATATAGTACCTGGTTCTTTCGTTGGAGGCTTCGCTGTTGCTGCAGCAGCTGCTTTGGGGTTTGGTGTATTAGATTTCGGTGCTTCAGCAGAATAATAACGAAAACAGGCTGGCATCACCTTAAATAGTAAGTTAGGTTGTGACAAAATGTACCAGAAACCAAGGGATAGCAATATTTTTAAAATAAATTTGTTTTGATTAACCATTTTTCAAACCAACTTCAAGTTAGGTAAGTTGGTAACTCACTTGAACTGAAACTAGGAAATCATCTGTTAACACATGCTATATTGGGTTAACAGTGCTTAATGAACATTTATGCTCCAGCAATATATTTCTTTTAAAGTTTGCAACAGTAAATGGCTACCTTTCTCATATTTGGGCGAATAAACGACATTTTTCTCAGATTTACTCCCTCCGAAATCAAAACTTATTTGGTTCTAGAAATCAGCTGAGAAAATGATTAATGAGTTGCAGACGACGCATTTGTATGGTTAAGCAACGACAAAATAAGGACTTGGAGTTGCAAGTTGCGAAACCCCGTTTTGTTTCTTTTTTTTTTTTTGGTTTTATAGCTACCTCTAGATGTCAGCATCTTTTCTGTCATTAAACATGGTGGTGCGTTTTCTTCTTGTGTTATTTGCTCTAAAATTGTTTTGTTATTCCTAAATCTTTCGAATGACGTTTCATTTTTTTCCTTTGATTTTTGTAGGCCGCAATGATTGACGTGGAGGAAACAACATTTGATCTCTTTTTAAGATATGGGCTCTTTTTTGGAGCAATTTTCCAATTAGTCTGCATAGGCGCAGCGATTTTTGGACCTGAAATTTCAGAAAGTCATTCCAAGGTAAGTGAATAAGTAACTATGAAATTAACTTATTTGAAATCAAAATTCCGGTTGCTAGGATGACAACAGCGAAGATTCTGGTTCTGAACATGGTAGTCCAACAAATGCAGGCCCCAAGCATTCAGGACAGCACAATCGACGAAAGATAGATAAAAAAAAGAGGAGGTGAAGACAACCGTCACCCTTGTGATCAAATCTTGTACTTGGGTGTATTTCTCATACATGTGGCATCTTTCTTAAGACCCAGTTTTAAGTTATTAACTCAATTTTATTGAATTGTGGTTCTTTGTTTTTCTTTAAATTTTCAACTTGAATACATAGAGGATAGATGGAACAAACGTGAATTCAATGCATGGTATATAGTACATAGGAAATGAGGTTGGACACCAGCAATAAAGACTATTACAGATAAACCATCCATTATTTAGTGTTTACCAAAAAGTGTTAAAATGATCTTAAGCATAAAGAAAAATTTCTTTAAACTGCCATCTCCGTACTGTTTATCATTATGCAGTTTCCAATGCCTTTTGACAATATTATGGGTTGCGAGGGGACTGGGATCCTTTATGTTGTCTAGTTTCCGCTCTCCCACAGCCGCAGCGTCCGCACAGTCATCCTGGAAAACGATTAACACGAATGCGATAACTGTCAACAGGAGAACACTTCTCTTCCATCGAAATGTCCTCTTCATAGCGACTTGTTCAGCTTCTGCTACTATAAATGAAATACTCTTGAACATCCAATTTCTAATGGCTATTAATCTAGTGCTTGCTAGTACCACAATTCGTTCAAAATGCAAATCTTCCTAAAATCAGCGTAATCAATTTTGCGACCTAGCCGTTGTCGCGTACACAAACAGAATGAAATGTTAAAGAAAGAATGAGTGAGAACCTAGGTTAGAGCGGACACGCCAAAGTCCCCTCCAGCATTGTTAACGAAAACGAAAAAGGGGGTTGACAAGGGCCCACTTTCACCTCATGCCGCTGCTCGCATGGCAAAATACGATGGAATTCTGGGTTAGCTGCGATCACTGCGATTGAGAATGGTGTGCAGTATAACTGCTGCGGCAGCAGACACATTCATTGAATCTATGTTTTTGTTCAGGTTAGGCCGAGCTTCGATATAAAGCCGGTGGGTACACAACGATACAAGTTCTTCAGGTAAACCTTGTCCTTCATTACCTTTAAATGAGAGGGGAAAAAATGGTAAACTTTAAAAGAACGACGGAATGTTCATTGATTAAAATTTTTACCCAATATGATAAGGGTTGGATTTTTTCGAAAAAATGAACCGACTGGACTACATACTAGTGACTTTTCGTTTGTTTCATCATTGTGTGAACCAGTCCCCACAATATCCCATTTGGACTCCTTGAGAATTTGGCAGAACTGAGATGGGTTATTGACTGAATAGACAGGCATTAACTCCATTACCCCAGAACTTGCTTTACTGACAACTGGAGTCAATGAACAGCTATGTTCAACAAACGCATAACAATATGTAACATATAATATAAAGAATGATTACATTAACACTAAATTTAAAAATTTTTTACCCTTACCTTTTGTGGGAGCTGACAAAGACCTTGTTACATCCCATGAAATAAGCAGACCTCAGGACTGAACCAAAGTTCATAGGATCCTGGATTTCATTGAGCAATAGCCACACTGGTGATTGGCAAGATTCTTTTTCTGATTGGGAGTTTGCAATAAATTTCTGAGTACAAGGGGTGGGTATATAATATAAACGAGTAGCTTTAGCAAGTAGCCCTTGATTTGGCTTTCCTTTTGGTGCAATATTGTCAATCTTGCTCTGCGGAAGAACTTGAGTTTTAACGTTCTCCGCCCAACATCGTTCGAGAATTTCTTTAGCTCGTACATTGTGGTTCAGCAAATCTCTCCGGTAGAAAACAGTCTCAATGGAACGACGTTTAGCTTCGATTGCACAACTGATCGGGTGAATGCCGAAGAGAATATCAAAACAAAGCTCCTGGCGACCTGGACTCTTCTTTCCATCTAATGTCATCAAATCTAAACCAGCCTTTAAAATAGAACTTGTACTAAATGTTCTTTGCATAACAAAATGAGAAACTTTGGAGGACCACATGTTAGTTTTTGAATAACTTCTACAACATCGTCTGCACAACTGCAGGCGGTGCCGGCTTTTTTAAAATCTTACTTTCCTTTCAATCCTAGTTTCTGGATCCCTTATTTCCCAGTCCAATTCATTACAACCTAAATTCAAATAAGTAATACAGGAAGAGGCTAATACAAAATACCGGGACACTTTAATTAGCAATCGGCCAACTTGGCACTTGTTTGCCAATACTTTCGCAAATAGAACGTCGTTTCGCTTTTGCTTCTTTGTAATAGAGGTAATAACGACCCCTTAAACGGATAGCTGATTGTCCTTGTAAATTTAGGTAGTCATCGCATCACAACACAAATTCCTTTTCCAAACGGTCGCTGATGAAGGATTGCATTCTTTCTTTGTAAATTTACTCCAACACCGGCAGCGAATCGTTTGGCTGGTTAATAACACTTCAATGTTAAATAGCGATCCGTCTGCGAACTAGCCTACTTACTTACCACATAGTTAAAAGGGATATGCAATACTGCGTCTCCATTAAGCATTGATGTGAGAGCTTGTGCGACTATGCTTCGAAGCACAACGACCTGCTTAATATTTCCAATTGTGAGAAAATGAGATACAGCGTTACATTCAAAATTTTCCTTTTAACATTAAACATGCGACTATATGGCCGACTAAAAGAAAGAATGCTTCCCCAACCAATATTTGTTTGTTCTGGAATACAGTTCGCAAGAGGAGATGCCTAGTTTTATTAGTTCAACAAATAGAGAAAGGTGTTAATTAAGTGTGAGGTATGTGAAAATTAACAGAATGTGGCTTGGCGCAAAGTGTTAGAAGGAGGTCATCCTGTTCTTAGTTCTTTGGACGTACCAATCGACGTGAGGATATGTTGAGGAAAATATACAAATTCCAACCAAAATAACGTCCAGTATTGTTTTTAGTTTGACAAAACTTTCCGCGAGTGTGACTTTCCTTCAAGTTATGCATGTCAGTTTCAATTACGAGTCCTAGAATGGCCATGCGTGTGATTACAATCATGCTGGATGGTTGCATTTTCACTGTGCGACAGTGCAGGGCGTATCTTAAGCGTGCTTTCTAATCTCGGCATTTTGCAACGAAAAAAAGCTAACCTTTTCCCCCATGGGAAAGCAGAAGTAGTCCTTTATACGAAAAGCATTTCCGTTTAAGTCTAAACAGGCAAACTTGAGTTTTTCGTATCCGGACAGCTCGAAAGTTTCTCCATGTACTTTTGTAAATACTAATGGGTAAAACGTTTTTTCCTGATTCTTTACGGTTGACGTGAGCGTAGTTGCCTCAGAATTTTTGAATAAAAAAAACAGTGAATTCCTTTTAATGTCTTAAAAAGAATTGTTAGGCAGTTTTCCAATAAATCTTGTGATGCAACCTACCAAATTGTTGAAAAAGCGATTTTTACGTTGCAAGCTAGCCGAATCATGAATTACGGTTAATTAGTTTCTTTTCACGAGCAAGAGTGTGACGTCTGTTACAATGTGGAATAGTCGAGTTTTCCCTTAGATAGCCATACATACCCATTTAATTTGAGATGACGCAGGAGGGGTGCCAGGTTTGGAATGCCGCAAATGGGACTTTCGCTTACGTCATGGTCGGTGTAGATGGACGGCACTGCGAACTAGCTAAAAATTGAAAGATGCGAAACAAGGGAAATTAGTTTCATTGTTGTCAATGTAGTAATAGAAAATTTTCGTTAAATTCTTTTGCCCATACAAAAAACCTTGGGTGTGACGGATGACGTTTCCTTTAGTAGAAATGATGCGTCTGTTTCCTTAACAAAGGCGACGAGAAAGTATTAACAATCAGCTACCGTGGCAGAGTTCGTCAACCGAATCAATGCGAGGCTTAAATGATCAACCTCAATATTGCCAAGTGTTTATCGACAAGAGATACGTCAAATCGTAACTGCTTGAGGGAAATCAAACTTTCACTGGAAGAACAAAAGGATTTAGGAGTTCAAGATCAAGATGATTAGTCGAAATGGTATGAAAAGGAAAGTGAAACTTATAACTTAGTACACGGATACCGCTGCATTAAACCATAGAAGGAAAGCACTTATTGTTGAATTCTGGCGCAAGGCGGGATGGCTGTAGCCTAATCCCATCGTTTACATCGAACATTTGCGTGATAGCTCAAAGGGAAAGCTGAAAAACGTTCCTTAGGTGCCTGTTTCTTTTTGAAAATCGTGCCTTCATGCTGAAATGGCACTCGGTAGTTACTACTCTGCCTTTTCTTCTTCTAATTGCAGAGAATAGGAAGCTACTTTTATTCGCTCGTGACGCCTAATAATTATTTTACAGAAAACGTATATTACTCAAAAGAATTTTCCTAATCAAGGGGAAAACATTTTACATAAGTATGCAAATTAATTGAAACAGTGGAACAGGTGAGGTATCAGACACTGGATTGCAAAGAAAGTAAATGAAGATGTTATACTACTTCCATAGTGCTGTGGCTCGACTCGCTGTGAATGTAGGACTTGAGTGGAGGTTCCATGAGACTATTCTCGGTGTTTTCACGTATTTCAACTTGGGACTCGGTTTCCATTTCATTCGGTGCTTCACACGCTTCGCCACCCCAGTCTATTTTAAATCGGGTAACTCTTGGCTCTTCCAGAATGTTCCGTGTCATCTAACAAAACGAAATTGCTTAATGAAGAGAAAATTCAATTCAATCAACCAAAATCACCTTATCAAATTGGGGTACTGGTGGTGGATTGTCCTTAAGTTCAGGATCTGTGTAATCATTGTTGACGAAATAACCCACTCTTACAAATTCATGTTCCTTGTAAGAACAAGTAAGCAGGACTGCAGTTACACCAATAGCATCAGCTACTGGAATTTTTTCAGGATCTGGCTGGTCCGCTTGGAAGACAAATTTGTGTTTCCCAACTGGAACTGGACCGACAACTACAGTGTCAAGAATCTGGTCATGTGCTGCACTTTCTGCTGATCCTACATATGTCAATTTCCACTCCAAATCTACCACAATGACAATTTGTTGTTAAAAGAGACAAATAACTGGCAAAATAATTAAGCGGCTTGCCTTCTGGAATTTCATCGATGCATTCGAAAACGATCTCAAATTGGAATGGACTGAAAAATGTGCAGGGGTTGTTCAAGACTTTGACATCGCAAATATGAACTTTCGCCATTTGTGGTATAAAAAAACCCAGAAAATAAGATCTTCTATGAATTATTCTTCTTTAATGTCTATTGTGCTTAAATGTTTATTACCTAGAGCAACAGTTGATACTTGAGTTAAAAAAACGAAATGGCTCAAAAAATTTCAGTAAGCTACATGCACACAACGAAGAGAAAAGCCACTACGACTGCCCTGCCGCCAAAAATTCCACAACGATGCACGATGGTAAAAATTCAGGGTAGCCTTGTCATGCGAAATTTTTGTATTAAAAATTAGTAATTTGCTAAATTGTACATGCCACGCTATGTAAATTTAACTGGTATACAATTTAACTTTTCCGTTTGTTTATGGTTCAAAATTAACATTGGCTGGCAGAATTTTTAGTTTCTGCTACTATTGTTTCCATTTTATTGACGTTGAAAAACTACACAATCTTGTATGCCTACGCAGAAAATCGCAAACAAAGAAATGCATTGGGCATTCACATACCATAACATCAGTTCATTATGATTTTCTTACTCAAACGGAATTCAAAGTTATCCGGTCCAGTAAAATACATCTGGGATTTTCTCAATTAAACTGATTCGCAGATGTGATCAATGAACAAGCTGCTACATAAATAGTCGACCCAGAAATATCCGCTTTCAAAATCAAAATCCATCCAGAGATAGACGCAATAGCCAAAATCGTTGTGACTAGGTTTACCCGATTGCCAATTGGTATAAGTGAAGCGCTGGAAAGGCTCAGTGGAGGCCCACTCGTACGTTCTGTTATAACCTTTCTGAGGAAACTTCCCTGAAGTCCAATACCTTTGGTCTCCCAGTTCTGATTTGGTTTTTCAAATAAAATTTAAATGATTAGGTTTGAAGGTAATAACTCTGGAACTTGAAAGCAAGTTAATTTGACTCACCCTCTGTAACTTGCCAGTGACTGTAAACTAATCTTTCTTCCTCCACAGTCTCAAGACTTAGAAGAGTCATATTTCCTGTCCTGCAGTATGTGTCCGCTTCATCCCAGCTATGCATCTTCATTTGAAAAATATGTGCATGAAAAGAAAGAGGAAAAATTGCTATTTACGTTTCTGTAGTATACAGTTACCTTATCTGTCGTGAAGCAATAACATTTGTCTCCCAAGGCCCAGCAGGGCACTTTAGTGTTGCCTAGAAAATAAGGCGCACAATTTTCTGCAGATTACAAAAAAAAATTAGGGTTAATCAAAATCGTGCCAAAAATTATGTCTCAGAATCTTATGAAGAGTAACTAGGGTTCAAGAAATAGAAATTCTTAAGCCAAAGTTGCACTAAGTACTATAAACTTATGCTCAAGTTACCTTTTGTTTGGCTGCCTCCCAATGTTGCAACACGCACCGTCATACAAAGAGCAGTAAGGGTCAAAGGTAAAAATATCTTGAAAGACTTAACGTACATTTTTGTAAGTGAATTCGAGCATGAACGATCTTTAACTAATGCTCGGAAACCGAATGTGCAGCATTTATACAACGAAAACAATAACCACGTCTCACGTGCTAATTTTAACGCAACATTATCGCTTGATAAACGCTAAAGAGGAAGGGACGAAAGTACATTTATGAGGCAATGCATCAATACTAGTTGATTACTAGTTAATTAAATACACAGTTGGATCTACAAGTTTGACCCTTGGTTTCATCAATTTCTTATCTGACTTTTATTTACTTAATGCCTCCAAATCGTGCTTTAATTATCTATAGTGATCATGTTTTTTCTGGGCTAATCGAACTTCGATTTTCACAAGTTTTGCTAAAAAACCTTTTTTTTCTTTCACCAGTAAAATTGTGCGTATTGTAGCGATCGACTCCAAAGTTCATTCAAACAAAACAACCGAATTTGTTCTTGCTTCCTTGAATTGCAATGGGAGATATTGTACTTACCTGAACTGATTCAAAGCCGACCACAGGAGTTCTACATTTGATTTATCTTCGAACTAAACTATCGTAAGATCTCTTCGCGTGTGCATAGTACTTCGAATACTGCAACAATAAGTTCCATTAAACTTAAAATTCATGTAAAGAGTATTCCAGTTTCCAATATTCTATAATTACCCAAAAATTGCTGTTTACGCTACGCTAAACAGTTATTTGATTAACACAAACATCGGCCGCCATATTACAGTTCACAGATGAAGTTGTACAACGAAGATGAACAGGCGATGTCGATCCAAAAATATCCGTTCTCAAAATCGAAATCCATGAAAAGATAGGCGCAGTATCCATCTTGGTTGTAGTCAGGTTCATCAGGACCCCAGTTAGTGTAATTGAATCGTTGGTACGGTTCTGTAGCAGCCCATTCCCATGTTCGCTGGCTTCCTTTTAGGGGAAATTTGCCTGAAGTCCAGTACTGTTCGGCACCCAACTCTACAATTAATTGTCACAAGATTAGAATAGTAATAGCACCAAAGCCTAGATATTTTTCTTGAATAAACCTAGTTAATTTTCAGTGCCCACCTGGTGTGACTTGCCAATATTTGTAGATTAAGCTTTCCTCTCCTTCAGTCTCAAGGCTAACAAGAGTCATATTTCCTTTTCTGCAGATTGCATCTGCGTCTGCCCAATCAAGGTACTTCAAGCCATTTATGTTTTGAAAAATTATTAGTTTTAATCAAATAAATTTGGATTTACACATTGACACCTACCCCAGAAGTACGATCAGATATACAATAGCACCCAGTTCCTAACGTTACGCACGGAACGGCTGTGGTGCCCGGAAGAAAGGCTGGGCAATTTTCTGTCAAGAAAACAAGGATTATCAATATTGTCCAATCATATCGACGAAAGCTGGGAGAGTATTTATTCTAAAATTTAAATAAGTCTTTTTGGTATGATGAGGAAAGACAATTTACTATTAATAACTATATTGCTGCAATGTCTTTGCCGTACCTATTTAATCTCAATTAGTATTGAACTTACTAGGTTCAGGAGTTGCCCTCGTAGGTGGCATGGATGTCGTCGATATGATGGACGCTGTTATTCCATCAGTAGTGGAACCTTGTGTGGAAACAAGAACGATGTCGTCAATGGCGACAGCATCTTCTGCGTTACTCCCACAGTTTGCGTAAAATATCAACTGAAAAAGGTTATTCATCGTGTTAGTACATATTGGCAATCTAGGTGTACACACCTTCATTTGACTACTCTACAAAATTGGCGGACTTCTAGAACAAAACCAAAGCCTACCGTCAAGTCGGTTGGTGACGTAACTGGGATGGAGGTAGAGGCTGGACGCCATTCAAAATTCACCGTAGTGGAGTAACTCGACAATGTTAACAAAGTCGTTTCTGCATCGCCAACAACCAATACGAGCTGAAGGAACAAAGCATGTTAATTGGGTTATTAGTCATTGAATCCGTAACACTACTTTTGTGGTTAAGCTCAGGTATACAGGCGAAAAATCTTGGTTGAATCTTGCTGTATACTTACCTCTAAAGTGTTCCCAAAGGTGTATTTTGATCGAATCCAGAAATTGAACGAGATCCGATCACCCGGCAGTGCCGTAAAAGTTACTGTCCGCAAAACAAGAAGACCGGGACTTAACTGGGCGTCCCTCGTAGCTCGTAAATATTTGGTGCCTGTTGATGGAGTTGGTGGTGGATAGTTGATTTCAGTGGGAGATGAAAAATCCTCGACAGTCCAGTGGACGGGACCCAACGAACTGTCGTACCACGGGTCAGCTAGGCCATCTTCAAAATCATTGTTCAAAAGAAGCCTGGCAGATTGAGGATCACCTTCCAATTGATCACGGATATTCGAGGTATTCTTTCTTGAATTTTGCTGCGGTGAAGGGATAATGCTGGCCCAACAACTGGTAATAGTAAAAATGATTAATAATAATCTGAAAATGTTTTTACTCATTTTTTCGGGAGAGCTCTTTCCACCTAACCTAGGTGCATTTAAGTGCGGCAATAACATATTTGTCTATCAATTTCACCATCGGCTTTGTGATTGTCCAATGTCTGTAACGAGCTAATGGTTGGTATCGCTAGTTTAATTATTGATAACGAGAACGTTACCAAATCAACAAATGCGTCGAACTTAGAACCATGCTGACTTTTAACAATCCTGTTGGGAAATAAGCTAAGATAGAGGTGCCAGGGAAAAAATGAACAGAGAAGAAAAAAGTACAAGTATTTAAAGTCGAACATTTTTTTGTCCAGCTATGAGTCATAAATGAACACTAAGATCCACGAAAAGCTAACAACCCAGAATTACTAATTATGAAACAACACAATGGTCTATGATGAATGAAAATTAATAGGGTATGCCACAACAGGTAGGTAACGTAATTAAAATCTCCCTCAATCATCCCCATTCAAGTATTGATCTTTTCTTTGACAATGTAACTACGGGAGCCGGGAGAGAATGAATCAGAAACAGAAAAAGAATCGTCTTTGTTGTTTTTTAAAAATGACTTTGCTACTTTAATTTAGATCTTAAACTCAGCTCCAGCTTCACATTTCTTTTTTATTTGAGATCTCGAGTTCTCCAGTAATTTTTTTTTTCTGTTAACTAATTCCGTTTTAGATTGCACGCTGAATCAATTCATAACGTCATAAAAATTAACTACTTCTAACGCCATTTAACTACTGTCATATAATAACAATTTTAAAATTAAAAAGTTCGGGTTGCAGACGCCACCTAACGTTAAGAAGTTAAGTTAACTAAACGCCATCAAACGGGAAAATAGAACATTAAAAATACGCCATCTAACAGTTTGCAATCAAACCCGTCACATGATAAACGATACGCCATCAGGCGACAAAGAGCGTAACATAAAGAAAATTTCGAACGCAACGCCACCAAGCTGCTCATCTGCAATTTGCTTGTTTAATCATTGATTTGTGAGCAGACGTCACGTATCAAATTAAATTTTATAAGATTAGAAATGGCTCTCTTTAACAAATTTTTTGGGATTAAGAAAGAAGTTCCTGCTGCAGCACCGCACACTACTGTGACTGTCACTAATGAAATAGCAGAACATGATGGGTATGTCATTGTACCTACTGCACTAGAATCGCATCAACTTCGTCAAGGTACTAAATCTTTCCTACTATCATGCAACAACCTTGTTTACTTAACATGCAGCAATAAAGAAGAAATTTTAGAGTTTATACCTCACTTTTCCTATAGGTCCTCTACCATATGCAATTAGCTCTAAAACTGCTGGCATCAAACAGGAAATTGCAGCCAGTAAAGTGTATGATGAAATACCTTTTCAGTTTTCCCCAGCATACAGTAGGATGTGGTCAACTGGCACAGCTATGAAACATCATCCTAAAATACTAAAAGAAATTGACTGGGACTCGCTCTGTTATGACTTTACACTAGAGAAATCTATTTTACAGTCATGAATATTTTTCTTCGTAGGACAGATATGGCATGAAATGTTGATCCAAACACAGCTGTAAAATCAAATCAACACTTGTAATGCCTACTGTATGTCCATAATCATCTTATTAAAATGTCATCTATTGCCTGGTCATTTTTCAGAGCTGTTTTCTGTGAGCTGCATTAAAAATAGAAATTATTATGTATGTACATATTGAACTTATTTATATATAATTACACTGCTTGGGTATCCGTAGTGGATCTGTATCCTGGATGGTCACTTCATGTGGAACCCCATGAAATGTGTACTGTACATATAAAGATTTATCTTCACCCATGCAGGGGTCATAAAATCCTGGAAGCTGACACTGTGATGGACAAAAAGCGTACAACATGATTTTTTGGCTTAGGACTAATTTCATATTGTTTAGTCATTGTTGAAAATAAGCCTAATCTTACTGCTAGAAGTTTTTCCGAGGATTATTCGTGTGCTGAAAATTTACCTTGGATGCCTCGTGAAGTATAAGCTTGGAATCCTTGACTAGGCATTGAAGAGGGATAGTAACGTCGGTGATGGCGTCACCGAGATCGCGATGGCTGAGATCTAACCACCGACCGTAAAGCGCTTTTGTGATAATTAAGCCTTTTCGGTTTTCCTCGTCCTCCACAATCCGTCTGTATGTTTCCTTCATCAGGTCGATAGAAATTTCAGCTTCTCTGCGGCGTGCCAGCATTCTTAAAAATAATAATAAATGAATCGGTTAAATAGTTTTTCACTGAAGATCCGTAAAAGCAAACTAACTGTGAGTGATGCACAGCTCGGTGTTTTTCAATATCTTTAATTTTCTGTTGCTGCATGTAAGGTTCCACTACCACTCGACGTATGATGATCCATGCAATCATTGGTGTGACTGTTCCGTAAAAGATGGGGCTTGGCAAAACTTCATGACACAAATGGATTGGAAAATTGTAAATTTGGTTCCCTCGAGATAACCTGCAGAAATTAAATTGTGTTAATTTCTTGTGATAAGTGTGGAAAAAAGTGTCGTAATACTTGATTTTAAGCATTACACCAGTCGGAACTCCAACTGTCATAGAAACTGCGAGCGAGCTATGTTCTGATACTTTACGCTCAAGACCATATTCTACCATAGCTCCAAAGGTTCCGGCTCTGTAATAAAAATTAGTTGGTATTACAAACAACGCAAATGTTATCGGCAAACATGTGCTTACTTGATAGCTCCTCGTAATCTTCCATCGTGTTTTTCGAGTTTGTGGCAGTATGTGATGGCGAAGTAGGAGTGCGGGATACCAAGAACAAAATTAACTTGCGCCCGGTATCTAGATGTGTCCTTGACCACCATGGTGCTCATCGAACTAGGTCCAGAGGCTTTATATGTAAGATAACCAACCGTGTTCTTATCCAATTGATGCGCCAACGCTTAAAACCAAAACACCATTGTGAGATAGAGAAAAGTGAACATTTGAAAAACTAAAGTGTACTTACTAGACACAAATCCAAGGGTTAAACCTCGGTCTGTGGAAGTGACAATTCCAGAAACATTCGTAAAGATCCGCTTAGTTAGATTGCGGAAGCCTTTGGCTGAAAATGAGAGACCGCTACCGAATCCCATTTCAAGTTCTGCCCACCCATCAGGAGATGTGATTCTCCTTAATGAGACATTAACTGAGCCAGAACCTGAGCCTTTGTGTGTTGACAGTTGACCTGTATTTATTTATTTTTAATTAATAAATGTGTAGACTAAATTTTTTTAATGGCTAGTAGTGATTACCAGAAAGAAAAGCTGTGTCATTTAAAGTAAGAGGTGCTTCAATAGATTGAGAAAAGTTCATGCCTTTCACCACAATAGATGGAAAACCATCAGATCTGCAAAAATCTATTAGTTGTGTCTTAAGGTAAATAATAAGCTCTGGTTTACCCAAACTCATCATATTCATCTTCATATGGATTGAAGAGTTCTGTGGCATCAATAGACACAGAAATGGAGCTTTTGGGGTTGGTCCTTTGAAGGAGTCTGCGTTCTTCTTTTTGCTGGGCAAGGAGTTCATATTCTTCTCTAATTTCTTGTGGTGTTTTTGTTCGCTGAACAACCTCCCAACCTTCTGTTTCTAGTCCCTTGGTTCCAAGACTATCATATATGGCTCTTTTATGGGGATCACTCAGAACTTCATATGCTTTTTTCGTCTTATTGAACAAAACTTCAGCTTCCTTCTTTCTGAGGGCATCAGTATGTTTGTCTGGATGATAAATGCGACTTAGTCTTCTGTATGCATTTGTGATTTCTTCTTGCGAGGCCTGATGCAAAAAAAAAACACACCATGCAGTAAATAAATAAAAGTCATGTGGAATAACATCAGTGATGTAACGCAGGTTCTTGGGTTCTATCTCTCAAAAAAGGTCACACAAGCCATGTACGTTGATAGCATAACTGAATCAAGTACTTACATTTCTTGGTAAGTTAAGGAATTGATAAAAATCTTCTTCCAATCGTTCATCTTCATCATCCATATTGGACGACAATAATCGGCAAACTACTCAATACGAACAACGTTAAGACGAAACGTGAAGTGCCGGTCAATTGGTTGCGTCCAAGCTTCCACCTGGCGGTGATTATTTACATGTTTGAATGCATCGAGCAACGTACACTTGATGGCGTTGTTGTTTATTTGGGTGCCTCACAATATTTCACAACAAACATGGGAAAACATATGAAATGAATTGCATAGTGTTATTTGTGGGAAGTTGCAGCACCGGTCGGCCGTTATCGCAGGATAAGGCGTAGGCGAAGCATCTTCAACGTTGATTTGGAACGTTCCATTGAGTATATTTTGTGACAGCAAGGCGAAGCAGCAGCAGATTCTCAAGTAAGGTAGTTTCTACTACGTCGTAATAATAAAACCATCCTATAGCAATCGAAGTAAAAATGTAAACAAAATTTTCACTTATAAAGAACACATACTGGTAAGATTCGTGCACTTGGCTGACCTTCACGAACGGCCAAGGTGAGGCACTGCATATTTTAACAATTAGTGTAGACTACCTATTTTGGTTGTTCCATAGAAAAACAAGTATTTTCGTGATTTGAAATTGCTATCTAAACAACGTAACCATTATGAAATTGATATTAATTAATAAAAATTACATATCTTTCTTTTCAGTTGCTTTTGACAGTTGAAAATGACTTGTTGTGGTTTAATAATTGAGCGTGCCGATCGTGAGCCGATACCAGTGCCCTTAACTGGTGTCTCCGTCCAGGCACGCATTATCGACTTGGTTGCCGAGGTAACCATTCAGCAACGCTACGTAAATAAAGAAAATCAACCCATCGAAGCTGTTTATCTTTTCCCACTTGATGAAGGTATTCATTTTCAAAGAATTATGCTGTCAGGAAATGCAGGTGAATTTTAAATCATTGTAGGAGCTGGAATTTGCAAATTTACTGCCGAAGTAGACGGGCGTGTCATCGAAGGTGTTGTCAAGGAAACGAAAGAAGCACAGGAAGACTATGACGAGGCAATCCAGAGCGGACATTCGGCTTTTTTGGTTGAAGAGAAACTACCGGATGTCTTCAAGGTATGTTGTTTCCTTTGTAACCCACATCTCGTTTGAACTTTCACTCAGATTTGATTCAATGAATTGTTTCCAATCGATAAGGCTAAGGTAGGCAACTTAGCTGCTGGTTCTGGGGCCAAAATCAGCTTAACTTATGTCACGGAATTAAAAGTGGAAGGAAAGGAAATCCGTTTTTATTTACCGACGACCATCGCTCCACGCTATGTTCCTAGCAGCGATAAGTCTAGCGCGGCGGCTGACCTGGCATCGGTCCAATATACAGAGTTAGTTCAGTTTCTCATTGAACGTCATTTTTTCAAAATATTTAAATTGAAAATTGTCTCCTTTACCAAAGGCAATCCAATTATCAAGTTGAATTTAACGCCAGCGTGCGAATGGCATCGGCCATCAAAGAAATACGTTGTCCAACACATAAAATTGCTGTTGATCTCGATGCTGCCACGGTATGACCAGTGATTTACTCTATCTTTCTTGACGATCTTCTTTAATTGTTTCAATGTTTTCATCTATTCTCGGAAATTTAGCCATTGAATGGGACGTTTCGTTTAGACAATGTGGTGACATCCATGGATCGCGATCTCGTCTTTTACATTCAAGTGGCCGAGCCGAACCAGCCACGGCTTATTCATGAGGTAAATTCGTTGCACTTGTAGAAAATAAAGCATCTTCTTGATTTAAATTCTTTTTTGTCAGAAATCCCCTACCGGTACAACAGCCATGATGTTAAGTCTGGTTCCTACCTTCAAATTGGCTGATCAGAAGACCGAATTAATTTTTCTTGTGGATCGTTCGGGTTCAATGGGTGGGGTCGGAATTGGGCAGGCTAAACAAGCGCTCAAGGTACTATCATCTTTATATTCAAATTAATCAAATTATTAAATATTCTTTGTTAAACAGCTATTTCTTCATTCACTGCCCTTGGATTGTTACGTAAGCAATATCTTACAATTCCCATTTCCTATTCACTTCTTATCTAGCCTTACATCTGCACTTTTTCAACGGTAATCAATTAACTAATTATCAAAGGTGAATATTGCGGGGTTCGGCTTCACCTACGAAGAACTCTTCCCAGAAAGCAGGAAATACGATGAAGTGATCCTGAACACCGCAAAGGCCTACGCTGAAAGTATGGCAAACAAACTAAAACTTACCGCATAGCTCAATTTTACGTATTTGCCCTTGTTCCATTAGAAATCGATGCGAATTTGGGAGGTACTGAAATACTGCAACCATTGGAAATCATTTTCAAGAAACCGCCTATCGATGGCTACTTACGTCAGGTGTTTGTTCTCACGGATGGAGAGGTAATCATTTTCATTAACGTCTCCAGTCTCAACGTTATCATTTGTGCTATCTATGGTGTATGAAAGGTGTCCAATGCGAACGAAGTTCTAAGTCTGGTCCGTCGTCATAATGGACAAGCCCGAGTCTTCGCCTTAGGTTTGCATCTAAATTTAATCGTGCAAAGAGATTAGAGTTCAGGTTTTCTTTGATGAGGATTGGGAAGCAGCGCTAGTCATCATCTAGTAGAAGGAATGGCCCGTGCGGGCAACGGAACGGCGCTCTTTGCGTCTCTAGAAGAAAGATTGGAGAAGAAAGTCATGCAACAACTTCAGGATGCTCTACAGCCGTCTCTTACCGGTACGAAAAAACACATTAATTTACCTGGCTTATGTTACCAACAAAACAACAACAGACATCAAGGTGAAATGGGAAGGGCATGATGAAACTGAACAATCACATGCTGTGGCCAGCAGACCCGTTCAAACTGAAAAGACGTTGATGGGATACGGTAAACCGCTGGAAGCCGATCCTGCGACGACTGTCTGTGTTGAAACACCAGAAAAGAAATTCCGGCAGGCGCCGTGCAATTCCATGGTAACGATCAACTGATCTTTTGCTGTTTGTAATTGTGAGATAACTTTGAGACTCGTTTACCAGATTCCTGCCGTTTTCGATGGAAGGCATTTGATAGTGTACGCCCTGCTCGCGGAGGATGCTCAACTGCCGAAATGGGCTGAGGTCGTTGCTGTTTCTCCAGATGGTCCTCTAACGCTGAAAATAAACGTGACTGCATCTAATTTGGAACAAGGCCAAATTATTCACTCGTAAGTTTCAGATTTCATCACGTAACTGCGAACCTTTTCTTATGACGTACATTGTAGTTTAGCGGCGAGGAAACTGATCCAGATCCTGCAAGACAGAGAAGGGAATAATGAAGATACAAACACTAAGAAAGAAATAGTTCAACTTGGCTGTCGATATGGTACGCAGCGCATGGAACAACAAAAGAATTAAACTAATGCAATATTTGGCGTTTAGGATTAGCATCGAAATACACTTCGTACGTGGCTGTCGATCCCAAAGTGCAGAAGGAACTCAAAGAATCCTGGATGATGATGAAGTCACGTGATGTTCCTCTCCATATGGCTCACGGTTGGGGTGGTGGCTTTCGTTTAGTTGCGCAGGGCGGATGCGCACCAGTGGCAATGGCATGCTCCAGTGCGCCCCCGATGATGCGATCTGCCATGGCACACAGCCTCAACAGTCAACCCCCGATGATGAAACGTAGCATGGCACGCAGAGCTAGTCCTTCACAAGCAGCTATCCAATGTGACAGTATAGTTGGAAAACAGAGTATGTAACCGTGGTCGTAGCTAGGATTTCAGAACTTGGTTAAATCATTTAGCTAACTGTACCCTTTTTTGATTTAGTGCCACAATCTTTTGACATGCAAGGGGATGCTTTCGACAGCGTTTCCTTTGGAATGCCCCGTGGTGCGGCTAATTTTGCGGCTTCCATAGAAAACCATCCGGAGGAGATCGTACCTGAAGGAAACACGAATGACGACAAGTTAATAAAACTCGTATCAAGCCAAAATTTTGATGGTTCGTTTAAACTGGAAAAAACATTCGCTAGTCTTCTCGATACGACAGTAGAGGACATCAAACAAGGTACATAAACTATTTAAAGCGCAAAAATGGATATTAATTCTACTTCTCTGCAGCCGGACTGGAACATTCGTACAGTGAACAAGTATGGGCTACTGCTGTTGCTTTGGCGTACTTGTCGATTGCGCTGATTGACCTGCAGGATACTTGGATGTTGGTGGCTAAAAAAGCGGAATCTTGGTTGCGTTCCTCCCTTCAACCTACTGGAGACGATGTCACTTGCACGAAAGCAGCCCAAGATTTTGTTAAATCGAAATTAAATTTGTGAAAAACATCGTCATCAACTTGGAATGTGGATCGAACGACGTTTTTGCTTTTGCTTTTCTTTCACTTGTCAGCATAAGGCAGTTCCTTTGTTATACACAAACAATGTCATGTTTGGTATTATTAATCAGTATTATACATGGTTTGCTTAGTTCAAATATTATATGAATATATAGAATGTTCAACTTACCTGATGTCCTGATGAAAACATCAATCTCTTCTAATAAGTAAGAATTTTGAATTAGATTTACCTGAAAAAAAAATTGGAAACAGTTGCAACCATCTGCTGTCTAAGGTTGAATTCCAAACCCTAGGAATTCTTAGTCACTCTGGCAGGTTTTGAGCAGTGAACCGCCGAGACAGACACAGGCCGACAAAAAGGCAATTGGAATATTTCAAATACAAGTCTGTCGTCTTTTTATTTACAGAACTATCCGGTGGAATAAAACATTTCTCTTTGTTTTGAATGAAACAAAGAGAATGTTTAGAACAACAAATGTATCATCGAATAAGAAAATGTTTCTTGGAGAAATACAATAGAATATGATAATAGTCACTTACGAAAAAGCCTCTGGGATTTCAGTTGATGTGATAAAAAGATGTGACAGACATTTCTGTGTAAGTCACAATCATTTGCAAATTACTTTGAATTTCTATACTTAACAAATAGAAAACAAGACACATAAACGTAAAAAAGGAAAATTGACTAGATGGCAATGTCAACCTCGATTGCTACGTTACAGTTAAACAAGAGTAACGTAACACGAAGTTTTAACTTAGTCTCATGAAGCAACAAATAAGAATTATTAACAAGTAAAATGGATACACCCTGTCGAGTTTAGGCGAACAGCTGGTTCAAGGTTTCTGCGTCTTCTTCTGAGAGGAGAGGCACAGGTGAGTTATCGTTATTCGACGGTGAGGCTAAAGAGCGACCAAAACGTATAATTGTCAGCTTAGATGACGTGTCGTCTTCGTCAGAGTTGCCAGAAAGATCTAATGAAGACGATGGTTTATTTTGCTCCGGCTGTTGTTTATTATCACTGGGTGATGATGAAGCCACAGGTGGGGCGATGAAGGTGGCAGGTGGACGAACGCGGATCTCGTAAGGCGACGAGTAGACCTCATTGTTGATGGCAACAGACGATTTCAATGGAGTCTTCATCGGTTTCCCACTCGTCAGTTTCGTTGGCAATTTGAATTCACCGCGCATAATCTTTTCCCACACTGAAAGCATTTAAATAGACATTGGCCATTAAATTGAGTATTCGAAGAAAGAAGGAATTAAAAAGAAAAACTTACCGATAGTTTTGGCGTCGCGTTGGTAAGGGTCCATGAGATCTAGCGAGTGTTCGCTCTCGCTGACCAAATTAGACATGCCGTAGAGCGTCAGAACCTTGGGGCAATCTGCGATAACACACGAAAAGAAAGAAAAACATGTAACAATCAGTTGTTGTGGTTCCATCATCATCTGTCGATCGATTCTATTCGTGTGGAACGCACTTGATCATTATCGTCAGCCTTTAGTCCGACCCTTAAATGCACCGATTGCAATTTTTGAAAAGCCTTTCCTCCTCCCCCTTCATCAACTGCAATCTTCCCACCGCTTGGAATTTTTGTGTTCGATATGCAAATCATTCACGAGGCGACTAACTTCCCCCCTCTTCATCTAGTCGTTTGACGTCATCACTCGATGTTTCAGGAATTTCCAACTCATACGCACCAAACAACTCAACACGCATATCGTGAACTTTATAGACGCATCGGGAAAAAAAAATTCGTGACGTGCTGACCCGCTGATTAACGACTGGCGCCCCAAAGAGAAATATTTGTGTGCGTGCAAATAACTGGACATCAGTAATGCCCTCGTTTCTTTTCCTATTTAAAACGTATTTTTCTTCTTCTTCTTCACGACCGTGACGTCAGCAAAATTCCAGAGACCCCGAAGACTTGTTTTCTTTTTTAAATTTATACGACACGTTTAGGCTCTTCTTTTTTTTTTTTACATCCTGGTCCAAGTCGAACACAATGATAAAACGACCTTCCCTAAGGCTGTGGACGAGTGTGAACTGATTTTATTCTACTCGTGCATGCGGACGGAGCCAATCACGAACGAGGCTGTTTTTTTACGTTTGGCCTGGAAAATAGAGCTGCCGGGGTTCCGTGCCCGCTTTGTTTGCTGGGAGGATTTCCCAGTGATGGTTTTGGTCGTCGAGATTATGTAAAAGACATCACTGAAAACAAACTGAAGCATCGGGAGTTTTCTATTCGCCGTGGGTATGTAAGAAAAATGGTTACAGACAACCACTGGATTTGCTCGTCGGGGATTGATTTCTTTAACTTGATTTTATCGTGACTCTTCGTAAAAGGCGGGATACATTTGGAGACGTATGCGCGCTTTACCCTTTCACTTGTTTTTTTAGTGCAAACGTTATTCGAAACTAAGAAAATTTACGGAGTTCAAGCTGTTTCTTGAGCTATTTCCTAAGATGACTGTATTACGCGAAATGGAGGGCAGGTGGAATGATAAAGTCAGTAAGATTAAAAAAATTAAGTACTTAAAACGGCTGGACAATTTGTCTAGTTCTATACGATTGCATTTGAGCCTGTGTGGTCGTTTTGCTCTTGTTTTGATGATGCATAAACTTATGATTTTCTTTAGTAGGAAGAGAATTCTTACCAGGGATGTCTGAAGTTTTGCAATATTGTTCGACGAGATGAACGAAAACGTAGAATAGTCTGCCCATCTGTAAAGATAACACAGTGTTGTTTAGTTCCAGTCAGAGACTTGAATGCACAACACAATTGCGCTTGCGTAAATGGATCAGATTAAATGTTCGTACCTTTTCTTCGTGTTTGAGCAGCTCCCAAATAGGAATAGCTGCACCATCAGTTTGTTGTGGTTGACTCACAAGTAACAAGGAGACGATGACAAACAAAGAGCAGCAACACCAGCGAGACATTTTCCGTTTTTTGTGTGTGTTGGGAGAGTTGGTGATGAAAACGCAAATCGTAACACGAGACTGGCAACGTGAAAATTGTAAAAATGAGGAATTGTAGAGAGTCGGTAGTGGATGTGGACTGAACGCTGGTCGGCCAACGAATGATTGCTGGCCAACGTTGGCCGTTGCCTCTTATGAGCGAAGGGCGGTCGTGGATTGTTGGGCATGCGGGACTGGTGAGGTGGTTGTTGTGGTCCCGAAGCTTCGGTCGAAAGAAACGAAAAATAACCAGCAGAAAGAGAGAAGTTCAAGAATGCATAGCCTGGAGCAAGGACGTTCCAGCCAACACGGTCGTTTTTTTTTCCTTCTTTTTATTTCGAAAAGTTTGTCTTCCTTGAATTTTTTGTTTCTTTCTTTCTCCCCCTCTCTAGATTTTCTTGTTGCGTTCGTTCGTTTTTCATTGGAATGCCGTGGTCGGCCTCTTTCCAGCATTCTTTCGGAGGTCACCAAGGTCGTTCCCTTTTTTTTTCTTCTCCTTCGTTTCCTTACGGTGGGATTCCGCACAGCAATCCGCTGCAACGTAAATCTTTGAAGTTCTGGCGCCAAATTCACGCCGACTGTGGCCTGGATAAAATATTGGAAACTCTTTCTCACCTTGGCCAAGGTCCGTTTCATATTCCGTTTGCTTAACATCATCCATTGCGACTGTTGCTGGGTCCTCAGCACTTGCACCGATCTTCATCACGACGATAAAATCGGGTCATCGAGTACACAAAATTCACACACCTCGATGTCATTTATTAGACGAGTTAATGTTGGACGCTTTCGAACAAGGACGGCCTATTGTGCGTTGTTTTGTTTCCTCCTATTGGAATAAATAAAAGAAAAACGATGAAAATGGACTAGGTAAAAACCCAATTCAATCAGCGATAAAAGAAAAGGCAAAATAGAAAAAGAGAAAAAAAAAAGGACGTTGGCTTCTGCTGCCAAGTCAAAACGATTGAGTAACATTTCCATATATGGCCATGTCTCTTGTTGTATTGCATTTCTCGTGATCGTGAGCCGCGCTAGGACGTACCAACCAGGCCTCGGGAATATCCTTCCCCTTTATTTTACATCACGCAATAAAGAAAAGGCCAAATAATTTCGTAGTTTTTTTCGATTTTTGGGAAAAACGTTCCGCGTTTTTAGGACGACGAGTCTGGACATTCGTCAAAAAAACAACGTGGCCATTCTTTTCGTTTTAAATCTGTTTAAATGTAGATGGACGAAAAATATTGTAAAGGGTTACTGGAGGTTAACTGTAGGATTAAGGTGGCCATTTCTTTTTTTGCCCCTTCAAATCATTTTGACTGATAAGATATCAAGAAAAGAAGGAAAACGAGGAGAAAAGAAGAGGCCGTGCAATAGGAAAGAAACGATTGCGTCGGCCTGTCGCCGCTGTCCGCCAGCCACCGACCGACTCTCTCCGCTCATTGCACGCGGGACTTGGAGTCCCGACTGGACGGCGCCGACTCGTTGGCGCCAACAAGAAAAAAAAAGGGGACGAAAAAGAAAAAAAAACTGGCAGGCGGTTAGAAACCAGAGGGAAGCCAAGAGCAAAAGAATTGAGAAGAAGAAAAGAAGAAGAAGAGGAGGTTCATGCCCGTCCACTCGTTTGGGTCGACTCCATCAACCATCGTTTATGCGCCCATCATCTTCCCACACGCACAAACGCACGAGGTTCTACAGGCAAATAGCGATTGCAATACAGCCAACGTATTCACGGGTACGGTGATGCTGTTACGTGATCGCAATGGCTTTTTGTGCATACCAATAAATAAATAAGAAAACGGACTAAAAGCCATCGAAAGGCATTTGGGTTGTTGGAATGCTGCAGGCGGCCTAGGCTCTCCGTCGCCACACCACCAACAATAACAACAACTTAAACAACAAACACAACAATTGCAACATCAACAAAAAGCTGGGAAAAAACAACAAACAAAAACACTTAGGATGGCAAAGAAAAGACAATGGACACAACGCTACGTAGAAAACAATCAGTTAATGTTTTCACTTTGTGACGCATTATTTATTCAACTATCTGCAGCCCTTCTGCGACGTTCTTTCGGTTGGCCGTACAAAAATAAACGAAAGAAGGAGAAACGAGAACAGGACAGTGGCCCCTTTTGTTTTGTGATTCTGTTACTCCATTACTTTCCTTGTGTTCCTACTGTAATAACGTAAACGAGTTCAACAAAAATGGCGACAAGAACAACCGGTTCTCTTACTGCTACAGCCCGTACTGTTACAGTTATGTACGCGTGTGGAATAAAACTGGTCTAGTCTGGTTACATCTAGCCGACCAAAACTAAAAACAGTGACTAGATTTTTATCAATGTCAACCGCATCGCATTAACCGTGTAACAATCAACTGAGCAAATTGAGTGGAACGAAAATGCTGAAGGCAAGAGTTCACTGTAATGCCCAACAAGCAACAAGAAAAGAGGATGAACTGGGACTGCCCACTTTTTTTAATTGATATCACGTGCATCCAAAATGGTTCTTACCTAGTGGCTAACGGTCCTCACCATCACACTACTCTTTTTTTCCCCGTTTAAGAAAACAAACTTGGACTGATTGCCAGCGTGCATTTGTCTGGCGGCAGACGGGAGCCATTTTGGATTTTATATTGCCTGCAAATTGAAAGCTGCGCTAATTACACTAATTGCGCGATGCGATGAGTTTTCGAAAACAGGATTCGCACCTTTTGATATTGCAATTGAAGTAATTGTTCATTTTAATTGTAATAACATTGACTTATTTGCCATATCAGGGAAAGAGGTGAACTAGGTTAACCAATATGCAGAATATTCAGATTATTTTTAGCTCGATAAATGCGGGGGTTGATGCAAATACGCATTTGCATGTACTGTGCATGTTCATATAAGGGTCGATCAAACGAATTCCGGCACTCAAACAGAGAACAACATGGATACTCACTAAAAAAACATTGTGGAAAAAAAAAAGAAAATCCCACGCATTATGTTCGTTTATTTTCTGTTTGACCGATCGCATCTGAAAAAAGAAAAACATTTTCTCATCGTATACCTTTTCTTTCTCTTTTTTCAGTTAAAAGTGTGTCTTGTGGCTCGTGCCATATCGTTACTTCTCTCCCGCTGCTATTGGTATGCGGAATTTATTTTTTTTCTTCTTCGTTTTCCACTTTCGGGTATTTTTTCGAAAGGTACAAACACATCGATGCGATAATAATAATGACGACCATACACACTGCCCTACGCATGGGAAATGTTACGAGAGACGAGCGCATGGTTCTGCGGGAAAAGGAAAAATCCGCATTTTTTGTTTGTGTGTTTGTTTTTGAATCCACGCTAAAATATTCACAGCCTCGCGGCCAAACGTAAAAGAAGTAAAATTTGCAAGCGGCGACATTTTCGGATCGTTAACCTTCCCCGATCAATCTGTCCTTTCTCTGCGATGGGAAAATACACACAAATAAGGAAATTCTTCTTCTTTTCTTCTCAAGTTAAATCATAAAAAAAACAAAAAACAAATGTACAAACTAAACCCCACACAAAATAAAGAAGTTAAACGCATACCTGCTACGCAAATATATATGGCCAACATCAATATAGCCTTTTTCATCGTCGTTTTTACAACAGAATTGATGGCCACCAGAAGAAAGGTCAGAAATGGTCCACTGGTCAAAAGAAATTTGCGTAACCGGAATATGCAAAATAACCCGCTATACGGTTAGCGTATAGCCAGCCCAATCTATATAGACTGAGTTTGGAACCTTTACGAGGAGGACAGTGCTAGAATTTCAACTTTTTTCATCGTTTACGAAAAAAAAAAAAAAAAATGGCAACCAAAACATGTGCATAATTGACGCTGTACGTATTGGCAATGAATAAAACAAAAAAACCTGTCGGGGCGGATCGCATTCATCACGCACCGGTGCTGCGATAAAGAACGTCCATCCACCGCTGAGAAAAAATAAATCGACGATGATAATTCATTGTCCAAAAAGGTCCTTGAATCGATTTCTTCCTTGATGTTGTTGATCGCACGTTCGCATCTTTTTGCTTTGATGGCCATCAACAAATCATTTCATCCGCCAATTTCCTTTTTGCCAACTAATGGATGAATGCTCCTGGGTTGTAAAAAACGTTGAAATATTTGTACTGTAATCATCCCGCGTGCAGAAATCCCCGCCGTTGTGGGTGATGGTCTTAATAGACACAGAGAGTTTCGTCCGGCTGATGGAGAACCCTAACACGGCTATCACTTTCGGCCAGTTTACGACCTTTGGATTACAACAAATGACTTTATGGCATAGTGCTATAGTGCTTCTCATTTGTGCTGTTCGTTTTTCTGTGTGTTCCCACCGACTGTTTAAATGCGACAATCTATAAGATTGCAAGTCCATTTGATTTGATTCCTGTTAGACGAACGGTGTGTGTGTGTGTGTACGTGACTGTGAGCCCGTTCGAATCTCGTGGAAATCCAAATTTGGATATGTCTCTCACCACACCTCTAATGTTGAATATATAATGAAATGTCACATACAAAATAAAGTGCGAAAAGAGTTTCTTTGTTTCATTCTTGTTACCTTTGTCGCATTCTGTCGTAACAGGAAGGTGTCGAATTCTTTTGTTCAGGTCGTCGAGATACCACGTCATCGAGAACAATTGATGCGAAAATGAGAATCAATAAAGCCTCGGATGTATGTCCTCGACGTGTGTGATAACAATATAACCCACACGATGAAAGAGCGGAATAAAAACAACACAGTATTTATTGTGCACGAGAACGAAGGGAATGAAACCAACAATGACACAAAGCCAAAAATAGACGTTGCCTTTTTATTTTTTATTGCCTTTTCTATTTTGGCTAAAAAAAAGAGGAAACAAAATAAAAGAAATGCCCAGCCAGTTATGGAAACGTTTTGCTTATTCCCTTTATTTTTTTTTATGTTATAAAAATACTGGAATGTCTAGAAGCGGTTTTTGAACTTGAATAGTCAGAAGAACCAAAAAAAGAAATTTTGGCGTAGCAAAAATTGAGTTAAAAAAAATAAACTTTTGGAAGGTTAAATGGGATGCTTTTTTTTATAGAGCCAAATAAAAACTTGGAATTACATTCAAATATCGATTACCAGTTGAGCCACATACAAGAACGATGCAGAGTCTTTTGATTCGTTCCAGATGTTTCATCAATTTCGGACCGAAATTTTCACGCTGGAAGAGACTCTACGATGACGTCAAGCTCTGTTGCTGCCCTTGAAAACAAAAGGGAGAAAAAATACATTGAAAAAACAAAAAGATTGAATTTATGCAACAACTAGCGGAGCTCATCAGTCGAGCCACTGATTTCATAAGAATTTTTAATGATAATCAGATTCATTATACAACCTTGTGATTTGTTTGTTGCATGTGAACGTCAACTGGACTTTCTCAGTACATTCTCTGCTTTTCGCTGTTCATTTTCTACTTTCTTATATTTCTTAACCGCAAAAGATTCATTGTGTCACAAGACAATGCAACGGAACGGTACAACAGATTTTGACGGGATATAATCACGCGGGAGGAAACGGCCCGCTGAAATTCTATTCTTTCACGCACACACCCATAACAATTTAAATTAATTCTTTTGTTGTTGTGAAAAAAAAAAAATGATTATTCTATTTGAATGTTGCCAGTAATTATAAAACATCCCGAAAACCTACCACTTAGCAGAGAAAGTTGTGGCTACTGGGCTCTTGGGTCCGGGTTGAAAAAACCCCTTCGGTATGTGATGGTGTGCGCTAGATACGCTCACCATAGGTTGTCAGCGGTTGCACTGTCCAGGAACTGAACAGACCAGTCCAGCTCATAAATAAGTATTAGAGGGACTGACGAAAGAATTTGGTACAAATTGAGCGGCGTTGCCAGTGCTGGCAACAGGATGTTGTTTGGCCCATCATTTGCGTGCCTCTTTTCCTTTTTTCTTTGGAGCCAAATGCCGAAAATGATTGCAAATCAGACAGAAATCATGTGAGTCGAGAGTCAACATCCGCCTCTGTTCACTCGTTCACGCGATCTTTCAAACAGAGTCGGTGGTCCGTTGTTCAAATCACCATGCCGTTTTTTGACGTCAGCCAAAAAAAACATCAAAATGAAGCTAAGAAACGGCCAAGAATAAAATAAACGAAATGTTTCATCGTGAAATCACGGGAAAATGTGTCACAAAAGAATCCCAAAACCAACACAATCTAAACGATCGACAATAAAAAAAAGAGCAACAGAGTCAACGTCGATCCCAGGGACTCGGAATGGAGACATTGTTCCAGCACCGATTGACATACTTTGTATAGGGTACGTCCCCTGTGGTGAATGAGCGCGACCGAACGTGATGACCGACTTCATTGGCTTATCGTTTTCCCGTCAATCGACGCCGGTTTGAAAAGGGATCCGCAACAGAGCGTCACGGCAACGTCTCCTCTTCTCTTTCATATTCAAAGTAAAAGAGTTTACAAATATGGAAGAGTTTGTCCTCCCTATCCGCTTCGTGATTGTGAATTGGTTCATTCTTCAAACAGAGCCGGTCACGGTTCGGTAATCGACACCGTTGCGTGCACTGAAATCGTCTGCAAACAGCGTGAACGCGATGGCGTCACGTTCATCGAGGTCGAAATGCATCACATCCCGTGAACTGGCATCCGCACTGACGAATGCGAAATGAGAGAGAAAGGCAAAAAAAAACAAAAAGGAAGAGAGAAAGGATGATCGAAAATCAAATTCGTTTGGTTGGAAGATCGTTGATCAACTGCCTGAAGCTGCGATTTGGCCAATTGCGTCGTAAAAGATGATTCATTCCGCCCTCGGAAAGTCAATCAATCCGCACTGTTGGCACGAGATCGAACGTGTTTTTACCAACCCTATTTGATGTTCACAACGGCTCACGAACACGAAATCGTACGCCTTGTTTGTTATTGTTAAAGCAACTTTGTAAAAACAACACGAAACCAACAAAGAGCAAGGCCACCTTCATCAGAATCGAAATCGATCATCTGAGGGGATGGCCTTTTTCTGAAAATTCAAGTTATTCCATCCATCCATCCCGCCCACTCCAGTTTGGTGTTCTATGGCTCTTTCATTTTGGGACAGTTCAAGTGATTCGGGCGGAGTAAAATGAGAAACGTGACAGTCCAATCTCTTTGTTCCGCATCGCTGTGCACGAACCGTTTCAAAATTCTGCCTCCACCAAAGCCATTTGCAAAAATCACGAAACTTATTGCTTCAAAAGTTTGCGTGAATGACTCATTGATGGGAAGTCATCTATTTCTTTTTTCTTCGAAATGTTTCGTGGTGAGTCACAAGTCCCATCATTTTCTCCTGAAAACATTCCATCGCATCCGCAATGTCCTGCAGAGAAACGATTACCGAAGCCGGATAGACCCGGCGCATAACTCAAATGAGCTTTGAGATCAACGGTTAGAAATAAGAATGAAACTATTGTTGCACGATGTTTATGTTTTGCTACTGACAACGTGTAACAATAGCTGTATTCATTTGTTTTATTGATGACCGGTCAAACCTTTTCGAATGTTGATAGCGTATGCGATGTATTCCTCCGCCATATTACATTGTGTTCCTGGATCACGTTCTTTTGCCAGACCATCCGTTCAGATCTAGCGATCACCATGAGGAAAAAACGTTTGGTTTAATGAGAAAGCGGGTTATCGAGTACGAATCCAGATAAACCCAACGGTCGTAACAATGATGTTCTGAAACAACTTGAACGAATAAGAAAGGGCATTTAAAAGAAAACACACTGTAATTTGTTTTATGATAGTAATAGATCGAATTCATTCAACGATCTAGTCAATAAAAATGTATTTCGAAAGATATCAATTTTAATCTCGTCACAAGTCAAACGCGTATAAGGATGTGAATTGGGAGCATAGGGAACCCCAATATACATAAATTTACAAAATTTACATAGGTCTTCTGGTCCACACAAATGAACATCAAATGTACAAGGTTGTTTGTTTTTAATAGTTAGCTCCAAAAAAACCAGCCTCTCGGAAATAGTTAGCCATTTTACATCAGGTACTGGAACAAATCGAAAAGAGCCAACGGTTGAAACCCAAAAAAACAAAGGGAAGAAACGTCACGAAGCGCCGGAACAAAGTTGTAAAAATATGTCATCCAGCCACCAGTCGACACTTGAAGGCTTTTCACACCCATCCAAACCCAAAGTTTCACAATATTCTGTGGAAATCAAGAAATGTGTGAGATAAAATAAACAAAATCAAAGGGCATTGCCAATATAGGACATACCTGTGAAATGAAGTGAGGTTTTGAAGGCTGGATCGAAGATCAAGAAAGAAGAACAACTGACATCCGAAGCTTGTAAAGCGAGGCCGGTCCTTCCGTCATAATGGGTCACACATATGTTGGTTCTTTGTTTCTTCCGGATGGATTCTTTTAGACTCGATTTTCTGTGTTATGCGAAAGGATGATTTGAGAGGAAGACGTATCGTCCGAGTGCTCATTACTGGGTGTTGATGAAGCAACTGGTGGAGCAACGTAGGTGGCAGGCGGAGGGACGCGGATCTCGTAAGGCGATGAGTAGACTTCATTATTGATGGCAACAGACGATTTCAATGGAGTCTTCATCGGTTTCCCACTCGTCAATTTCGTTGGCAATTTGAATTCACCGCGCATAATCTTCTCCCACACTAAAAGCATTTAAATAGACATTGGCCATTAAATTGGGTATTCGAAAAAAGAAGGAATTAAAAAGAAAACCTTACCGATTGTTTTGGCGTCACGTTGGTAAGGATCCATCAGATCTAACGAATGTTCGCTTTCGCTAACCAAATTCGACATGCCGTAAAGCGTCAAGACCTTGGGGCAATCTGCGATAACACACGAAAAGAAAGAAAAACATGTAACAAACAGTTGTTGTGGTTCCATCATTTGTCGATCGATTCATGTAGAAAGGCAATGGATCATTATCGCCAATGCTATCCTTAAATGTACCGATTTTTAAGAAACCTTTTGGCCATCATCATGAGCTATCTCTTCACCTGTTCGTATTAGATCTGTTTATCAGTCACGGTTGTTGGCTTGACCTTCGTGTAAGTGTTTGACGTCATGACTGTTAACCAGGAATGTCGTCGACATCAATACAGTCGGTGATTTACAACCTCAACATGACGTAACTGCTGATTAACGATCGTTCAAGCAATACAGGGAATGACTTATTTGCGTGCCAATAATGTGTTTTGAGGGACCTGTTGGCTATTTTACGTCACGTTAGAGTCATCACATATCCTGGTCGTAACCAAAATGAGGTTTTACGAAACTAATAACAGCCAACATTGGTGCTGGCTTGGAAAACATCTTCATTTAAGGGAGACAATTCTTACCAGGGATATCCGAAGTTTTGCAATATTGTTCGACGAGATGAACGAAAACGTAGAATAGTCGGCCCATCTGTAAAGATAACAAGGTGCTGTTTAGAGTTTGTCCTCTTTATGTCAGAGACTTGAATGCACAACACAATTGCGCTTGCGTAAATGGATCAGGTTAAATGTTCATACCTTTTCTTCGTGTTTGAGCAGCTCCCAAATAGGAATAGCTGCACCATCAGTTTGTTGTGGTTGACTCACAAGTAACAAGGAGACGATGACAAACAAAGAGCAGCAACACCAGCGAGACATTTTCCGTTTTTTGTGTGTGTTGGGAGAGTTGGTGATGAAAACGCAAATCGTAACACGAGACTGGCAACGTGAAAATTGTAAAAATGAGGAATTGTAGAGAGTCGGTAGTGGATGTGGACTGAACGCTGGTCGGCCAACGAATGATTGCTGGCCAACGTTGGCCGTTGCCTCTTATGAGCGAAGGGCGGTCGTGGATTGTTGGGCATGCGGGACTGGTGAGGTGGTTGTTGTGGTCCCGAAGCTTCGGTCGAAAGAAACGAAAAATAACCAGCAGAAAGAGAGAAGTTCAAGAATGCATAGCCTGGAGCAAGGACGTTCCAGCCAACACGGTCGTTTTTTCTTCTTCTTTTTATTTCGAAAAGTTTGTCTTCCTTGAATTTTTTGTTTCTTTCTTTCTCCCCCTCTCTAGATTTTCTTGTTGCGTTCGTTCGTTTTTCATTGGAATGCCGTGGTCGGCCTCTTTCCAGCATTCTTTCGGAGGTCACCAAGGTCGTTCCCTTTTTTTTTCTTCTCCTTCGTTTCCTTACGGTGGGATTCCGCACAGCAATCCGCTGCAACGTAAATCTTTGAAGTTCTGGCGCCAAATTCACGCCGACTGTGGCCTGGATAAAATATTGGAAACTCTTTCTCACCTTGGCCAAGGTCCGTTTCATATTCCGTTTGCTTAACATCATCCATTGCGACTGTTGCTGGGTCCTCAGCACTTGCACCGATCTTCATCACGACGATAAAATCGGGTCATCGAGTACACAAAATTCACACACCTCGATGTCATTTATTAGACGAGTTAATGTTGGACGCTTTCGAACAAGGACGGCCTATTGTGCGTTGTTTTGTTTCCTCCTATTGGAATAAATAAAAGAAAAACGATGAAAATGGACTAGGTAAAAACCCAATTCAATCAGCGATAAAAGAAAAGGCAAAATAGAAAAAGAGAAAAAAAAAAGGACGTTGGCTTCTGCTGCCAAGTCAAAACGATTGAGTAACATTTCCATATATGGCCATGTCTCTTGTTGTATTGCATTTCTCGTGATCGTGAGCCGCGCTAGGACGTACCAACCAGGCCTCGGGAATATCCTTCCCCTTTATTTTACATCACGCAATAAAGAAAAGGCCAAATAATTTCGTAGTTTTTTTCGATTTTTGGGAAAAACGTTCCGCGTTTTTAGGACGACGAGTCTGGACATTCGTCAAAAAAACAACGTGGCCATTCTTTTCGTTTTAAATCTGTTTAAATGTAGATGGACGAAAAATATTGCAAAGGGTTACTGGAGGTTAACTGTAGGATTAAGGTGGCCATTTCTTTTTTTGCCCCTTCAAATCATTTTGACTGATAAGATATCAAGAAAAGAAGGAAAACGAGGAGAAAAGAAGAGGCCGTGCAAGAGGAAAGAAACGATTGCGTCGGCCTGTCGCCGCTGTCCGCCAGCCACCGACCGACTCTCTCCGCTCATTGCACGCGGGACTTGGAGTCCCGACTGGACGGCGCCGACTCGTTGGCGCCAACAAGAAAAAAAAAGGGGAAGAAAAAGAAAAAAAAACTGGCAGGCGGTTAGAAACCAGAGGGAAGCCAAGAGCAAAAGAATTGAGAAGAAGAAAAGAAGAAGAAGAGGAGGTTCATGCCCGTCCACTCGTTTGGGTCGACTCCATCAACCATCGTTTATGCGCCCATCATCTTCCCACACGCACAAACGCACGAGGTTCTACAGGCAAATGGCGATCGCAGTGCCGCAAACTATTCACGGGTACGGTGGTGCTGTTACGTGATCGCAATGGCTTTTTGTACATACCAATAAATAAATAAAAAAACGGACTAAAAGCCATCGAAAGGCATTTGGGTTGTTGGAATGCTCCAGGCGGCCTAGGCTCTCCGTCGCCACAACACCAACAATAACAACAAAGCAAACAATCGCAACATAAAAAGATGTGCTGCAATAAAAACAATGGAATAATGGCTGACGATCAGTTAATGTTTTCACGTTGCCACACAAAATAGACTTTTTTCTAAATACCTGCACGTATTGAATGTGACGTTGTTTAAGTTGTCTGAACCTTGAAAATCTTCTTCGATGAGCGATGGAAAGGGAACAGGACAAGGGGCCCGTCTGCCTGTGTCATTGCCTCTCTTCTTGATTCAATTGTACCAAATATATCCGACAGCAATTCCTTGTCATCGGTGTTTCATAGAACTGTAACACTTCCAACTAAAATGAAGGGAAAAATGAAATTTTTAGGACAAAATGTAAATGGATGGTTTGTTTTCAAAGAAATCAGATCAGTCACTCCCGTCGACGACAACCACTAGTAAACAAATGACGTACGTCGAAGGATAAAGATCACCATAGAACTAAAAACTGGCCACCGATGGCAACATCCGTCTGTTGGGTATTTCCATCCCAAGAAAAGAAAAAAGGTTTTTTTTTTCTTTTTTTTACTATCAGCAGATTGAAGATCAGCTTCTAGGACATCGTGAATTCACGCTGTTTTTTATATTTATAGACGTGTCGCTTTTTTTGGGTAACCTACCAAAACGGTCAATAACGGTTTGACTCTTGCAAAAAAAAAAATATCATTGACTGTTTCACGAATGTCTCACTGCCTTCGGTCCATATCGGGTGGACTAGGTTAAACAATATGCAGAATATTTATAGCTCGATTAATGCGGGGGTTACCAAAACTAAAAATGGTGACTAGATTTTTATCAATGTCAACGGCGTGGCATTAATCGTGTAACAATCAACTGAGCAAATTGAGTGGAACGAACATGCTGAAGGCAAGAGCTCACTGAAATGCCCAACAAGCAACAAGAGGATGAAATGAGACTGCCCACTTTTTTAATTGATATCACGTGCATCCAAAATGGTTCTTACCTGGTGGCTAACGGTCCTCACGATCCTACTGTTCTTTTTCTTTCCCCGTTTAAGAAAGCAAACTTGGACTGATTGCCAGCGTGCATTTTGTCTGTGGCAACCGACAGAAGCCATTTTGGATTTGAAATTGCCTGCAAATTGACAGCTGCACTAATTACACTAATTGCGCGATGTTGCCAGTTTTCGCAAACAGGATTCGCACCTTTTGATATTGCGATTAAAAGAGACAATCGTTCATTTTAGTTGTGATGCTATTAACGTAACTTTTTGCACGAGTGACTCATTTGCCATATGAGGGAAAGAAATTGACTAGGTTATGCAATATGCAGAATATTCCGATTATTTATAATGTGTTGTTGATGCTAATACGTCTAGTGCATACATTTGCATGTACTGCGCATGTTCATATAAGGGGCGATCAAAAGGATTCCGGCACTCAAACCGAGAACAACATGGATATTCACTAAAAACATTGGGGAAAAAAGAAAAAATCCCACGCATTATGGTCGTTTATTTTCTGTTTGACCGATCGTATCTAAAAGAAAAAAATTTCTCATCGTATACGTATTTTTTTTTCAGTTAAAAGTGTGCCTTGTGGCTCGTGCCATATCGTTACATCTCTCCCGCTGCCATTGGTATGCGGAATTTTGTTCTTTTCTTTGTGTTCCGTGTTTTTCCACTTTCGGCTATTTTGAAGGGACACACGAGCGTCATTGCCGACGTAATAACAATCATGCACAACACATGCGATATAACAACAATGTCTTACAACAACTTGCCCGACGTCAGGACGAACGAAATTTGAATACGACGACATTTTGCGATCGTTAACCTTCCTTCTCTTTTCACTTCAAAAAGAAAACCGTCTGTAATTGCGTTCGTGCAACTATTCTCGGAACCCAAACGCATGTGCTTATAAATGGCCCGTTCATGTCATTCAACCTAACCCCTATCCATCAATAAATTCAATCAATTTTCATCCGTTGCCTACAGCCTTTATTTGGATGCGTCCAACTAGCCACTGGGCAAATCATTTTCTCCTTAGTTGAAAAAAAAACCTGCTCCACAACCGTTACTATATTACACACCGTCGGGTAGTCCCAAAAATAACCAAAAGGCAACAACACGCAAGTCCTCATTTTTTTTTTTTTTTTTACATCAAACGTCCATCATCTTCTAAACATATGAATAGACGTCTAGACATTTCTTATTAACTTAATTCAAAGTTCTAAACGAACTTTAGAAACTATTAGAAATAACTGGCAATTGAATAGGTATCGATATAAGGACCGCACTGTCATTGCCTTTTGTCTTCCGGCTATTCATCTCGAATGTTTATGCAGTGTGAAAACGTGAGACAAAAAGACGCTTTCCCAATTGTTCATTCTCGTATCAAGTATCAATTGACAATGAAAGAAAGTATGACGCACTTCTTTTTCATTGCCATTGTTAAAATCCTGCGTGACTTGCTTGATTCATTCCAGCACTTCCATTGACAATAAGCATACAGAAATAGCCAGCAAGTTTCTAATGTCATACGCTTGTAATTGACACAGGTGGCCATTTATTGATTTAAAAAAATAATAATAAATATACACGCGTTTTATCTCGGGAGCCTTTTCTAGACGCGTACTGTAAATTTCTGTCTGAATTATTGACGATGGTCATTCATCTGGCACGTCCAAATGCAAAAAAAGATGGACGGTATGCCCTTGAATCGAATGGATGTGCTCGTTCGTCTTCAATTCGCGCACACGTCCGGCTTTTTTTTGCTAGACATTGACGTCATCAGCTTCGAAATGGAGAAATAAAACGATGCGAAAAAGCCGTCGTCGTGAATCGTTGTGCCATCGCAAATCTTCATTTCAATGGCGCATCCAAACGTGTCATTTATTGATAGTTTTGCTTCTGATGGAGCACTGCGCTATTAGCGAGTCTATATTGGCCGAGAACAAGGTAATCATCTCCATCGTCGTCCTATAGAAAGAAGTACACGCGGGAGCACACACACACACAGGTCCGTGATTTTTTTTTTGGGGGGGGAGGGGAAAGCCATCAAATGATCTTTCCTTACACGGCTATCATTTCTCTTCGTGCTGACGGCACTTACAGCTCACGGCTGTTTGGTGCTCACAAAACTTATTTTTCTTCGTGAAAAAAAAAAAGATGCTTTTAACAGGTCCAACGGTGTACGTGACTTTTCTTGACCCGTTCGGGATGTTGAAACCCAAATTTGGATCGAGCTGGCCACACCTCTAAATGCACGATGAAATATCACGTTTGGGTCCCACGTAGGCAAAAGAGTTGTGGATGTCCTCATAAGATGCAAGGCAGAAAGTGATTTCACCAATATATTCAGGCGACGTCTTCTCTACGTTCAACGATAAGCTTTTGCTAGTTATGACGTCACACTACAGCATTCCTTGTTTTTTTTCGATCGTAAAACAGAATGTTATCACCGCGTCTTTTTGTTGGCACCGTCAACGACAAACATCGTGACATTCATTTTTGTCAACACCTCGGGTATTTCCCCCAAAGAAAATCTACCAGATCATCTCATTGATTGTCGCATATTCTTGTTTAATTTCGAAGCACGCTAGCCGACACCCCTTTCCCGCCTGTTTATTTAACGATTTGCATTGGATGCGTTCCATGGCCTTGGAACATTCCGTTACAAACATCGGCTCCAATTCAAATTGGAAATCGTTAAAAAGAAAAGCCTGGACCAGGAAGAAAGCCATTCGTTTGTGTACAGCCAAAATAGTTATGGATGTTTAGCAATATTCCTAGTTTTTTATGGTTTCGCAAAACGACATAAAACAAAGTTCGACTTTGAATGCATTTGAAACAATCCCTTGCATGGAATTGCGGAGTTATTTAAACATGATACCCACCCAATTTTTACGAGTCCTATTTCAACGGTTATTGAAAGAAAATAAAAACAATTTAATGACTGGAGAACGAGAACAAGCAAAACTTCGAAGAATATGTTTGTAATCAATAAACTGATTTGAAGGGGGCCATGCCTTTTTAAGAGTCAAATAAAAAAATCAAAAGATGGAAATGTTTATTCAAATTGAGCAATGCGTAACCAGTTGAACCACTTGTCGAACAACGAAATAGACACAAAAAAACACCTGGAATTCCCAAGGTTGAGTGGATGAATGTTTTGTTTCGTTCCAGATGTCGTCATTTCAAAGAATCTCAGATGAGCCGAAATTCTGTGGAAAAACAATAAACAGGCTATTAACAATAAAATGTTGAAGGGCTGCGTGATGACGTCAACCTCTGCTGGATGTGAGTAACGCCCTTGGAAAAAAAAATGCGGAAATACACACACAAAAAAAAAAAAAGAATTAATTGATGGATTCACATCTAGCGAAGCCAATCAGTTAGACATTTTACATAATAATGAGCCCTCCGACCAACTATAGAAACCGCACGTGAATCCTTGCACTGACATCCACATTGGTTAATTGCGAAAGAGAATCATTTTAAATATGGCCATATTCAGTTAGAAATTTATGATTTGCGGTTGATGTGGTATTTCCCACTTGTGGTGTTCATTGCTAAACCACACACGAAAACAATGTTCGAAACGTTGGGACCGAACGAACTCCCGATCAGACACGCAAGACAAACCAAGGCAAAAAGCAAAAATGCTTAAACAACGCGAGTCCTTTGAATGAGAGAGGCCAGTTATGCATGGACTGTTGCCATTAAACTTCTTAGTTTGTATTCTGCCTGCCAAACGATGTCCGCCTATTCAGGCGGTCATTATACGCGCACCGACTTCGTTTGGGCCCCGTATGAAATATGCAATCGTGAGTCGAACGTGATTGCGTGGATAGGCTGTTTAAAGCAGTCAAACGTTTTCAAAGTATTTAGTGGGCACACTATTTAAGGTACACATATGAGGCTCGTAAATAATTATTAGGAGATGACTGCAAAAGAATTCGGGACAAATTGAACGCAGTTCGGGCGAGCACAGCACGCTCCACCAGGATGTTGTTGGCGAGAGTCATCATTTAACTGTTGGATTTCTCTTTCTTTTTTTATTATTTTTAGGAAAAGAAAACTGCTGAGAAGAGAGAGAAAGAGAGGCTGTCTACAAGCTGCCGTGGGCAGTCAGGGCTACTGATTGCAAATCGGACAGAATCATGTGAGTAAAGAGTCAACATCCGCCTCCGTCTACTCGTCCACGCGATCTTTCAAACAGAGTCGGTGGTCTGTTCCTGGAAACACGAAGTTTTGTCGAAAAAATCACCATAGAAAAAGAGGCAAAGAAGCGATAAAAGAAACGAAATGTTTCATCGTGAAATCACGGGAAAATGTGTCACAAAAGAATCCCAAAACCAACACAATCTAAACGATCGACAATAAAAAAAAGAGCAACAGAGTCAACGTCGATCCCAGTGACTTGAAATGGAGACATTGTTCCAGCACCGATTGACATACTTTGTATAGGGCACGTTGTCTCTCCCCTGTGGTGAACGAATGCGACCGAACGTGATGACCGTCTTCATTGGCTTATCGTTTTCACGTCAACCGACGTCGGTTTGAAAAAGGATGCGCAACGGAGCGTCACGGCAACGTCTCCTCTTCTCTTTCATATTCAAAGTAAAAGAGATTACAAATATGGAAGAGTTTGTCCTCCCTATCCGCTTCGTGATTGTGAATTGGTTCATTCTTCGAACAGAGCCGGTCACGGTTCGGTAATCGACACCGTTGCGTGCACTGAAATCGTCTGCAAACAGCGTGAACGCGATGGCGTCACGTTCATCGAGGTCGAAATGCATCACATCCCGTGAACTGGCATCCGCACTGACGAATGCGAAATGAGAGAGAAAGGCAAAAAAAAACAAAAAGGAAGAGAGAAAGGATGATCGAAAATCAAATTTGTTTGGTTGGAAGATCGTTGATCAACTGCCTGAAGCTGCGATTTGGCCAATTGCGTCGTAAAAGATGATTCATTCCGCCCTCGGAAAGTCAATCAATCCGCACTGTTGGCACGAGATCGAACGTGTTTTTACCAACCCCGGCACAACGGCTCACGAAACGTACGCCTTGTTTGTTATTGCTAAAGCGACTTTGTAAAAACAACAACACGAAATCAGTAAAGAGCAAGGCCACCTTCATCTGAATTGAAATCGATCATTTGGCCTATGATCTTTTTTTAAATATTCGAGTTTTCGAAATCGGGAGTGAAATGAAAAGCCTGGCAATTCAATCGCTTTCGTTCCGCATTATTGTGCACAGATCACGACTGTTTGCGATTCAAGACTCATCTATAGCTGAATCATTATGAAAACACAATTCTTTTGATGTAACACGGAACAGCAAAACTTTACGAGAACAATTCATTTTAATCATTTACAAATTCTGCAGATTATTTAGAATTTCGTAACAAAAAATTCATTTGAAATGAATCATCAGTTTCAGCATTTTCCATTCGAATGAATACCAATAGAAAATACTCTATTGTCTCCGTACTGTGCACCGTCCAAACTCAACACAAACGCAAAGAAAACATCCGGCGTACAAAAAACAAACAACACAATGAACGCAAACGATTTATGTTCTTTCGCCAACATAAACGCGGAGACTAACAAAGAAAGAAAAGAGTCTCCCTGCCATCATTATTATAATTGTTGATTGCGAATAGACTGTTGGTAGAAATTTGAATTTATTTTGTAAAATTTATTACAAACTAGCAAGTGCTTTTTGAAGCAGCTGGACCATGATGGCGTACTCTTTGGCAAATTCTTTTGCTTGCCTTTGTTTAACGCCTTGAACGTAAGACTCGAGTGCGCCCTGGATAACTGACAGACGCTCCTTCTCTGTTGCGTGTTCGTCCAGCCATTTCGAATAACGAACGACCGACCATCCAGCTCCCTGAAATAAAAAAAAATACAGTAGGTAACAATCGATGATTGTTTTTCGTCAAGAAAATTATTACTAGCTATTAAATGTTTTAATGAGCAGCGCACCTGGTGAGGAGATTTCAATTCCGCCGGAGCGCGTGCAAATAAGAAATGCAAAACAAGGCTGTATGGAATGACGTCACCGACGGCTGGTGATTGAGCCAGATGTTCTACAGTCTGAAAGAGCAGTGGACGGAAGGAGCGCAGGACGCGATAGGAGCGGCCCAACTCTGTCGGCCGGTCGTAAAACGAAGATATGGCCAGTTCCATCTGAAAGTGAATAAATAAAAAGGCTATAATCAAGCATTACACGTACACAGGTAGCCATCAACGTGCAAACCTGCGCAAAATCGGCTGCTAGTTTCATTTTACCACCATCGCCCAAAGGTCGTAACAAACTCGCGTGACGGACAAACAAATCCAAGCACCTGGTAGCAACTGCTCGTAGCCTAAAAAAAAAGCCCAAACATCAATCAAGTGATTCCAAATTGATTGGCACGAAATTGCCCTTACTCTTCGCGGAGGAAATCCGGCGAGTGGTAGAGAGAAAAGTAATCGCCGGCCGAACGCGACATGAAATTCTGCAATTCTTTCATGTACAGAGAGCAAGGGGCGGATGCGGCCCCACTTTCAGGAGGATGAGCGCTGGAGAAATCTTCGTCATGCATTGTCAACAGGATGGCTTCGATTGCATCCGTCAATGAGGTCAGCAACGGCTGAATCGAATTTCGCATGAGCGTGGCGATGTGCCTGAGAGAATCGGTAACTGCCGTAACGCAATCTTCGGGTAGGCCGGGCAAAGAAACCACGGCGCGTCTCAGATTCCGGTCGAATTGATGCAATAAATTTACAGCTCCGGCGTTCGTCTTTTGAGCGGCCGTAGGTGGACCGATCACTTGTGACGCATCCCCGTCCGAAAGGATTAGATTTTCCGCTTTGACGGCCATCATTTGGATGGTTTTCGTGACGTTCTTCGTCACCAAATGGCCCAGTTTCGGATCAACCAATGAAACTGTCAACTCACTGGTACACAATAAATTGTTATTTATTAAGTTTCGAACATTTGGGATATTGTTTATACTGACCTTTGGATAATCTTGATTAGATTATCGCACTCGTCCGATGAGGGTAAGCCCTCATTTCCACCTGACGAGAACATCAGGTTGACGGGATCAAAGAGACGGGACAGGGAACGGGAAAGGTAGGCGTTTTGGAATGTCGCCAAACTCCGCCGTAGGGCTGTTTCCGCACTGTAAGGTTTCAGGATGAATTCATTTATATGAGCTAATAGGAGAACTAATAAAAAATTTACTTGAATTGGTTGGTGGCAGTAGTGTTTTGTTCTTCGTCGAGGTATTCGTCATTTGCCAAGTTGGCAGCGTTGGAAGCGGCGCTAATTTCTTGATGGAACTGTTGCAACTTGCCCCAGAGATCGGCAGACATTCTCAACAGTTTGGGATATTCCGCTTCGAAAGCTTGTTTGATATGAGACGATTCTATGAAAAGAAGGAGGTGAGGAATAGAATTAATGTGTAGGGAAATATTGATCATACCATTGGCAGCTTTGTTGAATTCTTGGGTAAGCAATCCAGTTACTTGGGTCCAGAAGCGCTGCACTAAATGCGTGTTGCGATTCTGATTAAGCTCCTCCAGGAAGCAAACGTGAGTCACCGGGTCGCGTTTTTTCGCCAAAACTTTTTGCAAATGTTGCACCTAGTCCGACAATTTATTGCATTAATGAACACATAGAAGGGAAATCAAATCAAATCTACGTACCTGAGCACAACTGTTAAATATCTGATCCATCAACCTCTCCATGTTCGCCCAAAGGGCCGTCCGGAAAGCAGGGCTGCTTCCAGTCACAGGCATGGCCACTCTACCCGGACCTCTAAATTTGCCATCAATTTGATGAAAACTGTTCGAGCTGCTGCTAGTTGAGAGCTGTGACAACTGTTCCACGTCTAAGGCGCGTTTCAACCCGCTGTGAAGGGTTTCTCTCGCGTTCTCCAGAACCGATTCTACCATCGATTCCAAGATTCCTAAATTATGGAATACTTGCAGGGCCGTGCCAACCTGCCAACGAAAACGATTAAAAATATTTAGACGATAGCGATCTTAGACATTACATTCAAGCAACGTTTAACACCTGGCTTTGATTTTGTGCTTCGAGACCTTTTTGAAGCATTTGTTTAGCTTGTTTTTCAACTTCAATTCTTGCACGAAGAATAATTTTTTGATCTTTTTCGATGACTTCCACTCCGGATAAATCGACATCCTTGTTCAGTTGATCTACCAATAGTTCGTCAGAGATAATTCATAGGAGCTTTTAACTACTACAGTCACTGTGTTTACCTAGCTCACTTAATGTTTGGGCAGTCTTTGTAATTTCCTTAGAGCCTGCTTGCAATTGAGCTTGAAGTCTCTTAGAAAGAGATAAGATGCGAATGATCCTCCTCAGCAGTTCACATGACACCTGAAGTCGACTCAGCATTAAAGTTTGTGTTTGCAGCTTGTCATGAGGCTCAGTGATTCTGGCTCTGATCCTTTCAATGGATGCTGAAAAGCCCTGGAAGAACAGGTTTTATTTTTTGGAGTTGATGGAAATAACAGATAAATTACTTGAATGTGGTTTTGCATCATTGATAAAACATTCTCAAGGGTTTCAATTCCCGTGGCATGCTTCAGTAGATCCTCATAATGCTCTGATACTTGATTCTGTATTGTTTTATCCAGCAAAGATAAACCTAAACTTATCCAGATAAGTTAGCAGCTGAATTGTGACAAATAATGATATTCCTGTACCTTCAGCTAACTTGGCCAGTTGTTCTGACACAATAGAACCTTGCAGGACTTGGCTGGCATGTTCTTTTACATCAAATTTCTCTGACAAGAACTGATGATAGAATTCTGCAGAGAACCACAAATTATCAAGCTTATATACTAATGCGTATGCAAAGAAGAATCCATAACATACCGTTCTCCAAGATATCCTCTTTTGCAACTGTCTGGTCTGCCATATCCTATTTGTTTCCTTTTATTTTTACATGAAATAAGAAGTCTAACCGGTCATAAGTTTGTTTACGTATAACACATCTGACACATGCAAGTAGACGACGTGGCATAGCAATGCCATCTATTTTGATTCTTGTAAAAATCGAATTCTTTTGGAAAGCAGACGGAAAAATGTTACCCTTTAGTAAAAGGAGATACTTGGCGCCTCAGTTAAGAATTTCAGATCAGGAAAATCGAAATCGACCATATTTCTTGCGTTTGATAGCTTTGTTTTTTAATCGACCCGTGTTCCTGACGGGGTTACGGTTAGGGTTAACTATGTGCGTACTGTCTAAATACGAAAAACTTGGGTTTTTCTTGCTCATGCTGAGCGTTTCATTTTAAGTAGTTCCAACGTTTTGTTCTTTATTTCTCATTTGGTATCCTTTATAAGTTATCATGCTGGGGTTATTTCGGTTTGCTCGGTCGGCCATGCGTTTCAGTCAAATATCACACTTGCCACCTGTTACCCCATTCAGTAGAAGGGCCTTCGAAAAGAGGACAAAAATTGTTGAATGTGGCTTTCACACCAGTAGACCCAGGGCTGCCATACCACCTTTGGTTTTGATTTTAATGAGACCTGTCTTGAGAGTTGCTGCATTCCTTGCTGGAAGAAATTTCCGTAAGTGGTGGCGTGCCTTACCAAAAGAAAAGCGAGAATACTACTGGTCAAGGATCAAGGAGAAAAAATGGAACATTGCTGGTATGTATATTTACTATACTTACTACATGAATTCTCTTAATTCAACATTATTTTGTCAAAAATCAAGGTGGAGGGGCCATTTCAAGTGCTATGGCTTATTGGTTCTACATGTCCCATCTGGAGGTTGAACCAATAACTGGCCGAGAAAAGTTTTCCATTGTTTCCCCTAAGCAAATTCAAGAACTGTCTCAATTGGAATTTCAAGCAGTTAACTATTCTTCAATTTCTTGGTATAAATTGGAAAATATCTCCTTACTTCCGAGTTTTATCGCCACAGATATGTTTGGAGTTTGCCAATCGCATTGTACCCACTCATCATCCTTATTACGCTCGAGTTAAACAAGTAGCCAATCGTTTGCTCGTAGCAAACAAACAGTTACCGCAGATTTATACGAAAACATGGACAATAACTGTTTTGGATGATCCGGGAAATATGAATGCTTTTGTTTTGCCTGTAAGTTGGAAGCCAATCATTTTTCTTAATTTGACCTTATTATTCGTCGATGTTTCCCGTCATTTTTTCTGTATTTATTTACAGAATGGAAACATCTTTGTATTTACGGGGATGCTGGACATTTGTGCAACAGACGATGAATTGGGAATCGTTTTAGGACATGAAATCTCTCATTGTCTCTTGGGCCACGCGGTAAGATTTAATTTGCATGAATTTTCAATAGCTTCTAAAATATGCTGTCTGCTTTATTTACAGGGTGAAAATGTCAGTCGAGAACATCTTTTGGAGTCTATTAAGTTGGTGCTCATTGCCTTAGCGTGGGCCATTCTCCCGTCGGATTTATTGAGCTTGCTTGGATACAGTATTGGAGCAGGAGCTGTTAATGCTACACTTCGCTATCCTTATTCACGGCTGCTGGAGAATGAAGCAGACCAAGTTGGGATTCATTTGGCAGCTAAGGTTTGATTTTCCGTTTGGTTTTAGCGGAAAAAATTAAAAGTGTGCCAACATTTATATATTCTAAAATTTTACAATGGTCAGGCTTGCTTCGACGTTAGAGCTGCCATAGCGTTTTGGGCTAAGATGGATCTAATCTACGAATATGATCAACTTAGTTCGCTAGAGTGGCTATCGACCCATCCTAGTCACAAAACCCGACAGGCCAAACTCGAAGAACAACTTCCAGATGCCATAAACTTTCGGAATTACTGCAAGGTAAATTTCCCCTTATGCTTCTAGTTATTAACGTATAGAAAATGCCTAACGTGACAGTTTTGCATTAGTGTCCCGATCTTCCAGCTCGGGACCCTCGCCAGGAAATTGAGAGCTTTCGTAAGTCTATGTTGGAGGGAATGCATAAAACAATGCCCGTCGGTGTTATCCTAGTTGTTCCTGATATGGCCGCCTATGCAACTGGGAAGGAATAATAGCAACATTTGCTTGTACATAGTATATAATGCTGTCACAGAGCTTCCCTGGTTTTTGACTTTTCGACATACATCTTGGTTGGTTTCTTGGTTTCACAAAGAATAAAGTTTAAAATTGTTCAATGGTAAAAAATTTACATTAATTAATCCAAATTTTTTTTTACATGATTAGATAATTTTTACATTATTAGCATTAATTTGTTTTTTACAGTTAATGTTTACCTACTATTTATTACTGTACACTAATAATTGAAATCCCTAGGATCCCTAATCAGCAATCGTAGGTGTTAAATCTTTTTTTAATTCCCACAAAACTGGACGTTACAGTACAACAGGTTGTTTTTATAAGTTTTTATTTCATCAATCAAAATCCGTGTTACACAATTTCTGAATTTTCTTTTACAGTTGATCAGTAAAAATTGATGTAGACGAAACCGGCAGCAGCATGGACCGAGTCATAAGCATCTGAGGCGCTGTATGACCAACCCATGGGCATACGTCCGGACTGTTTATGTAAGATCAAACGATTTTCTTAAAATTTTACAAAAATTGGATGTTACATGTCAGATTTGATCACCTTACGTGAATGGGCACATCCCAAAAGTCGCCAGTGTTGAGTGATCGCTTAACGCGGAGGATGGTGTTTGGGTTGTTGTACGAAGCACTCTGCAGGACAATATCATTGCTGGCATCAGGGATGGGGAGCAAGTGGGCACCAGGAGTCCACTCAAGACTCCAGTCCTGTCAAGGACGCAATTGGTAATTTACTTGAAGACTTACATCTTAACACACAAAAAAAAAATTTCTAGGGATGCATTATTAATTATATTTACCTCAATGTAGCCAGTATTCAACTCGTCGTTGTAGCCTCCGAAAATGACATCAGCGTATTTACCGTCATCAGTGACGATCTCCAATGATACCCAACCAGCGGTTTTAGCTTGGATCTCCAAGACGATGTCTCCAGTTCCAGCGATGACTTCCCAACTAAGGCGGAAATTACCTGCAGGATCCAACTCCTGGGAGTTGGTCAAGTTGGTGAGCTGGCCGGAGCAAATGGCCAGCAACGGAATAAGGGCGATCAATACTTTCATCATTCTACAAGGTAAAATTAAAATTTCACTCTCATATGAATCTATTTGAATTATTTTTACTAGCAAATTTCTAAGTGTGAAAGAATAGGGCTAAGAAATTTTTAAGAGTAGCATTACCTTGTAGTTAGTTGAAGGAGGGCAAGCCAATTCAGTGATTGCCTAGTGTAAGTGAAAGCCTTTTTATGGGAATAGAATAAAGTAGTAATAGGAAATTTAACTTATATAACATTCCTTAGTCCCTCTGGTGTTTTCAATTGCTGACTGTAGTCCTATTTTTTATCTATGGATATGAAAGTATAGTGCACATGTCAAACTTTAGGATTGACATTATACGTGTGACTACAGAATTAACTACGTCATGCCACGTGCATAGAGCTCTTGAACTGGTTTTGCTTTGTACAATACCTGACCACATCGCGTAGTAGAGCTTTACCTGTCACGGAAGAAAAAAGTTATAGTAGTTTATTGTTTATCTTCTTTCTCTCGAGAAGTTGGATTACAAATGTCTGTTTATCTTTCCCTCTTCAACCAATCGTAGCCGGTTTATAGATTGGAACTAAACAACCTGTTTGTGCCTAAATATTTGATCAAAACCAGCGTCTGTGAATGAGGCTACACGTGGGGAACTGTAACCTTGTGTAACTTTGGTTATATAAAATCCGACATTCTCGACTTAAGTTGCAAAAGATGTTATTTTTTAAAGGAATAGTTCTTCAATGATTCCCTCAGAAATGAATGCCTATTAGCTTAATACAAGAAAGCTAGTCAGTGTAAACGCAACTAAAGATTAACACAGACTTCGCTTTAGTTCAGAAACACTGTTACGTGACACGTAAGGCCGAGGTTTAAGCTGTACCAGTAAAACCTGAAGCTTATTTCACCCATAACCTGTATTACATTCGACATTTCGTTCGCGCTGACACTAGACGATCATATTCAAAACATATTTAAGAGCTTAAACAATTTTAAAGTTCTGTTTCTTCGTTGTTGGAAACACGTGCCATGAAACTATTTTCCCGCTTTATGTAACATAGTATTTCTGCATCTTTTTATCTGTGTTAGCTTATATCCGGGTGTACACGTTTCGTATTGCAAAGATATACTCAATGACCCTTTGAAGTAGACAGCGTACTAAAATAGCTGTAATCGTTATTGATAAATTGTTTATAACACTCAAAAGCGTTATTTTTAAAAACGTTTTATATTTTTGTATTACCATTCATTTAAGAGCAGCGTGTTTTTTTTTTCATGCGGAACATAAACATTTTTACTATTTTTAATAAAAGGTGATGTAGACGAAGCCGGCCGCAGCGTGAACGGAATTGTAATCATCGGTGGCGCTGTAAGACCAACCCATGGGCATCTGTCCACTCTGTTTTTGGTAAATTTATCAATAATGTGATTTATTTTGATGAACGGAACGCACTTTCAAATTTCTATTGATCAACTTACGTGGAAGGGGACATCATAATAGTCTCCGGTGTTAAGTGATCGTTTCACGCGGAGGGTTGTCGTGGAATCCACGTAAGAAGCGCTTTGCAACACGATATCTTTGCTGGCATCAGGAATAGGAAGCAAGTGAGCAGGTGCAGCCCATTCAAGGCTCCAGTCCTAAAGCCATAATTATTTTATCGTAAGTAAACTAACAAAATTCTATTACGTTATAAATTTTAGTTAAATACCTCAACATAGCCGAAATTAAATTCGTCGTTGTAGCCTCCAAAGATGACATCAGCGTATTTGCCGTCATCAGTGACAATCTCCAAAGATACCCATCCGGCGGTTTTAGCTTGAATCTCTAGGACGATGTCTCCTGTTCCGGAAATGACCTCCCAGTTGAGGCGGAAATTACCTGCTGGGTCTAATTCCTGGGAGTTGGTCAAGTTGTTTAGCTGTCCGGTGCAAACGGCCAGAAGTGGAATAAGGGCGATCAGTACTTTCATCATTCTGGAAGTAATATTTAATTGTTTTTAGTGGCCACAAATGGCAAAGGTAAATGCACCATATTAATTAAGAAAGCTTTCTTACCTTGTTAATTGAGCTGGGATAATCGAAGCAATGGTCTGCCAGTTTTCAAGTGCGTGCCTTTTTATAGTAGGATTCGAAAAAGGTATTGGTCAAAGGTACTAATTTCAAAAAAGCTTATATAAGGAAATGGTTTTCATTTGGTTTTACCCGCCTTCTTGCTTGCAGTTGACATATCGTTTACCATATTTCATATCCGAGTACACATAAATAGTTACATATGATAAAGGTCGAAACATCATCCATGAAACAGCTTATCTTATTATTGAGGTTCCACACGTAAGTGTAGGGTACCTATAATCTAAGTTCGTTGCTTAACTAGTGGACCAACCAACTGGCAGATAAAAAAATGACAATTCATCACTTGATTGCGTATGGTGATTCTATTTCTGCACTTGCCTACGTCAGCCTATTCTGCATATGTTGATATTTTAAAGGCCAAAAATAACCCAACCCATTTATCTGCGGTTCAAAGTTTTGATTCAAATTTCTGTATGCGTGCTTAACTAAAAGCACACGCTTGTGATGAACAAGCTTCGTTACGTAAATCAATCTATCTACCTTGGAATTCCTATCTAAGATCTTGACATGTAAACATCAGTGTGCTAAATGATCGATTCAAGTCTAAATTAGAATTTGGACTACTGTGAAGATCTAACTTCAGTTGAGCTTGCAAGTTACTTATTTTTCTTATTTATTGGATTGAACAAAGTTATTTAACAACAGTTCATTTTCCCTTCATGTTTGTTTCCCGTCACTCACTGTTGTGGTATTCACGTTGTTAATCAACGTGATTTGATGAAACATATTATTTCCACAAGGTAACATATGGAATTATCGCCTGCCTGTCATCGCTAGCTTTAGCATCTGACTCACACAACTTCAGGTTTTATTATATCTTCATGTTGATTTGATATCTCCTTAAAGTAAAATAAGACAAATGACTAGTAGATTTTAATTCAGAAAAAATATTAAGTCTTGTTTGTAGATAGCATGTCATCATCCACCAAAATTACTAGCATCTGCCAGAAAATGGCCAACACCTACTTGTTTGTTAATATACGAATTTTAACACTCGATCGTATGGTTAACAGACGTAATTATTGCCTACTGCGTAAGAGTGAGAAAGTTGGAAATGAAAAAGAAAAAAGGGAAAGGATAGCAAATTAAGAGCAGCATCGAATCGGCTCGCTAGTGTTTCCCCAGTGAAATCTGATGTCAGCTAACGCTCTAATAAATGCCAGGCATACTTCTAGGTGTGCCCCACGCTTTTGTAACGCTAATTTATATGCAAATAAGGCCCTGGTGGTTATTTTCACGCGGTTACCAACATAAATAATCAGTTTTGCCTTATTTTACGTATATAAGCGTAACAAAAGAAAACCGCTGTGTAGAATTTGGCAACGCTTTTGTTTTTCTACCAAACAATTTGGAAAATTTGCACAACCTGTGCACGGTGATTGCATTCTGTTTGCCGAATGTTGCAAAAACTGAAACCATTCTACGTTTTTTTAAGTATTTAATCCACTTTTGATCTATGGTGTCTAAAATATATTCGTTGGGACTTAAGAGCATTATTTCATGTGGTAATCAACTGATCGGATCCTGATCCTGCTCCCTGGTCTGCTACTATGCATCGCTGCATGGAAGAATGGAAAAGTATTTATTTCATTATTTTTCTTCGTCGCATAAAAATTTCAGCTGATTCCTATATTTTTACGATTTTTTTTGTTTGAAAGCCTCCATTTTATTAATGCAAACCAAACAATGACGTTTGCAATTCAATTCAACTCGAAATATCGTCAACGTCGCACGTCAATGTTCTACACCGGAAGGAACGGAAAACCGAAATTTCGAAGATGGAACTTGTAGTTATAGACGGCAGTATACTCGAAGGTGGTGGGCAAACGTTGAGAATCTCATCAGCATTGAGCGCCATTCTTGGCGTGCCTATTAGGATCCATAGCATCCGTGCTGGGAGATCAACTCCAGGACTACGACCTCAGCACTTAACTGGTAATTACTGCTATTAGAAAACAAAACAGGCATTAAGAAAAGAAATATTGTGCTCTATTATATAGTTCATTTTTTCTGTGTAGGCCTCAACCTTATCAAAGACTTGACAAATGGATCTCTGGAGGGTGGTAACATTGGTTCGACAGAAATCACATTCAGACCAGGCCAAATCAGTGGTGGTGAGTTTTCGGTTGATACCAAAACAGCAGGGTACTTGATTTTCTGTGTGGCAAGTTTTTGTGGAAGCTTCAGTAATTGCATGGTTCTCGACACAGGAGTATAACATTGATAACCCAAGCTGTTCTACCATGCCTACTTTTTGGTGGTAAAAAAAGTGTAATCAAAATGAAAGGGGGAACAAATGTTGAAATGTCTCCACCATTAGGTAACTTTTACACTGCTCTGCCTACTTTATCATAGGTCATGCACATAATTTCTAATATTTTTTTTACTTTTAGATTACTTGACCGATGTTTTCTCTTCTGTTGCTAAAAGATTTGGCATCAGTTTCTCCTGCAAACTCATTAAAAGGTATATTGTTTGTTTATCGGTATTAAGAGTTTTATTCTTAGTTTGGATAACATTGCAGAGGTTTTTATCCTAAAGGATGTGGAGAAGTTGATTTGGCAGTTGAACCAGTTAAAAAGCTATCCTGTGTCACCTTGGACCAACCTCAAATTCTCAAGTGTGTAAATGGTGTATCCTTTGTCGCTGGCACCATACCGATCCGAGTAAATCCAAAAAAAAAATAGATAATCAATGTTTCTATTACGTCATACGTTTTCTTTTGCAGGTTGCCAACGATATGGCACATTCTGCCATCTTGAAAATTCACGAGACTCTTAGAGATATTCCGGTTAATATCCATCAATTTAAAGAGAATAAAGCTTTCGGCAATGGGGCTGCAATAATGTAACTATCCATTCTTACTATTTCTGTTTCAATAGGTACGGTAACCAATTCTTTTCGACTACTCTTGATAGACTTTCATGTGAAACTACCGATGGAATGTTGCTTGGTGGGTCAGGATTAGGTAAGCCACGACATCCTGCAAATCGAGTTGGACAAGAGGCAGCTGACGAGCTTATCGAGTCATGTTTTCGTAAAGTCTCCTTAGATCACTACGCCCAAGATCAGGTTCGTTTATTGATTGTTCACGTTCCTCGCTGCATTCGCAATCTAATGGTTGCCTCATAGGTGATTATATTCATGGCCTTGGCTGAGGGTATTTCAAAAGTTTTGGTGGGGCCCCCTACGCTACACACGCGGACCGCCATGCATGTAACATCGCAACTCACGGGAGTAAGTTTGACTATTATTTGCTTTCGATTGTGCAAATATAATTAATGACAACGTTCCTCCGTCATGATCGAGATTATGTCATGATGGGTTTTTAGATTGTCATAGATTAATGTCTCTTATTCACCCGGCTGGAATCGGTTAACAGATACCCGGCCGGTTTTGCAGGAGAAGACAAAATTAAATTTAAAAAATTTGAATTAATAACGTACTATATTATCTAACAATCATATTATTTGCACAGGTAAAATTCGACATTATTGATCTGAAGACGCAGCCTGAAACGTACATTATCGAGTGTAAAGGTATGGGATTTATTAATACTCGTCTGTGATTGAATTTGAACTGAAAATGTACAGCCTTGTTGTTGATTCAGACATTCCTGTATTTGTTTGACTTTTAATATTTACGATGTTTTAAGATATGCACATATGACACAATATCATTTGGAAGAAAAATAGTATGCAAAGAGATCGCTGATCGATCGCTCAGTATTCGGTCGACCATCAGAATAATTCAAAAACAAGCACAGTCTTTTACAAGTGTTCGTGTAGAGTAAGGTCGAATTCAAAGCATCCAGAGGAGATTTCTTTACTCGAACAATGACGTCTGTGACTCGTTATGTTGAAAATGAAATTCTCTTCGAGTGGTTTTTCATCACGTTGATCCTCTACTTCTTGCAGCGCTGGCGCTGATACACCTGACGTATGTTGAGCAAAATGCAGTAGCCCTTTATATAATAAGTCTCCGTCTAATCAAACTTCCCTTTTTTTTTTATAGAACTTTGATAGACGTCGAATCGACCAAATTGTCGAAATCTTTCTCGGGAGAAATGTCGATGGAGACACAGTAATACTTCTCATCCGTTGTACCGTTATCGTTCACGACAACTTCGGATTTGGTGAGATCGACAGGTTTTAAATCGTCGATCGACAATCCGTTTGCTGACAAAATGGTGACTGCAGAAAAAGTTAAATCTTCCTTACTAGATTCACTAAAGTCAGTTTTCATGCCTTTACGACACCAGAGCGAACAGCGGACAGACGTGGCCAGGTAGGCTAAAACTAACAAACAAACACAAGCAGCGAAAATCACAACTACTGCGATATCTTCCATAATTCACTTGCAAAGTTAAATTATTTTATTTTTTATGAGCGTCCACCTCTATCGGCTGATGCTGAGAGAATGGTTTGCAAACTAGGCAAGAGCTTCCCATTTGAAGTCGTTCATGAATGCGAATCAACTGTCATTTTGATCAAGAAAGCTCTCACGGTGTAAATTCAAAATGGTATTCCCCCTTTCCCGTAACATTCGCCTTCCGGCCAACTACAAGTGAAATCGGTTCACGGGAAATTGGTTGCGCGATGAATTCCACCCGTATGACAACACGAAAGCTATCACGTCATGCATAAAGGAAAAACCACGAAGACTCCCGAGGCGATTAACGAACAAAAGGCATATTATGAAGCAAAATTTCATGAATGGTAGGTATACAAAGAAAGGAATACTGATGTCATTAATCTTAACGTTGTTTAGAAATGTGGCGGAAAAATGTTTTTATAACGTTATTTAAATTTTAGCAATGTATATTTGTAAAATGTTTGACGGTACAGTTACTTCCAAAAAAAAAAACTTTTCAAGAGGATGAAATGTAAATTTCTAGAAGGTTAAATAGGACTGCTTTGTTACCGTAATTTGGTTTGCCTTTTCCCATGTCCAGTTATTTGCATATTCTAACTTGATCATGTTTAGGTATTTGGGGTGAAACGGCACATGTTAATTTCCTTATTCCATTTATAAAAACACGTAACAGCTCCCATCCGCAAGAGAACATTTCATAAGGTTATGGGCAAAGTTTCATTTTGCCAATATAGGTTTGTCAGTAGTTAATAAATTGTGATTTAATATCATTTTGTATGCAGGCGCACAATGTTACGGTTTCAAAATTTAACATTTTACTATCATCGTTTAATATATTGGGCAACTTTAATCAAACTGAAGATTGGGTGATAGAACAATATATATAATAGCAGCTATTGAGGTAATAATTATCTGAAAAAATTTAATAATCAAACTTTGAGGATATTTAAAACTATTTGGTTTGAAGCCCTACGAACTGAAAGGAAATTTTAATTGTGCTTGATTTTCATTTCGGCTATAAAATCACGATATGAAACTTTTGCCTGTTCACATTCTTCGTAAGTTGGAGGCGCTATTATTCACGTAAATACCATAACGTTGAATTAAATTTTAACCTTAAAGATTATCATAACAGAAAAATTTGTACTTACGACTGCCAAGCTGCAGTTCCCCTACACCTCTCGACATGGTGCTACCTAATGTCCGATCAGGTGTAATTGCAGGTAACGGAGTTGAATTGGTTAAATTTCGACGAGCAGTACTCCTAACATTTCCAATCGTGATATTTAGACGAATAGTTAAATTACGATCGAAGAATCCAGGATCCACAATTAACTAAATTTCCCAATACTATCAAGTGAACGAGCGTTGCAAGGTAAGAACATTAAAAACCTTTATCACGTAAGATGTATAGATTAAATCACAGTACGGCATGCCGGACGATGGAACATGTGGAACAATAATAGGAAAGCTTTCCCAAACTTGAACTTCATTATCACAGATTGATCTTCCTTTTTTCTCCCAGAGAACTTTCTTCGCCTTATTTTCATGTTTTCCATCGGTGAATGTGGTGTACTAATTAATCAAAAATATGCAAATTACTTTATAGTTAAAACCTATGGGATACGTACCTGAATAAGTTGAACGGTAGTTCCCCTTACAGATTTACCGCTATAATTATCGATAGTTGCGTTAAACTGAATTTCTTCACCAGGTATGTAGCCCGTTTTATCTAACCAGGCATCTGCCATAATCCTCTTCAAACCGGACCGCGGTTTTGACATGGATTCTCGCAATGGAAACTGATGACAGTTGAATAATAGAACAGTTAATTTACTACAGAAGTAACTGAAAATACCGAAGAAGTTTCGTCTTTGCTGAGATCCACGATGGCGTTCACGGTAAAATACATTCGACTGACATAATCAAATTTGAATAATGATCGTCTCTTTAGCACGGCTTTGAGGCTGTATCGAATATTGCCCGATTTATCTTCGTAGGAGCTTGGAATATCGGGTGGAAGTGCAAATTTGAAGGGGAACTTGACTCTATTGGTAAATACTACATCACAAGTAAATTATTTAATACCTTTAATTTATTAAATTAAACTCTTTTACCTGCAATAGGTGAAGAATCATGTGTCAAAAGAATCTTGAGATTCAAATAGGAACTTTGTGCACAGTACGAAACGTCGTTCTTGTTCCAGGCTACTTTTGCACGCCCCTCGACCTCGATGTACGAGCCTGACAAGATACAAAAATCACAGTATAAAATACGATGTTTAATGTAATAACGTACCATTTAAATTAACTTTCGTAGTGCCCCAAACGACAACAGCACCAGACACGACCTGTCCAGGTGTGTAACCATAACAATGTGACGACGTACTAGTTTCAACTGGGTCCAGCTCGATGGTAATATGTTTGACACCCATGACTGTCGATCCAACAATGTCAGCCGTGTGATACTTTTTCTATTTCAGGAAGCTTCAGGAAAAAAAGTGGATTTTCTAACCCTTCCTCCTTACCTACAGGAGACGAAGGTTGGTACGTAGAAGTTTGGCGAAACCAAAACTATTACACGCTGGTTTCAAGGACGTGGCGGTTGGCAACTCTCTCAAAGGTGGGAGATGCCTGTAAAGTGCAAGAGAAAACAGGTGAAATTCAAAATGGGCACATCTCGCCGTGTCCTTCACAATTTCAGGTAAAATATTTACTCCCAAAATCGTCTGCTTAATCTTAATGACATAATTATGTAAATTTTACGCTCGTTATTCTTAAAGCGAAGTGGTTTGTTATGAATTAAAAGCCATAGTCTACCTTACCCGAGTTTAGCATTGTGAAGTAGTAAAGCTCAAAACTTCTGAAGTTCAATGAATGTATTGTCTTGTAAGCGGCTCCACAGTTCTTATCACAACCGCCTCGTATGTAGCCACGATCAAAATGACACCAACAGATTGCATTGAGTGACGTTACATGCAATTGCGACATGTTGCGTTTAGAAATATCCATGGAAATGACGCTTTCACATGTGCGGTTTACCTATTTAATCTTATTCGCATTAGTAAAAAAAAAACGTGCTATTTCCGGCTCTTTTTACGATGTTTAACAGCAAACCTTTTTTCGATCTGTTTGTCAAGTTTCGAAACGCCGCTTCAATGCGGATGAGACTTGTTAAAACAAAAGTTAGTCGGTGCTGTTTAGCAGCCGGCAAATAAAGATACAATAACGTGTTTCAAAAGATAATTCTGTCCGTTAAGAGCTAATTAAATGTAGTAAACGGAAACGGACAAAAGCATTTGACTTTTTTTTTTTTTTTTTAGTCACATATCCCATAAAAGCTTTCGAGTTGGACGGACGGAGCCAGTATCACAAAACGTTTATGCGGAATTAGGGGTCAGTTTATTTTTCTCAGATTATTGTATTCGCCAATTCTAGTAGTGTCCGTTATAATTTCCCTTTGGAAGACGTCAAAAGAAATGGCATCACGTGAATTTCTAATGGAGCATTATAGTGCAGCAATCCAACAGGAGGTAAAAATTCAGTAATAAATTAATAAAGGGAATATTAATTAATGTAAACTAATTTAGTTGGAAGATAAGCTGATGAATTTAATGGCGGACAAGAATTCTAATTTGAACGAAATCGATGCTTTGATCGGTCAAGGTGTTAACATAAATTGCGTCAATCGTGAAGGTTTGACTCCACTTCTGCAACTGGTCAAGCTAAACCATGCGAGAAACGATTTAATGGATGTGATTCACTTGTTGTTGGATCAAAACGATATTGACATCAATTGCAAAGATAACGAAGAATGGAATGCTCTTTATTATTTGTGTCGCCTTTATCAGAAACCGAATTTGATTGATATTATTCTGTTGTTGATTCAACGGGGAATCCAAGTCGACTGGACCAACAAACTGAGGCAAAATGCGTTACTATTACTGTGCCAACATTATCCGCACGAAAATATGCTCGATATTATTCAAATTTTCATTGATAATAATACCAATATCAGATGGACTGACGATGACGGATGGAATGCTCTGCATCATTTGTGCAATAAGTACAAACAATCGAATTTAGTGGACATCATTCGTCTTTTAGTAGAACACGGAATGGACATTACATGCAACAATGGTGGCGCATGGAACGCATTTCATATTCTATGTCATGAAAAGACGGAAGACGATTGTATGGATTTAATTAAACTTTTTATCAATCTTGGAATAGATGTCAATAGTAAGAATAACGGGGGATGGAACGCGCTACATTGTTTGTGTCAAAATTATCAGAAGGATAATCTGATTGACATTGTTCGAATTTTTATCGATCATGGTATCGACATCAATTGTATTAACGACAATGGATGGAATGTTCTACATATTCTATGTAATCGGAACACGGAAGAAAATTTGATTGATTTAATTCAACTGTTGATTGATCGCGGAATAGACGTCAATAGTAAGAATAACTGGGGATGGAATGCGTTACATTTTTTGTGTAAAACCTATAAGAAGGATAATCTAATTGACATCATTCGACTTTTTATTAACAACGGTATCGATATCAAGTGTAATAACGGTAGTGGATGGAACGTTCTACATATTTTGTGCAGGTCTTGCTCGAATCTCGACAATTTGGTTGAGATGGTTCAGCTTTTGGTTGAAAATGGAATCGACGTTGATTGCCAGAGCCATTTTGGTAGAGGAGGTAATGCATTCCAAATTTTGTGCAAGTCCAATGCAAATGCTAAACTGCACAATACACTTAAACTACTTCTTGAGAAGAATTAACTACAAGAAACAAAAAATATTATCAGCAACCTATTATCCCTAAATTTTTCAAAGGATTAACAAATGATCAATCATTACTCACATAAATTGGCAACCAATTAATAGAGGAAATATTTCAAACAATACACTCTTTGCTTTTGTTTCCATGATCCATGCATTCCTTCCATGTTTTAGTTCTGAATATGAATCAACGGATTGCTCCATCTCAAAGATGGCACCGGAATCTCTCCATCTATCCTCATCTTTTTTTTTAAACATCATATTACACTGATCCGCCATGAAAATATATTAAAGTTTATTTCATTTTACCTCGTTGTAGGACGGTTAGCCAACACAAATTTGGACTCATTTTAACACTGGTGACTACACTGCAGTTCTAGTTAATTGCTTCATCCATTTAAACTTAAGCATCACAAACGAGTAAAATTAAATTTTTCTTCCAATTGCCCAATATGAAAGCGCCATTCATAACTTTTAACTGAGTTCGTAACTTAATTGAGTTTCGCTTGAGGGAGGGCTAGCAAAAACACGTGCATTGGTTGGTTTTTCAAGTGTCCTTGATAAATCTAGATTCTTTTCGTCATGCGACCACAAAGTAAAACGTCCTTTCTTGACCTCTTGACATTTTTTTTTGTAGGGGTAGGCTATGAAAGAAATCCTTGATCGTTTTCTATTTTACAGAGGAAAGGGACACGTATTGCACACGTGTTTTTCTTCAGCAACGTCTGCGAACGCTTTGTGAAAAAGGGGTATGGTAACCTTTTTTCGAATCGCTTGCCAAGTTTTCATAAAGGTTCCCATTTTTTTAGTAAGAAATGCAACGTTGAATAGTCCATATTGGCGCCGCAAAGCACATTTTAGTTCTTTCTCTTCTGTGCGATCGTTGTTAGTTTCTGCGTCCAGGTCAAGGTAATCATTTTATTTCAAGTCCATTAATTTTAAATTGTTTTGCTCTTGTTAAATACTCAACGTAAAGCGTATTTGGATTGGAACTTATGTTTCAATTTGACGTTGTTTGCTCAGTATGAACTTTATTGTCTATGGGAAATTAATTGCATTAAATATCATTTGGTTGGCCACGTTGTGCGTTACAGACGTAGGCAATCTACTCTTATAACGCAGTAAATACACGTGATAGAAGGTTGGCGCCAAACCAGATCTTGCATTTGCCAGCTGAATTATCTGTTTGTAATACGATTAATTTGAACAAGACAATCAATAAGAGCTGGGAAGACAATAGTGTGAAATCTAGTTGACCTTTTTGCTGAAATGACGTTCTCTAAAAGTGAACTAAAATTAGTTACAGTCCTGAAATGGTTGTAATTGTTGACTTTTACTGTAATGGAAAAAATCTAGTATGGTCAATCTCTTTTCGTTTCAGGATTTTGGTAACAACGGTTAGCGGACCATACTTGATGTGCTCTCGGGTTAGTTGTTCGGTGACTTGCCTTTTTTCTGTTTCGTCAATTCGGCTTCAGCAGAGGTGAACAGAAAATTAGATTATAGGCTAAAAGTCAAAGGGTTTGATAAACAAGATTTTTGGTGACCTTTTAGCAAGACTATATTTTAAATTACATCAAGGCTTCATAAAGGTAAATGTACAGAATTCCTCGATAGCAAAATTGCAATTGATTTGCATCTCTTGCAAATCAGGCTATATTTACTAATGCAATGTTTTTATCTAACAACCTGTTTGGCAGATGAACCAAATGATATTCCAGGAATCCAAAGGAAATTTGTAAACAATTCTTCATTCCCCATCTTTAGTTGTCCAATTGAGGCATGTCGGGAGTCGTTGGCTGAGTTGCGTCGATAAAGGGAATGCATTCAGCACTAGTAAAAGCCGTCGTGACATCTTCCAGTAATTCTGCTTGAGATCCCATTGGAGCTGGATCGCGGCAAGTGATCGGTCCGGGATCCTTCGGTGGAGGTAAGATCAGCCCGCCTACGTAGAAGGAATAATGTCGTTGAGGTAACACACCAAGAGTTCTAGCCCTTCGATGCATAAAGAGGCAAGCGCAAAGTAAAACCAGCACTATGAAGCAAGGGCCACCGATGACTACAAGAAGCCAAAGCCAATATTTATCAGCCATTAGTCGACTACTAACACAAGAGCAGTAAGTGCACGATCGTTTTCCCCCTCGCTTTGTCTTAGAGATGGTGTAATAGATGCTGACTTTAGGAAGACTTGCGAAGGATACAGCTCCTTTCCTCTAACGTATCACGAAAATCAGATTCGGTTAACCTCATCTGTGCCGGGAAGTGGGCACGTGAGAACTCAGCAGCAATAGTTACGTCACCAATTCGAGTTGGGCTCAATTAGATGCGAGTTACAATTTAATTGACTAAACTTGTACACTTAAACTTTCTCTGGGAAGTGATTTGTATTAAAAAAAAACGGTGTTTAATAGTTCAGTGGTGGTATACGTAACCAAAACAGACTATGCCTTATTTGTAAGTATTGTTGAACAGTGTTGGGGAACTGTAGCGGACTGGTTTTTTAAACTTAGCTATTCTTGTGTTACTTGTGACGTCACATTCACGTGCGTTGTTATTGTAGGTTTTTTAGGTTAGTAAGGCTTGTGCTTTGAATTTCATTGTTCTGTCAGATGAGCTCTTTAAAACAGCTGAATGGGTCAAGATGAGTCAATTTATGTGAAAGAGAATTGAAAGCTGTGTCATAAATAGCAATGAGGTATGAGGTAATTTATATACAATTTATTGATGTAAGGAAATTCTTTATGGAGGGAGATTAACTGAATTATAGTAACCACTACGTTTTCAGAGGAGCTGTACTCGATTATTAACCATATATTTTACGAGGAGTTTTACTCCGGCGTGGTTTGTAAGTATTCGTTTTTTAATCTAGAGTAGAGGTTTCTATTTTATTCGTTAGTAATTTGCCAACTGATGACGAATGAGAATACTGCCTAATTATAATGGTTATTTCAACGATCTTCATAGCCAATATGTGGTCCCTTTATTTGTCTATCTTTGTCTGCGAATCAAGTTAACATCCGCAAAACCATATCCGCGTATGGTGCCTGCTGAATAAAGAAAAATGACCTTTCTTGATTTGATGGAGGGTGAAGATCGATTTGATAAAGGACACTGTCCAAACGTGGACTTGGTCTGGGTAAGTAGATGTCGTTTAAATTTTTAAATTAGATCTTTTAGACTGATTAAAGTTGTCAATTTTGTTTTCTTTGACGGTTTAAGTTTGAAATGTAGGAAATATTGTATATGGGGTGCACTCTTCAATAGTTGAGTTGATAGAAGTGAAACTGAAATGAAATGGTGTTGCAGAATAAGTGCTTCGTACCATAATGAATAAAACTTCTTAGGTAAATGAGGTATTTCGTTTCTCAAACTATTCCTCGCGTTATTTTGTCTATCAAGTGTTTCTATTTTTCCTATTTTTTGTGCAGTGAAAATTGTTGCAATTCCAAGTTCGCGTACTGCTTTCTACGTTTCCCCGCCATGGTTCGACATCATCCGATATATTGGAGCAGTCTGAAGGTGGAAAGCAATAAGTTTTCATGAACAAACAGGTTATTTTTGTTATTTCCCTATTCCACATATTGCTTTGCAACACTGCTTAGAAGTTTTTTTATTTTTTGTTAGTAGACATGGTCAAGTCGTGTGGGTGGGCTTCGGTGAAACTCCATCCATGTTCATCGAGGGCGTATAACTTTCAATCCATCTTCGCATAAAGTGGCCAAATGGGTTAAAAGGAGTTTCTTAGAAGTGGAAACTTTAAAAATTAAATTCGGATCTTCTCCTACACCACGCTGGCATAAATTGCTTCATACTAAGGTAAAAAGAAGAATTGTCAAGTTTGATGGTAATGAAATTTGTAGTAACAAATTGATGCGATAAAATGATATTGTATTCGCAGTGGAATGGCAGACAAAAGCACAAGAAGAACAAGAGGGAAAGACAGTCAAAGAAATGCAACAATTGTCAAATTGTTAACATATTAGTAACGTCCTTGGGTTTGAGTGGAAGCTGACTGAGGAGCAGCGTACGCCTGTTGCTGCTGGGATGTAGCTGAAGCAGCGAAAGCATTCTGCTGTTGGGGAGCAGCAAAGGTTTGCTGTTGGGCAGTGGCAAAGGTCTGTTGCTGGGGAGCAACAGATTCGGCAACGGATGAAGAAGCAATTGGGGCTTGTTGGGGAGCGGATGCGGCAGGATTGATGGTGATGCAAGAGCAGATCTGTTGGGTAGTTGTTGGTGCGGCGGGACTGGCGGCTGGTCTGAATGGCTCAGCAACGAATGCTGGGCTAGCTGCGGGTCTTTGCTGCTCAAGAGGAAGCGCTGCGATGTTCGGGACTATTTGTTGGCTCGGGCTAGCAAACGATTGACCGCCCAACATTCCGCTTAGACCAGTACTTCCCGATTGCGATCCCTGGTTGCTGGAAGATCTGTAGGAATTGAACACAGCATGAAATGACAGCTATGGAGTGAAATAAAAGAAATTTCAGCTTACTGGGACACGTACTGGCCGGAGCAGGAAATAGCCAACATGGCGCACATCACAACAACCTAAAAAAGGAAAACAATTCAGAATGAAATGGTAACACTTCAAAAATTCTCGATTCAACAAGTATTAATTTTTTAATGCTATGATGGTACGTTCAAACAAGTTAAATTTGCTGGGCTTTTATTTGACCAGGAACGATTTAAAAACTGTACTTACGGTTTTGAAGGTGTTCATCTTGAGGAGGAAGTTTGAGTGGTGTACTGGAATACTTGTAAAAGTGAACTGATGTCTTTCCATGGAAATGCAGCACCTTTATATAGTCCGACACAGGCCCAGTCGACCACCACGGAATAGTTGGTTGTTGTGCTCCAGAACAAAAGGTACGGTAAAAAAAAAACTGACCTGGTTTAAAGGTAAAATAGTTGACCGTAGCTTTCACTGTTGGTTGTTGCTGGGTACGTCCGAGCGAGGTCACAGGCCCCCACGACCTATTTTACCTTGCTTTTCAAAGCTTTCTACTATTTTATAGTTTCATTTCTAGTCAAACGCAGTACTTTTTATTGTTTTTCCTTTGTTGTACTAGGACAAATACTGCGAGGTCGTGTAATACTTTCGAGCGGGTCAGTTAACCGAACAGCAAGCAAGGTCATCTTGTTGCTACGCCAACCAAAGCTACCGTTAACTTTGAACAAGAGGGAACTATTTCCAATCTACGACTATGCAAACTAGTATGATGATTATCTCCTTACTGTGTCTTCCTGAATTTGCAGATTTTGGAAGGCCTTTTAGGTAACTGAAATTTTTTCAATATCGTTCAGTGTTTCGTCTTGCATAGCTTCTTTTGTACAGGCATTTAGCTCGTATCCCATAAAGACTATACGTAAATTGTAAACATAATTTTAGTGATAGCGTTAACTTTTTTGATTTGCTACAGTGTAACATTATACAGACGTTACTTGTGGAGTCTAATGCATAGCGGAATGGAAATGGACTCGTGTTAATCTACCTGAAAGTACAGCCTGGGAATTAACGCTGTTGCCTTGCTATTGTCTTTATCTTTTAGATTGGTATGTCGGAGGTGTTGTAAATGGTTGATGTTTGCGTGACTCAACGTTTCTAATCATTTTATAACGTAATAATTCTTTTTTTTTAGCGGAATATTTTTACCAAACATTTAATCATGATTTTGAGATTTGAGAACTTTAATCCTGTGAAACAATATTTCACCGAAATTAGAGTTTGAACAAACACGTCCATTGGAACAAAAGTTACGGGAAGTTCGAGAAAGTTTGCGGAATAATCCAACTGTTCGGTATGCCGAAGTTAATCCCGAAGACTTGTTTATTTCTCCTGGAGATTTACAGTTAGGTGAGGTTTAAATCTGCTTCCATTTATCTTCATGTAGCAATGCTATGTTGATTTTTCCTCTTGTTTAGGGTAAAGTTATTTCGGTACGATAACGTACCATTCGGAAAGGAGAAATAACGTTGGCTGTTATGCAAAACAATAGACTGTCCAGCGCAGTTTCCATACTTTATTAGTGGACTGCATCGAAAGGAAGTGAGTGTAACATACGTATACAATTTTTATTGGCATTTTCATTCCGTGTCCACTACGACGATGGTATTGTCTGCTCCTTTAGTGCCTACGGATGCCGGAGTGGAGCCGAAGTCGGCTTCACCCGATCTACCACCACGACATTTGGCACACATTCCGATGGCAGCTAACAAAACCATAAATCCGCAAACGACGAACAGGAAAGAGCTAAAATCCATTACGATTTTGTCACTCCGACGGAATGTGGTGATCTGCGTACAAGATAACTGATTACAGTGTTAATTCAGATTTACATTTTGATCTATTTGAGTAGGGTACCCACCTGATAGGTTCAGTTGGTAAGTAAAGTTTGAAGAAAAACCAGGGAAGTTAGAACCAAAAATGGAACGCTTGTACACATAAGGTTCGTACGAGAGCCTAGACGATACTTGGCATGCTATCTACATCACTGTGGGAACTATGTGAGCATGTTTAACAGTCAGCTTTCTGTCTTATTGGCTTGCTTATCTTATGTGGTTAACGGCGTTGTTTTGATGACGAAATTGCCAGGGAAACAGAACGAAACCGGTTGTTCGTGTCGCACAAAACTTGACCGAACGAATTGCCCCCGTCAGACGGCAATAAAACGTTGGATTCGTCATCCTGTGTTTCACACCAAGGAGATAGTACCACAGGCAAAATGTCCGTTTTGCAATAGGTCTAGCTTTATTCTTGTAAAATAAGAGGGAGGGGATGTACCGGGTGAATTTAGGTCTCCGTTCCAACACGGTAAATTGCGTTGGGCTCGCTTTAAAACGCTTTCCAATACGACGTGCCTACTAGAATCACGAATGAAAGTAAACCTGTTGCAATTTCCAATTTCACCATGATAAAGCTATCCGATGTTTACATTTCGCATGCGTACGATATTGAGAAATTAAAAACCCGAGTCTTTGACGATGCGGTTTAATTTCTACCAACTTTTTTCACTTTTTGGCAACAGGTGGCGTTTGTATGTTTTGATGGACAAGTTTTGTCATTTTGTGGTTGTACGACTTCGTGTGGTGAGTATTTTACAATTTTAATGCTTTAAATTAAAAATCAGCAAATTAGCACACTTCAGTTACTTCTGTTTTCCCCAGAAGTGGAAGAAAAAATGGCCTGGGCGTCACCAAAGCCCAAGTATATATATCAATTGCCGTACATACCGCAACGGGACCTGGCACTGATTTTGGATGACAATAATCAATGGAAAGAACTTGGTAGATGAATTGGGATGTTCAATTTTTTCTTCTCTTAAACTTTTTTTTGGTTTTGTTTTCATAGGTGACTTCATGCAATATAATGTAACTAGGCTGAATGAGTTTGGAAGGAATTTGCAGTCACCCACATTGGCAATGTTTTCAGATTGGGGGCAGAAAAATCACACTGTTGTAGAACTCTTCGTTTTGCTTTCTAAAATGCAGCATTACAGAGCCCTTGAAATACTGATGCCGTATGGTATGTTTGTGTTATGGAAATCTAATGATCTTTTGCAAACTTAATCTTAATTGTTTTTTTGTTTTTTTTTTACCCAGTGGATGAGAGTTACCATGTCCTATATAGAAACGGAGAACTGAATCTGTCCAAGTTGCTGAAAACTGAACTAAGTGGTGGTCTGGGGAGCAACAGTGAAGCTGCTGCAGCCACAGTGAGGGTATTACATTTATCTTTCAAATGTGACAAATATTGTGACAAGGCGTGTTTATTCAATAAGTAGAGTCCTAATGGAGCAAAAGGATCTGTTGACTCGTGCAATTTTAATTCACCAGTAAGTGAAAGAGCTTTTCCCTCAAAACTGGCAGTCTTTGAGATAGGTCAACCCACTACAAGTAGTAGCAAACCCATACCAATAAACCAAGGGGATTTGACAAGAAGCGAAAATATTCAAGCCTCCTGGAACCCCGTTTCGCCTGCTCAGGTTCCGAATCCGTCACCGCAACATGGACCCATCAATGGAACTCTTCCGAGAAGGGATTCGGAAAGCTCTGGTATTGAATTCTTAATTGTCGACTGACTTAAAAAAAATTTAAACTTCCATGTGCTTTACTAGCCTTTAGCGATGCTTCTTCTGCTTCAGCTATGTCAAACATCCCACCCATCGACGAGCATGAATTGGCAATTGCAACTAACTTCTGGAATGCGGTTTCCATTCTCGGTAAAGGAGGTTTCGGGACAGTCTACAAAGGGACGTGGAAAAACACCCAAGTGGCCATCAAACGGATGGAAAATGTAAATAGAATCGCAAGCTCAAACAAAAAGCAGAAACTTCACGAATTTTTCCCTTACTATTTTTAATTTTAGAAAGGTTTGGCTGGTGCTAACCTCATCCCTATGCAGCAGTCTATGGGTGAACTCCGCATCTTAAATGCCGTTCGGCACGATAATATCTTGCCTCTGTATGGCTATTCACTGGGTGGAGATTATCCCTGTTTGGTTTATCAATTCATGCCCAACGGATCACTGGAAGATCGCCTTTTATGTCGACAAAATACCTATCCGTTGAATTGGGAACAACGCTTCAACATTGCGCGGGGGACGGCTCGTGGCCTGCAGTTCCTTCACACTATGGGAGATAAACCGTTGATTCATGGCGACATCAAAAGTGCGAATATTCTGTTAGACAAAAATTTTGAACCGAAAATTGGCGATTTTGGCTTAGCTAGGGAAGGGCCCCAAACACATTATACGCACATCAAAGTAAGATAAAAATTTTATTTTCAATCCGAAGATCTCGTACATAAAATGCATCGCATTAACTTCGAAGGTCAGTCGTGTTCTTGGAACGCGCCCTTATTTACCGGATGAATACTTACGAGGGAAGAAAATTTCGACGAAGGTTGATACCTACAGGTATTAACGGAGATTGAATTTATTAAATCCTTCCTTAATTAGATTTAATTCATTTTTTTTGTTTGTTTAGTTTTGGAATTGTCTTGTTTGAGTTGGGCACAGGGCTTCGTGCATATGATAATCACAGAGAGCATCCATATCTCCGAGACCAAATTGAAAACGGTGGACAAACAGATCTGCGAGATGTCAAAGCCGGTCAAGTTTGTGTGGCGCTATACCAACCACTGATGCATTTAGGATGGTTGTGCGCCTCTGCCAAAGCTAAAGAACGACCCGAAATGGTTAAGGTATAGTTTTTACTTCTACACCTGCATTATTTTTCCAGTCATTACGGGTAAACTTCGTTGTTACCAGGTGCTTCAAGATTTAGATCATCTGGCATCGGGAACCGAAGTTTACATTAGACAAAGCACGGCTCGACCTCCTCGAGCTGTTGACACCCCTCCAGTTAGGTTAGCGAGGGAGAAAGAGATAGAATTTTTGTCTCAAACTCCAAGAGATAAGGAGATATCATTCTTACCTCCAACTTCAAGAGATAAAGTGGTTCCTTTTCTTCTTCCGAGTCCTGCCCCACAAATAGAAGCTTCTGCTGAGCCTTTTCCCGTACCAAGAATGAATTATGCACCTGGAATAGAAATTGTGCAACCAAACGCCATTCCATCGCCTGCCGTTATGGTAAATGAACATGAAATCATCCCAGCCTTCGATCAACTGGTTGTGTCAAGAGACGTATCAACAGGTCTTTGTAGTGTCGCATCCGATGAAATCCCAAATTTTAATTCGCTATTGAATGTGGAATCATCCTCCCAGACGGTAAATGACGACAGAACCAAGAGTAGTTCCGGAGATAGCTCAGAAACGAGTTCTGACAGCACTGACGAGTCGGAAACCCAAGATCGTCACAGCAATATATAACCGCCCTCGATCCAAATTGATTATATGAAATATTATTATTACTTATTTGTTTGAAATGTGTTTACAGGAAACTTGAATTCATAAAAAAAAAAAAAAAATGTAAAAAGGAAGGCCCGGGGAGGAAGGTGTAATAATTTGATAAAAGATGCTTGAAATCTGGTCGAGTTTGTTCATAGAGGTCGCGGCGTACGCCTTTGAAATGTTTCAGTGATGTCTGCTGCCGTTACAAAATTGAATGCCTGAGATGAGCTGTAAACTTTCGGGATTCTTCACGTTATTATTGGTTTGTAACAAGCATTCAAGTCTATAAACATTCATGAACCTGTTTCTAATTGCGTTGTGGTTTTAATACATTTTAGTTATGGTGTATTGCAGACTGCAAAGATTTGACTTTACAATCGGTAGTTGGAGACGTGGTTGCCGATAATTTTACGTATTTCACCCTAGGCTACGATGGACCCATAAGTTTGATCCTTGATTCCTTGTAAGTATTCCATAAAAGTCATGTAAAATGATTCAAAAAACAATTCAGCAATAATTTTCTATTTCAGGGAAGGTGATGCAGACTTGTATATATCACAGTTCTTGTTACACCCATCATACAACACTTCTGAATACTGTTTGCACTCTGCCACATGTGGGCAAGATCGTGTTGATATACCGTCAGGCTTTCAAAGGCCAATTGGTGTAGGTGTATATGGTCATGTTCTACATCCATCTACAACATTCCAGCTCACCGTTGTCCTAAGAGATGAGTTTGGCCAATTGCAGGAGGGTTTTGAATCTCTTTTAGACTCTGATTACCTTGAAATGAAAAGAGTTGGAGGCACTGGAAATAGTGGATACAGAATTCCCCAGGTATTGCCAATGATTTCTATATTAAAATAGCTTCTCATCAATATTTTGTTATGGTGCCATTACAGAGTGAAGAGCAATCAGTTTTTTCATCAATGCTTTGGACCTTTTTAGAGATCCTCTTAGAAGTGCTTTTTGCCTAGTTTCTGAAGAAAATCCTCACTATGTTGGACTTCGAGAATCAAATGTTTTTGGATGTATTGAATGAAGATGGTCTGGTGATAGCTGCAAAAGGAATTGGACTTGACAGTGTTTTCATCAATTTGTTGAAAGTGTACAGTGACACTGGGAATTTAGTGATTGTTTTGGGTACCACACCAAAAGAAGAAGAATTTTTCATTTCGGAACTAGAGTCCATGGGAGTGAAACCTCTACCCAAGCTTTTGTCATCGGAATTCAGTGTAAATGATAGGTAATCATAAAGGTTTTTTTTAAAATATCAATATGTCTACGCAAATAACGAAAATGACCAATTGCAGGCAATCTGTTTATATGGAGGGTGGTGTGATATTTAGCTCTTCCAGAATCTTAGTAGTCGACATGTTGATGGGTCGCATGCCGATAGATTTGATTACTGGGGTGCTTGTGTACAAGGCGCATCGCATCATAGAAACTTCGCAAGAAGCATTTATTCTTCGATTATATCGACAAAAGAACAAGGTAAGAACATTTTGCGTTATGAATGTTGCTTCCTCTTCAAGAGTTTAAAAACCACAATGAAATTGCACATACAGAAAGGTTTCATCAAGGCATTTTCCAGTTCCCCAGTAAGCTTTACCCGGGGATTCAGTCAAGTTACCCGTGTAATGAAATCCCTATACGTCCGTCATCTTTTCCTTTGGCCACGTTTCCACGCCACCATTCAATCGACGTTGAATGAAAACCAGGTAGAGTTAAACTGGCTACCTTTTTTGAATGGAGCTTGGTGAATCTACCCTTAATGTGCCTTATATTCAATAGCCGGATGTTATCGAACTTCGCCTGCCGCTGACTCCATACATGGTGACGATACAGACTGCAATTCTGGACTTGATACATTTCAGTGTTAAAGAATTGCGTCGTATTAATCCTTCGGTACAGACATTTTCATTAAATTGGAAAATTAGTGGTATTTTCTTAGAAGTTCGTTTGAATGTGTAGCTAGACCTGGACGAAATGACAGTTGAAAATGCCTTATCCAAGTGCTTCAAAAAAATCATTAAATTTCAGTTGGAACCCGTGTGGCATCAGGTTTGTTTACCGTAATTGAATTTCGTATCTGTTACAAGTTTTCTAAATCAATCTAATTAACAGCTCAGCGGGAAAACAAAGCAGCTTGTTGAGGACCTGGGTACCTTAAGAAACCTTCTACTCAATTTGACGCAGTATGACTGCGTGACGTTTAACGTAGTAGTCAAGTCTCTAAGGACTACAGAACGGGCGTTAAAAACTGCCGGCTGGATGTTGTTAGATGCGGCCGAAAATCTGTTCCTTACGACAAGAGCGCGTGTTTATGGGAAGTCTCTAGAAGAAAATGGTACAAATAAGTTTTTATGGACACGATAGGTCAATATGTAGCGTTCTTAATACTTGATTTTAGCCAAGCCAGAACTAGAAGAAAATCCAAAATGGACAGCGTTGACGGAAATTATGAAAGAGATTCGCATTGAAATCGATGCTCAAGGAGAAGTGTTTCCGTCCATCAAGACATTAATAGTAGCTGAAGATGATCGAACTTGTCACCAACTTCAACAAATTCTCGAATCTGGCTCAGAACAGTTTCTCCAGAAAATCTTTACGAAATCAAATTCATCCAAGGATTCAGTTGAAAAACAAGAGTAGGTTTATGGCAAAATGCAGGTCCACGTAAGACCAGCAGTTTCATTTTCATACTTTATTTTAACAGGCAGCGCAACCCCAGTGAAGTTGTGGAGTCCGTTGAGTTAATCCGCGAGCCCGTCATCATTCAACCACTTAAGGGGGCAGCTGATCCTTACGCTCTACACCAAATACTTTACCAGTTACGTCCGCGATTCGTTATCATGTACGATTGCGAAGTTTCGTTCGTGCGCCAGGTAAAAACATAAAATCCATGGAGAGCTACCTTAACATCGTTAATGTAATTTAATTATTTTACTGAATTTTCAAAAGGTGGAAGTTTATCAAGCCACTCATAAAGAACATGCCGTGCGGGTCTACTTTCTGATCTACGATGCGTCGGCCGAAGAACAATCCTATTTAACTAGTTTGCGTCGAGAGAAAGAGGCGTTTGAATTGCTCATTCGTGAGAAAGGGGTACTAGCGTATTATTCATTCTCTCCATCGATTGTCCTAAAATTTTTCCTTAATATTTGAGCAGACGATGGTGATTCCAGAAGACCGTGAAGGTCGCACCGATGACCACCCAGACTTCGTTAGAGATCCGCGCAAGGCATCGGAGATGGCACTGGTTCCGCTCGACACTCGTCAAATGGCTCGCAAAGATGTCCGCCAAGTGGTTGTTGTCGATATGAGAGAATTTCGCAGTGAATTACCTTCGCTACTTCACCGGAGAGGAATTGATATTTTGCCAATAACTATCGAGGTATGGCTCGGCTTGAAGTACCCTTACGGCATTTCATTAAGTTGTGTTTTTATAGGTTGGTGATTATATTCTCACTCCCGATATTTGCGTCGAAAGGAAGAGTTTGAATGATTTGATTGGGTCATTGAATAGTGGTCGGCTCTACAGTCAGTCGCAGGAAATGTGCCGACACTACGCTAAGCCTATGCTGCTGATTGAATTTGATCACGACAAGCCTTTCGCATTGCAGGTAATCTAGTTTAGTCGGATTTCACATCTATCTTTGCGTATTAAACTTGTGTTTCTATCCCAGGGAAAATATTACTTATCTAATGATTCTTCTTCATTAACGGATGTTACGTCACGTTTGCAATTACTGACATTACATTTTCCGAAACTACGCATCGTATGGTCACCGGGACCTTACGCAACCGCTGAAATTTTCGAAGAATTGAAGGTAAATGATTAATTTTGTTTATCATGATGGAGAAAGTTCATTGATCAAACAAGATAACATATATTTATTGCTGCTACAGAAAGGGCGTGATCAGCCGGACCCTGTCAAAGCGGCATCGCTAAGTTCGGATGCTTACACAGAGAAAAATGCCGAAAAATATAATCCTGCAATCCACGTTGGTTTATCTTACAACTTAACTGTCTAAAATGTAATCTAAGCTACTGTGTTTGAACAGGATTTTATGATGAAACTACCCGGCATCAACTCTAAAAATATTCGAAGGGTTTTAAACAAGGTGGAAGACCTCGGTCAGCTACTTTCATTATCTCTGGTAAAAATCTTAAGATTACCTCACCGTTCGTAAGCTTTAACTCTTAATTTTTAATAGGAGGAGTTGCATGAATTGCTGGAAAATGGTACCAATGCAAAAGAGCTTTGGGATGCATTGCATTCTTCCCAGCATTTAGCAGTTCTTCAGGCGGAGCCCACTGGAAAAAATAAAGGCAAAAAGGGTAAAAGTTGGAGAGGCAAACCTCGAAGACCATGAGGACGATAATGCAATCCATATTTTTTATGTATTTGGAATAATACAGTATTCTGTTTCTTGCAAGATTTCAAATTCAGATCGGTTTTTCGGAATTCACCGATGAAGATTGATTGCGGCCAACAGCGGGTATCACGGATTTGCGCAATTTGATGGGGGGCGTCCGATGCTCTTGCACATCTTCTTCGTGATAAATCATCCAACCGCTATGATTTATGTCGTTGAGGTGAATTGGATTAGGTGTAACTAATTTAATAGCTTCCGTGATTGGACCGGTAGCCGCTCGCTGTTGCCAGTGTCCAGTGAACGTGTCGGCAGCGTGATATGCCATGTTTGCGTTAACGAACTGGCGATTCCCGATCACGTAAACTTCGCGGCTTTCAGCCGTTGAAGCTGTTGACGAAACGGATTGGCAATAGTAAGCTGCCTGTGAATGCAATTCCACCGTTTAAATGCCTTCGTGGTTTTGTTGTGAAATCCACTATTACTTACCTGACTGGAATCCGGCTCTGGCCTGAGAAATGTTAGTACGGAACGTGTGGCGCCATTTGGGAGGTTCTCCAAGTTAACAGCGTAGTGCACCGGATCGACGACGTTGGTTCCGTCGGCTATGGTAATTGCTGTGCTGGCAACTGTCGAACTATCCCGACGAACCCAACGCAATAACTACGACGTCGCATAGGATTTTTTTAATGATTTTTTGCTTGAATAATTTGATTAATTACCGCTGGCTGTCGTGCAGGAACAGATTCGCAAGACAGCTGGATTCGCACGAGTTGCATCCTAGGAGGCGGAATAACCTGCTGAGGAGGGCCATTGTTATGCAGGATGCTGTTTACCACGACCAGGTAATTGTTAAAATAGTGGACTTTAAATTTAACTACCGTTACTCTTACGTATTGCCGTAAGGAAATCCCTCGAACGGCTGGAGGCCGTTAGATCCAAGTGGCATGAAACCTGCATGGGGCGGGAAAGGTCCATTTTGCTGTTGTGGGGCCGGAATCTGTTGTTGAAACGGATAGGGCCATGGATTTTGGCAATTCGCCCTAGCTAGCAGCACGACAAAGCAAACCACCTGGAACACCATGATCGAAAGCACTGAAGCTTATGTTCGTTTTCGTAGCCCATTATTATAGACGTGAACGGCGACAATGATGCGGGTATCGAGCAATATCTATTAGTGGGAATCGCTAGGCGTGCGGGTTATAAATGATCCGTTGAAAACAGGAGACTCCGGAAGCAAAGTGAAGAACAGTACAACTAAAATCGTTGTTTTCTGTATTCACTCGTCACGATTAATGAGTACATTCATGATTTAACGGTAAACAAATTTCAATTTTCAAACTGTTATTCTTTAGATTACGGGGAATATTATGCGGTTATTTCCATGTGCGGGTTGTTTCGCCGGGCCGGACGACACGGCCGAAGAACAAAATGGCCTTGGAATGAATATCGCGAATGAAAAACAGGAAAGGTTGGTTAGCCACGAATGATTTTGAAGGACCATCGCGGCTCAGATTAAGCACTGTTGCTGCAGCGGCTTCGGTGCCGCTTTCCGTCACTTCGATGAACGTCTGATGAATTATGTTGTCCAAAGCCACTCCGCTTTTAGTTGTCATGCGACTCAAATCAGCCGAGCTGGGTGAAAAGAGATCCGTCACCCCCAGACCTCGTAATGCGTTCTGATGGTGCAGTAACAGCTGGTTCTTCATGTTAATCTAATTATTTTATAGAAACCAAAGTGTACCTTGAGCTCGAGCTTTTTCTGGATACGAAATTTAGGTAAAGAAATGGACACTGTTTTGGCCTCCATGCGCGAGAACAGTTGTTCCAGTTTCTCAACTGTTAACTTGTTTTCCAGACGATTCAATGAAGCCAGACCTTGTTTCTCCAGCGGCAAAAGGATGAACATACCAAGTTCTTCGCCCTAACAAAAAGAATTGCAAGATTTTACGGATTTTGTTTTAAATGGCTGGATGATGAATTACAACCTTATAGGGCATGCCGATCATCTTGCATCCTAATTCTTCGCTTTCGACGTAGGCCACTAGAGAATGAGTTCGCATAGTCAGTGGGGATAGGATCTCCGATGGAGAAATGTAGAAGTCTTCTCTGCGAGTCAAGTCGGGTGCGAACGGATCAGCCCAGTTGGCATTGAAGTAGACGGCATTCGCCACAACCAATTGCGTGTCTGGTGGCAAGCTGGCCAATATGTTGGTGATCTTTCCCTTGGTCTTGTCTGACACCCACTTGTTGATTATATTAGCGGAACCGTAGGGATTGCGGATAATATCCAGTTCACTCACTTCACTATGGTAATATTCTTTAGCCTTCAATTTCAAAAATTACAATTAAGAACAATTGTTTTAATTAAGTCCAACCAAACCAATTTTTTTACTTTGTTGATGTAGTCGTCCGTGAATCGTGATTGCTTCTGGCTGAACAAACCATTGGCGATATTGAACAAGATGGAAGATCCAGCATCGACATCCAATCTCTTGGCTCGGTCCATCAAGAATTTGTAGGCTCCATTAATATCCAAGTCATTGGCGTTGTCGTGGTAACCAAGAGCAGTTCGGAGTTGGTTATAACTGTTACCGCTTGAACCTGGGTTTGTAATATGTGACAGGTAAACAAACGTGATTGTTATGTAAGCTATCGGAAAACTATGTTTTCAATCGATTGGATTGGTTACGTACCCATAAGAAGCATAGTGAGCGTAGAGGCGATACTCAGCGGCGAAAAGACGGTATTGGTGGCGCAATCATTTTCGGCATTGCCTTTGCATCGGCCCATGTCCAGCGCTAGCGAAAGCATGGCCGTCGGGATGCTGAAGCCATTGTTGTTGTTATTCTGAGGCTGCTGGAGAGGCTGACTTTGATTCCGTGATAACGATTCTCTGCTCGCCAACAACGAAACTGGGGGCGCAAACTGTAAGTTGTCAAACTGTTGTTGGGGGAAAGAAGGCAGCGGTTGGGAAAAGGATGAGCCAGTCGAGGGACTGGGAAATGTGAATGGAACGACCTGCGGGGCTGACCGTCTTTGCTGATTGAAACTAATTACATCTGATTGCTGATGAAGAATTTGATCGTGAAGTTGTTGCTCGCTGACAGGTAGAAGAAGAAGTCCGCCAAGTAGCAGATATACTGACATCTCTGTCTAATCACAAATAAAAAGGTATAGTCTAGCAAGTGAATTAAAATACTATTGTGATGCTTTTTACCTGATTTAATTGTTTGGTTGCACTAAGAATTTAAACACCAGAAACCGGAATTTGACGAAGAAAAGTAAACGTATCAGCCAGGAAAACGTTTGGCGAGATGACGGGTCGGCCTTCACGTGAATGATTGTCCAGCCAGGCAGATCTTCTACTGGGAGACTATGGCCATCGCCACACAGGACTAAGGTGCGTGTATGCGTGTCAAGCCAAAGCTGCAGCGCTGTACACACCACTTTTATTGCAATAGGAAGGGCAGAAAAAAATCCGCGACATTGCCTCGGGTATCCACCAGCAGTTGTTATCGACGAACAACATCTGAAAACGTACCTTAAATACCTTCTTTCTCTTCCACGTAGGTGTAGCAACAAAAGCGTTGGAAGTTGATAGATATATTTTTTTAAAATTGCTATTGTGTTGGACTTAGGCCAGCCGTGGTTACTCCTCAGATGAGAGATACTGTTGATTATGAAGAAGATCCAGAGGTTTATTGACTTTTTGACTTGGTACCTTCAGGTGCGTGAACACGGACGCGTGGACTCTCGTGTCCAGCTCAAAAACCAAGGTGAATCCCGCCCTGCGGCTATTTTTTTTTTCTTTTCTTTTTTCTTCTTTATTCTAACAAAACATTTAAGTGATTTAAATTTTGATACGCGGTGAGCTAAGTGTTTTTTGGGATTGCGAACCTTTGTGTTCTTTCTTTAACAGAATGAGATTGTCGCTGGGCCGAAACGGATGACTTTTTTTCTTGATATTATTTCCTTTGATGAAAAGGTTAGAATTGGAGTCATACCTATTAAATGAAAATGTAGGCTGGTTGTATCTGGTAGCATTTCTAGGCTTTTCTTCATTCATTCTTGGTGACTCGTAAATTTCTTGGGAGCCCCAGGATGACGATAGCGTCGGTTTTCCCCATTCAACAAGCCAATGCCGGAAATGCTTTTTCGGATTTTCCCATGATAAAACACCTATAAAGGAATCTGTACTTCGTCATGTTAGGCAATATTTACGGGAAGAAAAGGGGTTTTTGGCCATGCTACATGATTTGTGCCAAATGTTCTTTGTAAGCCGTGTATTGGGCAAATGCGTGATCCAAGGCCGTCTATTCTCTTTTCTTTTAGTGTTATCTGCCTGGCGCATTGGTAGAGGTAGAAGCTTACAATCGTAATCTAGAAATCCAAATATCCGCAATTGACTGAAAAAAGTTTGCGCTTGCGAGCGCCACCGCTATTAGGCGCGTTTTCCGCTGGCTCTTTGCCAGCTGAACCGGGTTGAGCTGGGCGAGGAGTCAATGTGCCATTGTTTCTATTGTTGCCTTTTGAATTGTTAGGGAACTTGCCCGGCCTTTCCGTTGCATTGTCACTAGCAACGAAGGATAGCGGAAGTTTGCGTTTGGATCTTTGTTGTTGTTCCAACTGCTTGAGTTCCTTTTCCAAGCGTGCACGTTGCTTCCTGAAATCCAGTTCGATCTGTGTTTGCCAACATGAATTTCAATTGGAAGAAAAATTGCTGTCTTAACGTGCAGAAAAGTATTTACTGAACGACACTCGATGTGATGACTGTCAGATTTCATTCTATTGGCCATACTTTTCCGTACTTCCTCCATCCGTTTTGAGTGCTGAAAAGACACAAAAACGGCAATTACACCATTAGTGATACAAATGAATGCTATGTTACCTCCAATTCCTGCTTTTCTTTTGCTGTTCTTAACTCATCTTCTTTTCTCTTCATTGCTTGGCGCACAATTTCCATTTCGCCTTCAAAAGTGACCTCCAGTTGGTTCACTATAAATCGTCACAATGATTTCTAGTTTGCATTTCTAATGAAATGCGATTAAATTTTTGAAATTACTTTGTTGTAGAAATTCCTGTTCGCTTATCCGAGACATTTCCCATGCTGACTTTTCAACCTGTTTGATGGCCGCTTGAATTTCCTTCGTGACAAAAAAGTAAGTTATTCGTTTAAATTAATTGCTACAGTAAATGAATCTCATAAAAGTTACTTCCTGCTGGCTCAGCAATTTTTCTTGTAGAATTTTGATGGAAGCCCTTAGCTCTTTATGAATTACTAAAAATAATATTTGTCTCTTAATATTTATATCGAATCCCAACCGTACGTTAAAATACATACATTCGATGTTGCAGAGCTGTTGAACTCCTAATTGAGGAATCTGGTTGTTTTTCGTTTTGTGATCCAAGACGGTTTGGTAATAATTGAGTTCATATTGCATATCATCTGCTATTTTGATTTCATGGTCTAATTCTATTTGGTAGCGAGCCTTTTCTTCAATGGCTTCTCGATATTCCTATATCAAACAACGCAATTTGAATGACTAAAATTTGGCTGATTATGCTTGATGTTACCATCAATAGACAACTTAATGTAGGAAGTGGGCGTTCCAGTGCACCCGAAAGACTCGGACGAAATTCCATCCGGTTTTCCAAATCTTCCGTGACATTACCACTGCCGCCTTCGGTGGTTGAGCGTTCCATTTGTACAAATTTACCAAGTCTTCACACTAATAATGCATAAAGAAGAAAATGAAAGACACCTATCATAAACAACTTCAACACATGGCAATCACACCCCTGTAGCCTGCCTTGAAATTACAAGGAACTGAATGTCCTTTACTTTAAAATTTAAAATTTTAGAACAAGCCTGGTCAGTTGCTGAAGATGGAGAAAAAACAATTGTGAGGTGGCCAGACATTACAAAATGACCCATAATTTCAAAGTCAAGGAAGAAAAGAGTAACAGTATTGTGGAATTCACTTAGCTGACGAACGAAGTTGTACAATGGGAAGGAATGCAGTAATTACGAAGCTAAATTCACTAGATATATGGCTATTGATATGCAATTTACTGTAATGGGCTTTCACAAAGGGCTCGTGGATAAATGGAAAGTTTAGCTGCCGATCCCAATAATTTTCTATTTAACTACAGTTATTCTCGTGCCACATGTTCACTGTTTACCAACCATACAGACGAAGCAACGCATTTAAGGCGCCAATTTTTCGAACCATTACTTAGTGCGCCTACTGCTCTCGCTAGATGGTGTTTATTAGCCGAAGTTTCTTTTCAAACTAAAAGATTAACTACAAATAGCCTGTGATAAGTATTCTAGACTAAATAAGGAAATAATGTATTTAATGAAACTTGTTTATTTAGTAGTTGTTTAATGACTTAGTTTGCATAACAATAATTATTTTAATTGACATCTGGCAAATAGTTATTGTTTCCCCATCAGATGGCGCGCAATTGGTATAGCATGGCATGAAGGGAACGAGACGACAAATACAACATTTTAATTCAACAGTTTTTTCTTAACAATTTATGCTGTAATTTTATTTTAACTTTCTAGAATGGAAAGTTTTAAACATGGTGATCGAGTTTTTGCTAAAGTGCGTGGATATCCTTGCTGGCCTGCTCGTGTCGACAGCAAATGTGAAGTGCTAGGCAGGACTCGCTATAACGTGTTTTTCTATGGCACATATGAAGTGTGAGTAAACTTGCGCTCTCTGACCCATCATTCTCTTGTCATTCTACGATATTGGACCGCAATAGACACTCATCTGTTAGAAATTATTATACATTTGAGATCAGTGGTAGTCCAAGAACAAATAAATGGTTTTGTTAAAACATGTGACAAACCAGAGTAAATGTTTGCCACATTTCCTGTTTAAACTCACCAGACAACTACCGTTCATAATTGTTCTTCTGATCTATCATATCTCTCCTTTTTAGCAATTTAGATTATGAGTCAAATTTTTAAATGAATATTATTTAAATATCTTATAGTGCACAAGTAAAGAGTGAAGACTTATTTCCATATGAAGAAAATAAGGAAAAGTTTGGCAAACCCCAGAAACGCAAAGGCTTCAAAGAAGGACTATGGGAAATTGAAAATCGTCCAAACATAGGCCTGGCAGATGATGTAGTTACTCCAACTCAAGTAAGTCTTATTTAATCGAAAATAAACCAATCAGTACTCAGTTTAAAACATTTACATCAGGTACCACCCATGTTGATTGAAGCAAATGAATCAGAAAAGGAGGAAAACATCAAAGAACAAGCAAAATTACCTCTAAAACACAAGCGTAAAATTGAAAAAGTTCAGGTAAGAGTTATTTTTTTTCCTTTTCATATTTTGATGGCTCTTGTAGGTAATAAGCAATATATTTGAGACAGTAGCCTTCAGAAATAGGAACTTGTATTGTATACTCTGCAAAACCTTTTCAACTATGGGTTCATTATCTTTTACTTTGGTTTTCCTATAACATCTTTTCTTTTTCATTTCCTTTCTTTGGTGGTGGCAACGGGATTATTGGTAAGTAGGAATCGGAAACAGAACTCGAGCGAGTTAGTCGAAGTGGGAGGCGAATTAAACCCAAACGGTTTGCCGACGAGGACACTCTCGAACCAACTTCTCACGACACTCACGACAACCTTTTGTCCGATTCGCTCACAATTAGCCAACCGTCACAGGTTGGTTGATAATCCAACTCTTTCCCTTCTGCCTTTTCGAATGCTTTTTTTTTCACTATTCTTCTTGTAATTGAAGAGTAAAAGTATCTTTCGCAAATAATACATTGTTTTTCTCTTCAGGACGAAACAGGCGAAGATGCTGCAACAATCGCGAAAAGGAAACCGAAAGTAAAGGGTTTGGACGAAACGCTGGAAACTAAAGACCAACTTATTGAGAGCTCAAGTAGTAGTAATCAACCCCATTCAGAAGCAGAAACAGACGAAGTAGAAGGTGACGATGAAGATGAAGAACGAGCAACATCAGAGAAAATGGATGTAGTCAGTCACACAACAAACGATGTGAAACTTCCTAAAACGAAAAAGGTACAAATATTAAATCTTCGTCGTAAAATTCTTAAATAATTCGTCTTGATTTGTTTCGTAGAAAGCCCGTGTGGAGTGGGATTGCAAAAACAGTAGGGGGGCTGTTGCTAAAGTCAAAGAAAATGTTAATCAGACCGCTTTACCAGAAGGCATAAAAACCCAACTTGAAGCCAAGGTATTGATATGAGAATAAATGTCTTCAACGAAGTTATTATACTATTAAATTGATTAGGTCAATCAAGTAACGCAACAGCACCAGGAAAAGTCCAATCGTTTATTAGACGAGAAAAAGAAGAATAAACTTCGTTGGTTAAAGACAGAAAGCCGCCTTGTTGAGTTAGACTATCGCATTAAGGAGAGTCTCAGTGTTAACCGACCGAATTGTGAGGCCGCCATCCAAGCCTTAGACGAACTCAATTCCCTCCAAATGGCTCCTTTGATGCTGAAAAAACATCCTTTCATAGTGACGACTATCCTAAAACTGAAGCGGTATATTGGCCCTAAAGAAAGCCCTGAACATACAGACGATCAGAAGGTTTGCGCTTCTTCTGTGATTCAAAAAGCTTGAGGTTTGCCTTTTTAATAGTTTATTCTCGCTCCAGGCAATGTACAAAGAAAAATCCGCCATTGTCCGCAGCAAGGCAACGATGATATATGAAAAATTCAAGGTATCGCCAACAAATTCTGTACTCAGATTATTCGGTCTTAACTTTTAATTTATAATTTATCGTTTTAGTTGCTGTTTTTGACACCCGAAGGTCAAAACTTCTGGGACAACTTTGCTGAACATTTGGAAAAATTCAAGGAAGACTGTAAATCTATGAGTGAAGAAAGCCTTGTCCGTTTAACGGAAGACCCTTCCAGTAATAATTGTTCTTCGTAGCTATTCACCCTTAAAATCGTGTAAAAGTCTAATCTTTAACGTTTTTGTAGTGAGAAAGAAAAAGGCTGATGCCCCTTCCGCGGAACCAGAAGTCACACCTTCAAACGTAATTAGAACTTCCAAGTTTTTGTCATTCGTAAGATCAATTATGAATCCAATTATGTTACAGGACTTGACGAAGCCAATCAAAACGGAAGAAGTAGCCAAAAAATCTGAAGATCCTGAGAAAGTGATTACAACAGCCGAGGAAACAGTGACGACCGGAACTAACGGCGAGGGACCCTCAAGTAGCCACTAGTAGAGACACATAACTAAGTAGCAACCCTCCTTGTAATTTAACCGTAAAAGATTGTTTGCTCGTTTTTTTTTTCTCATCTCGCTCCTCTTGTTTTCAACCAAGAGATTGGTTATTAGCCAATCAATCCATTGTTTAGCGCATCAACAGGAATGCACTGGGTTTTTTGCTCTTTTATTCCTTGGTTAACGGGATTAAGATGATCTTGCAACTGGTCATTATTGTTTTAAGGTTTGTCGGTTGGGCATTCGTGTGGCCAAGCAAAAGGCGTTTTGTGTGGAAAGCACTGTGATTCTAAAAGTCAAGCGCTTTTGAATTCTATTTAGAATACATAATCGTGGTACAATTCACCATACATCTGCTAAAATTTTGAGCCCTCGGACATCAAAGTTCTAGTTGACTGAATCGTATCAAATGTGATTCCTTTCTTTTTGTTTAAGTTGTTTTTGAGGTGATTGAAACTATTTTTGTGACTGATAGATAATTGCCCACGCTACACATTTATTTTTTTTCCATTTGCTATGATTGATAAACAAACTCAAGAACCAAAAACAATCGAATTATAGTCAAAGAAGAAGAAACTAATGTATACATTCTTGTCGTAATCGTAATTCGAGATTTCTATGTTTTAAATGGTCGGCAGAGTGAGTTCCATTTGAAATTGTTCAATCTTCTATGTTGAATCGCTGGTCGTGCTGGAAACACCAGTTTTGGTTGAGCAAACAGAGTCGTTATCAGCCTTGATGGGCTCATGGATGCAGAACCACGGGTATTTCTCTTGCAAAGCCTATGGTATTTAAAATGTGAATTTTAATCATTCTTATTCATTTGCAGGAGCTGTGATGAATGTACCAGTCGGAATTTTGGATGAGAAATTGCGTAGACAACCGGATTGCAGATGGATGCGGATTTAGCAATCAATGCTGGCAAGATCGTTACCAATGGTGTAATGGTTGATTGATCTCCAAGAAGACCCTTTAGGTAAGTCAAGCAGTTATAAATTTGTCATTTTAATGTAATAGGATTTAAATACCTGGAGGACGATGGCGGCGTAAGGAGTCCACATGCCTGCCCACAGAGCAATATTGCATAGGGCGACCTTAGCAATTCTGATTTCAGCGGAGGTAGCGTTGGCATCAGCGTTAGCGCGTAGGGACGAAACGTTCATCCTCTTGGCCTGCTCACGTAGAGTGTTCTCGTGCTCGAAGATGGTCTTGACGATGAAGTAGTAGCAGAAGGTGATAAAGGCCAAAGGGATGCAGTAGAGGAAGAAGAAGAGACAAAGGCCGAAGATTTTGGTCTGCTCAAACGGCAAAAGAATTAGGAGAAGGACTTTAAACATGGATCGACTTTGACTACCTGCTGATCTCGAGTAAGATAATCGAAAGAGCAAGAATCCAAAATGCCTTCTGGGATGTAACGACCGAAACCAAAGTAAGGCATGATAGACCATACGGTGGCGTAAATCCAGCAGCAAGCAATCAGGATCGCGGCCTTCTCTGATGTTCAAAAGAAGAAGGTATTATGATTGAATGTTATTCAAATTAAAATGTATACTAACTTGATGTCATTCTAGTTCCAGACATCCCTTTGACGATGACGTTGTATCGATCGTAAGCGATAACAGCCATAGTGCAAATGCTAGTAGCTCCGAAGATACTTCCTATACATCAAGGTAATCGTGTCACAATTTTTTTCATTCACACAAGTTAAGTGAAATTGCGAATTTTCTTTTACCAGTGCAAGCGTAGAGTTCACAAGCGGCTGGACCAAAAAGCCAGATGCCGCCATTGAACGAGTTGTGGACAAACATAGGAAACTGCGTAACCTGGGGAGAAAATTCTTTGTTAATTGCAATCGCTTCATTTTAATGCAGTGGATAACAGACCATCATGCAGAAGTCGGAAAATGCAAGATTAACGACGAACATATTGGCCGTGCTGCGAAGTTCTTTCGTCTTGGTGAACAAGCTGTGATTTCATCGCATTTTATAGGTAATTTATATTGGTATATTAAACTTCATATTCTTACCTGATCACTACTCCATTACCGAATAAGGAAATCAAGCCCAAGAAGACGTAGATTGTTCCCAAAAGGTAGTGCCACATGGGATTGACAGGCGGAAATTTACTCCAGTGCGGGTGAACCTATTCAAATTCATGAATGCATATAAATAATTAACTCTACTAAAAATTTTAGATGAAAGAAATACCAAAGCCTTCATGTCATCTGTGACCAAGTCAGTTAGAGCTACACCAGCAGGATATCCGAAATAAACATTCTGCTGGATTGCTCTAGCCGTCCGGATGAGATTTGAAGCATTGGCGTTCGACAAAGGGTTCATCATTTCCTGCATGACGCTGTTTGGAATCGGAATAGATAACTCAAGTAAGTGATTTTTTTGTGTAATTTGTGTTTTAAAAGCTACATACTTCTCCATAGTGAATTAGAGTTAAGTTGATCGTTGGTTAAACGCTAGTTCGCTGTCTCAAAAACTGAGAGATTCGACCTGCGTCCTGGTACTTGCACCGAAACTTGTGTTTGCCACGAATTCGACAATCTCTGCACCTGCTGTTTATATAGTACCTCTGTCCGCTACATCTTTCCCAGTCTTTGACTTAATTAGCCTTTGACGCAACCTAACAAGATTTAGCGATCACTCCCATCCGTTTAAGCTAGTAACGCAGAATAGTTTTTAAATAATAGTTTGCAAACGCGTAGAAGCCAAATTTTCAGGGAAGTCAAAACTGGATAATCCGCAGGCATAATAGGTCCCGTTTTACAATGCTTTTCCATCCATTTTACCGGAAAAGCTTTTGGCATGTGTTGAGGGGGTCACAGATTATCCTCTCGCTAACTGTCTCGTCTTTTGTTCGTCCTAATTAGATTATAGCAGTTCTATATTTTGGAATGATAAAATGATATCGCGGTACAATGTTTAGTAGTTATATCACGCTTTTGAAAAGCTAGTGGACTTTAACAAGGCAAAACTAAACAAAAATCCCCTAACAGTCCCGAGTAAACATTAAATTCGTGAATCAACTCAAATAAGGTACCAAAAGAAAGTCGGGTGACTTTCTTGCTGTCTTTGTTTTTTTACAGTTGGTCCTTATCACCTCTACATTACGTCAACGGTCCAAGAGTTAGTTAAACAATAGGATTGGGAGCAATGAAAACGAGTAAATCTACCGGATTTTTATGTGGGAAAATCTGGGTGATTAGATTGTCGTAGAGGTGAGAAGGTATACCGCATATTGTACGTGTAGTAATTTTAATTGATGCACGTAGTAAATTTGCGGTTTATTTCTCACAATAAACCTCGAGGCCCTCCGACTACCTATTAAATTTTTTCTAGTTGAGAAAAAAAATAGGCTTATTGAATGAAACAATGGATATTGATTTTCTTTTTTGTTTTTGTTTTTCTTATTTCCTCTCAACATTAGTTCCGGTTTGATTAGTTACTTGCGATGCATAGCGATCGTCCGTATGGTAACGATATTGATAGTCGACGTCGACTCCTGTAGGGAGGTTCAACGTCCTTTGATTATTGTCTCCCTTTTTTTCTGTTGTGAAGGTGCCGAGGTGTACGGCCCATCGACTTTGAAAACGAAAGACGGTAGCAGCTGTTGCGTCTTTTTAACTTTCAATTTCCTTAAAAAATTGCAAAGATGTTTACAACACTTTCAGGGTTTCCTTTTTTACACAGGGGCTTTAACGCCATGTCCAAAATGTTGTTGAATTCGATCTGTCCTGGTACACTTAAAAATTTACTGCTTTTTCACTCAAACGCTTTCCATGTCTGGGAGTTTGACCGTTAACTCGTAGACTAGCGGAAGTAATTATTATAGAGGATAAACTCGCTTGTGGCTAAAGTTTGAAAAATAGCGGCCACCAGACTTTCGGAAAATTTGTAACGGAGATGTTAAATAAGTAAAGAATGGGGTGGTAAAGCAATTAGACTTTTTTTTTGCCAGACTAACCTAGTAGTTAGTCACTATGGGATTGTTTTTGTTCATAAAAAAATTCCTATCGAGAGAAGGACTAAACCCTTTCAATTCAAAGTTGGTTGTATTCTACTGACAAACGTTTTCTGGGACACTCCGCGTCTCAAATGAAAGTTAACTGAAAATTTGTCAACGTTTTCCGGGATCTTAAAAGGCAATGTTTTTGCATAGAGATGCTCATAAATATTTATAGCGAGACTGCGATAAAAAAAAAAGAGGAAGGTTTATGTACTCTTTCTCAACAGTTGTGCGTTGATGGAAGATGACATCAGCGAGCATCATGAAATGCTCACGGCTAGTAAGCATGAAGCCAGTTGCCAACAGGGCGCACCGCCCTATTTTCGTGACCTACGTATTATAACCAGAAAAAATCCTCACGATCTCGAGCTTATCCCAATTGTTTTCTTAACAATGAGGTCATGGTGCTAAGCGTACATTATCTTACTGCGAAATCTCCCACCGTACATAATCGGGCATGTATTTTAGAAACAACGAAACGAAAGCAACGGTATTTAGAAAGCTAACAGAAAAAAAGGGAAAACATTAAAGAGCAGTTTTCACTATCTCTCATGCGAATAAAAAATAACAACGTAAACGTGCACCGAATCCTTTATGATGCTGGTTACTAGAGTAAAATTTTGTCTCTGATTGACAAGGCTTGTAGCAGAGAAAGACACAATGCTACTGTTTCACTTTCTCGCTACAAGTTGAATGACAACCCAATTTTTTAAAGAACCCAAATTGTAATAGCACTATCTGCACTCTCATCTGGTTCTGCTAGTTTTCCACATACGCCGTAGAATTTTGATCATCTAACATACACGCAGACTCATCAAACGTGGCTAAAACCGTGTGGTAATAATCCCTGTACCGTAAACTCTTTATTTTATTTCGTTTTTTTTTTGTTCTTTCCCATCACGTTGTGCCCCCCGGTGAAAACCCACGGGTTGAACAAACCGTCTGCTCAAAAGCAATGACCGACTGGTGGTTCATCAAATAATATTCACGAATAGCCCTCATTTTTCACGAGAATAAGGAATAAAATAAATTCGTAGATCAAGTAATCTTTTGTATATTTATGTCGTGTTTTATACATTCAAATTAGGTTGGTGGAAGGAAAGATTTTCTCGTTCTTTGAATAGCTACAAAATGAACGTGCGCAAAAACACAGTTTTCGTTTGTGAAGCATTACAATAGAATTTGAAATGCAGACCATGGTTAGAAGAATGAATGCGGTTTTGGTGTAGATTTTATTGTGATGGAATGTATAAAAGAAGGGAACGAGCCCCGTGGCGCAATTTCGACAATTACATGTTTCAATAGAACACCCACGCCTTTTTACCCGAATAACAATTTTCTTTGAAATGAACTCTCGTTCAATCACCCCGTTAGGGCCAATTAGCAGATTTGCAGAAACAAGTTGGAATAATTTTTTTTGAAGTTCATCTGTAAGGTACTGAATCTTCAACTGGTCTATGGTAAATGGAGAATTTAAGTCGGTGAATATAGTTTTCTTATGCGTGAAAATCAAAAGTGAAACCAGTTTTATATGGAGGTAAAAAAGAAAAATATGTCAAATTCTGTTTGTGAATGATCACGCGAGCAACTATTTTCTATAATTGACTGTAAGCCGTTACCCTTTTGTTCCTAATAAAGGTAAAATATTAATATTAAATTGTGTTTTCCTTCCGCGTTTTTATTACCTCTTGCATACGTAACAAATAATCCTAGTCGCATTTTTGCTAATAATAAGTAATTATTTGGTTTATTTGATCGCGTGACTGTTTTATTTCAAACTATTTTTGTATCCGTGTATCGTTCGGGCATTAAAAATTTTTATTCTACAAAAATTGATTGCACAAAAACCAAAAACTTTATTTGTGAAAACTTGGCGACGCCTACGAGTCACTGTAGTCGAAGTACTCCCCCCTCTTCCGTAAGAATAACACACTTGCGGGTTGCGGGCCAACGTATACACACATGCTACGTACCGTACCGCAAGGGATTTGTCACTTTCACTCAAGCTCAGGTTGTTGCTTTGTATCTTTTGTATACGAATTTTTGTTTTTTTAGAAAGCTCTCCAGTCTCAACCGAACACTCAGTGTGCCACTGTACGTTATGCGAGACCTATACGTGCTCTCCTGTACATAAACACATTTTTTTTTTCTTCTACATTTTTTTTTTGTAATGGTACCTATCTACGTGTGTGCGTATGTATCATTTCATTAGTCTCGAGTGTCAACGGCAGTGTTCAACAATCGAGTGATGTTTGTTTGGCCGAAAAAGTGAAGCTTGGATACAAAGGATTTTCTCGACAGCAGGGCTGTTGATAAGTCTGAAATAAGTCTGCCGATTTTCGCTCGTCTTAAGAGAAAGTTCTCTCTAATAAGTGTTACCCTTCCACACCTGTGTTTCTGTGCTGTGTGTTGACCTGCTGAAGTCATTCTGTTGCTGTGGTATACATTTATATCACATTTAACCATACAAGGAATGCCTGTGAATTACTACAGCTGACTGACATTCTACCTGACACCATTGTGAAGTGCAATAACAAACTGAGAAAGTTTTTGATACTGCCAGGGGTCAATCTTTATTCTCAAAATGAGTCCAATTGTCAAGCGACCTGTTGTTTTGTTTATGGGAGTGTGTTTTGCCTGTGTGATATTGATATACTATCAGTCCAGTCATTCCCAAGGAAAACCCCATTACGAAGGGGTTTGCAATGCAGGTATTGCAACTTTTTTTTATTCTAACCACATAAAAATTGCCACTTATTTAACATGTATGTCTATTGCAGAAAATGTGAATTCAGTGATCATGGAACAGGATGATCCCTGTATATTAAGTTTACTGCGTGGCCAATATTTACATCCTCCATCTAAAGATAAGCTTAATCTTGAAGCACCAGAGGTTACAAATCCATCAATGGGGCAAGCTCAAAGTATTCTTGAAATCTTGAAAAACAAGGTATATTTCTTGAAATATTAGCTGGTTAAGGTTTTTATTCATATTAACTTTTGTTTGGTTTTCAAAGGAGAATGGCTTTTTTGTTGAATGCGGAGCCTTGGATGGCGAACTTCGTTCAAACACTCTGTTTATGGAACGAGAATTGGGATGGGAAGGTATTCTGATTGAAGCAGATCCCAAAAACTTTCAGAAAGTCAAGGAGAAAAACCGTCGAGCGTGGGCTGTTCCCGCCTGTCTCAGTACGTCCACCAGTCCCAAGTATTGGTTAAGACGTTTATGCAACCATTTTAATGAGGAAACATGAAGTAATCTGTCTTTGTGTCTTGAAATCTAGAACTGTAGTTTTCAAACAGGCTTTCAACCAAGGACGAATCTCTCAGAACCAACTCGATGACCAAAATCGAGCGGGAAGCGTACAAGTCCAGTGCTTTCCCATATACTCAATCCTGGCAGCTCTCAACCGAACTGTGGTCGACTACTTCAGCTTAGATATTGAGGGCGACGAATTGGCTGTATTGAAAACCATCCCGTGGAATAATGTCCGTATACAGGTATAATTTAAATAGTTTTAATATTTAAAAATATATATATTCACAGTTATTTGTTGACAGACCTTATCAGTTGAATTCATCCACGACGAAGAGGGTAAAGACCAGATAAGAGAGTACATGACGCTACAGGGCTATGAAGTGGTGAAAGAAGTCACGGATCCAAACTGGCTCGCCAACGATTTCATTTTTAACAAAATCTAGCCTTGAATCTAGCATGAATGGTTGTTTCAAAAGCGATCGGATATCAGCAACATGCTAGTGTTATCACATTTTATTGAGCAGCAACAAATTGGCTCTGGCATTTTTCCAAAGAAAAGCCGAAAAGCTTCCTGGATGGAACACTAAGGTTCCCTCAATCCCGCCCAATTAGAAGACAAGTTTTTTTTGTTTTTTTTTTCCGAACAGTTTTTATTAACATTCTTCGAGTTGGCCAATATAGTTCATATATAAAACACCACTCGTTGTCGTTTACTTCTATCCTGACGTGGCCAAGGATCAGACGTACAATGGGGAAAATTTGAAATAGTGTAAAAACGTGACTTCCAGTGGGCTCAAATCACATACTCAAGTATTTAATAAAATTTGGCATAGGATCGTCTTTGCCAATGAAAGCAAAATGCGGATTAAGCACTTCAATCTTTTCCCCTACAGACAGCGACGGAAAACATTCATCGTAGCTGTAGCCACACATTGTTTGATGGTTCCAGGCCTTTTCAACACGCTCGTCTGCCGTTGAATCAATAGGAATGGAATCGATTCGGTTCGGTGAAGAAAGATTCAGTTGTTCAAACGGTAAACTTTCGACAAGATGACTTTTATTCCAATTCTTTAAATGACTTTTCCCCTTCAGATGGGCCTCCATTGGTATTGGACCTGTGCAGGTAAAATCAACACAGACTTTGCATTTGTATGAGCCATCTGGCTGTACCACTGGAACAGAGGCAAAAAAATGTTAAAATTGAACTGTCCAATCTTCTAACAATATTAGAGAAAAGAAATTATACTGGCTAAAGAAAAATCAGTTGCTGTTTCTGGTGTTGAAACACTTTTCAATATTGGTGTGCTTGGCAATGGAGATGCCTTTAGAGGAGAGCTTGAAGGAGACTGGATAGGTGATTCTGTAGCTCTCTGAACATTTTTCATATGCTTCTGACCTATTACATGCTGCTCAAAAGGAATGCGTCCAGAGCCCACAAAATCATTGCAGATTTTACATCTGTAATTGCCATCAGGCAAGGCAACTGCAATACGAGAAAAATGAGTCAGATGTCGAATGCTGCCACATTAATGTAATTGAATAAACTATACTTGCTGCTGACAAATCAACGGTTTGAGGCTGCTTAAGGGCAGCAGCTCGCATATGTTTTCCTCCGGTTAAATGTTGATCCCATTGGAATTTGGAATTGAGTTGGATATTGCATGGGCCACAGAAAAACTCAGGCATCTTTTAAAATATTATAATTAGAAGAAAACATTATTTACAGAATTTTTTTACCTCAGAGAAAAGAAGAAACGCGTCGTCAAAAGGGAATAATAGAAGCGATAAGAGGTATATTGTTCATTACGTGACTGTTGACGAAATCTAGGATTACGAAATACATGACTATGTTCCCCCCCCCCCCCCCCCCCAAAAAAAAAACATATATATTGGTTTTGTTCTGTTTTACTGCTATCGCCATCTACCGGTCAATTTCTAGTTAATTCTCTACATACACTCACCGAATATGTCTGCTGCATAGCGCTAGCGCTGTAGCGTACTGGCGCTTGGGCTTATTTATTCGGGCTTAAAATCTTTTTTTAGCAAAAACTGACATTCGTCGGAATTGATTGAATATAACAAGATATATTCAAAATTGAATGCTGATTCCGGAATAATTGCTATATTTTTCATTAAGTTAATCATTTTTTAAATACACCGAATATTTAACGCAATGCTAGCGCGCCAGTATGCTACAGCGCTAGCGCGATGCAGCAGAAATATTCGGTGGATTGCCATAGAAATGTAAATATTCGATCCATTTCTAGAAGCCATCTACCGCTTTCAAAATGAATCACGCAACAATATCAAAATTTTCCTCCAGTTGGTGGAAAGGAGTTTTTGAAGCATTCAATACGCTTCATATCAGTCACACTGAATCTCCGTCTCATAATAGAAACCTCGAATAAAAATTGTGCTATATTCCATTGTTACTATTTTTCGATTTTTGCGCTTCGATAGCTTTTCAAGCACTTCCTTGGAAATGTCGGTAAGCATTAGTCAAATAATTTTGGGTTTGGAGTGTACCTTCTACTATTTGGTAATTCCTTACCAAGACGATAATTCCTTTATAAATTTAAATAGAGAGATAATATAGCCAAGCAAAGCATATTACCTGAGAGGCAATCCAAAATAAACTTAATGATGAAACAAGAAGAACATGGCCTTGAAGAACAACTTTACTGCATCTGCCGTAGCTCAGATGCCAGCAGATTTATGATGCAAGTAGTTAAAAACCTTGTTTCATTACTTCGTTGATAAAAAAGGATTTTATACTTTCAAACAGAGGCTGTGACTACTGTGAGGAATGGTACCATGGGGATTGCATAGGTGATTTGTTTGTAGAGAAACAAAATTATTTGAAATAATAATGTATATAATTTTATCTTGTACAGATATTACCGAGGAGGAATCCCGCTTCATCAAAAAGTTTTTCTGTCCAGTAAATATATATTTTCATTGCATTTGATATTTCAATAATAAATTTGAACTATGACAGAAATGCAGACAAAGGGATCCTAGCTTAACTATCAAATACAAACAGAAAAAACTGGAACAGGTAGGGAAGGAAGAATCAGCGAAGAAAGCAAAAAAACGGCATGAAAAAAAAGAATCGGCTCCAAAATACCCTCATTGTGGCGAATGCATTGCTTGTTATCGTGTAGATAACTGCAATAAGTGTGACTCTTGTCGAGGAAAACCACGTCAACAGTGTCAGTACAGAGTCTGTCTCACTTTTGTACCCAAGGTATCGTCTGTATTTTTTTCATTTAAAAATTTTCATTTGTTGTTAATTGATTCAGACTTGGCAGAAAAAGGTTGAGGCAGTAGCAGAAGAAGAGGAAATTCCAATAAAACCGGTTTTGAATGAAAAGAACTATTCCGATGATGATGTATGGGAGCCGAATCTGCGAAAAGAAAAACCTCCTGTTCCAGCTAGTAAACCATCCCGGCATTCGACAAACAAAAAAGTACTCACATATATTTACTGAATTGTTCTTTGTTTCTTAAATTTATTTTGACACAAGGAAAAGGCAAAAGGAAAACATCGTTCCTCTGCTACTTCTGGGGATCACCGTCGCCGGAAGAGAATCACCTCGTCTACAGATTCGGGAGGGGAAAGCGAGATAGAAAAATCTCCAGCACGGAACAAACAAAAGGTATTCAGACAAATTATCGTGCACGGGAAGATACAAGTAATTTTGGTTAAATTCCTTTAACATATTTCACCTGACCATTCCTTGAAACAATTTTAGGTCATCCATTGTTACGGACCGCAATGTATAAATGCATCGCGTCCGGGAAGCAAATACTGCAGTGACCAATGTGGGCTAAAATTGGCAACAACACGTATATACCAGGTAAATACGTCCAATTTCAAAGAATGCGGGAAAATAAATAGAAAAAAAAATTGCTCTCTAGATTTTGCCTCAACGCATTCAAGAATGGGGCTTAACCCCTTGCATAGCTGAAGAAAAGAATAAAAAAGAACTAGAACTAATTCGTAAACAGCAAAACGAAGCACGGGAGGCTCTGGAAGAGTTGGATGTTAAACAAAAGGTATTGTTTCGTCTCGGAATTTTATCATTTTTAGGTTTTGTTATTTGTGATGATGTGTTTCTTGGTCTAAAACTCAATAGGAACTGGATATAACTACAGCAAAGGCAAAAAAATTTACGGTTGACATAAACTCTGACGACGAAGCAGATGAGCCAGGCGATAGCGAAACGGAATCCGCTACTGTCCAGTGCGTCACATGTGGAATCGGTCTTACAGTTCGAAATGCGATTCGGCACATGGAACGTTGTTTCAACAAGTACGAGAGTCAAACATCCTTCGGTTCGATTTTTCAGACCAAGATCGAAGGCAACAACATGTTTTGTGATTTTTATAATCCCAGTAATCGGACTTACTGTAAACGACTTCGTGTTCTGTGCCCGGAACATTGTAAAGACCCCAAGGTAATTCTACGGATTTGTTTCTCCGGCTACAAAATGAAATCCATTGTCTTCTATTTAGGTCAATGACACTGATGTATGCGGGTATCCTTTAGTGCGGGAAGTCTTTGAAGAGACTGGAGAATTCTGTCTTATTCAAAAAAAGAAATGTGTGAAGCACAACAACTGGGAGAAACTGCGAAGAGCCGAAATCGATATGGAAAGAGTGCGCCAATGGTTAAAGCTCGACGAGTTATTTGAAAAAGAACGACAAATTCGAACCGCCATGGCTCAGCGGGCAGGACTTTTACCACTTATACTTCATTCAACTTTCAATCATGAATTGATGCAGCAACAGTACTCCGGACACCCTGGATCGACTGCAGAAAGCGGCGAGACCATAGCGATCAATAAAAACGCCATTAAAGAAGAGGATACTTGTTGTGGATAATAACCAACAGCACGTCACAGTTCCAGGATACCGAAAAGTTCTACTGTGTTTTTGACATACTGCTTCAGTGAACTTAGAACAGGAAAGCACCACCCACAGCCTATAGCTGAAAGCTGTAAGTTTTAAAGTGGAATAATAGATTAATAAATTGTTGGACGAAGACCTAGTCAACACGACAAGAATCTTCTTATTGGGTATTCCCGGAAAGCCAGAAATTGGCTATGGCTTGGACCACCGATGAGGCCGGTTTCCAACCCAATGGTGACCACTTGCCCGTTGCCCCCGTCCATCAATATGAGCTCCTTGTACCTCCTACTTCTCGCACTGGAAACTGGATACTGATTCCTCCGTTACTGTAAGTTGAAGAAACTAAGAAGCTCTATTCAAGACAGGAATACTATGAATTGTAACTTATCAATATCAAAATATATCTTAAGGTTTTTCATGGTCGGGTTAGTTTGGTGCGCCAGTTCAAAATGCCAAATATTGTTATTTATGAAATTGAGGGGCATTCGTTTTTATTGTTTGGTTTTGCTGAATTTGTCAGGCTTCCGTCGTTTAGATGATTCAACACAAGCCACCAAACCGCTGTAATTATTTATCTTCTCTATCCAGTTACATTAGAGCCCGAGGGGTTATTTTACCTATGGATATGGCGATTTCTTAAGGAATACGCCACGCATCATTGGTCTATCTTTGGTAAAGATGTGCTCACTTGATTCAACCTTTGTAGATAAAGTAATCGCCAGTTGTTGAAACCTAGAAATTCGCCATATTTCCATGTTCCAATGAATGATGTAGAGCAGTTTCGACTACTTAACTTCTCAACGCATTGAACCAAGAAAGAATCGAAGGATGTTATCTTAACCGACGAGCTCTTTTCGTAAATATGCCAATAGAATTTTCACAAATTTTATGCTATTTAGTAATGAATGCCCTCAATGCAGATTATATGACAATAAACTTTACTCATTGGAAATGCGTGATTAGCATAGCCCTAACTAAAGCCATGTAGTATGTGCGGCTATTTATATGCAGAAACAAAAGGTAAGAAACCATTTTAAACAAAAAGTGTAGAATCTTTTTATCTAATAAATCTACCGTTTGATCTAGATTGGGTACGTATGTGAAGAGCCGCAATCGACCACTTTGTTAAAGTTGGAATTCAATTGCTATTTTTTTCGTAGAAATATCAGGTTTTTTAATTTAAAAAAAAGCCGGACTTAAAAACAAACTTCGACAAGATAAGCCCGGATCATTGGAATTTGTTTATTCCCATTTACTATTTGGTTATAAACAAAAAAACTAGATGGCGTTAGCGCGCCTCTATTTCTTGTGTGCTTACGTATGACCTGATGTGACAAGTGAAACCTGCGTTAAAAGTTATTGTTAACTGTGTTATATTACGATGGAAAACTATGTAAAACTAGCAACTATGAAGTGCTTTCACTCTGTGTATGTTTTGGAAGAAAAGAAAATCAAATGGATCATAGTTTATGTAATGGGCAAAACTTGCTGTCACCTATGGAAGATGCCAAATAAAAAAAATCATAGATTGCACTGTTAGCAACCTATGACCTGAGCATTCCATCTTGCTACTCCGTTGCTTGTTAAAAGGTATATGACTCATATTTTGCCATTAGTATACAAATTGGCATATTTCTGCCTTTAAGATCTACCTCGGGACACAGGCAATTCAGAAGACACCAACTTCAAGGAAGGTCACCAGCAATGAAAATTCTTCAGATAGAACATCATTGTCTCACTCTACAACTCTTTGTGCAGTCCACATCATGAGTTAGTTTTAATTGGATGAGTGCAGCATACTCCTCTATGTTTTCCGATTAACCATCATCAGCCAACACACCTAGACATGGACCTCAAAACTATTTCTTACTGGTATCCTAAGCTTTTTGCTTGTCTAGCATTACATTTTCAAATTTAATATCCCATCATAGGACTGCCAAGTCTTCATCTTTTTCAGCAAAATATCTGGCCCTACAATTTTCACAATCTTCAGACAACAAACGTAAATAAAATTGCTTTCTATTATATCAGTAATATTATTCCACATGTAGTGTACATTTTCTTCTTATTTATCATTTAGAATCAAGTGATCTTCATTTTTTGTCCCACGCAAAATTTAAAATCAACATTGTAAGTTTTGCTGCTTCTTCGCTTCATCATCCGTCTTTATCTCGCTTTGCGCTGCATCTTCGCCTCGTCTTCATCCCGTCATCGCATCGTCCGTCACCCCATTTTCGTCTTGCCCGCCGCCCCGTCATCACTTCGCCCGTCGCCTCGCCCCGCCATCGCCTCGTTCGCCGCCGTGTCATCGCCTCGTGGTCGCCTCGTGGTATCGTTTTGTTTTTGTTTGTATTATGTATGTTAACCAACCCATTGGCTGCCACCCACCCTCTTTGATCCCCTTTTTTTTTTAGCGTGACAGGGACGGGCCGCGCTGTTCTGCTCCATGGTCATCTACCATGGGGTGGAGCAGCGCCACTGCCCAAAATTGGCCGAACGGCCCTTAGGCAATGCACCCGTAGGGAATTCCCCTTTTTCGATACGGTTGATGAGGCCGGGGGTGTGCATTCCCGGAAAGGCCTCATCGCCGTGTCAGCCCGGACTTGTCCTATGGCAAGTCCCTTTGGCCGCTATCCGTATGATAGCGGTAGTAGCAAGTGTAGTTAAGGGTGGCGTGGCAGCCAATGGGTTAGTTTTAAGTGTATGCGTGTATGTATTTTGTATTGTATGTGCAATATGTATAGTGGTGGATCTGAGGGTGGAAGGAGGGAAAATAAAAAGCACTAAACGTGATTTATCTTCGTATTTGTTTATTTTGAATCATTTCGGATGATGTGGGGATCGAACCCAAGATTTCGATAATGTCAATCACGTGCTTTACATTTTTTCTTTACATACAATGGATTCAATTATTATCCAAGGATCGAACCTTGGATATTTGGCATACCGCGCCGATGCTCTACCAATGAGCCATGAATCATATGATAGCTAGTTGGCTTTTTTCTAGTCGCTTGTGGACTTGCATTTACACTTAGAATAAAACTGAAATCCAATTCTGCAATATACACTTCTACATACATTCTAAATCATTTTTTTTACATCTACTGAGGTTTGAACCCAGGGTAACAGGTATCGCAGCTACAAGCTCTACCACAGAGCTATGGACCTTATGAAAGCAATAAAAAGATAAACATATAGTTGTCAAAGACTGCATAAACATCCTAGACGATAACATATGATATGCGATAATAAAATAATTTAATATATCTCGTGGCTCAATGTTAGAGCATCGGCGTGGCACGCTGATTATCTAGGGATCGGTTCCCATACGAGTAAAGCAAAATACAAATACAAACTTACCTCAGGAAATATCCAGATATTACACGTTGATACTTGAATCTAAGTTGAGGAATTCGAAGAGTGTTATAAATAAAAATTGAATACTTACAGATAAATGATAAACCATTGGAAACAAGACTTGCCATCACCAAAGGTGGCAAAAACAGATAACGCAAAGCAAAAAAAAAAAAAAAATTGATAAATCTAATGTGTGAACAAAGCGAACACAACAAAGAAATAAACAGTTTTAGAAAAAAATATTTAAAAAAAAAAATTTATTGACAATTCTCTGCACATTAGAATCATTTTTGCAACTCTAAAAAGGCACAATGGCCCTTTCAGAAGTTGCCGTCAACCCAGGCAGGGGGAGACACTGCCTTGTTGACCCACCGGGGAGATTACCCGGTGATTGGCTAAGAGAAGCCGGAAGAAGAGCCGAAGATATGGAACATTTTTACAGGAGCGATTAGCCTTTAATTCGGATTTGCGGGTAGCCACGTCGCCCTCCGTGAAGACTTCATCGGACTAAGCGGACCCCCACGTCCCCTTTCCGGCCAGAGCCCTCCAAACCTCGGTATATGTTGTTTTTATATATACCGTACAATAGGGGCATGACCCCCTACGGGCTTATTAAAAATTTAAGGGAAACGGGGCCACAGAAAAGAAGGGAGCCCAGATATGCACTTTAATTTTTGAATTTTAAATACCGTTTGGGGAATATGAATAAAGTGTAGGAATTCCATGTTGTCCATCCCATATCACAATTTATTCAATGTCTTGCCCCCAACCAAGAACATTTACAGAGCCAGCGTTACTTTTCACCTTTATTAAAAAAAAAAACACCATTAACTATTGAATAGAAAATTATGTAGGTTAGAAATAGTTAGCAAAAAAGCAGAAAATGCTTCGCGTTTACTTACAAGTCCCTTTCTACGAAGATGAGTTTAGGCTTTGAAAGGTTATTTCAAACTGCAACTTCAGGAAAACCATCCGACTCTATCACCAAATAAATCCAAGTTTCCATGTGCCCTAGAAAATTTCTCGTGTTTAATGAGAATTTTAATGCAATTCAAGATGAATATCCTGTCATAGTGGAAATGACTTTTTCCCATCACGCTGGTACCAACATCATTTCTACGGCTAGAATGAGAATGACGGGCCAGACAAAGCTAAAGATGAAGTAATTGTGGGCTCTTAGCCAACAGAAACCAGGGGTCCCGTAGCTGGGTCGACGATCGAAGAGACGGCCACGATCAACACGGGCACTCCATAGCCGTTGAGGTAATACCATTTGACGCGAGACTTGTCCGACTCGAACACCTCCACCAGCATTACGTACAGCTGGAACCCTTCCAGCAGCATCTACATGAAGGCGCAGAGAAAGAAGAAGTGCAAAAGGCCAGCGACGAAGCCGCACACAATCCTGACGTGAGTGGCATTGATGCCCGACAGGAAGACAATCTCGGCCACTTCAACTGGCCACGGCACAGCGTGACACGTTCTTCTTCTTTTATTTTCCTTCGCCGCCCTTTTTCCTTTTTTAAATTTTCCTCTCTACTTCTGTATATGTGTGTCTGACATCAGCCGGACACACACTAATGGTAGACACTCTTAAGCATACACACATTGAAAAGAAACTTTAAAAAAAAAAAGGAAAGATAGAGCTAGAGAGAGCTCGTGTGTTTTTCATCCACAAATGGGGAGGCAACTAATCAGAATAGAATCATAATAGGTGTACTGGAACACGCCCTCTCGTTACGAAAACTTCTTTTCCCTTTCCTTTTTTTGTTGTTTTCCCTTTTAAAAAATAACGTACCCCAAAGAAGCGCGAAGAAAAAAAGGAATTTCTCAGTAACAACAAAGATGGCGGAGGCTATATGCTTACCGGTCGCACCGGGAACCGGGAGTGGTAATGAGATCGCCATTTTGATCGCGTCCGTTTTCTTTGCCGACACCAACGACGACGCCATCCAGTCGGACTAGATCTTGATCGTCTTCGACACCGGAAATGTACAGCGTCGAGGTGGTCGGCGGTAGCGGAATGGACGATGAAGAAGGCGATTGCGGTCGTCGTCCAGGGAAATCTGGAACAAGCACCGCCACTTCCGACAATTCCACCAGCAAAATTGGGCACGGGAGTCGTTGGAGTGGTGGTTGACGGCTCGCTCGTGGTCGAACTCGTCGTCATTGGAGCTGTCCTCTGGTAGAGAAAAACGTGATAAATTTAGCCAAAATCCAAAAAATAACAACGCAGAATAAACTGTAAATCTAATGAAAACGGTGAATCCTTGAAAATACTACGAAGACAACAAAAGAAACCAAAATACAATACAAATGCACACCATGAAATTTTGTGTGATGCTGAGTTGAAATCTCTAGTCCGTTTTTGAAATGCCCAAGGATATTCTTTTGAAAAGATTGTTGTAAGAAGATGTGACAAACATCGGAGGGTGGGCACAAATCAAGTGTTCCATAGCCATGGGTTTCCATGTTTTCCTTTCCGAAACTTCAACTTTTTTTCCCAGGAAAAGGGGGAAAAAGATAGTCGCTTGGCATATAAAAATGTAACTAGAATTGGTGGAACTCTAACTGGGTAATGTGAAAAAGAGCTATCCGTTTCCTTACCCTTCTTTTTTTGTTAATCTAATTCCACTATCCAAATAATGTGACTATTCTGGTTGTCCTAATTTTCTGGGATTCATGTGTATGCTGTGTTGGTAGGAGAATGAGCCTATCAAAATATAATCTGGGAATGTCTGCCTAAAGAATGGTAACGTTTTAACGTAGTAAATCTATAATAGAAAAAGGTTTTAAGGTAAACCCATTTCATGCATAATTTAAACCTCTTACCTTAACCACTAGTCCTTAACGTGTTAACGTAGGCCACATGGTCAACTCAGCTCTACAACTTTTGCTGTTGGCTGCCTCCACTGACACATCACGTCACGTGAGAATCTGATCGCTTACTGACCTAAGTTGTGGTGTAATTCTCTCGGTAGGTGGCGATAGTTTGCAGCTAGTGACATTGAGGAGGAGATACCTAGAAAGCTATGGTTCGTCGTCAGGCCTTGTAGTATTGGTTCGTGTGATTTAAAAATTTTATACCCAGTAAAAAACGAATTTCCTTATTATCTTTATTTAAAAGCAAGTATTTTAACCTACAATTAAAGCTTAAAGCATTTTAAACACGATGGTGTTTTGATTGTCTGTGAACTAAGTGATTCTGGAACTTAAAATTAATCTGAGGAAGTCCAACAGGAAACCAAAGTTTTTCAACGTACTTGTCAAATACATTTTTCTCAGAGTTCTGTAATGGATCATCAGTTGAAAACAATCTTCAACATCACAACAACCGGTGAACCATCAACCATGAGAACTAAGCTGACAGAAAACTCAATATCAAAAATTGTTGACTCCTCCAAGGAAACTGCTATGATTGCTGCAACCCTTAGTATTGTTGGAATGATAATATTGGCCACCTTGTATGGACTCCACCATTATTTTAAACGAAACAGACAGACAATGGTCATGCCTGTAATATCTCCAATTGTTCCTATCCAAGATTACTTCACAAGACCAAAGGAACCAATGGTGTTTGATCATGAGTTTTCTGGACAAAATTTTCATCAAGAAACAGCAAAGTATTGGCACAGACCACTTCAACCAGTCACAACAAATACTGATATATACCCTGTTGTGCTTTAATGGTTCTAAATGTTGGCAGGCCATCTTAAAACTAATTTTCTACATGTCTAGTCTATGGAACACAGTACATTTATTACGAAAAGCTAGAATACAACAGCAAATTTTTGTACCTCATGTTTCATGTTCTTTATCAAGATGACCATAAAGCTTTACTGGCCCTTGTCCACCAGCTTTGACACGGCCAACAAACTCCCGTTGTTTTTTTGAGACCTCTGCCGATACGCTGGAATTCCATACTTCCAACAAGCTCTTACCAGCTAATGATGACCTCACCTAAATTTCCAAAACAAGGAAATTAGTCTTAAAATTCTTCAACATCATTTCTAAAAACTTGCATCTAGTCGGGGGGCTTTAGCTGCGGGCATAGCTACAGGCGAAAGAGGAGTGTCTGGAATCGACGATCTTGCAGAATTGATTTCCTGAGCGGATTCCTGGAAAATAGCAATGAATTTTCTTTTCTCTAAGCACCATGTCGACGCTAACGATTCATTGTTTATCACATTACATACTTTCGTTGATGAAGGCACAAGCAAAGGATTAGGTGCGGTTCCTTTGCTTCGACATTCCAGTAAGCAAGCCAATACACGACGGTGTTGTTCACTTCTACAATGATGCCGAAGCATGATCTCGCATTCCTAGAAAGTATGAAATGTTAGGGTTTGACGTGATATGCAACGTACGACAGGTACCTTGAAAAGTATGCGATATTGCTCCTCCCTGCGATTTCCTTTAGCACCTCGATCGCGATGACCAGAACACGTAGGAGGCAATGGCTCGTTCCTCGATTCCAGTGCCAACAGATTATATATAACTTTTTTGCACTCTATGACCTGGTCGTCTGTAAGTTCTTCGTTGACTATAATTTTTGTTAAAGTTTCCATATGAACACCCATGTTAAATACGATCGTGGAGCTGATGGTCATTGGCCAATACTGCGTCCAACGCTCCATCCGATTTGATGCTCGTTCTATAGGTAAGGGAGTTCCAAAAGGTTCCGAAAGCAAATAAGGTACCAATTTGTTTTCTTTCATCAACTCTCCAAAATCGGGTATTCTAGGAAGGTTTATAAAAACAAAATCAATTCTTTGTCTTTTTTCGCGTACACCGTACTAGTAAATCAATTTACCTGTAATCTGTCACCCTTCCCCCAGAGCCTTCACTAATGCTAGGAGGATCTTCTATTACGCTTCGACCAATTAGCAAAGAATGCAGAAATATTTCTCCTCCATGGGCTGCGAGCATATGCGATGTTGTCCGTCCACCGGTGCCACTTCTCGGTAACTCTAACATGACTGATCTGCGAGAATGATTATTATCAAGTGGTTTAATATAGTTTTAACTTCTGTTACCGTCCCCCAAGCAGAAAATTGGTCAGACAGGAAGACGGGCGGCTAGTAACATCGACAGGAGATATGCGATAGGCTGAGCTGCACGGCCACATTTCGACGCTGTTGGATGTTGCTCGTGGAGTGCACCATTTAAGAGTGACGGTTTTGTAACCGTAGCCCTCTTTCATAAGGAAAAGTGCACTTTCGTTCTAAAATTCAAGCATATTCATAAATGATCTGCATTGGAGCACCGAAGTTGTTAACAACCCTACCTTTAATTTTAAAATATCAGCATGTGCTGATACTGGATGAAAGATCTCGACGTCATAATTAGCTGAAGACGATGCATTTTGCTCCTCCTTCATTGGAATGCCAGTGACAGTGGTTGAAGCCAATTCATAGTGCTGGAGCACGAGGCTATTGACAAAAGAAAAAAGTAGGGCTCACGTTTGCTTGACTGAAGGCAATTTCTGTCATACCTCACAAGGCGACTTGCAAGCCACCGGCTTGCACACACTGAAATAAGCTCGCAACTTAAAAGGGGAGATAGTTCTAGACGCGGGTGTTCTAAATTGTAAGACAATCATGAATTGAACAAGAAATAAAAAATTAGTAAATTTCTACCTTTGAGGGTTATTGTAGGAGGATTAGGGAAAATATTTACTACAACAAAATCACAATGATGAATTGGCATGTGGGTTGGAGGGAAGTTTCTTTGATTGATCTGGAGTATGGTTTCTTGAAAGAAGGATTCTAAACTTCTGACATAGCCATCTTCTCTGAATGAACTGATGCATATAACTCGTCCTCTGTTATGCACCTGTGAGACATCCATCATATAGGCAAGACTAGATTTAAGAAAAATGAAATCAGAACCTTTGATTTATTTTCAGCTGATTTTAATTTTTCCAGCTGGGCATCAGAACATTCAGTTAGTGCTTCTAGTGCTGCTGTTAGGCCATGCATAATTGAAGAATCTCCAAGTCTAGAATCAGACACAGGGACACCAAGTTGAGCAAAGTGATAGGTAATCTGTTAATTCAAAAATATTTTGCTGCATTACATCAGAATGTCTAATGAAGCATAATAGTCCTTACACTGGTGAGATTTTGTTGGTTTGTTCCCCATGATCCAACTGGATTCACTTTCGTATCACAGATCATGAATCTGATGAGTCTACCAGTAGGATAAATATCCCAAACAATCCTGCAGTACTCAAATGAAGCTTCTGCAGCACAAGTCCAGAGCGATTTACACACTGGAGTAACAGGAATAAATGCTCCTGCTCCGTGGCTCCTTGATTTGTTAAAAACATCTAGTTCAATGGGAAGATCAGAGGCACGTGCCATAACAGGGCCGTGGTCAATCACAAATACTGTCTTTAAACTGTTTGGCCAAGACATTTCTGAAGTACGTTTTAACCACAAAATATTAAAAGTTGTTTGGTAAGTTATTGAAATGCAAGAAAAAATAAATAAGGGATTGAACGTAATAAAACGAACTGCAAATTTTGTGAATACATTTAACGGAAGCAGACATAAATTTGTTGCCTTCCACCTTTATCACGAAAACAAACAACGATGACGGATAGTGCACGTTGCCATGTTTTGCGATAGGTGTGAAAATCTATAGTAGACTCCGCCTCGGGAGTGGGTCGCAATCGCAGGAACCACAACTCAGAATAAATTGCAGTACAACATTACCGCCATCAATGCATTACATTGTACTATTTACGTTCAAACTATATTTTACCTGTTATTTTGTAAACGAAATCCTAACCATTTTCTTACCCTTTCATTAAGAGTAAAAGGAACTCCAATAAGGCACTTAAATTAAAATGCAAAACATCACTAAATAATTAATATTAATACAATTTAACAATAAAAAAAAAAACAGTAGAGATGAACTTCATACTAAAACAAAAATTTAAGGGTAAATGTAACACAGTCAACACAGTCCGGTCGAACCGTAAAAGACTATGCTTGCACCTCCGCCCTCGCCAAACTAATATACAAAATATTTAGAGCATAATTATCCTTTCATTTTGCGCCGATTTTTGGACCTTTATGAACCTTAATGCTGAAATCGAAGTGTATTAATAATGGATATAGTACTTCAACTTATCATGACGTTCTTAGGTTACCCAGATAACTGATTCCATTTCCGGAAGCAATGACGTATGTCCAGCGTTTTTGCCCATAAATGGCGGGACCTTCATGAATCATGACGTCGTCGAAGATTCTCAGAAGAAAAAAAGTCATTGTACTGAAAATATAGACCACAGAATAGATCTAGAATCTATATTGTTTCATTTCTCTTTCATTGCCTTATGTTTTGGGAATTCACGGAGGTGAGAAAGAATATATGGAACTTGTAAAGCTGTAACAAATAGAAGGCGATTTCCTACTACACGTTGCGGTAGTGGTTGCGAAGCGTTATTCATTTGTTTTCAAGGCTTGGCCTACTTCCGGCTGCGGAAACAAATGAATAGCGCTTGCTATCGGTAGTCGACGCTCAATTTTTGGTGTCATTTTGCTTTTACTTGGGACATCGCCCACTTTTCACATCGAAAACTTTGCTAGTACTGTTTTAAACTCAACATAGTAATATTCAACGTAACGTGTTTGTAATTCGTGTTTGTTCGTTCTGTTAGGTCTGTGTAATTAGTGGCTTGTTTACGGGGTAAGGCTTACACTTTGTACTTATCCTTTCGTGAAATGCAAATATTTCATGCTGATTGGTGATTCCAGTGAATTTATCGCCCACTTGTTCCGTCTCCATTACAAACGTTTGATATATTTTACCCTTTGCTTTTATTTGCTTTTAGAAAAGAACGATTTGCGATGCGGGAATATAAAATTGTGGTCCTTGGAAGTGGTGGTGTAGGAAAATCTGCACTTACAGTTCAATTTGTTCAGGGCATCTTTGTAGAGAAGTATGACCCTACTATTGAAGATTCTTACCGGAAGCAAGTGGAAGTTGATGGACAACAATGCATGCTCGAAATCTTGGATACAGCTGGAACGGTTTGTCAAAAGTTGTCTCATCCAATGTGTGCTGAATGAAAATATCTATGTTTATTCTCCAGGAACAATTTACAGCCATGAGAGACTTGTACATGAAAAATGGCCAGGGTTTTGTATTGGTATACTCCATTACTGCACAGTCTACCTTTAATGACCTTCAAGATCTGAGGGAGCAAATCTTGCGTGTGAAAGACACTGATGATGTTCCTTTGGTACTTGTTGGTAACAAGTGTGATCTTGAGGATGAGCGTGTTGTAGGGAAAGATCAAGGCATGAATCTTGCTAGGCAGTTTAACAACTGTTCCTTCTTGGAGTCTTCTGCAAAAGCAAAAATCAATGTTAATGAGGTAAAGACTTTTATTTTATTTCATTATAATCTATGTTGTGCAAAGTGTAATGCTTTCTTTTCTTTTTCTTTATCAGATATTTTATGATTTAGTGAGGCAGATAAATAAGAAATCCCCAGAAAAGAAATCAAGTAGCAAAAAGAAGACACACTGCAACATTTTGTAACAAGATTCCAACTGGTTCTCATTTTAATTAGCAGAGAGAAAAAGGGGGAGAAGGAGAGGGAGGGAAAATATTCGCATTATAAGATAATCATGATTCAAAATGTAACTATGGGCTATCTGCCATCCGGTTGCTACTAATTGATTTAGTTTCCAACATTTCATCAAGCACAGTTTTGTGTTGATTCATTTGAAACTTCCAACCAAGTTATAAAATCGGCATGGTGGCATTTAGTCATGTAAATTGCAATTGTACCCCTTTTTTTTTGTCTTGCCTTCAACATATTAATCAACCGTCATACCTTTTGATCCCTTTCGCTATCGATCCATTAATAAATGATTAACGTCATTATAAATTTTGTTATTATAGGCGATGTTCTTATACTATTTAAAGTATTATTAATTACCGCAAAAGAAGACAGGTTATAGAAGATGAAATGGCGACATTTCTCGCCTTTTTCTTTTTTACATCAGGCAAAACACGAAAAAAAAAAAGAATTGAGTTAATAACAAGCAAAGAAATTGCTTCAAACGATGTCAGATCTTTTCAGCCAAACCTGCAAAGCTTTAACCAATCCAGTTTTACCCTTTAATGACGGCAATAGGGCGGAGCTTCACACATTTTTTGCTGATGCCAGCAGCATGACAAGTATCGACTACATCCGTAACATTTTTATACGACTCGGGCGCTTCTTCCATAACCAATTTAGGGGATGCAACTCGGATGGAAATTCCTTGTTCCTTCAAACGATCCAAAACTTCTGTGTAGTCCAAATTTCGTCGTGATTTTGCTCGGGATAATGCTCGCCCCTAATGAAGCACGGAATGTTAGCTCAAAATGGAACTTGGACTGTACGAAACACGAAACTCACAGCTCCGTGACAAGTGGACCCAAAAGTTTCTCCCATCCCTTGTTCGGTACCGGTTAGGATGTAGCTACAAGTACCCATTGTACCCCCGATAAGGACAGGTTGTCCTGTTAGTTGGTAATCGACCGGAATCAAAGGGTGATGAGGTGGGAAAGCTCTTGTGGAGCCCTATGAAGAAAAAAAAATTTATTATCGATTATACAGTTCTTTTTGGCGAGCATTATTTCGCTCACCTTTCGATGGACCAGTAAGGTTTTTAGTTTGCCACCAACAGTATGCTGTTCCACTTTAGCAATATTGTGCGACACATCGTATATGAGATGCATGTCAAGGTCATCTGGGGTTGAATTAAACTGCTTCGCAAAAGCCTTTGATACCGTCAGAAAAGGTTGAAGGGATGTAAGGTGAATCCATGAAGAAATTTAACTATACTTGGCGGCAAAGAAAAGTCATGGAAGATCGATTGACCCACGCAAAATTTGCAGCTGCAGACATGGCCTTTAAGTAGTCCTGGCCTTCGGTAGATGAGATTCGAGCGCAGGCTAATTGACGATCATTTGTCACAATGTTGTCTCTTTTCATTGCTCTTTCCATAGAAACCAAGGCGTCTTATAGAATCGAGTAATTTCAGCAATTACTAATTTTTTGGCCAAAGGGAAAAAGACTACCGGTAGCTACTTGATGGCCAAACCCTCGGCTACCAGAATGGATCATGATGCAAACTTGTCCTTTGTGTTCAATACCCATTTTGGTGGCCGCCCACTTGTCATAAATCTCGTCGACTACCTGAATTTCTGCATAGTGATTACCGGCTCCAAGAGTGCCCAACTAATCCGGACAAAAAGGAATTGAAGCGTGAAGCCAGAAAGACCTTCATTCACCCAAAATATTTAATTAAATGTTACCTGAGGAAGTCCCCTCTTTTTAGCTCTGAGACTGACTTTCGAAGGATCAGCATTCAGCATACGGCCAAATTCTTCGCAGTGTTCTTTATCTTCTGCCCAAGCGTAGCCTAGTAAACAGGATACTTTTCGTTTTTTTAAAGTTAAAGGAAAGTTCATGTATTAACGGGTTACCTTCGCGGAGAGACCAATCCACTCCCATTTCTAAAGCTTCTTCAAGATCCTGTGCTGTAATGGGAATCACTCCTTTAGATCCAACTCCAACAGGAATGTGATCAAACATGCTTTGGGTTAGTTGTTCCTATTCAGGCAGACCTAAATGAATTTCATCGTGAAAATGAGGAAACTAAATCAAAACATACCTTAACAGGCTGAACATCTTTTTCAGTAAGGTTTGTCCTCAGCAACCTAACTCCACAGTTAATATCAAATCCTACCCCACCAGGAGATACTATGGAATTTGGATCATCCATGTCAAATGCAGCTACATTTCCAATTGCAAAGCCATAGCCAGAATGAACATCAGGTAACCCAATAGAACGTCCAACAATTCCAGGCAGAGCAGCAACATTGGCAATTTGCTTCATTCCTGGAAGAAATCCCCCTACCAGGCCTTGTGCACTGGAGGCTTTCAGTTCTTCAAACATCAGATTCTCTAAATTGTTGTTGACATAGAAAATTCCTTCGACCTACATGGAAAACAAGTTTAGCCTAAGGTACAACACTATACATCGAGATTTTCAACTAGTAGGGAAATTTACTTTCATATTAGGAACAAATCCTTTTTTGATGCGCCAAGCACAAGGGGATAACCTTTCTATGAACTTCAGTTCTTCTTCGTACGACCGGGGCATTTTAGATTATGAATCCAATTAGTTCCAGGCTAGTGAAATTTCAATAGGATTTTCTAAGTCTCGTTTCAACTTTTTTTTTCTGTTTTTTCTTGCGAACTGCCAGCTGGAGACAAACGTCAACTGATGATTGGTTTTGGAAACGTTGTCGAAATGCTTCGACGTCGGAATGGACAAAAACACGTGGGATTGAATAATCAGTTGATGTAATAGTGAATATAAATCTGAAGTGCATCGTCTGCTTGACGTCTTAAAAATCGCAGCAGAAAAAAACGATGAAGACTTCTATACCCTTCCAAAATATAATTTAATTTTGGTCACTCTTTTCTTGTCACCGTATTAATAACTGTTGGCTTAAAAATATAGAACCAGTTTGGAAGAAAGCCTGTAGGCTACTGCATCCACCGCGTGATACCGCGGTATTATCCCTTTTCCTTTATCTCTTATCTTTTCTTATCTATTTTTCTTATCAACTTATCGATGTGATATATTATTTAGTCATACTTACTGCAATTATTTCATCATTAACAGTTATACGTACTTTTAAGCTTTATTTAAACTGGACGAGAGCTATAATTATTAAGTTTTGCTGCCCGCTTTGTAATTTTGTATCATATTTACCACATACTGCCGTGACTTGTTTTAAAAATAACGTTACCACTAATGCTGCAACTACCATCTCTTAATCTATTTCCGCGTCTCCAATATTTTCCGTGAGATTAAGCTCTCTAAGATAACATTAAATCTGCAATTACTTTCAGGCAAAACAAATTTGTTTTATTGAAATACATTGAATTCAAATATTAAATGATTAATTATGCTCCATATCGATCGTGACGTTCTCATCTCCACCATTACTAGGGGACGTATCCATATCAAGAAATTCTCGAAAGTTACCACCGCCTACTAACAATAGCACGGCGACGTTACATAGAAATAAAATTTTTCATTAAAACACATAAAAAGTGCATGCTACTTACTTTCTATATCATTACTAAACATTTCAGTAGGTACAGTTGCAGGAGCTTTGTCAGGTGCAAACGAGAATTCCAACTGACTCTGTTGGGCTCTATAAAATTTAAAATTGATAACTAGAGATTATATTTAATTGTAAGAGCTAATATACCTTCTTGATTCTAAGTGCCTCACAACTTCTTCTGGAGTCATATGACCTGTTTTGGTTGTAACCTCTTGTTTAGAACTCGAATCTTCCATCAGAAGGTTTGCTACTGTTTCAGGTTTCACGCTGTTTTTCTTGTCAAGTTTATTTGGAGGTTTTCTTCTGGGTTTTGATGGAATGCCAGGAGTTTTCTTTGTCCCCCGTTCTGTTTTCATTTTTTTCCTAAAAATCGTTTCTAGTGGGTTGCTCTAACAAAAATTTAAAATGTAGTAAACCAGATAGTTGCTTACTTTCTATCTGAACTTTTATGCTGCATCTTCATTTCACCATCAGAAGAATCTGTCAAATCATCATCAGATGATTCAAAAGCAGGGGACCCCGCTTCATGCTGGGTCAACATATCTAGTAGAAATGTTCTGTCTTTAAGAATCCTCAATAGCCTTTTCTCCATGTTTCGTATCTCCATGGAAAAACACTCATTTTCCTATTTTAAAAAATATAATCAATCTAAACTTTCATAGTGGATAAATTTCTGTCCTTACATAAATGAGAAATTTTAGCTTCCGCTTTAGATTTCTGTATTTATCCTTAAATACCATGTCCTCATTGTCAAAACTTTCTAGAGCCATTCGGTCGTTATGACAATATTGAATGGTGTGAATTCGTCAAGCTGTAAACTTTAAATCCGTCAAGGAAGTCTCCAAGGCCTGAAGTTATTCACAGTTGTACTATAAGTTTTGATAGGTAAATTTAAAGCTTTGAACCAGACGACGCAAAGGCGTGTTGAAGCTGTCGCGACATCTGGCACCTGCCGTGCTAATATAATCAATAACTTCGTTTCCAATAAACTGTTGAAATACTTATGAAAAATTTTACTCCCACGAACGAGAATAAAAATTAGTAAACGTTTTTTTATTTACGTCAATTAAGAAATTATTTGAACATTTATAAACAAAAAAGGTCGCAGCGTTGGAAACACCATAAGCTTGTCGTCTGGTAGGGTTTCAAAAAATAAAAGAAACACGCTCAAGATCAAAATGTGTGAATCACAATAATCTTATTTTTTTATTAGAAGAAAGTAAATCGACTTTGTAATCATGAGTGCCCATAATTTCCATTATGATATTCCCTATGAATCCTCGAACACCGAATCCTTGTTCACGTTGTAAGTATATTATTTGGGCAAAATTTTTTCGAAAATCTTATTTTGTTCACTCTGCAAACAGGTGCACGAGAATTGTTGCCCTAAACATCACATCAAATCTTTCTATGGCTCAGTTCTTACCAGCAAGTATAAAAAGCGTACTAGTAACACTGTTAGGGAGGAGACATTTGTTGACTGGACCAGTTTTAAGATGCTTGGCCCATCCAGATTTAAAGGCATTGAATTTGGCTGGTTCAAAAGTGAGAGACTCAACAGTGAGAATCCTCCAATGCCTAACAAAGCTGGCATTGTTGCACATTCCAGGAAATGAAATCTCAACGCAAGGTAACAACGTAAACAAATCACTGCATTAAAATCAACTCTAATTTCTGTTTTACTCCCCACAGGCCTTGTTCAGTTATTTCCTTATTTAACTTGTCTTGAAGAGCTAGATATCTCAGATAGTAAAGTTGATGACCAGGCATTAGTTTCTCTTACTGATAATTGTCCTAAACTTCACATAATCATTCTGGGAAAATGCCCTGATATCACGGATAGAGGCTTCAGATATCTAGCCACAAAACTTCACAACATTGCTGTCCTTGACATCTCATATACTAAGGTATTGATTGTCAGATTCATTCAAACCAAGTCTGAGAATAGCATCCCCAATTCTATAAACATTTATACCAGGTGACAGATGGTGGTCTGAAGGCTTTAAGCAAAGGCCCTTCTTGCTGCAAGCTGAAAGAGTTGCATATAGACGGGTGCCAGCAGTTGACTTCTCTATGCGGGCCGTACCTGCAAGCTTTCCCATGCCTATCGATGTTGAGCTTCTATGACTGCCCTGGTCTTCTCAAGAGTGAATGGTTTGAAAGGTATTTATAAATATTCGTGTTCTGAAAGCATTACAGCCTGTTTAATAATTTTTCTTTAGCTTCAGCTGCGACAAGAAAAAATTATTCAAGAATATTTCATTCACGATCTAGTGAAAAAGTTGACATTGTTACATTCCCCCAACAAAGTCCTTTCATTTCTACTATTTAGAAATAGGGAACCAAGAGTTATTTTGTTTTATCACTTTTGCATGCCTTCGAGAGCGTGGCTACTCATAATTATGGGGTGTTTCGTATACAGAACTCACTCATGTGTATTCCCACATCTTTCTCCTATACAAAAAAAGGCCTCATTCTTATTATTATAAATTTTGGTAAATTATGTATCCTGTATGAGACTCGTGATAGCTAGAAAAAAAAAATACAATCAATTTTTTCCTTAACTTCCATCGGTTACTATATAAATAAAAAAGAACGTTTCGGATACGAACAGACGGGATGTCCTGAAAGAAGCAGAAATTCTTAATTTTTTTTTCGGTTATTTGGAGATTAAATACTTTTTTGTTTTGTTTTCCTCGCCTAGGTACTCGTATAAATGGAATGTGTTGGGTATCTTACTGGAATGCTAAACTTGTGATTAAGATTTCTTAAAGTAGAACTAAAAAAAAAAACGTTTCAGAGAAACCTAGATATGTGCAGCATTGTGCACAATCTGTTTGGTTGTATACACAGCTTGACGGACTGTGCTTTTTCAAAATGATTGAGTTATTAAAAAAAAAAAAAAGAATACGAAAAGGACACGAGAGAAGGTGTGTGAGTGACTAAACCAACGTCTCCTTACCCTTAAAAATATTTAGAAAACTTAAATTAAAGCAAAAAAAAAACGAGGGTGGTTTAAACGAGCAGTTTGCAAGAAACTTTAAAAAGATTCACCAGCTTCGGGGGAGATGCTGTCGACATTGGAGCGCAATCTCCAGATGTTGACCGTGTTATCATTGGAAGCGGTGAATATGTTGGTAGAGTTGAAAGCGATCGCATTGACTGAGGCCGAGTGGGCACGCATTTCGCCGACAGATTCCCAATTTTCGGTTGACCACAGGCGGAGGACGCCTCCGCGGCAGCCGGAAATGACGAGACGTTGAGGCAGATGGACCAGACCGCAAATCCAGTCGCGGTGAACGTTAGATAGCGACAGCACTTGCTCACCCTGTTCGACGTCCCACAGTTTGATGCAAGCGTCACGTGATCCTGAGACTAGCGACGTGCCACTCAAGGAAAGGCATTGGACACCATCGTAGTGAGGCGGGTCCAAATTAAACCTAACCACCACGAACGAATTAAAATCCATGTGCATAAGAAATAAAAAAATACGAATAAAAAAGGGCAAACCTCGGACTCAGAACTCCAGTGGCTCCATCACGCACTTCAAACACTTTAACGTAATGATCCTTAGATCCTGTTATGACGTATTCAACTTTGTCGTTGCCGTCCGACTCGACGCCGGCCATGGGGGCGTTTCCGACGGCCAGACACATGACGGCTGCCTGGTGGCCACCGCTCAACTTGCCCGTGCTGCTGAATTTGCGGATGTCCCAGATGCGCACCTGGCTGCCCGCCGCGGCGTACAACACGGCACTACTCTGACCGCTCAAAGCGATATCGTTAATCAGCGATTCACCCTGAGGTAGCTGTAGGCTGCGTGTGCTAGTCGTGTTTGCCTGATTGCCGCTGGCCGGCCAACCGGAAGAGCTTAAGGTTTTGATGCAGCGACTCGGCGATTGCCTCAAGTCCCACACTTTGACGTAAGCGGACGAGGCGGTAAAGACCAGTCCGGTTTCCGGTGAATACTTGACAGCCACAACATTGTTGGGGTGGCGGTCCAGCGATTGAATTTCAACCCCGGAATGGAGATCCCACACTTTGACGGTACGATCTAACAGCCGTAATGTGAAATGTTATTATTTTTTTTGTGTGTGTATTAAATAAAAAATAGTTTTGTATTTAATTACCTTTTGAAGCTGAGAAGAGATTGGCGTCCGTGGCACAAATGGAAAGTACTGCCTGGCAATGCCCTTCGGCCGTCCGAGTACAGATGAGGGGTGATTTATTGCTCAGCTGTTGAATAATTGAAAAAAAAATGCGTAGAATATTACAGAACCATTAATCAAAAGAAAAAGAAAAAAAAAGGGAAACTTGGAACATAGACAAACTTATTACAAGCATCACAACAAGCGAAATTCAGCCAATTATTTATTCATTATTTTTTTTTTGTTTTTCTTTCTTACCTTGCCCTGGAATGGATGGACGACGCCACGGTCAGGTACGGGCTCTTGGCCAACATTTGTGCCGTGAGTTAGCCGTGAAAAAACGTTGGGATTCTCTTCGCGACTGGTCCCGCCCCGTCGAAATGTGGGTGGTGAAGCGGGTGGTGTCGGAGACGTTTCACCCGGCTCGCTGGATATAGACATAAGGCATGACGGGATTCAAGCGTAGGAAAAAAAAGGGGGAAAGGGAGGATGAGGCACAGAAGCGGCAGCGTCACAGGCCAGTCACGAAATATAAAAAAAAAGAAAAACAAAAAAAGGTAAGCATAAAAAAACAAGTCAATCAACAAGTCAGTCAAACAGTTAGAAAGAAGATGAAGGCAGAAAGATTATTAATGTTTTATTGATGAGGTTTAACGTCTGTTGCAGAAGAAAGAAGTTAAAAATAAAAAAAAAACACCCGAAATAAAATGAAAATACACAACACAGCAAAGGCGTTTGTGTAAATTGTGCGCGAGAAGAAGAACGAGAGTTGAAGCTACTTACGAAGAGTTTAGTTTGGCCAGCAAGTTGGAATTGCTGTGGTTAGCAGATTTGCGGGGTAGGCGAGGAGAAGCGAGGGAACTGTTCGAAGTGAAATTTTGGGGAGGAGTGATTGCCATGTGGTCGACCCGTAGACTATTCTCAGACGAGCCGCGATTACTCCGAATATCAATCCTACACCAAACGAAAACGATTTTGTCATAAAAAAAATTGAAAATGAATGCGAAAATTTTTACTTTTGCGAGCGCGCGACATTTGGTATGGGCGGTAGATCAACCAGCGGCTCAATAATGGGCGGTGGAAGAGGTGGCGGACCTCCAGCGTTGCTCATTGCGACTACGCCTTCGTAGTAGAGCAAATCCTCCGGAGCGGCAAAGGTTAGACGCCTGGCCTTTTTGCTGATCTTCTTGCTGTAACGCCCGCTGCCTGTGGCATTTGTTGCCGTCGTGGCGCCACTGGCCACACTCTCAGCGGGCGAAGGAGAGCGAGAACGAGACGAGATTCCTCCGCCTATCAATTGATCTTCTTGCGCCGATGAACTGCTAGTCGTGCCAGTGGCCAGCAGATTGTACACCTCCAAATCCGAGTGGGCCAGCATGTGTTGCAGCAGCTGTTGATGGACTGCGTCGCGTTCCAGCACTTGCTTCACCTGATTCTGAAGCTCCTTGTTGCTGGCTTCACGCTGCGCAGCCAAGGTAGCGTGATTCAGGCTCATGTTAATCAGCTTGGCAAACAAATAACGGGCCTCTTCCATATCATTGGGCTGGATAGCCAATTCCATGTCTAAATCACCTTGTCCCTCCTGTTAATGGTAAAACGAAAATTAGTCATAGACAGATTAAAATAATCAAATTAAACGAAAAATTCTACTTTAGTCTCTTCAATTTGGACGATATTGCGTTGACATTCCGCAATGTTTTCCTGGACATATTCGATATTAGCCTTGAGGCTTTCCAGCTGATCGTCAAGTTCGCGGATGTAGCCTTCTTCTTTGCCGCGCATAAATGCGCGATCACGAATTCTCAGCGTCTCGGCCAGTGATCGACCCAGTTCGTCTCGATTGCCCATCAATCGTTCCAGATCCTTTTCCAGCTGCGAAACCGTTAGCCGGTTCAGCGCCATCTGCGAGAGATTGTGTTCCAATTTGTGCCACTTTTGCTTGGCCACCTTGGGCGAATACATGGGCTGACGTGGTTTGCGCGAATTCCGTCCCGACTGTAAGACGCGGCCAGACGCCCGTTCGCTCAAAACTCCTTGACCACGAGCCTGGACTTTGCGTAAGGCGTTGACTTCTTCTTGTTTGCGTTTCAGCACCGTCTCCTTGACTCGCTTGTCCATCTGCAGCGTGCGGATTTCATTCTCCCGTTTGCGTGACTCTTTTCGCAACTGGGCAATCTCACGTGTCCGTTTCAGTTCAATCTCTTTGTGACGGTTGGCGTCTTCTTTCATCTTTTGCATCAGTTTGACCTACATATATTTTAGGAGAAATATAATTAACGATCAAATAAGAGACATGACATCATCATTCCTGCATACCTTGTTTCGCTTCATGTCCAGCAAATCGTTCTTGAGTGATTTGAGTTGACGTTCACTTTCGCCCTGACTCTTCAGCAGTTTGGCGTGTTCCTGTTGAGCGGCTTGGAATTTCTTCAGACGCGATTGCAAGTCAGACAATTTCTTTTCATAGTCCTCGCGTACCCGTCGTAGCGTACCCTCCACATTTGGATTAGCTGGCCCGTGATTCTGCGCAAATCTATAGAGCAAAGAGAAAGCAACGTCAATAAAAAACACAGTTCCACTTGGCTACGTTGCACCATTTCAAAAAGCCAAAAGAAAATGATGGAAAGTTACCCCGCCAAGACTTTGTCACGTTCTTCAGTAGTGGCACGGATACGTTCTTGAAGCTGGACAAGTTTCTCTTCATAGTGATGCTTCATAATGTCCAGCCTGCGTTGCGACAACTCCAACTCTTCAATCAGCTGCTGTTTGACGCTGATTTCTGAAGTGAGTTCAGCCAATTCGGCGCTGTACAATCCTCCATTTTCTTCGGCCTGATTGGCTTCATCATCGCTGCTACTGCTGCTGTCATCGCTCTCGCCTTCAGCGCTCGACGGGCTGTTATCCTCTTCTTCATCGCTAGCCTCACCGCTGCTCATCGCTTGAGATTGGCCAGTCATCAGGCTACTCGGTTCCATCGATGAGACTGACGCTTCCATGGCCGAGTCATTGCCGCCACTGATTTCACGTCGAAGTTGATTCTTTTGCAGCAACGATTTATCCTTTTCCAGGTTGCGTTTGGCTTCCTCGATGAGGACGTTGACGGAACTGTTGAGTTTACGAGGGGACAGACCACCTTTGATAGGCGATCTGCCAGTCTGCAACGTAGCGGCTCTCAGGCGTAATTGAGATGCCATGTTTTCCGATTCACAGAGCCGGGCACGCAGTTCCTCAATCTCCATCAGATAGTGCTGCACCATTTGGGTTATGTCCGAATCGGACCCGGCTTTGCTCCAGGTGGCGGCCGCCTTCTGGGATTGCAATTCCACGTTGCGAACAGTCACCGACTGGACCGTTTCTTGCAGGGCTTTCAGTCTGGTTCGCATAGTTTGATTCTCCGACTGTAACAGCCGATTCTCGTGGAACATGTCGTTTACCGCTTCGTGGCCGTCCTCGCTCACAACGCGTTTACCCTAATTATCCAAAGAATGTCACGATAGATGATAACCCCGTTAATAAAAACGTAAAACGTGACATTGCGTCACGTTTCCACTAACCTGTTTGTATTCGGCTAATTCCTGTTGGAGTTGTAGAATTTCTTGTCGCAACAGCGCAATTGTACGGCTACTTCGATCCTAAAAACCCGGCCGCCCCCCCCCCATCAAAAGAATTTTTTTATTTTCAATACCATTCAATTGAATCGGGTCGAAAAGTCCTTACCTGATTGAGTACGACGCGATTCTTGATGTTCCTCGCCCTGTTGGCGTATTTGAGCGTGTTGAGCGTTTCCATAAAGTCGCGGTCGGACGGGGAGCAGCACGCAATCATCAAGGTGCGACTATTACCTAAGGAAATCGTTAACGACACACAGAAAAATAAAGGAAAGACATTAAAACGAGCCTTTTATTCTTAACGAAATTTAAGTGCATCGTGTTTTATCGACCGTAATAGTAGAATACCTCCTAAAGAGTCTTGAAGAAGTCGAGTCAGCTTCGAGTCGCGATAGGGTACGTGCAGGGCCTTGCGTGTGGCGTCGCCCAGCGCGGAGATAACGTTGCCCAGGGCCAACTGGAAAATTTTTTTTTTTTTTTTTTAAAAAAGGAGAGCCAAATCCATCAAGATCGAGAGTTTTTTTTTTTTTTTCCGTACAAAAGCCGAAATATAAGTCATTTGTAATCAATAGCGTACCAGGCCGCAATTGATCGAGATGCCTTCTTTGGCTCGTTCACCCGTCGCTCCGGTTCGTTTAAGCCTTTCCGAGCCGGCCAGATCGACAAAATGTAATTTGGCCGACAGAGTTTCTAGCTCCGATCCGGCATCGCCCGATCCACTTCCATTAGCCTGGCCTTCATCACTGTCTCCATTGCCGTTCTACCCAAATAAAAAAGAGATAAAAAGAAATTGTTATTCACAGAATGAAATGGTCGTCATGGAAACCCTTTTATATAGATAGATAGCAATTGAGGCGAATAAAGAAAGAATACCGACCTGAGCCGGAGCTAGACGTTGCTGGCGGATGTGCAACGTGAAAATGGCGTGACTGCGCGACGACTGCGCGTTCATTTGGGTCGAGGCAGTGGTGCGCGCCAGGGCGCCCATGTGTAAGCAATGCATAGCCTCGTCGCTCGTCGCCACCGACTTGCTCGTTGCTCCGGCAACGTAAATTCCGCCCACCTGGTCTTCGTGAATCCGCATATCCGATCGTTGACCCTGAAGTTTCCCCATTTAAACAAGCGAAACCCCCCCCCACCAAAAAAAAAAAAAACAAGCGTTAAAACAATTCATTCAAGAATAAAAAGGGGGAGAAGAAAAACAAAAAAGAAACCACGTGATTTGGAAATATTATTTTTAAAAGGAAAGCATTTTTCTTTTTTTCAACGATTATGACAGATCTAGTTCATCCTTGAATTGGAAAATCTGTTCTAACGCTTTGACCTCCTTTCTTATCAACGTCGGATCACGTTTCGATAAAGTAAAGAGGAAAAGTCTTTTCTTTTTAATATTTCCAAATGTCCATCAAAATTTCCGGAATAATTCTGGAAAAAAATGTGATTGAAAAAGAAATGCTTAATGAAATTTACCCTGGTGGTGGGCTCGAGCAGATCGATAATCTCTTCGTTATAGAGTTCGAGAAATTGGGCCTGGACGCGGAACTCGGGCGGCGTCTTCCCTTCTTGAATGGCCTCCTCCCTCAGCATTTCGATGCCCGTGAAAAGGTGATGAACCGAACGAGGCAGAATGCCGACGTTATCGCTCATCGAGCAAAGTTGCTGGTCAGCCTCCAGTCCCGTGCCCATCGTATAAGTTTTGCCGCTCCCAGTCTATTCAGCCATAGGGACAAATTGGATATCATTAATGTGTCTTTTTTTCTTTTTGAAAAGAAAAACAAACAACACGAAATTCCATACCTGTCCGTAGGCCAAGACGGTGGCGTTATATCCCTGGAGGCAGCCTTCAATCAGATGCCGGACGCAAGTATTGTAAATATGAACCTGTGAAGACGAAAACCCACCCCGAAAAAAGAACAACTTGTTAAAAAAAAAATACCAAGGCAACAACTGGAAATCATTCCTATTTCTTACGATGATAATGATCGTAAAAAAAACCTCACCTGGCCGCTATCCATATCGAAGACGTAGTCGTAGGTGAAAGCCTTGTCGGCGCCGAGGATCACCTGAGGCTCGCCGGCCGTCACCGTCGTGCACGTCCGGCACATGTCGATCACCTCTCTCGCCGATTGTGGGCGTATTCTACAAATGAAGTGAATAAAAGAAAAAATTAGCTTTCTTTAGATTGCGAAAGATGTCGTTAAACATCGTAATCAAGCGTGTAAAAACAACGTATTTCAATATTACCAAAGACGCTTTAAAGGTTTCGTTCCCCTTTTTTGTAAATACTGCGTGGCACTACGTATACCATGACCGTACGCGAAGTTATTTACAACCCGATAAGAATCAACATTCCTATTCGTCACGGTAACATAGCCCCCCCCCCCTTCTCCTCTTAAATAAAAGTATATTTATTTTTTTTTCGTTTAAAAATTTCGCATCGTTAAAAAAAAGATGTCCTTTCTGCTGGACAGATGGAACAATAGAAAAGATTTCTTTGCGGTTGAAGTAAAAAAGAAATGTAATTCTACAATAGGTATCTTCTCGGTTCATTTGACTGTCGTTCTGGTGTTATTTTTACGGCTTCCATAACAACACCTGCCGGACATATACACACACACAAAAAAATGAATATAACAATGTTTCACATTTTTTTTTTAACAACTGCGACTCAAAGTAGGCTTCTTTATTTTTTCTTCAAAAGAAAACTGGCCGACCTTCGGTTCAACGGTGTCGATTAGAATGCAAAGGAACACACGTGAAAAAAAAAAGTGAAAACTACAAGTTACACTGGCCAAACAACCGGAATGTTCTGACTGTTCATATTTTTTTTTGGGATATTTGGGTTTCTTATTTTTTTTCGGTGAACGCTATTTAAATAATGTTTGATAGTGTTCAGCAACAGGTGCAGGTTTCTACCTACAATTCTAGACAGTCCAATAAGCACAGGTCCAACCGTCCCCCCCCCCCCCCCCCCCAAAAAAAAAAAAATAATAGAACGGCTCGGGATTCCTCTGTTAAGAGCGTACAGAAAGAAATGTTGAAACGATGACAAACAAGGAGCGAAAGAAGTGAAAGCCGAGACCCCCAACCTTTCAGGGTGGCCTTCATTTTGTTATTTCTTTGGCCGATCAAAGAAGAAACAAAATAAAAGACCTGTTCTTTTTGTTTTTTAAAGGCTAATTATCATTTTCTTTTGTGTGTTTAGAGTCTCTTTATCACCAACACCCAACGTCACACACAAGGCATTTTTTTTTGTCTATCGAGTAAAAAGAAAAGCGCTCACGAACGACGGGATTTTTTTTTCTACGCGTACAACCTTTTTGTTTATCCACGTTTCTTATTTTTTTACGTCGTGTTAAAGAAAATCTCCTAAAATGGTGCGGTGAGAGAATTGCTGGGCGTCGACGTGCGACTGCGGGAGAGAATCCACGCGGATACACACCGACAGATAAGGGCAGCAGATTTTAAAAAAATATATATATATATTCTCGAATGGATGCATCCATTCAGTTGTTTTTCTCATACCCCCGAAGGCTTTGATTTGATCCAGCTTCCTTCTCATCCCCAAAATCGTTGAGACGAGTTGACGTTGAACGCGGGAGACGACGACGATACGAACCGACGCCCAAAACGGGAAAAATAAAAAGCAAATCTTTCCCGCGGGAGATTTTTTTTCAAGGTTTCTCATTTTCATATTCAAATTTTGTGTATCGTTTTTTGGTCTTCCCATTGAGGAACAAACAAAAAATGGCTCGATCCGGATCACCAATTAATCGAATGTTACTGCAAACACTAAAAACGTTTAACAGCCTTTTGGAAAAATCCCGATGCACGAGGAATCTCAAAGAGAAAACAGTAACGATGAGGAGTTCGTACGGTCACGGTGTAACACGACCCTGAACGTGCCGCATTTGGTGGAACGTGAAGAAATTCCTGCACTGCGAGCCTAATAGAACTTTGCGGGACTACATTTTTACAATACATTTTCAAAAAAAAAAAAGAAAAAGTGCGTTTGAAATAAGAGATCCTGTCTGTCAAACCCTCACGGACTTTTATTTCTTTCCGTACAAGGTGAGCGAGAGAGAGAGGACACTTGGATCACCACACAAAGCCCTACCCCGTTTTTTCTTGTTTGACCGAACGACCGACGAAGGGCAGTCAGTGGTGATTTCGATGTCATGCTGCTGCTGCTGCTGCTGTTGCCTTGCCGTTGTTTGTTGGCAAAAGGCAACGCCCGATTGGTTGGGCGTCAAAGGATCGATTTAGATAGTTCACAAAAGGGTGCGGATTGCAACGCCCGACCGGAACGCTAACGGCACAAAAGGATTTTTCTGGCCTGATCGTTAAAAATTGGCAAGCTGCCAAAGGCGAGGAAACGTGGGGCAAAACAAGACAAGAGATCAATAATCTGACGTCACAACAGCAGGCAATCTCACCCCCGTGTTGTTCGCAAGTGAAACCCCTTCAGAGCGTGGGGCCTCCCTTACAAGGAAATGGGAATATCGACCCTCTCATTTTTGACTTGGAAATAAGACACAGCCCCCCGTCTCTCGTTATCTCTAACGTAAAAACACCTGGGTGGCAGGAACGGTAGCACACCGACAACAATCTGTGCACTCGTCCGTTCCACATTCTGTTTGTTTTTTTTCCAAGCATTAAAAAAGAAAAAAAAAACTAGGCTAAAAGAACGAAACACATGTGTTCGATGACGGTTGTTCACCGGACGCACATAATAACCCCACGTGTGTTACTAGTAACTCATTAAAATCCATTTACAAAAGCATTCTCGGTGGTAACAAGGTAGCACAGTGTCTGGGTGGGTAACCCACTTTTTCTGAAATTCTAAGAGAAAAAAAAAGGGTTTCCTCGCTTTTATAAGCGGGACCTTGGCCTCGGTTTGACGCACACAGGTGGGTTTTGTGAGTGTGTGAAACAAACAAGAGAATTTTCTTACCTGACTGCGACCCGCACGCTTGTGGAATCATCGTCCGCCATTGCTTCTGCAATTTTTTGGGGCTGCAAGGATGACTGGGTACACGACACACAGAGACGACGTCAACCTAAAACCAGAAGAAAAGACACACACATGTGCAAGGTTTTGATTTATCATTCATGGCATAGAAAAAAAAAAGGGAAAAACGCAAATATTTTTTCCCGTTCGGCCGTGACGGATGAGCTACTCTTCAAGACCTTAAAAGGATATTCAAATATTGAATATGATTTCCAACCGAACCACCGCCCCAACCAGTCGGTGTTTTACCTTCAAAAGTAACGTTTTTTTTTTCTATGGATATTACCTGTGGTGTGGATGAACAAGAGTTCGGTTGTCCTAGTGAACTTATTGAAACTGCAGTGGGTCGATAATGATCATCACAGGATGTCCGGAATTACTTCTCGTTTTTTTTTTTTTTTCGTTTTACTATTGTTGTAATCGAGTTGTAAAAAAACTTTTTGCACAGGATAATTAAAAAGAGGAAGCACTCTACTGTTTTGCTATTGTAAGAACCCAACACATCGACACACTCACAGACAATGGGCTAAAAAATCAACGCTGCCAACGTAGAACAGGGCACTTGTACTGCTACTCGTTTGGCACTAGTAGGCACCAGTGAACGAATAGCCATCATCTTCATTTCTCTACTGAGTTTTTTTTAAGATTTTTAAATGTTTAAAACTTGTCTCGTCACTCGTCACACAATCAATGAAAGACGTGGGTTAAGTATGTTGTAGGACGCTTAAAGATACACAAAAGGGGAGACAGCTGAGACCAACGGTGTCCACCATCGATGTCCCCCTACGTACTGCTGAATGAGTAGAATACATCCCCGGTTTGTGTTGTCAGGAACGAGTTTCTTAGTTGGCAAGGCGCCAAGTCAACGCCATCTAGCGCTCAACATAAACTTTTTTTTGCAGTTGGTTTTTTTTCGTGAATGGGAGAAACTGTCCAGAGATGCAAGAGTACGACCTTGTACTTTTGATGCCCATTTATGGAACTGTTATTCGACGAAATGCCATTGTGTGCTAGTAGTGCGTTTGGTGTAGGACAACAAAAAGGGAAAAATAATGAGGCTACATATGACCGGGACCCTGTTTGTGCAGAATAAGAATAGCGATTCTTCATAAGTTAATGGGGCTTGTTGAGATGTGATCTAGTCAGTTGTTAAGATTATATGGACTGTCCGCTAGCCACCTTGTCTTTCACGAAAAAACATGATCTCTTTATGGTCACGAGCATGCAGCTTTCAATCCAGAATGGCAAGTATAGTGGCGGTTATTGTAGGAAACATCACCGCCTCATAAAGATATCCACTAAGGATTTGCGCTTTCCCTTTTTTTTTTTATCTATAATTCACCGACAATGTGTACAACAGGGAGTTAGAGAGAGAGTGTACGTAATAAAATACAAAGGATTTCCGTTACAGGTCGTTAAATCCAACGGCCGCCTTTTCTTTCACGTTTTCTCTTCCCTTTTTGATCACCAACTAAATAACAAGTACATTCCCCAAAATTGTGTATATATCTTCAATAGCCTCTATAAATGACGCGTGAAATATTCAACTCTTTAACAACTTTTGCATTGATCGAAGTGTAATCACGAACAAACGTAAGCCTTTCAAAGCTTGGACTGCAGGGAACCCATCAACTTTTCCAATTTCATGGCCTTGCCCATATCTCCCTTAATCTTCAGCTTGCCGGTCATGAAGGCGGCCGTTGCTTTCAGTTTACCTAAATATTTCAACCACAAAAAAATAAGCCGTCAAAAGAAGCTCCGGTTAGGAAGAAATAACTTTTTAATTGCTACCTTGGAACATTTTGACGAAATCTTGGCTGTCCATTATCAAAGTGGCATCCGCCGGCGATGGCGATTCTCCTTTCCCGGCCGAACCTGAACCGTTTTTCAGGTCGAGGTACCAGCGGCCCTCTTCCGCGCCCTTGACTTCGAACGCGAAGACGGCATTGGTTTTTTTGACGATTTCTTCGTTTGTAACGGCCATGATAGTCTTGAACAATTGATCTACTTGGCCAGCGGCTGCCGAAGCCTCTTGTTTCACTCCAGCTCCCGTTTTCGGACTCGATTTCTTCGCGAAGTCATCGAGGAATTCGTCAAGGAAAAAGTCAGGCATCAGTGGTGTTCCTATGTAACAAGACAATCGTAAACGAAACATTATTAACTTTCTTTGAGAAAGTAGCTTTAAAAACAATTCAAAGTCTTACCAGGTTTAACGGCGTAGACGTCAAAATCCGTCACGCCCACTTCCCTGAGAATATCTTCATCGATGCAAAAGTTGCGTGTGAAATTCTTTGAATCTCTAGTGAGGATGACGTAGGCGGCGTCAGCCATGATCTCTGGGAACCTAAGCTGGTTGACTGTGTCTTCACCACCCATCAGCTTGCCCAACATGTCCATAGCAGCAGTTGTGATTCCTGAATGAAAATTTATGATCATGAGAAAATCTGAATGCATTATTTTAAAGAAACTTTACCAGTTCTGGGCCAAAGGGCATTGACTGCAATTCCATCTGACCGGAATTCCTCTGCCATACCCAGCACACACATTGACATGCCATATTTTGCCATAGTGTAAGCCACATGGTTTTGGAACCAGACTGGATTCATATTCAAAGGAGGACTTAGGTTTAGGATGTGTGGGTTCTTCCCTACCTTCAAGTAGGGCAGACATAGTTTGGACCTGCAAAATAATATCAACGTAAATCTGAATTCCTCTTAATGCAAATAGCTAAGGATTGATGCTGACGTTAGGTATGTGCCTCTTGTATTGACATGGTGCATGAGGTCATACTTCTTCATTGGTGTCTCCAGTGTACCTGTGAGGGAAATTGCTGAAGCGTTGTTTACCAAAATGTCAATTCCACCAAACTCCTTCACAGCAGCTTCAACAGCTGCTTGAATTTGAGCTTCATCTCTTACATCCACAATGCATGGAAGGCATCTACCTCCAACAGCTTCAACTGTAAAAAATTCAGAAAAGAAAGCAATAATAATTTGGTTCAAGCTTTTATATAACAGGAATTGAATATCTGCATACTCTCTTTAGCTGCAGAGTAGATAGTTCCGGGCAATTTTGGATGAGGTTCTGCCGTTTTAGCAGCAATGACGACGTTGGCTCCATCTTTTGCTGCTTTCAAGGCGATAGCCTTACCGATTCCACGACTAGCACCAGTGATGAAAATGGTACGACCGGCAAGTTTACTGATTATAAAACACACGCAATACATAAACTGAAGTGATTTGAACTTAATTTAAAATAATTTTACCCAGTATTCAGCATTTTGGAATAACGTATCTGAAGAGAGGCAAACAGAAAATGAAGAAACCTGATTAAATCAACAGATATAGAATAACCATTGGTAAAACGGAGAAATGTGTCAATTCTCCGCTAGGTTTTACAGGAAAACAAATGTGATCTAACCGCCATCTTTCGTTAAAACAAACTAACTTATATTTGTGAAAACAAAAATTTTCTCAGAAAATAACACATCAATTTCTTTTCAAAAAGGGTTTCGCATTTCAACACCATTACAGAACTTTTTCTTCGCTACTTTCAATTTTGAAAACGGTTTTTTTTTCCATCCACCAAAAGAGAAAGAACAAGTTTGAAACAATTTATAAAAATCACGGAAGCGATCCGTAATTTTTCCGAATGAAAAACCCAAGATATTGAAATAAATTGGGAATTTATAACATACATGACGTGCTCAAGCTACAGAGATGTATTCGAAAGGCACTTAATGGATCGCTCTACTTAAGAAAATTTTCCTCTTCGCGAGAACCATTTACCAACGTGCCCATAAATTTTTGATAACTCTCCCCCTCCTCCCCCACACCATTACATAAAGAATTTCTGGTAAACAATTTTCCGTAAACAAAGCAGTAATATGTGGAAGCGAACGGGGATATTTTAGTTTTTTTTTTGTTTCTTGTTTTTTCTTTATGTTGCCCGTAGATTGTAATGTTTTTGGTAAGGTTAAGCATGGTTAGCTTCTACGGATGCGGGACATTGATTGTTGGTCAGTCGATAGACGGCCATTTCTGAGATCCCTTGGTAGTGAACAAAAGCTGCGGCTATCACCAAAACGTGGAAAATTTGATGGCTTTGGAACTGTAATAAAAGAAAAATCACAGTAATCAGCAAAATAATTTCTGGAAACGCTAGAACATTAAAGGAAATTTTCACGCACCCAAATATCACATTTCCCAGGGAAATAGCACTCAGGTATACGTCCTGCGTACAGGAGGGCTCCCAGAATGTAGAGCGATCCCATAAGAATAAGCCATCCGAGAGAGGCGTAGGAAACGGCGTTAACCCAGCCTTCCATGACAGCGTAATGAATCGCTGGTATAGCTCCACTCAAGCCAAACGCGATGAAAATACCTTTCGAAATTTCAATAAAAATACAAGTTAAACAGATAAAGACATAAAAAAATGAGGTGACAACTTACCCGCTCTAAAGGGTCGGTATTTTGGCTCCCCAAATCGATCGACCATTGAGGTAATAATGGCCCCAAGACCCAAGACCGTGGCCACAGTTAAGTAAATCACTTTGGGTTGATACTGGCAGTAAAACGTGTAGTAAAGCCAGGGGACTAGGGATCCCAAAATGAGGAAGGAGATTCCGACATAGTCTAATTTCGAAAAGAGTTTGCCCACAAATTCGGAGTGGCAGTGAACTGTGTGGTAAGTGCACGATAAGCCTAAACACAAGATTGCTCCGGCGAAGAAAGCAGCAAAAACCAAGCGTTCTTCCATTTGTAGATCGGACCATATAAGCGTGTAAACTGCTAGGCTGACAAAGAGAACACATCCAATAAGATGGGTCCAAATGTTGCCAGTTTCTGTGTGAATTCTGAACAGGGACTGGAAGCAGGCAGTGAATGAGGGAAGTGGTGGTCTATGGCCCCAAATCAGGTAGTCATTGTCTTGAAGCCAATGAGGCAGAGCCTGGAAGTGACAGACTTTCCAGGATGCTTCAATCACTTTACGACATATCTCTCCAGCTTGTTCTGCCACGGCACCAGCTCCAGCAGCCATGTCTGAGCTAAACTCTGCTGCAGCATGTAATCCATCTTCCAACTGTATGTCAAATGCAAAAATGAGGTCTGGGACACAGTCTCCATAATGGGAGAAGATGTTAATCACTCACCATCCGTTTGGCAGAGGGAAGATCTGTGGGCATGCAGTCTGTAAGCTCTTTGGTTGACTCGAGGATCCTTTTCACAAGGTCTCTTTTTGCATCATCTTCACATTCACTACTTTCTAAATCTTCCTCATTTTCTTGAATTTTTTTTCGTAGACGAATTCCATCTTCTCTTTCTTGGCTTTCTGGAGATTCCATGATTGAAACTTAAAATTATGTCCTAACGGCGGTTTCCGAGCAGAAACAAAGCTGAATAATTATGAGAAAATTAGGTGACACAGACGACAACCGAAATTTCATTGTTTGCCGAACAAAGACGTTTACAGGTCTACGGTAGTCTATGGTGAAGAAGTTTACCTACCGACAAAAATAAACCAGGTCGTATTCCGTCAATTGTTCTCCTTATCCAAATCACAAAACGAACAAAGAAACCGTGAACCTTCCTCGAAATTAACTTAAGAAGTTTCACGAAAGTGCAGGACGACCTTTATTCGTTGGTTACGACTTGCCTTCTGGTTTTCAGCTGATAGCTTTCGACGTATACACAGTACACACACGCACAGTGAGGATTACGACATCCACAGTGCGCCCCCTGGAGTTTCGATTGCTGCCATTGGTTGTTGGTCACGTGACAAGATAAAATTCCCTAGTTTCATTGTCTTTCTGATCGGATTACACATTGACAGCTCCAGTCCTTTTTGTTTTGCTATAAATTGGGCTATAAGTGTTCTTGTCATTTGTGGAAAATTGTTTTTCCCTACCAACGACATTCCTTTTGGAGAACGTCAGCGCCATTATTGCGATCTAGATGACAATACGATAATTTTCGATAACTTTCTTCAGTGTTGAATCATGGGGAGAGGGGGGGATTTTGCATTCAAAATTTAAATGCTCAGGGATAATGCTGTGATTTTAAAAAACACAGTATTTTCGACGTACATCTGTTATAATATAAAGCCAGTGGTCCTTTCTATCCAGAACTTTTAGACTATAATTGGAGTTAGTCTTTGTGTGCATTTCGCCAAGGCATTGACGTCGTTCCTCATTCACAATATGCGACGCTTTAGGCGTCTGCTGAATCATTTCAAGGCTCCTCTCTCCAATAAGCGGCCTCAACACGCTGTGCCTTACTGACGGCCATTTTTGCGATATTTAGTCACGTGGCTGCTAGCTGATGGAACCAATGCATTTCTCTTATTCCTGCAAAAAAAAAAATACATATATATAAAAGAAAAGAAGTCGTACGAATGCCATGTGTTTGTTCCGGGGCTTTCATCTCGTACGTATGACGTAGTTTCAAAAGGTACACAAGGAGAAAGGGGAATATAGAATTTCGAGAAGAATTCGTACCACCTTCCCGCTGTGAATTGTTACACTTTTCATGGTAGTTTACTTGTAATTAAAAAGAAACGAATAACGTTTTCTCTACGTTTAGAATTATTTCTGTGTAAGGCATTTATCATGCGCTTATTGACTCATCTTGTATGGACAAACACAAGTCCAGTCTTGCTGATCTTTGGCCAGAGGGATAGAATTTAGTTTGATTGTTTGGACTCTTGGACAAAAATGAGCTCATTTTTCTGGTAGACATAACACGAAACATAGCGACGATATCGCAAACAATGAGATTCTTGTACAAAAAAACAAAAGACTCGTCTACTACAAACACGAGTCCATATGTCGTTCTTATCACACAGCCTATAATAGACAAAAAAAAAATTTAATAAAAAGATATTTTGGTCACAATGATTTGAGTTTTGTGTTTTTCCACCAAACCCGTTCTTTTTTGAAGACCCACATTTATACTAGCCTATATTTCTATTCTGCGGGCCAGTAGATTTTATCGATCGGAGCTGCTGCTTCCACACGCAGCTGTTTCTCTTGTCTGTATTCCATTCGCTTCAAATGCGTACATGTTTCTCCATCTTTTTTTTCTCCCCTTTTCAACGCAGCCAACACACACGTGATGACGACCAACGGATGAAAGGCGGGAGAGAAAAAGGGAAGTAGAAAAAAAAAAAAAAAGGCTAGGCGGCTGGCACACAATTTCCTTCGGGGAACGGTCTCATTATAAGCAACCCGCTCTCGGTTCTACTTTCGCCCGCTCCTATAATTGTGCGTGGGGAGGCAGAAGGTTCAAGTGTCAATATTATCCCTCTTCTTTTCTCAACTACAAGTTATTTACTACTCACGCAGAGATTGGACGTCAAAAAAATGTAGGCGGTGTAGGAGGAAATTGAGTATTTTCCAGAACGATATTCCCGATGGTAACTGAAGCTCGATCGAAAAGTCCGATAGATTTCTGCACGTTGATTCGTCGCTTTCTGAGTTCATTCAACCTGTGACATGCAAAGTTTCATCAGTTGTTTCCAACATTTCAATTTAGTTCACGTGTATCGATTTTTAACAACTCGGTTGCCTTGCACTTTTGTCCAAACTCGTTCCTCGTGACTCGTGTCGCTTTTTCTTTTTCATCTTTTCTGTACACACGAGGCTCTGGGATTTGCGTGACCTTGTTGAAGTTACGGAAAAGCCGCGGCATTCGCTAGACAACCACATCGATTTATCGATGAACTCTTGAAAATCTATGAACAAATAAACAATTTTATTTTTTGGAAGCGGATTTAACCGAGAAAAAAATTCAAACATAAAAAATAAAAAAAAGGATCAGTTTTCAAGTCACGCGTGATCTGATATGATCTTGACACGAAGCCGCACATACTACCCTCAATGAATCTGTGTCAGTATTTTAAACACGCCCAGGGAGTGACCCGTTTCTGAACAACACGCACGATGCTTTCATTAAATACACATTGACAGTGAGCAAATACTCAAGATATGCCGTTAGACGCAGACCATAACAACGTTTCCAGGCTACCAAGGTCGCTCCATCATTTATGCAACCTATTTGCGATATTAGCCGCCATTGCCAAACAATCGGAAACGGCCCTCGGCCAACTGCGTTCCCTTGCTTTTTTATTGTAATGCCACTGGATTGCGAGTTTTCATACTTTCTCTCTAGCAGTACATAAAGGCCGAACTTTAAGGGTGGCTTTACGAGGCTAAGGAAGACGGAGCAGCCATCGATTCAGGAAGCGGAAGAAGAATGAGGGAGTTGTTGCGGTTGTGGACCACAAAAATTCCCCATTACTCGCCACAATTTTTTTTGAGCATGAGCCAAGACAAAACTTACCGATTTCGACGTGGATGTTATACATCATCCCCATGTTTTGTTCCGGTTCCGATCATCCAATCAATGCTGTCAACAAAAGTGCAGTGGTGCAAACTATACCGACATCTATCGCCATAATAGGATCGCGGCTGTTACGTAAAAACCACGAAACTGAAAAGTACGTGAAAACAATACAAGTTTTCCGGTTACTGATCTTACGTAAAGAAGGATGGAAAAATGAAGTGTATGGTTTACTTACACACAAATTTTAATGACGTTTTTGTTGACAAAACGTTATCAGATGAGACATCCCGAGAGGAGGAGTTGGCGGTTTAAATCGCAGCCCGATGCGTTGCATAATCCCAACGGCCAATATTTGGATGATTTCCAAACCAGTTGATCTTGATTGTTAGTAGATAACGTCGAATTTTTCGCGCTTGGACGTTCTATGTTCCAAAAATAAAATTTATTCTGGGATTTTCTTTTCTTAAACATAGCTAGTCATTTTTCCTGCACATGTTAATGAATATAATGCGCTCTATGTAAAGTGAACGTTAACAGCGTGTGTAACATTGCCAATTTACCATAAATAATCCTACTTGATTTGCATTTAACTTAAGTGCAATAACACTTTTAATTGTACGTTAACTGCAATAGGCACTTGAAAAGTTTAATGAAGCACTGGCCCAGCAGTCAAAACTCACATTTCAATTCAAAAGGTTGGCATTTTGTCATTTTTGGCTGCACACCAAGTTCTGAAGTAGTTGGCACATGACAACAGTTGAAGCTTAAACTGAGAAGTTGCCCAGTGACTTACCATTTAAAGAAGGCAAGGTCACTAGCTGGCCATGTGATGTTCAAACTTTTGAAAGTCCAAGAAAGTCAAACCATTTTCTTGTAGAGAACAAGTACGGAGGAACTGCAGGATTAACAAATAAAAAAGATGTTTAAAATTTAAATGGTGGCCACGTATAAATCCAGTTGATTCAGAACTTTCACGAGAGATGTAATCAGGATACCAGTAAAGGCAGTGGCCAAATACTACGACTGTTTAGGTACTGACAATTTAACTGGAAATGTAAATTTAGAAAAACCTGAATGAGCATCTAAGGTTCAATGTCCGCTGCGCGCTGATGCACATTCGAAACAGGAAAAAAACCTTGAAGTTGATTTATTCGTTTTCCCATCATGGTAGGTCGTTTGCTCGTGGCAAATTCGGATGCAACATCAGATCGTTAAAAATTAACAGCATCGTTGAATTTTGCCTATTCAAAATGGAATTAGTTTTACGCGTTTTGCAACATAAGAACTAAAGATTCGTATTTAAAATCGCAGATTTGACACGCTTCAAATTTGAAGATAAAGCAACGTATGCATGTCTATATTTATCAAGATTTTTTGAATTGTCTAGCAAGACAAACACATGACTATGTCTGGCTAGCTCCCAAATGTCATTTGCGAATGTCTACCCTGACACAAATGAGAAAAGAATAATTAAAGCAAATTGTGCTGAACTCGTGGTCATCAATTTTCTTCTTTGAATAGTTTTACTTTCTCAATGAAATCTAGGAAAGCGCTCCGTTCTTATAGTAATTTCAACTCCCAGGGCGAAATTCTAATATTTATCAGACACGAGACAATGGAAGGCGAAAAAACCTGAAATTTGCGCGCACGTCGGCAGAGCTAAAATACCGTTATTTTTTTTAATAATCACGAACGAACAACGCTGGAGCCATCTAGGTCAAACCATGAAAATTACGTACCGAATAAAAATCCAAACAACATTTAAGTGGCTGTTGAATTCCGTTACATAAATGGAATGAAAACTCAATTTCAATCGATAACTATTGACTACTTCACTAACATCAGCCACTGTGTTACTATTTTAAGTGGATGGAGTGCTCAAACGCAGAAGATGAACAAAACGTCATGGGGCATCTTTTTTAAACTACTGCTCGATGGTACGTTATGCGAAACAAGAAGGCTGATGTCTACTCACCGATAAATTGCGACGTCTCCCCGGCTCCAATCCACGTAGAAGGTCATCTTTGGGACATACAGGTACGAACATCTAAATAAAACAGTACATATAATTTATCTATCTGCATTATTTTTAGTTCGAAATTCATACAAGCTTGTGAAAGTGAATAAGTTTTACCTTGTTCGAGCGCGAATCATTGTTTGGCTTCATCTAGAATCCTATACCGAATTTCTTAAAAACTTAGGAAGCTTGGTTTACATCTTTTTCCCTTTTACATAGCTGGAATGTGGCTCTATTTGTTGATGTCCAAATGGAATTACACAAAATACAGCATCAGCCGGGTCTTTTCAAATAACCTTGTGGCAGGTAAACAAGACGGTATGGCGTCAATACTATCGTCCAATCTGAAGTAAACCAATATGAAGAGATTAAGATTTTTATCAGTTCACAAAATCGTAGTATAAACCTTTCAAAAGAGGCATCCGCATTGCCTATGGGTCAGTTTGGCATCATGTATCGAATTGTGATTTTTGCTTTTTTCGTCTTTTTAACCTCAGGTAACTAACATATTAGATTTTGCTTGATCAGCAGCTATGTAAAAATTGACGCACCTTTTAACGTAAAAAGTTGAAGTTGAACCTCTAAGCGACGCAACTGGTCGCATTTCTAACGGATATAATGGCGCTCAGAATGTGCGCTGTCTGATGTCACTGCAGGACGTTATCCTTTCATCGTTTCGGTGACATCTAATAAAATTCAATGGGGACATAAATTCACGATAACTGTCATAATTACAATAACCAGGTAACATTTAACAACAAACACATTTGTGGGGGGTTCATCTATAATTCTCGATTTATCGTTACTGCCGCATCCTGTGCCTATCAGTAAGTCAACGAAATATTAGAAAATAAAAAAAATGATAAAATTACTTTACGCTGTAAGAAAACAATGTCAAGAATTTCTATGAATTGCTAGGAAAACTACTTCTCAAATTCAAGTAACAGTAGGCGAACTTTCCTTGGTACTTCCAGATCCGGGCGAATTAAACCTTCAAGTTCAATCCATTACTGTTCATGAGGCTTATAATCACACAGAAAAATTCACGCATGAGTAACATTAACACAGGACGGCTAAACGAAAGCAATTGGTACTTACAGAGTTGGACTTTGGGATGCGACCATGTCAATTCGATGAAGGTTCGCCATTGTTTTATCCAACCTCTGCCACGATATTTATGCCATGGGTATAGTATCGAAAAATTTGGGCTGCGGTGACAGCCAACTCTTTGAAACAATTTACACTCGGCTAACGGCCTACAATGACTGGATGTTGAGGGTTGGTGGTCCACAGCCTTAGTTTGCAACACAGTAATCAAATTAATTACATTGGGTAATATTTTATTACTACAAATATACTATTGACTACTTTACCCGCGTTTAACTGTAAGAATGCTAAGTGGTTTAATTACATAGAGCATTTCTCTACGTGGCGTTAAGGGGTGGCTATTTCGGCTACCGGTCGATGGTGCGACAGGTGGAGCAAGAGTATTATCTTCGTGTAATCATTGAACAAAAGTGCAGGAACAGCAAAAAGCAGAATTATAAATTATTTTTTTTTACTCACCTATGAACTGCGATGCCTCTCTAGTTGTCCTCTTCAGTTCAATCCGATTACATGTTGGGAACTAGAAATACGATCATCTCTACAAATGTTTCGAAACGAAAAATTGCTGTTTTTAATACAAGAAAATAAAATAAAATAAAATAATGATATTTACCTTTTGCCAATATGAAGAATCTGGCCACGTAGATTCGTCGCACGTTTCAAAAGTCGAAGAGGATAATTCTCAAAAGTTGAAACTGAAGTAGGAGCGAAATATTACAAGTCAGTAAAGTTTTGACTGTCAGCAAACAACAACACTAGATGATCCGCCTTTCATAAGGATCGATGTAAATCATTTCTTGAAAATTAAGGTGGTATGATGATTACCATTTCCATCTGAAATGAAATGAATGGTAATTTTAAAAAATTACTAAACAGAATACAGACAAGAAATCACCAACATTATTACGATGATACGTATTTCTCTATCTTTTTTAATGTCACGAATAACATACATTCATCAATGGCGTTATTTAGCGCTGCACCTAAATTTCATTTGGTATTGTATACTAAATGCTCAGCAAACTTTAAAAGGTTGGCAAACACAGATCTTCTCTGTACGCAGCAAACGAGTACTTCTCTTCGTTAAGCTAACCTCAGACCAGATGAGCAAAATGGCATGGCGTTAACACTATCATTGAGACCTACTTAAATCATGATCGAGAGATAATGGTTTTTTGTTATCAATGGATAATGCCAGTAATGCGAGCATTTCACACAGGGTATCCGTAACTTTAGGGTTTCAGTTGAACATCATGCATCCCGTTCTATTCTTGGCCTTTTTCTTCTTTTTTACACCGGGTAACTAACAAATATACTCTAGTCGGTCAAGACAGATGGGTAACAATTTACTTGCCTTACATAAAAAATTTCGAAGTTGTACCGGTTAGCAACCCATTTGGTCGCATTTCTAATGGCTTCAATGGAGCCGAGAATGGCGCCGTTGACGCAGGACGTTATCCTTTCATGGTTTCGGTAATACCTGTAAAGAAGAAATGATCACATGCATTCATGACCATTGTTATAATTAAAAATAACTAGGTGACCTTTAATGACAATCATATTTGCGGAGGTTTCATCTATAATTCTCGATTTATCGTTACTGCAGCATCTTGCGTCTACCAGTAAGTAAAAATAAGAGTTAACAATTTTTTAATTGTCTTAGAAATAAAATAAATAAATAAATAAAAAAATACAAATTGTTAAAATCTTTATGAATCGCTAGGAAAACTACTTCCCAAGTTCAAGTAACGGTAGGTCAAATTTCATTGATACTTCCAGATCCGGGTGAATTGCGTCTTCAACTTCGGAGCATAATTGTTCACGAGGCCTACAATCATGCGACAAGATTTAACGACATTGCCATGCTTGAGGTATTAGTTATTTTTAGAAGTTGCGCAAGTAAATATTGATATTTCTTTCAAATCTATAATGTTGAAAAAGACGTCCCAAGCATTGGAATTCGGTCCGAATGTTAACTACATTCCATACAACGCAGTTACTGGTAGTCTGGCCACCATAATTGGATGGGGCGCCTTTGACGTAATTAATCTATTAAACTCTTAAACCAATTAAGTGTTCTGGAAAGACTTATTAAGTTATGGATAAATAGGCAACGAAAGTGGTGTCAACCAAGCTACGCGAAGCCCCGACCAGCTCACCTATTAACTGTGATCTTTTCCCTGCTGATGTTTTCGATCAAAATACAATGTTTTGCTGGGGTCGGACAGGTAAATATTAAAAAATTTAATCAGAAAACATAACATAACAATAAGACACTAACTACTTGAATGTAGAATAAGTAAACGAAAAGAATTTAAACTTACAGATGTCGGCGGTGGCGCGCGACCGTGTCAATATGACGAAGGTTCGCCATTATTTTACCCGACATCCGAAACAACGTTTTACGCCATGGGTATCGTTTCCAAAAACTTGGGCTGTGGAGACAGCGATATCTTCGAGACGATTTATACTCGACTATCGGCCTATTATGGTTGGATGACGAGGACGGGTGGTCTTCAGCCTTCACTCGCAACGGAATAACAAATGATTACAAATCCATAATACATTGTATGAATACAAATAAAGTATGTGAACCTCATCATTGTCTTCCATATGAAATTAATTGTTTGCATGTTTGCGGGATGCTTTGTTGTAGATAGTTTTTTTTTGATAATCTTAGCAGCACATCAAAATGTTTGTTGGTTGGCTTGATAAGCTACGTGCAAGACGTTCATAGGTAATCCCACATTTTACAGTAACGGATAACATTTGTTGTCTTTCAGCTATCCGTTACGTTCCATATTACTGGCGGTTGTTATTGTAGTTCGGCAATAAATTAAGGAAAAAGAAAGCAGACATTCGGTGGCAAGAATTAATTACAAAAGTATCTGAAGCACAGAACCTAAAATGCGGATCTTGTTAGCCATATCATTCCTCAATGTAATCACAGCCTTCAAAGGTAACAAAGCCAAGTATGTTTTGGGCTATTGACATTTAATTTTCTCACGTTGCTTTCAAAGTTTGGTTACTTACGTCCATTTTTCACAGATGAAACCGCAGCTAGTCGCATACTTCAAGGCGTTCCAGCAGCAATAGGAGAATTCCCTTATGTTGTTGCAATAAAAGTGGACGACAAATTCCGTTGCGGTGGGTTCATCTACAACGAAAGATGGGTCGTTACAGTTGCTTCTTGTGTCAACGGGTTCAACAATGTGTTGGACCGAGTGACTGTGGAAGCTGGAATTGTCTCTTTAAAAATGCCGGAGCCGAGTCAACAACTTATCCGGATCGAATCTTTTCATCTCTACGATTCTTACAACGAATCTCTAACCGGACCATTACATGACCTTGCCCTCATACAGGTATGCCCTCCCGATCTATCTACATAATTCGTTCAGCAATTCACTCCTTGTGCCACAATCATTTGTAGACGAGATTGCCCTTTACATTCAACTCGGAGGTGAATTTTTCGTATTACGATGAAACTTCGCGTGAAATGGCAACATTCATCGGATGGGGTGTCGCTGAAGTCATCGGAGTATGATGCCATTGTTCAGAACATTTAAACTTCATTACTAATAAGTGCAAAAACTGTAGGATGGTGGCTCATATTCGAACGAATTGCGCAAAGCAATGATTACCGTTAATTCAACCATTTGTCAATCTGCTTATGGAACATCCTATCAAAATGCCTACATGATCTGCACTGGCGATGCAGGTAACATTGCTTAAAGAAACCAACATGGAAGTGATTGTGATTGGCTTACCATTTAGATGCAGGAGACACGCAGAGTCCTTGCCAATACGATGAGGGATCGCCACTAGTTCAGAACGGGTACGTCGTTGGCGTCATGTCTAGAAACAGCGGCTGCGATGCTAGTGGAACTGTAATACCGACCATTTACACCCGGTTGTCGGTTTACTACAATTGGATGGTCACCACGGCAGGGATACAACCTCTTCCTTCCCTCGTTCAGTTGGATCGCTCACTTTCTGAACCTGAAACAAATTAAATAAAACAATAAAACATAATTTCAATTTTGAACGAAGCAAGTTCCAAAATTTTCTTTCTGATTTCGACAAAGTGTGGCGCTAGCTGTTTTCCCCACAATCCTTATCATTACTATCATCTATTGATGACGCATAGGAAAGTTGACTGAAAACTTGTCCAAAATACAAAATTCTAAAAGTCCAATCAGTTTTTGAACCGAACTAGCCGTGTTTCAAGATCTGAGCATTCGCCATGAGATTCACCACTAGTTCACTTTCCCTTTTCTTTTTTATTCTAGGCGCTTCGGCGTCACCACTTATTACAGGTAACTAAAAAAAACTAGGATTTAATTAATAAAATTTAAAAATTACCTTCTTTACAGGGGATGTGGTGACGGATGAAGAACGTATTTTAGGAGGAACTAAAGCCACAGAGGGCGAATTTCCATACATCGTTTCCATTACAACGAACGGCGAGCATATCTGTGGTGGGTTCATTTACAATCAACGTTTCATTGTCACGACAGCTTCATGCGTCCTAAAGTACGAAAATTTTAATGTAATATAGGAAATAATTCTAAAATAACTGTAAATTAATACTTGAAATTCCATAGTTTGGTGCCATTTGATGTTACGATAGTTGTCGGTCAAGTGTCGCTGATTTTCAATGATCAGTACGAGCGTCGCTACCAAGTCGTGAGCATCATCCCTCACGAAAATTATGATCCTGTCCTCGGTGTAAATAATCTTGCAGTCATTGAGGTCGGTATCAATTAACATTTCTCATGAAAAATTTAATCATTATTCTTAAGTTACCGTTTGACAGACATCGAGTTCAATTGCATTCACTCCTGGTCATGTTGAGTATATATACTACAACGAAGATAACATGACAGTAGGAGCTACCATCATGGGCTGGGGAACTACCCAGGTTAGCTAAACGACCATTTCTGCACAACAAAAACAAAAATTGACTTCATTACTTGAAATTTAGGAGGAGGGATTACCTTCAGTTGATTTGTTAAAGGCAAACGTCACGATATCGACCGACTGCGTCGTTTATGGTAGCGAAGAGTATCAACCAAACTACATGATTTGCGCAGGAAGTCCGACAGCCAGTCCTTGCCATTATGACGATGGCTCACCCCTTGTACAAGGCAACATAGTAGTCGGTGTTGCAGCGAGAAATACCGGATGCGGTGCAAATTTTTTGCCAACTCTGTACACCCGGTTGTCTTCCTATTACGCCTGGCTGAACAGGAACGCCGGCCTGCAACCACCAATGTCTGGCTAACGGAATTTGTATCCTGAAAAAATAAAGAAAATGAATGGAATCCTTAAGTAAATCCTTGTCAAATTTTACAATGTAAATAAAACGACATGAAATAGAAGTCATAAACTAGTAGCGTAATAGCATAGGTTTTACCCAGTCTAGTGTTCTATTTACCAAGATAATAGCATAAAACCACTGACGTACACAGTTTCCATAGGTTGTAGTGGAGGTCAAATAAATAAAAGTGAAGCAACGAGTATGATAATGGGCTTAAATGACAGGGACGCGATAATGTTGTCGTGGAGGGCAAAACAAATGCCAACTTTTTTCGAAAAAGAAAACCGATTGTACTGTTAAGGGCGCTTCGTTACAGCAGCACAATGAAAATTAACGTTGTGAAAGCGATCATCTTCATTGGATGCCTTTTCGTATCAGCCTTGGGTAATTTCCATCATCGTCATTTATCTTAAAAAATCTCTACTAATCCTCGTTTTATTTCGTTTCGCCTTACATTTCCCCCCTCGAATGTCCACGCACAAATCGCATAGCTATTTCTCAAGGCGACGACGCATTGGCAGGGGAATTTCCCTACGTTGTTTCTGTTACGTACAACGACGAGCACATTTGCGGCGGATTCATCTACAGTAACTATTTCGTTCTAACAGCAGCCTCCTGCCTTATGGGGTACAACCTAAACTTGAATAAAATTATTTAACTCTTTTCTACAAAGGCTTCAAATTGCTATATCCTGGTACCCAAAAGTTGGCTACAGATAACGCTATATAAAGCTATAAATCGTGACGTAAAACTGAGAAAAATGCTGTTAGCTAACAAATATCTTCTTTTCTTAAAGGAGATCGCCATGGAACACTGCCGTGGTTATTGCCCAGTTGTCGCTAGTTCAACCGGATGTGGATGAACTCCGCATTCAAGCTCTTTCCTTCTACATCTACCCAGAGTATGAAGAAGTTTACCATACCAACGACCTAGCGCTCATCAAGGTAAACCAGCCGATCCCTTACGGTCCTAACGTTTACTTTATCTATTACGATGAGGCCAACGACACTGACACTTCAGCAACAGTGATGGGATGGGGAGCGACTCAGGTATAAACATTTAAACAAATAAAAGCATTGCTAATCCTCTGAAGTTCATCGGAGATTTAAAACAAATAAAAAGGATGGAGGAGGTCCTTCAGCAAAGTTACGTAAAGCAGTTGTAACCCTTCCGGCCGATTGCCAGTCTTACGGAATTGACGAATTTGTGATAAACACGATGATCTGCGCTGGTATCAATGGTAAATCTCCTACAGCGTACAGCTTTCGAGTATCAATTAAACTAATCAACATATTACAGACATTGACAACGCAAGTCCTTGCAATTATGATCAAGGATCGCCATTAGTTCAAGGCGATTACGCGATTGGTATCGTGTCAAAAAATCGCGGATGCAGCGGAAACTTCGCCCCCACTATTTACACGCGATTGTCTAGCTTCTACCCTTGGATAGGAAATACTGCCGGCAAACAACCCGTTCCCACTACTCTAAGCACAAATCGTTACACGTAATTTAACTTAATTTGCACACACCCATGTTCGCTAAAAGACCCTATATTATTGCTGGGAGTCTCATTAAAAAAAAAACACCCACAAATCATGATCTTATATTCTTCGTTTCTCATTTGGTCGCAATAAAAACAGTTTCCTGTCCATTGCCGTTTCAAATTCTAGATCGTTCAAAATCCAGTCTTATCTGGCGGCAATCAAAATCAACGACATTCCCTATCGTTTCACCATCCTGCTCTTCAAAACTTATCTCGTTTCTAACATCACAATGGCTTTTGACAATATTTGCTCAGACTGTTTACTACCTATTAGGACGTAATGTGGTAAAAACTGTTTTTCTCATAGTCTATCGCACATCCAATCGACAGGCAGGATGAAGTACGTTACGTTCCTCCTCGTTTCCGTCATCGTTTCCATCGTGACAGGTACGTTGGGTTTTTCCCAGAACACAAACATGTAAACCGACATTGTCTCACCAATCACACGAAACAGGAGTTCCCGATAATAGCGAACGCGTTACGAATGGCGTTCAAGCGGCAGCCGGAGATTTCCCTTACATCGTTTCAGTCACTGTTGGAGGAGGACACATTTGCGGGGGATTCATCTATAACGAATATTGGATTGTAACATCCGCTGCTTGCGTATACAAGTAAAAATCTGATTAACTAAAGGGGATTTTTTTTTCTAAAAATATGTCAACGGCGTTGCAATTTTACGTTGCAGCTATTTACCGAGCGAATTACGCATAACATTGGCGCAATTATCTCTGATTGCCGACGACCCTGAAGAGAAAGTTCTTGCCATATATCGAATTGTTTTGTTTGACGGCTACGATTACACTTCCGGATTGCACGACATTGCACTGTTGCAGGTATACAACGAAAAAAACTCTAAGGAGCCACTTACTACTTTTTGATTCACTCTCGTTGTAGACTGCTACACCCATCGAGTTCAGCAGCAACATCAATTTCATTCCTTACGATGAGGCGCGAGAATCTCCAACCGAAAAAGGCATTTTCGCCGGATGGGGAGCTACTTATGTAATTGAGAACAATCAAAATTTTGTTTTATTCAAATAGAAATTATAACGAACAATACTTATTCAGGAGGGAGGTCTAGGCACGTCTAGGCTGCGTTCAATCGAAGTTACATTCGGATCCGATTGTAAAGCTTATGGTGAAGATCAGTACTATCCGAATTACATGCTGTGCGCTGGAGGCTGTAAGTATGCGTAGAATTGAAAAATTTAATTTATTATTAAAAATATTACTAATCATACGTGTCATATACTCACTAGCTGCAGTAGATCCTGGAAACCCCTGCTCCTTTGATGAAGGTTCACCATTGGTACAAGAAATTAATGGGGTACGTTATGCTGTCGGTATCATGTCAAAGAACAAGGGATGCGGAGCCACTGCCGAACCAACCATCTACACTCGAACTATGCCATATTATCCATGGTTCGTCAAAGTAGCCGGAGATCAACCTACGCCCGTCTGAAAAGAAATGAAAACATTTACTTTTGCATAAACGTTTTGGAATACCTATGTTATGTACAAAAGATCAATAAAATTACCGGATTCATTCCGAAATACAAGTTGCGTTTAACAGACAGCTGACGAAAGGCTTCGCCGATATGCTATCCATGCGAAACACGCAAATATTGGATAACTCTTTTTGACTTTTGTACTGCCTAGTCTTATTAATCTTTGCACGCCGTATGAAAGATGTCACGGACCTAAAGACCCGAAGGCATTTCATCAGCGACAGACGAATCACGCGCTTTCACGTCTTTGATGTACCCGGACGATAACATGGTCATAATTCACTCAAAGTGAGACAATGTAAGCTTTCGTGTTACGCTGCATTAAAATGGACAAAATGTTTCGTTTTCAATCCATTGGAAAACTTCCCCTTCGTTTCGACACTAAGGAATTTGACATTTAAGCCATTATCAATGGCTAGGGATGAAATGGTTTAAATCCAGGTCACATCACAACTGTAGGCTATTATCAGTTGTTTACTTCAAGTGGTGCTATCACCAATCAAATTTTTAGATTTTACATCCTGGACCCTCCTGAAATCTACACATCTAGAAAAACTCAAAAGGAAAACAAAAAAACTTTAGAGACGTTGGCAAGTTGAACAGAAAACAAAATACCACCATGAAGCTTACAGCGCTTTTGGCTACTCTCTTCTTCGCCTTGACGGCAGGTATTTACTGAACTATGTTACTAAGGTAGTTTGCAAATTTTAAACTAACTTTAAAAATCAGGAGCGCCAAATGAAGATCGCATCTATGGTGGAGCTCAAGCTACCGCTGCCGTTCCTTATTTGGCTTCAATCGTCGCGAACCAGCAACACATTTGCGGAGGATGGATATATGAGAAAGACTGGATAGTTACGGCTGCCAACTGCGTTTATAAGTAAATAAAACTTTACTCATTATAACAAATTATATTTGATACGGCAAGTTGTTTATAAAACTAACTTTACTGGTTAAAATGAATAGTTATTTACCAAGTGAGCTCTCGGTCATCGTCGGTCAATATTCGTTGATTCAACCTGATGTAGAGGAAGAAGTTATTAACGTTTTCAAGATTTACATATACAGCGGTTACAACAATGCTACTCTGCTACATGACATTGCTATGCTGCAGGTAAATGCGTTCAAATCGATAGGAAAACCCTTTTCACATAATTTTTTTTTCGGTTCAATAGCTTGCAACCCCGATGACATTCGGTACCTACGTCAATTACTTACCCTACGAAGAGGCGGATGAAATGTCTGGTGCTACTGGTACTTTTTCCGGATGGGGTGGCACTCTGGTAATACACCTTTTGAAACATAACAAAAAGTTAACTGTGAAAAGCCTTGTCTAAACAGGAAGGCAATTTACCTTCAACTAAACTTCGTACAATGACCGTGGACTTCCCTGGTGACTGCTCTGGTTACACCCAGGATGAATACAGTCAAAATTACATGCTGTGCGCAGGAACTGGTAAATGACTCTTAACTGCAAACCTCCATTGATTGATCTGATGTAACAAGTGATTGTAACCAAATTATGTTGTTGATAGCCGCTGCCACAAGCTCGCCTTGCCACTATGACGAAGGATCACCCTTGGTTCAAACTATCGGTGGCGTTGATTACGCTGTGGGTATCATGTCAAAGAATAAGGGTTGCGGGGCCGCTGTTCCATCAACAATCTACACCCGCCTTACCGCCTATTACGCTTGGTTCAATGAAATTGCTGGTCTCCAGCCCCCACCTGCAACCGGAAACAAATAGTTAACTGATTTTCAGCTTTCTTTTGTTGACAAAAAAATGTTCAATATTCATTTTAAACCTAGAAAATACATCAAATAAATTAAAATCATGATAACAGTCACGCATGCTCATAGTTAATCCATGTAAAGAAATATTGTAGGCAAAATCTTTTAAAAGCTTAAGGGGGAAAAAAAAACACGTCAAAGCTTACCTTATCTAGCATCGACCCGGAACAGCAATGATGAAAGAACACCATTTGTTAATTCATGGCATGGGTTTTACTGGTGTTATCCTACAACTTTATATCACCGAAATCTTTTAAATTCTTTAACTTTTTTCAAGGTAGGATACGCGATAAATCTATAATAAAAAAGTTAAAACCATGTAGAATTAGAACACATTAGGACACACAACCAACAAATTAGAAAACACTGAAAAATAGAATTCGAAAATTTAATCACCGATGAAGAAGGCTAATGTTTCCAAAGACACCAAAACGTTTTTTGTAATAGTGGGAAAGAACGTGGTTAATCTATTGGCTAAGAACGGTACTTAATCCACTAGCTTATACGTTGTCAAATCCAGGTCACGTCGGCTGACTTATCAGTTGTTGGCTTCCAGTTGATAATATTGGCATTTGAATCTCGTATCAAGATGTCAAGGAATCATGCTATCGTTAGAAACCCACCGACAAACCCAAATACGCTTACAGAAAGTTCAAGATCGCCATGAAGCTTACAACATTATTAACTGCTCTCGTATTTGTCGCCGTAGCTAAAGGTCTGCATTGAATTACATAAACCTTAAATTTGTAGCAAAAATTTACTATTGTTCTTTGGTTTAATTTAAAAATTAGGAGCGCCGAGTGAGGATCGGATTTACGGTGGCGCAACAGTCACTACCGCGATACCTTACTTAGTTTCAATCACCATAGACGAACAGCACGTTTGTGGTGGATGGATTTATAGCCCCGATTGGGTAGTTACAGCAGCTTCCTGTGTCTATGGGTAATTTGGACGATTCCCGTACCCCAAAACCCCAAATATCTGTACGCATCCTGTCTGTTTTTTTTATACAGGATCCTACCTAGCCAGCTAAAAGTAGTAGTTGGCCAGGTGTCACTAATCCAACCTGACATTGACGAAGTATGGATTTCAGTTTTCAGGACCCATATTTTCGAGGGTTATGACAATGCAACCCAGTTGCACGATATCGCAATGCTACAGGTAAACGAATGATAATAAGACGGAAATGGCGTACTTACATTTTCACACGACAGATGGCTACTTCTATTCCCTTTGTCCCGGCGGCCAACATTTTGTACGAAGAGCCAGAAGTAGGAATTCCGGCTGAATTTGCGGGATGGGGTGGAACTTTCGTAAGTCTCTTGAGATAAACAGATAACAAATTACTATATGCTTGTAAACAAAAGTAATCACAAGTCATGTGTTGCTGATTAGGAGGGTGGCCTACCATCTACAAAACTACGTAAAATAGCAACTGTAACCGTACCTGGTGACTGTTCCTCCTATACTGCATTAGAATTTGCTCCCAACTATATGTTATGCGCCGGTTCGAGTAAGTCTTATATAGCTTAAACTCACCATCCATTTTAATGATAGTAAACAATTATTCTATCCGTTGCTAAATAGCCACAGACACGAGTTCTCCGTGCCATTATGATGAAGGATCGCCTTTGGTGCAAACGTTTGGTGGCACAACGTATGCGGTGGGCATCATGTCGAAGAACAAAGGTTGTGGGCTTGGTGCACAACCTACACTCTACACACGACTTGCTTCATATTATTCCTGGCTGTACAGAATTGGTGGTGCCCAACCAACACCTTAAATGGCATCAATATCCTGCATAATAAAAATTAACTGTTATTGTAGTAATTCCATGACATAAGAGATTTTTTTTTTAAATACACCTTTTTTCCCCTTCTTTGTTGGTCAGACAAGATCTTTCATGAAACTTTCAACTAAACTAAATTAAAATGCGTACAAAAATTAAAATGCAACTGTGTAAATTAAACCACTGAAACAATATCCAAGAAATTCTATGCAGCAAGTTACTGATTAAACATACTGTGTAAACACAGGCTACCAAACGATGGAAGTTAAAAAAAAATTGTCAAGTAACCATGTTCCATTACCTAATTACATTCACTGAACCAAACTACGTTACTTAACGCCAATCGTCTAATATTCAAATAACCCTTTAACCCCCGATGCGAAAACAGCCGGGGTTGAAGTTATTAAAGCTTTACAAATAACGATTGAAGATTGCCTCACAGTGCTCCTGTTGTCCTGAGATCACTTCCGGTTCTCCGTGTTGGTGTATATACTCCTCGCATTCCTGCAAATCCGACTGTCCTGTAGCTATTTTCAGGCCAAGGCCAGATTCAAAAGAGATATAACGTGCCTGAAACAAAAGAAAGAGCGGGATGAAATAATATTTTCAGCATTTCAAAGCCTCTCATCCACAATTAAAGATCGACAATTAATATTAATGATGACTTTAGTGTTCCTTGCAAATGCTAAGGTACCTTTAAGTGTTTGGACATGATACCGTCTTCAACAATCTTGGCAGCATTACGGAGTCCACGTGCAAACGAATCCATGGCGCCGATGTGTGCTATGAATAAATCCTTGGCATTTGTCGACTCCCGTCGCACTTTGGCATCGAAATTTAATCCACCGGGCTGTATACCATCCTACACACCGTTGAATACATACCAAGAAAATATAATCGTTTCTTTTCTGTTTTCTCTTTCTGTACTTAATTATGCTGAAGCACAGACACATACCTGTCGGATAACTTGGAGCATCACTGACGTACAAGCTCGGATATCCATTGGGAATTGATCCGTGTCCCAACCAAGATCCGGCGATCCTGTGTTGGCGTCGATTGATCCCAACATCTCTAAACTTCAAATGAAAAACATGATAATATTTTTGCTGCCTTTGTTTTGTTTGTTGTTTTTCCCCTCAGTACCAAAACGATAAACTTTTTGTTTAAATTATTACGTGGAAGCCATGGCAATGTCATGCTCATATCCATGCCCAGCAAGAGTTGTGTGATTGGGTTCGATGTTCAGCTTGAAATCGTCCTGCAGATTGAACTGGCGCAGAAATGATGTAACTGTCTGAGCGTCGTAATCGTACTGATGACGTGTTGGTTCCTTGGGTTTAGGTTCGATAAGCAACTGTCCTTCAAACTCAATCTTTTTCTTATAAACTGCAAAAAACCAAAATAAGGAAATGTAACACTGCACATTATTCAAACCAAACCAAGCTATATTCAACTCACCCAGTGCCATACGTAGAAAATTGGCCATATTAGACATTTCAATATCCAAATCCGTATTAAGAAGGGAGCTGTTTGAAAGACAGTGGTATAGGGAACGTTTGTTTTAATTCTTGTCAAATTTAAATAATTACTTGTAACCTTCGCGGCCACCCCAAAAGACAAAATTCTTGGCTCCCAACTTGCGGCCTATCTCCAAGCCTTTCTTGACCTGGGCTGCGGCATAGGCAACAACGTGTGCATCAGGGTTGGTAGCTGCTCCATTAGCATAACTATTGGCAGGAATAAAAATCAAGAATTCTTTTCGATTATTAAAAAACAATAATAATAATCGGCACATACCGCGGATGAGCAAAGAGGTTGCACGTGTTCCACAACAATTGAATTCCAGTCTGGCGTTGTAAATCCAAGGCTAAATCAGTCATGTCGTCAAGGTTATGATTCGTCTCCTCCAAAGTCGCGGCCTCTGGTGATATATCGCGATCGTGGAATGTCCAATACTTGACACCTTGATTTGTCAACCAAATGTGGATTAATAGATTGAATTGCAGTTGGAAAGAAGAGTTAAACATGCCTAGTTTTGTGAAAAATTCGAAGCCTGCTTCAAGCCGGCGTTTGTAGTTCTCCATGGTTTCAGTTCCGTCATCCCAACTTCGCTTTATTGTGGCTAGACCAAACGGATCAGCTCCTTTTTGTGAAAAAAAAAGGATCTCCATCCAACTTTTCTGGAAAAGAATATTGATTCAATTACCGGTTCCTCGGAAAGAATGCCAGAAGCAAACGGAGAATCGTAGCCACTCTTCCATAGAACGTCCCAGGATAACTTCTGTCGCGTTGTAAAATTTAAAGCAGAGCGTGTCATCGACTTTAGCGTCCGGATTGAAAATTATGCGTGGTACATCTATTAGAGAAGGAAAAACAAATTCCTTGTTTGCAATTCTAATATTTTTAAATAAGAATAAACTACCTTGAAAGTATTGGCCAATCATTTTTCCTTTAAAAAGGACAAACTGAACGTGTATCTTGTTAAAATGGGCTTGCTGTGTCGACTCAACAACTGGCTAAAACCTGAAGAAATGAATGCGACTACGAATGTTACACGCTCTTAAGGCCATTGTTTTCGTGCCGCCCACTAGATGAATATCCAGCGGCGGAAAAACGAAACCCTTTGAAATTCTACTGTAACACAAACATAAAACTTTAGAATTAGAAATGACAATTTCTACTTCAGCATTGAGGTATTTGTAAGCACTTACCTTTTGGATAACACAGTATGTAATGACTAAAATGTTATTTGAGATATGATGTACACATTAGAATCAAAACGTTTGCAGGATCCTGAAAGCTACACCCTGATTTGGAAGGTGATTATGCTTCTTAGGAAAGCTGATGCAACCGTACCATTAAGTAGGTTGTGTGAAAATCTAATGAACAATTAAAAGTAAATTTTTATCATTGCAAACTAACTGTAAATAGTGGCGATGTACTATTTAAAATAAAAATGTTAGAAAGGAAGGCATGCTTACGATATTGATGCAGTAACATGTTTCGATAAATATTCTCAGCTATCGGTAATTCGAAAGTCTTTAGCGATATTTAAAAGCATTCAATTAAAAATCTAGACGATCTTAAAGACAATCCAGAATGAACATCGCCCAAAAATAGAAGGCTGTATGACTTTCAATTAAACTTACCCAACGCAACCCCCTCCGCGTGGTGCACAACCATTTGCCATGAGATGTCGACAAATTCTTTCTAGAGCTTCGTCACCAACTTTTCTATCCTGTATTACAGAGCAAATATTTAGACATCTTTCTCTTTCAAATCCTAATTACTTATGAAATGTGTACCCACACTTTTTCAATACATTTTGGCTAGCATCTACCAAAAACAGGGAATGGGATAAGAACCAGCAACCAGGTTGGAAGGGAGGGTGAACTATGAGGAAACGACACACGTGCTGGCAGCTTGAGGGCAAAATGACGCCTGCAGAAAAGATGCGTAATTGCAACCTTGAAAATACTTCATTCCACAACGTTTTAAAATCAGATCATGATTATAAAACTAGGCTTATTTTTATTTGTAATAATCGAAATTTACAAATCTTTTAATTAAATTATTTCATTGAACACCTTGAATATTTGAATTATTGGAGAGGGTGGAAGTCATCCGGATTCTCGACGTTTCGACACGCCATTCCCCCCCCCCCCCCCCCACCAATGAGGAAGGATAGCTTGATGATTAGGAGCTCCGTTTTAATGATTAGGTGTTCCATTGTATTTTGTCTTCTCAATCGGAATTAGTTGGTTATGCATACGGTAGCATTTTCAGTCTTTATTTCAACGGTGTACACAGGAAGAATTGCAGCTTTGAACGTCTAGAAATGTCTAGCAAGATATTGAAAAACTGATGGTCATCATGCACTTTTGCCATATGTATTGAACTCTTTTCTAGCATTCTACATGGGTTACAACAGGTGAAATAATGAACTGAGTACACTGAGTTTTCATTTCATCAAAATATTTTTTGTTTGTCACTTGGTGATGAGTACTAGGTACCACATGAGAGAATACATGTGTGATAAACGATACCAGCATTTCTTCCAGATTCGACCAAGTCAGTTTTTTTACGAGTTTCGGTACATTTACAATTCAGTTTTCTATATTGTATGTTCACACTTTTCCAGGCAAATCGAATACCTCATATTCCACCGTTTGGAACTCGTCTCGATTCATCCACGAAGTTTCGACCATTATTATAGCACGGCAAACTATGTCTATTGTATAAGTATGAATCAAAACACGATAGATAATCTTGTTCCTTAAGAATGTTTCCTTTCTCACGCCATTTTCTATGTTCCAAAAGGTTTAGCCGAGAAAAGAAAATATTAATTCCCATTTGGATGTTGGCGTCGGTTCTTGCCAAATTGATGTAGAGGAAATTAGCCCGAGAGCCACGTGTGCAGCGCCGTTCTCAGGTAAGGCGAAACATTTCTTCTGTTTGCACGAAGAGATATAAGAACCGTAAACGAGAGCTTTTCGTTAAGAATTTCAACGGCGTAGGATTTTCGAACATTGACTTCACGACATACCACGTTTTTACCATACATACTGCTATCGAAGTCGAGTCACGTTTTGTTTCTGGAGACCGAGGCAGTCGTGAAAGACGTTAAAAACCTTCTGAGTAATTGGCCGTAGATTCCTTTTTTCTGAAGCACGAGGGCATGGGGAGCTTTGCAAAAGAATGACAGTTATTTCATTAGGTAAACCGCTGCCTTACGATTTTCGAGACGCATCGGATTGGAAATAAATTTCGCCTTCAGTTAGGCGCCGTTCAACACCCATGCCCAACTGTTCGATTCATTAGGCAACTGTTGTGTCAGTCAAATCTAAGCAATAGCCAAGGTATTCAAGTTAAATGCCTTATAGCAGTTGTGTGAAATTTTACAAATGAAAAATGTTGAAATAACGGTTAGACCAAAAGAAAGGAAAGGGAAGTTTAACAGACTCGTTGAAAAAAAACAGGACAAGGATAGCTACACAAACTGCTTTATTTTAAGATCATATTTTAAAGTTTTATTTCTAATTTACTGAGCGGAGTTTTTCCCCGTAACGAAGAAAAGCTTGTAGCCTATTTCCACGTACCTTAAACTCTTGCAATTAAAATCTAACAAAAGAAACGCTTTGCAAAACAGCCCATGTGTGATTGGGTACAGCCTGTTATTAAAGTTAAACACCATGCTTATGCACAACTAATTAAGGGTTGCAGGATACAGAGAAAATGATTTAATCGGTACTGTTGAATGTTTGCCTCGTTAGTGAACTTTAGTGAAATGGGTTTCAAACGACCCTGTTGACAATCAGGAATAATGGGGAAGGGGGGCCGTCTCATGTCATTACGTAATCCAGTCAATTTCGTACTAGAAAAGCAGCAATTCCGATGTATTCAGAGTTTCCTACGAATCTCAACGACGTCATGTGACACAGGTTGATTATGGCAAACTATCCTCCCAGCGAAAATAGGTCCCTGAATAAAAAACGTATTCTCATTAGTGAAAGTTGACTATATCGAGCGCCTTGACACTCGCCGTCATAGAATATTCAATAGGCATCATCGAAAAAAGTTGGTCTATACCCAACAACATTATAACTGCTTGTGTCTAAGTTATATGTACGGGGGACTGTAGTGAAGTTGCATGTCGCCCACTCTCTCTGCTACTGAACATGGGAGAGTGACGGTGTACGTAGTGTGTGCAGAGTCGACAAGCAAAAAGGTCTGATGCATCGTAACTTGCCAGACATTCATATAATGATGAAGCACTTTTATATAGCTGCCGTGTAAGAAAATATGGACAAAACCGGCCCGTCCTATCCTTTTTAAGCGATAAGTAAATCAATAAATCCCAAGAACCCAGGAAAGAAAGGTTATAAATAATCGATATGTGCTCTACGTAATAATAAAAACATTTTGGGTTGAATTCACAATCGTAAAAAGTAAGTTGAAATCAAAGGTAAAATTATACAAGTTCGTTTCGTTGACGACTTTGTCTTCCACGACAGTTAGAGTCATGGATGTACAAAGTCCTCTGAAACAATGTCTCGTACGTAACAAAGTGAACTTTTTGTTGTCTCGTTAAGCAATTACAATAGCGTTGCTTCTTGTTTTTGGGGTTAAAATACAATACATTTGACTTTGATTCCATTTTTCAAAAAGGTTTTACAATAATGATTTTATTATTACGTAGATTTCACGGAAACTGGACAGCAACACAACAAAACATTTGAGGATAAACAAATTGGAAATGATAAAAATGGTACGTAAAAATCCCTTACTTTTCTAGCTGTCAAATAAGTCTTCGTTCCACAATTCCATTTTGTTTATAATACAGTATGTATGTATGGTATAATGGATAATATTTTTTCTTTTCCTCCAAAAAACACTTTGTCAGGACATGCTCACACATACAGAAATATCTTACTAGGCTTCCAGCACAGAGAACAAATGCAGCCGAATACAGAAGACGTTGCCAGGCCGATAGAGAGACAACTAGAGAGTGACGTCATGTAAAATTCAAACAACCATTAGAGAGCATCTTACATAATAATTCTCTACCATCAAAGGTGGCAATAAGATCCAATAAATAATTCAAAAAAAAAAGAAAAGAAAAGAAAGTAAAGAAACATTTTTTTTTCCCTTACAGATCATGGCATTATTCAACAGCTGATGTGATAGGTGCTTTCCACTTCCTGACGTGTGACGACACGCTGGCCAGGGAAATAATGACGCTGAATCCGAAACTGACGACCAACACCATCACCCAAGGGTAATAATAATCTTGGTTATAGCTACTGTTCCGCAACGTGCACGATTCTTCATCCAGCAGGAAACCAAAGAGACTCTGCTGCGGGCAGTTGATCCGCCCGTCGCAGACAAGACTCTCTGGAATCGACCAGTTACTGTCCGGACACGGAAATAATGATAATAACATCATACCGCCACCAGCTGCTACTTCATTATCCGCACTAGTTACTCCAGTAGGAGATTCTTCACTGGATAAACTCGAGACACTGTTGAATAGGACGTTCCACTTGAGCAGGAAACGAGCCCGTGGATGATTGGCTGATTTAGTTTCCAGTTGGACGTGCAGGTAGCGCAAACCGAACGGACTAATGAATTCAGCGTTCATAAAGCACTCGTCTTTTCCGTAGTTATCCATCGTCACCACCTGACGGAGGCGTTGCGGGCGCTTTTGGCTGTCGTTTTGACGTCCGTGATAACCGAGAGACACGTGATGATTCCGGTGGCAATGCTCTGACGAATTCCCCGCAAAGGCCATATTGATTTTCAACAAGATGCGATCGTTTTCAGGCAGCTGGATCAGCCAGGTGCACGACTGATTGCTGCCCTTAGGGTCGGCTCTCCAGCGGATCATTCCGCCCTGATCGTCTTCGATCGGATTACCACATCCACTGTCCTCTATCCAACTGTAATCGATCTGGAAGCGATAAATGTTCGGGTCCTTGTACGACTGGTCGTAGATATGCTTGAGATCGAGCTGGATATCGAGCCGATTTGACGCACTGTCTATCATGGTGGGCTCCTGATTTTTACCAGCGGATTGGCAGAAACAATGGAGCAGATCACGGTCCGACACGAGAAGCCAATCGAAATCCTGTCGATTTGAATCGATGGAACACTCGTCGCGACGGCCCGGGTCGCATTGTCGGATTGGGTCGAAAACCATCTGCCGGATAACGATGCGGATGCGGTAATCGTCCCCGTAAGGCGCTTGGAATCTGTAACGACATTTCAATTGTTTGCGTCGCATCAAGAGAAGCCGATCTCCAATCAAATCGATTGTGCCGTTGGGCTCTTCCAAGACCCTGTCGCACAGCGTGTCCGCCACGACGGGAACCTCTTCCGGAAGGAGCATGTAAAAGAGGCTAAAGTCCGTGTCGGATCCAGTCATCGATCCCCGTTGGCTGAAGAACCTCAGTTGAACCTGATCGCGGACGAGTAACGTCCGTGTCGAAGTGCTGCTGGATGTTGAGTTGTGCTCGCAAATAGTCATCCGCTCGGCTGGATCTGAAGACGTTCGGTGCACTAGCAAGCGATGGAAACACGTAGCATTGTTGTGATTGGTGCTTGACGTTGCCCAGCTACTACTAGACAACTTATTGCTTTTCGATTGGATTTCCAACCAGATCCGGCTGGATGTTAGCGACCAGGTGCAATCGACGTTACGAGGAAACCAATGCCGGGGGGAGGTGATGGTTCCCTGTTGATAAAACTGTCCACTGGCTGCTATAGAATGATAACAAGGTGAAACGATACTCTGATGATCCGATTTTCTCCTCCGCTGGTGTGTGACGCTTAGCCGGAAGCCTTGATGAAAAAATCCTGTCGGCGAGCTAATCAATTCCACCATGACTTGACCGCTTTGGGCGATAATCTAACAAGTAATGTATATCAATATCATTGATACAAAATCTGATTTTTTGATGTGCGGATATTTGTTTTACCTTAGGGAATGTACCGCGTCCGCAGAATTTGGCCACTTGTTGGTACTGCTGATGGCCAATCAGTTTCTCGTAGATGACTAATCGATCAGCGTTGTTGTGACAATGTTGGTGAGGGTGATGTAAGCCCAGGTCGTAGCGATCGCCCGGCTGTCCGCCGAGAACGACTTGCCAATCGTCGCGATCGAAGAGCACGCGGTAGTGACACGTAACATTCCGCGGATAAGCGCTGACCGGATGCAGCGGAGACGACAGCCGACAAATGTTGGGGCAATTGCGGATCAACGTGTCGCATTGTCTGCCATGAGTTTCATCGTCCGATGCCAGACCGTTGGCTCTCAATATATCCGGATAACGCTTCCGCAGAGCTTCCGTCGACAGCACATCAAAGTACGCGTTGAAATGATCCGCTTCCGACATTGGATTGGAGTAAAGCGTCAGAGCTTTGGCACTGGTCAAATAAGTTTGTGAATCGCCACTTAAACGTCCGCAAAATGTTCCGGATGAACTTGTAGCAATTCCAGTTTGCTCGACAAACTATTTCGGTGGGTTTATAGTTTAAAATTTAAAAACTAAAACAAAAGGATAGTTTATAAAAATGAAAGACATACTTTTAGGTGGCCTGTTGGACACGTTTGATTCAAGACGGAACGGCCCATCTGGAAGGAACTAAAAGCGATTTCGATCCACCAATGCCGTTGATCCATTTGGGGACTACCAGGACGATTGGGTAGCCGGAAGAAACAAGGTCCGGCACCGAAACGATGCTGGAAACGTACTCTGGGCCATAGCGTCACGTTGCAACCTGAACTCGGAACAAAACAATTGGAACATATAGCAGCAGATCACATCCCCCTTCTGAAGAAGGAAAACTTAAGTGATTTCCAACTATCCACGACGTGTTGAGTGCTTTTAAGTGTCCAGCGGACGACCCCTCAGCAAAGTGAAGTGCAACAAAAACCTGTCCTTCTTGTTTTATTACGCTCTTTACAGAGCATAATCAGTGACAGGCGTCTTGGGATTCGGTAACAGTCGAGAACAAAGAAACAAAACAAAAAATATCCGATTTGGAAGGAACATAACGCAATTGAAAAACTTTGTACTTTCTCCCGTCTGCTGAGAACTGGGCAACAACGTTCTCTGTTTGAGATTGATTTAAGAAAATGGACGGGAGGAGAGAGACCCTTCCATTTCATCTGCGGGAAAGAAAAATGAAAGGCGCAATTGTCACCAAACGACTCGGAGATGAGAGCCGGGGTGCTCCCGAAGAAACTGGATACCCATCTTCCAGCGTGTGTATATATCCTTCTTGATCCAACGAAACCCATAAACAACAGCCATTGGGCCGCTGCCGTCCGATCATATCAAAAAAAGCAAACAAAAGCAAGAATACGAGCCTTTGTTTTTTTCTTCTTCTCTATTTAAACAATAGTTTTATTTATTTTTTTTTTTTTGCCCTTCCAGATGTGCCCGTCTGTAAGGGAACAGACTGCAACCGTTTCCGATTGTAATGAATTACGATCAACAGCAATTTAAAATGCTGTCCTTTTAAAAATAACGGCAAGATGGAAGTCGAATTGTTGTTACCTTTAACGTTGTGCAGCTGAAGGACAATGTTGATGAGAGAGAAGAAGAAAAAGACGTGATCCAGCAAAAACCTTGCCATCGTTGCGGCCGATGGTAAAAATCGTTTGTCTGCGAAACGAACTGCGCTTCGATGAACTGACGATGTACAACTGACAAGTCCTGTAAGACAAGAAAAAAAAGGAAGAAAAAGACAAAAAAAAAAAAAAAAAAAGGGGGGGGGAACACTTTCTGATCTCGGGTCTGCTACGACGCATGCGCAATTTCTTCCAGCCCATTCCAGTTAAAAGACCGTCTGTTCTTGTGGTCTATCAAAGTCGATCGTCTTTTTTATTTTCGCTAGCCATTTTGTACATATTTAGACTTGGCCCGATGTCGCTGTTTTGCTCACCCAAGTCACGTCATCTATTTTTCTTTTTTCACGTCAAATCGGTCGCGCGCGCTCTTGTGTCTACCTTGTGATGTTCCACGCTTTTCGCTTTTTCAATTCCCCGTGACGGAATTCGGGATAGAAATTTTTTTTAGAAACGGTGGAAAAATCATGTTCGATCGGGGCTACTGTTTTATGGCTCACGGCCTGGTGTTTGAATTCTGTGCAACGCGCAATGCCAGATGGATTTGTCTTGTAAAATTTATAGACGTTGTTTAGTGTCACGTAACATCGTAAGGGAATTCCTTTTTTTGTTGTTGTTGTTGTTGTGTGCGTACCTAACTGCCTATCCAGTGTTTTTCTGTAGGCAAAAGTGAGATCAAGAACTGAAAACAAAACAAAACACCGTGGGTGGAAGACATCCAAAAAAGCAATCCAATAAATTGCCATAAAATGAGAAAATATCGACAAAAAAAACAAACAAAAAAAAACCGAAACAATAACACAGGAGATCATAGAACCGTATGCGTGTGTATGTCTGTCGCTATATAAATCCCAATCCGGAATTGAAAAAAGGGGGGGAAGGGGGAATTGGTTTAGGGAAATAAAACAAGAAATACGAGAATCAAAAGACTGAAATCCCTTCCCACCACCACCTTTTCCACCGGATTGAAGAAAAAAAAAATCCTCCTCAAAAACAAAAAGCGGAAAACAGGAGCTGTAACAACAACAAGGAAGTATAGAATTGCTGTGAATGGAAGGGGAAGAGAAAAATCAGTATATTCAATAATTCACAACGATGCGCCCCGCTGGAAGCTTCTGTCTCTGTCTATCCATAAAAGATTGTTCCAATTCGGATGCTGCATCTCTCAACGTGTGTGTGGGTGAAAAATGATTTTTTTTTCCACGTAAATGCTTATCACGGATTGTAACTCCACGATCCATCTGGTCGTCTTGCAACGTGCGTCGAATGATTCGAACTCATCCGCTGTTGTTTCCGCACTGCCCTGCCGACACTGTTCCTGCCAGACAAGACGGGCGGATGATGGATATGTTGAATTGATGAATTCTTCTTGTTGGGAATCGTCGATGTATAGGTGGATTCACCGTAGAGCGAGTCGGCAGTGGATAAGGTGGAAGGTTCGCAAGACGGCCGATAGGGTGGCACAGGTGATCGATTGAGGTGACGGTAGACGTGGGCTGGATGAGGCGGAGGTTGTTGCATCAACGACATGCAAGGCAATGTCGGATGATGGCCATACAAAACTCCATTGACATCCGCTTCAATGCTATTGGGCGAATGACTGTCATCCGCAAGTCCATTCGACGCAGCGGACGGTGCGGACATGAGCGAACGGCACGTGTCCATCCCATTGATAGGCTTCAACGTGAACGTGGCGTACGGTGTGATATCACCGTCATCATCATCTTCATCATCTAATTTGAAAACAAAAATTATCTTTAATGAGAGCGGAAATGAAATTGGAAATGAAGCAAATACCGAAATCAATTTGTTTGCGAAGAGAATAACTGCTACCGTTCATGCCGTTCGACCTAGGCAACGAACGGCCGTGTTGATGGAACAGCTGGTTCGGATTGTCATCCATCGCTTGATTGTCCAGCTGCTCAGCGACAGTTCTCAGCGAGTATTCGCTCTTGGCGGATAGACCGGCAGCTGCAACCGCAGACGCCGCGTTGGCTTGGTACTCTTTCCTCTTGTGGATGACGTAAGTGATGGCGGCCAACGAGAAGAGTAACATAATCCCTGATATCGACATGGATGCGATGACAATCAGAGATTCGTAACTGATCGATTGTCCGACGGGTGACGTCATTGGCACAACTTCGAAAGCTGATCCATTGTGTTCCACTACGATTTTAAAAAAGACGCTCGGTATCATTGAATGATTTGAAAATTAAATTAAATGATTTAAAACCTTTTCTTCCAGAGGTACGACGGACGTTGTACGAGACGGAGTGGATTCCGGAATCGCTCGTGGCAGTTAATCTCACGTGATATGTTTCGTCGTCGATAAAGTCGCTCACTTTGAGCATGGGCTGCTCGTCCGGATTGAGATTGGAAGCCAAAGTGTTCCAGTTTGCGGACGAATGATCCACTTGACCCGATTGAACGGGTCCTCTCTTTTCAATTTGAAACGAACTGATTCGACATCCACCTGTCGGCCAGTGATCCAAATGAATAAAGAGCGTCGCTGGACTTGCGGCAGAGAAACCAAACAAACTGGACGATTCCGGCCAACTGGCTGGTCCCGATCCGCGAGTCATGGCTCTCAACAAAGGACTTTTCTGCCCTAGGCCGATTTGATTCCTAGCCTGCACTTGCAGTTCGTATTGAGTGCCGCACAGCAGGCCGTCTAGAATTGTACCGTCTTCACTTCCATCCACCGACTTCTCCTGGACAGCCGATCCGGCACGAGCCGGCCGATAGGACACAACGTACTCCAACACAGCTAAGAGAGTGCTCAACTTGCTGCCGCTGCTGGACGGTTTGTTCCACCACAGACGGATAGACGAGGTGGACGTCGGTGTGACAGACAATTGCGGAATCTCCGGAGGGCGGAGCAAGTGGATCGTGAAGACGACGGCATCGCGTCCGTGTTGATTGCGGGCCGTGCAAGCGTAATCGCCTTCCATGTGCCTGTCCACTTCCAACAGCTGGAGCGAGCCGTCTTTATCCCAACGGTAGTTCAAGTGAGGGTTGCTACCGAGAGGTTGGCCAGCGAATGTCCAGCTCTTCTCCACTGGATTCGTTCCAGTTGCTGGGCAAGAAAGGATAACGTTGTCTGATCGCTGCTGTTCATCAATCCAAATCGTCCTGGAAAATTCCAATATCTTTGCGCCACCTGCATTTCAATGGGAGAAAATGTTGTTCCAGCATTTTTAATGGATAATTTTTTGCGTTTTACTTTTGGCCATGGGCGCTACGGTAACAGTTCGAGACGGACGACTCTCTCCAGCTCGTCCTTTGACTGTAATACTGACTTCGTACAACCGATTTTCTACCAGCTGATTGACTTGATGTTCCAGCACGTTGTCCGTCTCGTGTTGCATAAACCGTTTCTGTGTGTTAACCAATCGAAATCGTGAATTTCTTAAAATTTGATGTAAATTGTTTGACCGACCGTTTCCTGCGTGACTGTATCTTTCAACTGAATCACGTAATGCATTATCCGACCAACAGGTGGTGCTGGCCGTCGCCAAGTCACCACGATGGACGAGCTCGACGCGCTAGAAGCTTTAACTTCTTGTACGGCACCAGGAACTTAGAGAGAGAAGAAAAAACAAAAAACAAAACAAAAAAACACGAAAATTATTTAAAATGTTCCAGCAGAAAACAAAGTGAATATTTATCTCACCAGATTCGTCCGTTTGGCAGACGACTGGAACACTCAGAGGACCATTCCCAGCTCGATTGATTGCAGATATCTGAATGCTGTAATTGTGATACGCTTGCAATCCATACAGAACGGAATCGAGGACGTTAGGTCCGACCCTTTTCGATTCCGGACGGACAAAAGACGACAGCTCATCGGCTAGAACGAATCTATGATGATTGCCGACGACACTGTTGCTGGACAAGATTTTGTAAAAGATGCGGAAGCCCTGCAAGTGTCCGTTATGATGAGCCGCGATCGGATGAGTCCACGTCAGCTGGATGGCATCAGCCGACAACGTGACGCAATGCAAGTTGATTGGAGGTGAAGTAGGTGCCGCTTCGGGCGTAGTTAGGGCGACGGGAGGATCGGATTCCGGGCCGGCCCCCATCCGATTCAAAGCTCGAACAGTGACGGCGTAAACCGTGGCTGGAACAAGATTTTCCATCGTCACCTGGATGCGCCGCACAGGTTTAGAATCCGGCGATACATAAGGAACACTGCGCTGGATCATTTGGCCGTTTCCGCTCGTCTCCAGACAAGTGACGGTGAACGTCACCAAACGGCCGTTCCAAGTCTCTTCGTTGGGAGGCTGGAACAAATTCAAATTAAGACGATTAGAAAAGATCAGAAGAAAAAAAAATGAATTCTCACCAGCCACGAGACGAGGGCCGAACGGGAAGATTTCGCTTCTGCCTGGACGTGTCGTACCGGTCCGGCAGGAACTTCTTCGTGAGTTTGAAACTGGAGGGGAGCAGACGGTGGGCCTATTCCAGCAGAATTGATTGCACTGACTTGCACCTCATAGACGGTAAATGGATGAAGGTGAGGCAGTGTGACGAGGCTTCGTCCTCTTGCTTCGATAGTTTGATTGAATGTCCAGCCCGTAGTTCCCGGTCTAGTCAGCTGGACGCGATATTCCAGCAACGGATCGAGTTCATCGTCGTCCATCCATTGCAATTCAGCGGATCGACTCTGGATGGAGGTCAACTGAAGTTGTCCAGGAGCTTTTGGAAGTTCTTTTTTTTTTGTTTTTTTTGTTTTTTTTTTGTTTTAAAATCAAACAATAAAATATACAATTTTCATTTGTTCCAGGATGTTGAGTTAAATACCTTGGACAATGAGGCGAATATCAGACGCATCGCTTCCGTAAAGATTAGCCGCCTGACAAACGTAGATACCACCGTCGTCTGCTTCGATCCGGCTGATATTCAAATCGAGGAATTCACGTCCGTCTAACGTCGAACTGGACAATTGGAAACGTTCCAGCTGTTGTTGGGGTTCAATCAGCTGATCGAATCGCTTCCAGTAGATGGTCATCGGCGGATCGCCCGAGCCTTCGCAACGGAGCAAAGCTTCAGATCCGGTAGGGAAAATGGCGCCACTGGTGTGAATCCTGACCTTCGCAGCCGCTGGATGAGGATGGAACAAAAATGATTGAACTACACTACGGAATTTAAAAAAAAAAAAAAAAAAAAAAAAAAAAAAGATTCAGAATCTAACGCGTACCGTTGACGCTGATTCGAATAGTTTTAGACAACGCACTTCCGATGTTGTTGCCAGCTCTGCACTGGAACACCCCTTCGTCGCTTTTGCTCATCCTGGAGAAACGGAGTGATCCGTCTGGCAACAGGCTGACCTTGCTGGACGAATGGACAGCGATGTTGCTTTCACCTTGGATAAGATTTTTGAAATGCTAATGAAATTGAAAAACGTGCGAAAGGTAATGTTCCAGAACTGACCTTCCACACGGAACCAGCGGACGCTGGGCGGAGGCATTCCATGCACCTGGCACGGAATGCTGGCCGGGTAATTTTCCAGCAAAGCCGCGTTTTGTGGTTCCACAATCCATTTAGGTGGTACTGGAACAAAATAAAGTCAGTTAGCGAAATTTCTGATTTAAAAAAAAAAAAAATAAATAAATAAATAAAATAAATAAAAAGACGGACCTTGGACGAGTAGAGTGGCGCTGTGAGTGGCCGTTGCGGCTAAATTGCGGGCCGTGCAGGTGTAGACGCCGCTGTGTTCGCCCCGAAGTTTCTTGAAGATGAGCAAACTGTGGAACTCGCCCGTCTGCATTTCAACATTCAAATTGGCAGCGATGGGCCGGCCGTCTCTTGTCCAGCTGACTTTGATAGGGAGATCGCCAGACGAGATGGAACACGTCACCTGTGTACGACCGCCATCTTGCACTTGCGCTGGAAAACCAAACGGTTCGATAACGGGAGGTCCTAGAGAATTACAAGCCGCAATTAATTATTCAAACGGCCCGGAACTAATAATAATTTCCTCTTACGAATAATTTCAACGTAAAGTGCTTTTTTAGCTATGGAAGATCCAGATCCTTTGACTGCGCACGTGTATTCGCCGCCATCGACTGCTGGTTCCATGACAGCAATCTTCAACGTTCCATTGGCAAACATCTTGTACTTGCTGTCCGTCTCCTTGATTAACTGGCGAGTTCAGTTTAGAATTGTTAAGCCTTATTGCTTAGTTAGAACTTCAATAATAAACGATCAACTCGACTTACTTGACCTCCTCTTAGCCACGTGACGGACTGCACTGGATAACCGGCAAAAGGACAGTCGAGATTATAATCCTGTCCGGCCACGGCTGTCTTGTTTCCTGCCCACCTGATGACAGGGATGCCGTAAACGTTCAACCGGGCGCAATGTTGTTCCTGCCCGTTCAATTGAAAGGCATCCAAATAATCCAGCTGTCCAGCTCCCATGGCCGGATGAATAACGGAACAACAATACAATCCGCCATCTTCCACCTCGGAGGAACTGATATTCAAATAACTGCGGATGATGCCGCTATTATCCAGCAAATGCGACGACGTCGACACACTGGGGAATCAACGTCAACACCCAAAATAAAATCAATCACAATATATTTGAAAGAAAACAAAATAAAAAAAAAAAAAAAAAAAAAAAAAAAAAAATGACAAAAGATCCTGACCGGCCGGATGTGTATGGAATAGTCAAAGAATCGACAGTCCAGGCGATAGATGGCGGACTAGGGCTGCCGTGGCTCGAGACGGAACAATGGAGAAAGGCTGGCCGGCCGGGATAGACCATTTGTTCGTTAAAGACATCCGCCAGTCTGGACGGGGCCGAATCGCGGACAATTAGCTCGGCGCTGGCCTGCACGTGCTGGTAGCTTCCGGCCAACGCGTGAGACACGACCGACTGCTGCTGGAACTGGCCGTTGGTATCGACGCGGACAAAGCACTGATACATTCCGGAATCCGTGACGGCTGCGCGATTAATGCGCAAGACATTCAATTGAGGCATGTAAAAGCGTCCAGCCTCGACGGCGATGTCGATCCCGTTCCGCGTCCACCGGATGGACGGTGTCATCAATTGCGGAGATAACAAGCCGGACACGTTGCACGTCAGCTCGGCCGGCTGATTCACACCCACCACCTTCACAAGCGAGAGAGAGAGAGAGAGAGAGGGGAGAAATAAAATGAATATCATCAAACAAATTTACATTTGATTCAACAATGTTGGACGAGGACCGTCTCAGTCCAGCAGAGGGGCGTGGTCCACTTCAGAATAATAAAAAGGCAATAGAGATACTCGGCCCGGCAATAGCGGAAGCCGAAGTCTGTTGTTGTCCTTCAATTAATTGGGAGAAGCAACTTCTACCCAGAGAGAGGGGGGGGGGGGTGAAATGAGAAAGAAAGATGCGCAGTAGTTTGTTATTTTTCTTGAAAAAACACCGTGAGGACGTTGCTGGATCGATTCCAGCTGTTGGTGTGTCTCGCAATTAAACGAGCAAGAGCTTTTCATTCTCAAGGAGGAGGAGGAGAAGAAAGAAGAAAAAATAAAAAAAATAAGCAAAAGGGAAGTGAGAAATTGGAGAGTGGGTGAGCGGACGCCGACGGATCATTGGGCGAAAGGTGGGGATGGAGACGTGACCAATCGCAAGTGTCCGCACATCCGCAACGATCAAAGCAAAATGAGTTGGGACGCGTAAACGTTAAGACATGTCTGAATAATGACGAGACTTTAAGCGAGAAACGGACACGCGTTTCACTCAACTTACTTGACGTTGAGGTTCGAGACGAGCGCGCAACGGAGCGTGGACGTCCAGCCGGAATTCCACCTCCATTTGGCCCTGGCTATTGGTGGCCTGGCATCGGTAACGTCCGGCATCGTCGCCGTTCGGCTGTCCGATGCGGAACCAGTCGCCTCCCGTCGATATCCGCCTTCCGTCCGTCACCAAAGCCACGGCCGCTCCATTGGCCGCGTTCACTTTAAACCACCTAAACACACAAAAGTGAAACCATTTTTTTTTTTTTTTTCAATTGAAATTCCGTGTTACACACACACACACACACACACACACACACACACACACAAGGAAAGATCCTTCCGGCCAACACACACAAAAAAAAAAGCCGGGAGTAAATTTGCTCCTATTGAGTGCGGGCATAAGAAAAGAATTCATTTTTTTTTTCTTTTCTACTACTGGCAACGTCCGAATTGAAGTGGATGCTGGACCGCATGCAACTCGCAGCCGGAATTGAACAGAGAGAGAGAAAGAGCTGGCCTTATTATTATTATGATATATACAGAATAAGAAAATGAGGGGTACAAGTTTTCTATCGATCTGCTTCTCTTTCTCTGAGCTGAGTTGAACAACATTTTTTTTTCATCAAAGGCTGCGTGGCATTAAACTGTCGCTCGTGAATAATTCCCCGGCCGAAATGATACGGAGTTGACAGAAAGAACGTTGTCGCGATGAAGACCAATTGAGGGGTGGGGGGAGGGAACACAATTGGTAGACTTTGAGCGGAGGCAAAATGGAAAATAGAAAGGAAATAAAGCTGTTTTGCGTGGGGCAATGGAAAAGCCCATTGATGAGATACAACTTAAAGAGGACTGATGGCGGATTCCAATCACGACATTTTTCCTGGCCTTCCCCCCTTCCCCGGGACGGCCCGTAATCCCCGTCTCTCGACAACATTCGTCCTTTATTCAATTTCTCCATTTTTCTTTTTCTTCGTCCAGTTTATCTGTGTCCAAGAGGCCAGCAAAAAAAAAAAAAAAAAAAAAAAAAAAGGAAATAGAATCCCTCCGCCGATATCCTTTTTGTGCAAACGACCATACGGAATGGGGTCGCACAACATCACAAGATTTTCTAATCTCCATCTGCCGTCGCGTCTTTTGTGTGTGTGTTTATACACACACACACACACACACACGCAATAATATCTGGCGTAACAATTTCAGATGAAAGGGGAGCCAAGAATAAGTAACAAAACAAAACAAAAAAAAAATAGGCTGGCGTTCATCACCATGACAACGAGCGATGATCGTTTTTTTTTTTCCCCGCAACGGTATCCGCTTTTGTGCCCGTTTTCAATCGATGCGCGTCATTTGCACACGAACGTTATCAAAAGCCGCCACCACCACAACTGCGTTTGACATGGCGTATCGAACTAAAGTCTCTCTTATTTTATTTTCTTTTTTTTTCTTTCTCTGTGTGTGTGTGTTTGTGAAATGGATATGTCGGTAGACGGATGCGAGTAAGAATCTCCCCCCCCCTCCCCATGTTCTCAAAAAGACAGGAAGATGACGTTGCCATAGCGACGTGTGACGCGCGCCTTCGCACTCTTTTGTTTTGTTTTGTTTTTCACGCCCCGTTCGCCCCGACTGGTAGGAGAAATGAGAAAAAAGAAAATGATTTCGCACGTTTGAGTCAATTGCGGTTATCGACTAACAAAAAGAAAACTCTTCCGTGTTTGCCAGCTGCCCGAAAAGAAGAACAAAAGGGAAAAAAAAAAAAAAAAACAAAACAAGACCGGAAGAAGGGGCACATCCTAATTTGGGGAGGATCTCTTTGAATTCCCTTTTGCAACAAAAAAAAAAAAGCTGTTGCTCCTTTACTTGTTTATAGCGCGGAACGTGTTACGTACAACAATAATAAGATTCGTTTTTTTTTTATCCCTTCAAACTTATCCTTCAAAAAAAAAAAAAAAAAAAAGAAAAGTTAAGTTTCAGATAGAGTTCTCTCTAACCCCCTCCTTTTGCTAAAAGGAGAAGGACGCACGTCTCGTTTTTGTTAACACCCAAGTTGTTCTTGCATACAGAAGAATAACGTTTTTATTGTTACGGAAGAAAAAGAGAGAAATCCGGAAGTCGACGGAACGAGAAATTCGAATGGATATTGATGTTCTCTAAATAAATAAATAAAAGAAATACAAGAAAATAAAAAATTGTTGGCCCGTTGGTGTCTCTGCCATCATTATGTATGAGTCCCTTCACCCCCCCCCCCCCCGCTTTCTCCCTTTAGAATCGTTTCCGGTCCGTCACCTCCGGCCGGACTCTTGCAATGGATATACTGGAAAGGGCGGACATGTTTTCCATTCTATTTATATATATATGTAAGCGAATAAAGAAAAAAAAAAAAAAAAAAAATGACTTGTGTACGATCAAAATCAATTGAATGGAGCGCGTCAACGACTCGTAACACGAATGACCCCCCCCCCCTCTTCTTTAGATTTTTTTTTTTTCCCCCTGCTCTTCCCTTTCTTGCTCAGTCATGTTTGGATATGTAACTAAAACAGATCGATACATACAAGTCTATCCTTTTCGCTGATTCCATTTGGGCCCCACTGTTAGCCACGCTCTCTTCTCGAGCTCGACTAATCAAAAAGGGCACACGCTAGCACCTCTCCTCTTATCTCTTTGATCGCACAAAATATATAAAAAAAAAAAAGGAGACGCCAACAAAGAATTCTATTCTTCATCCCAATGCTGTGCGCCCTTTTTTTTTTTTTAAATATTTTTAAACCCTTTTCTGTAAGGACTAATAGATGGGATGATTTAAAATACATAGGAAGGAAGAAAAAGAAATAGGGCGTGACTCGATTGAACTACCTGATTTTAGCGGGCGGATAAGCAGAGACGGTGCACGTCATGTAGATGTCATCGTGCGCGAGCCGGACGTGCTTGATGGTGAGCGACGTCGACGGATGTTGGAGGCCGGGCACAAAGGGGACGATTTGAGGAGCCATCGGCAATTGTTGATGAGCCGACGTCGACGACGACGACGACGGGTGTTGAGTAAAGACGATTTTAGCTGGCGGACTGGAATAAGTCTGCCTGTGCTGGCCATTGAGACGATGACGGGCAAAGCAGCGGTAAGACAGCTGCGTGTCTTCCAGCGACACGTCAGCCACGTGCAGATGGCCGCCAATCAGCGCGTACTTGGCACCGGCTGCACTCTCGTCCACGCACGCCACAATCAAAGTCCAAACCGTCGCCATTATTTTCACGCAGCAACGAGAAACCAAAGAAAGAAACAAAATTTTAAATCTCAAGTTGTCATGGCAACGGCATCACATATTCAAAAATGCATGCAACCCTGCCCCACCCCCCTTTTTTCTTCTTTCTCTCCAAGTGGGAATTTTTTTTTTTTTTTTTTACTTCAATTAAATTTTCTAGGTAAAAATAGCCGAAAAAAATAAAAAAAAAATAAAAATAAAATAAAAGTTTGATTCCTGGATGAGATCAAGGAGATTCGTTACTGGAACGAAGAGAAGCAAAGGTTCGTTCGCCCCTTTTTCGCTTTCACTCACGTTGGGGTACGGCGTGGGAATCGACCAGGTGCTGGTTGTTGGGGCTGGAGCTCACCGACCAATGCGTCACTTGGACAGCCCAGGCCTGTTCCACTGGCACCATCACTAGGCACGGCAAGACGGCCGTGTTGCCCGGCAGCGTGTAAGCATCGCTAGCGTACACCTGCAACGTCCCAATTACCACTAGTCCGTGCGTGAAAAAAAAAAAAGAAAAAAAAAGAAATAGAATTGGAGATCAGACTCATGATTTACAATGTAAATGCAAATTGAAATGTTGATGTCGGGTTTCAAATGTAATTATACCTGAGCGGATTATGACGGGCGGACTGAGAAGAGCTCCGGTGGCCGTGCTGGCAAGGCACCTGTACTCGGCTGAATGAACATCTGCGGGGGCATAAAAAATGCATACATAAATAACCGAAAAACCAAATCTACATAAAACTAAGAAGAGTTAACTAAAAAGATACTGGCGAAATGTCAACTGTTTTACACATGCCACAGAAAAAATAAGAAAAACGGAGGGCCGTTCTGTATTTACCTGATCGGTATGCATCGTCGCGGTAAGCCGGAAATTGTAAAGTCCCATTACTCAGAACGTGCCTGAAAACAGAACCCCCCCCCCCACAAAAAAAAAAGATCGTGAACAAAAGACAATCGTCTATAAAAAAAGATGGGCACATTTTTTTTTTTTTTGTCCTTATCTCCTACGCACACATACGCGGGAGGGGACATTTTAAAAGTAAAACGTGCAAGAAGAAAATAAGAAAAAAAAAAAAAACACAAAATCGATCAAAGTGTGTGTCTACAACATCATCGAACGATGATCGAATTTCCCTTTTTCTTATTCACGTCTCCTCTCTCTCTCTCTCTCTCTCTCCGGGCCCGTCTTTTGTGATGATCAAACAAGGGAAAAAGACACCAGACACTCTGTTGGTATATCCAGCAGAACGAGACGGGTATAATAAAATCCAAATGAAATAAAAAAAAAAAAAAAAGAGAAGAGAGAAGAGACGGGCAAGAGGAGTATATTGTATTACCTGATGCCGGGAATGGAGACGACGGGCTGTCGATTGGCGTCGAGCCAAGTTAACGATAGGCCGTCTGTCGCGGAGGAGCTGTCACCATTATCAGCAACTAGTCCGCCTCCATTGGCCAGCTCCTGATGGATAGGCCGATTATTGGCCGCCGCCGCTGTCGGCTGCTGCTGTAGCGGCGGTGCGCGTCGTCTGCTCGTCACGTCCTCCGCCGTCCAGTCGCAATCGACGCTCACCGACGACGAGTTGCCGAACTCGACGATGCGAATTCCAGCAATGCCGATGTTACCCGACCTTTGCCATCCGCACGAGCCGCTAAACAGCAGCGCTACGTCACATACATCACGCCCGGCGTGAGTGTACGCAGGGGAGGGGTTTACAAAAATCAATAAAGTCAACAATCAACTCGAATTCCAACAACAACAACAACAACAACAAATAATAATAATAATAAAAAAAAAAGGGACGCTCGGTTCACCGCCTACGTTTCGTGATTGCATCTCGACGTAATTGCATTAAAAGCTGGAGACGACGTGAAACTTTCAATGCGTTACGCGTACGTCAATAATAAAAAAATAAAAACCAACTGTGTTTGTCAATAGAAAATATCGATCGTCTTGATTAGAGACTGACAATAATTCAATACGAGCAAGAAAAATGTGTACGTCGGGCGGATGTTGGTCGCAGCCACTGCGGCGCTATAACGTTCATTTGTTAAGTGCTGCGCGTAAAGTCGCATAGACGGCGAAAACAGCCGCAGGGCGGCCTGCAGCTCATTAACACAAACTGACGTCTCTGCTGCAAACTTTTCAAAGTGAAACTGCTGCATTTTTTTTTTTTTCTATTTCCGCCCAGCATCCGGTTTTGCCTTGGAAAACAAAACTAAAAAACAAAAAAAAAAAAAAAAAAAAAAACTAGTCCATTAAAGACGAGGTAAACATTAAAAAAAAAAAAATAAATAAATAAATAAATAAATAATAATAATAAAGATCGACGTCGTGGCCAATGATATGCTGCGCAGGATCGCGTCCCAAAACTATTTCCAGGATAGGGAAAATGTCATTTCAAACAAATTTCTATGAGGGGGGGGATGAAAAGAAGAAGAAAAGCGGTTTGGATGCCGGCGATTGACTGGGAAAAAAAAAAAAAAAAAAAAAATGGTGGAAGAGAGAGACGAATCGATCCAGCCGAAATGATTGGATCCTGTCAATATTGCCTTTTTTCGCCTGCCAGCCTCTTTTCAAGCCGATAAAAAAAAAAAAGAGAGAGAAAAGTCCGCGCACAAAATAGGGCCATCCCGCTTTCCTCCTCCTCCTCCCCCCACCCCTTTCCTTCTTTTATAAAGAAAATCTTTGAGATTTCCGATGGCCACGACGCTACTTTCTATAGTGATCTGACCACTGAACTGTGCATTGACGAGGACCCCTTCTCGTTGGAATCGTTTTGCGACTTGGATCCAAAAGAAGAAAAAAAAAAAAAAAAAGAGAGAATCGGAACGTTGGCTGAAATCATTTGACACTTGGACGTCACCTTGCGAAGAATGTCAAGTCGCATTTTTCGGCGTATTGTTAAGATGATTCAATTCCCCAACTCAAATTCAATTGACGACTGCAAAAAAAAAAAAAAAAAAAGAAAAAGAAAAGTCTGTCGTGCTCGACTCGCAAACTTGATACGACCCCCAATGTAGACACTTGATCCCGCGTTCAAACGGATATCATCGAGAGAGACGTGCTGCTCGCAACCGTCCAATCAGACACGTCGCGATCGGTTAAGCCGATAGAATTGACACGCATAACCGTGTCAGCCCCTTCAAACTGCCCTTTTTTCTTCTTCTTCTTCTTCTTCCATAGTCCGTTACGTGCAGCTTTCACTTCGGCCATTTTAATGAATCACGAAAAGACGAGTGCCAAAAAGAAAACAAAAACAAAACCTTAATCAAACATTGAACCACGGCTGCTTTTAAGTTCCACACACAGCGTAGGTGTGGCGCCCACCAGCTTTCAAATAATGATTCGAACCTTTGATTTCTTTTTTTAACTTCTCGCATCAAAGAATCAAGGTCTATTTTTTTCGTGTGTTTTGACTCTCTTTTTTTTTTTTTCAAAGTTCAAAATCGATTCGGGGCAAGGGTTTTTTGCGCGGGAGGTGAAATGCCAACAGCTGTCGCGCAGTAAACAAACGAAAAAAACAAACAAAAAAGACGCAGCTTCCCACAACAACGGGCGGACGGGAGAAGATAGAAGACAAAAAAAAAATTGCGTTGTGCGACGATCTGATTGAATAATAATGCGGGCGGTGGCGAACGCTTCACCGGATATGCAATCTGCGACGCCCCATCTGTACCAGGGACTGAAGAAAAGATCAAAAGGGGCCTCAAAGCAATATGTTAGCAACTATTGAACGGAATAATAATAGAAAATAAACAAAAAAATAAACCGGAGATGACAACCGCCATCCCTGCCCTTCTTTTTTTTTTGTGTTTCACTTGGGTGATGAGCGTCCCCCTTTTTTTTTTTTTTTTTTTTATTAGAATTTTTTTTTTTTTTTTCTTTGGCAATCTTTAGTTCTTATCTCATTAGTATGTCAGCAAGAAGGGAAAAAAAGAAAAGAAAGGAGGTCCTTGGACATAGTTCTTTTGTTGAAGAGTATTCTTTTTTTTTTTTTTATTATTTAGTAATCAACTTACCAGCAATGGCCAAGATGACGGCGGATAACATGCCGGAGGGCTCGCTTTTTTAGAATGCGAATTCAATGGTGTAACGTCCTTTCTGAGAAAGAAAAAAAAAAAACAAAAAACAAGATAATTAAGTGTAACAGACGTGATAATTGCATCAGCAAATCAATAGAAACAGTACGCGCATGGAAACAATTTCGTCTTATTTTTTTATGTGTGTGTGTGTGTGTGTGTGTGTGTGTGTGGCGGTGGAAAGCCCCGAGAAAAGGGATCTGCGTTGATTGGATAGTTGATTGATTGATTAAACGGATGGGCAAGGAAGGGTGAGAAGACGGACGAGAAAGTTATGCTGCCCCGCCTGGATTATTGTGAACACACAGTTTGGCTATCCCTTTGCAAAACAACCCCGCGTTCCAAAGAAAAAAAAAAAAAAAAAAAGAACAAGGAAAAAAAAAAAAAGAAAAAAAAGCGGAAGTAATATCCTGACGCTCCAACGCCTCCTGACGACCGGAACACACTCTCTCACGTCTACGACAGGCCAGTGAACGAAAAAAAAAAAAAAAGCAAAAAACAAAAAACAAATTGATACAAGAATGGCAGAAAAGAGAAAAAAAAAAAAAAAAAAAAAAAAAAAAAAAAAAGGACGGGCCATTTCGTCATAAAGTCGGAATTGAGTTTTATGCATTGGCGGAAGGGCAAGCAAAAGGCTTAATCCCAAAGTCTATAAAAGAGCCTTCTGGTCTATTTCCTTCTTTCATAATCGTACCGAAATGAACGTCCGACTTGTGTGTGTGTGTGTGTGTTTGCCTACGGTACACACACTCGTCTCGATAATCGAAATAAAACTCGCGTAAGAATTTTGTTTTAGTTACGTTTTCTAATAGTCGAAAGAAAAAAAAAAAAAGAAAAGAAAAGGATCTTAAAGCTTGTAAGCTGTCAATCAATCAATCAATCAACGAGTACGTGGTGGGCAAGCAGCCAAAGAGTCCATTCCCATTCTTTTGGAGGCCTGCGCCTACCAACAGACGTATATACAAGTTCCCATTTGATCCAATCAGCGACTGCGTCCAGCACAGTCCCCGCTTTTTATTACATACTTTGCTCCTTTAATATTGTACACTTATTTAGATCGAAATGCCATTGGGCTCCATTTCTATTTACAGCCATTCATTTTTTTTTTTTTCCCCTATTTTTTGTTTTTATCCTAAAAGAAATAAATTTTGATTTCTGTGACACGTGTGATTGTTAAGAATAATAAAAGTTTTAAATGGACGTCCTTCTTCAAAAGAAAAGTTCTAGGCTTAAAAAAAGAAAATAATAATAAAAAAAAAGAAAATAATAAAACATGCAACGCTGCCAAGCTGAAAATAAAATAAATAAATAATTTGGGGTTATTTAATAAATGATAACCCACCCACCCACCAAAGATGGAAAGAAAAAAGGGGACACACGCAGCCAGCGGGGCTAACATAATCAATTCTATCAGCTGCTACTTTTGGTTTTTGACTATTTATGAATCTTAATTGAAACTTCGTCCGACCGGGAAACTTGGTAAATATCCTTTCGTGAGAGCAGATGCAACCACACACACACACACACACACATAACCAATCAGCTGTTTCAATTTCAAGTAATGCAAGGTCTTTTACCTGAATAGATTGATGTTCATTCGCCAAGAAAGAAATCGAAAATCACACACACACACACAGTGACACACTGTCGTTGATGTGCACGTCCTCCTCCGACGCAATCCCGCCGACTACTGAACGATCCATGTGCGCACCGTATCCTTTTTTTTTATTATTATTATTCTTTCCCGTTCCCGATAGAGACATGCGGATGAAGGACTGAAAAGAATCCAGCAGCATTATTATTTTTAGTTATTCAATCTTTTTTTGATTTAGTCACCGTTGTTAGTTCAAATGATATTACCCGCATTCCTCGTAGATTGAGGGATCGCATAGACGCGAAACATCCGCGACCAACTTGAAATCATTGTCCATTTTTTTTTCTTGCTTACTCCCACCATGGAACGCCATCCTAGAAAAGAAAAAAAAAAAAAAAAGGAGGGAACCACCAGGATCTAATTAAACGTATTGATCCAGGTAATAGGCATGAAAAAAAAAAAAAAAAAAAAACAAACAAGAGTGTACTGTGTGCTAGAGGCACTTGAAATATAGCGCCGCAAAGACTTTTAGGCATCTTAGAAAAAAACAAAAACACGTAAAGAAAGACGATCGATACACTGGACTTGCAGCATTCTTACAGTCTATTTGTGCGTACGGAAAATAATGCAAGGCCGTGTTATAACTTGCGTAATGTCACGCCCGTGTCACCAACGGTAAGAGAAATATAAAGGGGGGGGGCAAGGAATCCCTCCTTTATATACCGATCAATTTTCATGAAAAAAAAAATAATATGAATAATGCAAAGGCCAGGGTTATTTCAAAAAGAAAGAAAATGGATCAGAACGTTTTGATGGACAGGAATCGAATATCGAGGCAGTCAAGCCATTTCAAAAAAAAAAAAAAAAAAAAAAAAAAAATTACGAATCCCGAATGATATCGGGAGTTGAAAAGGAACATCTTTTTTTTTTTTTTTTGAATCAAGGCCCCACACACTTCGGCACAGCCTACGCAGATTAATGGAGCCTAAGGTGCTCTATAACAATCCTAAATCCATATGTTATGTTGCGTGCGTAAAAAAAAAAAAAAAGAAAAAAGAGAGGCGGGGGGTTCAGATACATAAAGAAGAGATGATTATCCAATAACTCTTCAGCGCACAAATACAACGGGGGCCCCGCGCGGAACGTCTCCCCGGAATGAAAACGATTTCATTTTCACTGGAGTTGCGCCATCCACTGCCGCATTCAATTCAAAAAGGTAAAAATTTAGGCGAGTGAAACATTTTTTTTTTTTTTTTTTTTTTTCGCTTTCACGCAGAGTTTGAAAGAGGTTGAAAGATGTTTGGGTGTTAGTCCGACTATTTGCCAGGAACGAGTTCAACATCTTTTCTTTTGGAAAATGTTCAGTTGAGAAGATGCAAATGAGCAAGACGAGAGAAAATAAAAAGATCTTTTTTTTTCTTCTTCTTCTTCTTAAATTAAAGGGGCGGAATAGGATAACTAGGTAAAATGTGAACGAGCTGAAATTGAATGACACAGTTGCAGCAAAAATTGGTTTTGTGTTAGCTGAATATTCGATGCGCAGCGCACGTAAAGAAAAGCGAATGTCTATATTTAAAATAAAATCAAAAAAAAAAAGGGGGGGGGGAACGAAATGATTATCTACTACGGAAATAAAAGGCTTGGAGCTGGGCTGTTATACTGTGTAGATAATGATGTGTGTAAGAGTAGCGGGTTACCGAACAAGTCCCTCAACATCGCACCCCCCCCCCCCACCCTTTTTGCGTGTATAACGATCGGCTATAAGGCCTGAAGCAAAATGTATTCAAATTGAATGCGAATTCAGTTTGTTTTAAAAAAAAACCCCACTTTCGATGCGATGTGAAGGGCACCGCAGACTTTCTTCAACATGTTTAACAATAACGAAATTGATTTCTTTGCTTTTGTCGGTTGGTTGTCGTAATCGCGGTTAGATTAGCATATTTTTGCTTTTCATATTGAAATCCAATCTGACGGACTCGACTGTCCCCTCCCCCCCCTCCGCTTTTTTTTTTGGGGGGGGGGGGGTACTCATTCGCTACATCACAAGGCCCATGACAATTGGCGAAAGGAAGAAAAGATTTGCTTCTTTTGTCCGTGTGCGCAGTAAGGCTTATGGCGTCTGATGTACGAGAGCGAGTCGAAATGAGAAACAGATCTACAATACAGACAAGAAAGAAAACAAGGCATTGAGGATTTCGCTGACTTGGCCAACCCATTTCCCCCAAAAAGAAAAGCAAAAACAAACAAAAGAAACAAGATAGGAGAAGCAAAAAAAAAAAAAAAAAACTAAATAAATAACAAAAAATTGTCATTATTTTTGCAAATCTGATATGGTTGATGTACTACATTTCTTTCGATTAGTTCTAATAAGAGCCGCATCATATCTCAAAAGCCGCAGTCTGGAAAACATGAGCGCTGGTACGGACGTGATTCGATCCATCATTCAAAAATGCGCGCCAAATTCGAACGCAATCATCTCCGTTATACCCCACAAAGTTTTCAGCTAAATGATTCTTACACAATGTACCAACGGGGATAATGCATTGCTCTCCTTATCGAATTAAAAAAAAAAAAAAAAAAAAAAGATCTTATCCAATATATAGCGCAGACAAAAGACACACCCCCTATCCCTCCTGCGACCGGAAGAGGGCGATAAAAAGAAAAACAACAAAAAAAGATGTACACACACACACACGCACAAAACCGTAGGCGAGTAAACAAAAGTTTTTACGACACGAGAAGAAAGAGGGGGGGAACGGTCAGCACCGGGACACGAAGGAGGATCAATCACGTGACCGCAGTATCTCCTGGCACGAATCAGACAGAGAGAGAGAGAGATAAGGGGGACGAGAAGGAGGTCATGCGGAAAGGACGACACTATTTCTTTGACAATATTTTTCTTTTCTTTTTACCGTAAAAAAAAAAAAAGAGCCGCACAGCTGGACAAGAAGAAAAAAAAATATATATAATAAATCTTGAAAAGAGAAAAAAAAAAATATATAACTTTGAGGTCTATTTTATAGATATAAAGATTGGATTTATCGTCGAGTAATTGCTGGAGCAGCTCGCACATCAACTCTGCATCTCTCTTTCTTTTCTTTTTGGCTTTCGTCTAGATTGGACAACAAAAACAGAAACTGGATAAGCGACTTCTTTTCATGTCCAGCGTCATGTCCAATCGTCTTCACGTAATAAGAAGGGACAGCCCGAAAATCAAAACAAAGTTAGTTGAACTACGCGATTACATGGCGACACAAATCGTTTCTGCATTTATCGCATTCGCTTTGCGGATAAGCGCGACAACAACAACAACAACAACAACAACGACACGAAAAAATCAATGGCAGAAAAATGCTGCGACGCGCGGAATTTCGAGTGAATATTTCGTTAGTTATATGGAGCTCGCGTACAACAGACGTCATTGATCGTTCTAAAGATGCGTCGGCAAGGAATTTGCATTGCTGAACATTAGCATACGGCAAGACGGCGAGTGCGCCAATACGCGTCACGCTAGATGACGGCATTCACTCATGTGCAATGTTGATATCCAGCCATGCGATTAACGTTTTCGCTGTGTTTGTAGTACGTCTCTCCCAACTATAGATTTTGCATACCTAACGAGACGTTGGGCTCTGTAATCTAACGCTTGGTTGCTAAACTGACCAGCAGATGTCTCCGTTTGTCAGGGCGCCAAATTCAAAAGTGAAATGGGGCAAAGGAAGTGAGGGTGTCGGCCGCACGTCAAAATGCCTTGAAAATCAACAAATCAAATCATGTTTTTATTAAACCCCCGACATTCAAGAAATAATTAACAAATCAATTTGCGCAAGGCGTGCATTAGCAATTGAAGTAACGGCACTTGACAAATCCGCAGACAGCGCCATCGAGTCGAGTTCGAAAATCAATGTCTTTGGTGTTCTTCATGTAACAGACGCCTTTGTTCCACGTAAAATGGATGCAATCCGCATTGGCCACGCACACGCTTCCGCATTGCCCTAAGGTGGACGCCTCATTGTCCATATCGTTTCCGTGAAAATCGCAGTTGAGCCAATATTTCACTTGGCCGTCGGCGCTAGTGTACATTACGTCATCGTCACGCAGCTGATTGAACGGGACACAAGCCACTCCCGCCATCAAAACGAAAAAGACACACCAGCAACGACCTATTTGCGTCTTCATCGCATTCAAATGTTAAATCTAACGCGAAAAGTAATGAATAAAATTTGTCTTTTTCTGCTGAAATATTTAAACGACAAATATTAAAAATTACTTGGATAAAATCGATGCGATAAGGAGGAGAAGCAAACGAAGGCAAAGATAAGCGAAGGTAGTTCAGCAAAGACTGTGCCCTTTTAAAGATAGCGTCGTGTTATTTAGAAAAGGAGGACATGCTTAACTTCTACAATTTTCAACGCAGAAATTTCGATCAGTCGGTCAGAATTGTACGACAAGTTTCTTTTTCACCCACATACTATATTAAGTAGCAATCTGACATGTTTTTTTTTTTTTAAATACCATAATGGATCAACTTAGAGAAAGAAACGGGTTGAATAGCCCATCGCATGTTAAATTCAATTCTTCAATTCCTCAAACAAGTTTGTGAGTTTAGTAGCGATAAGCTGTCAAACATGTTGTACTGTTATCATTTCTTTTTAAAAAATTCAAATAACAAAAAAATAAAACTTGTTTTCAGTGACCAATGCGAAAGGATCTTTCTGTGAATTTAAACGTGTCGTACAACTTTTCCTGAACGAAACGACAAGGTTGTTGTTTTTTGTTTTTTTAATTTTTACTGGGATCAAATTAAGAATGTACACTCGAACGAAACGGAATTAGAATCGTGAAATACTATAGGTGACTGCTGATCACGCAGTAACTGCCCAAAAAAAACAAGAGTTTTTCAAGGGCGCAAATTTAATGATCTAAATCATTACGGAAACATCACGCGATTTTTGTCCTCACTTTCAGGAAGTGCCAAATGTCAGTTCTAGTTTCAGTTAGTCGGGGAGTGGGGAAAAAAAAGAAGTTGTTCAATCATCACGCAAGGGCATTTCGAAATCAATGTTCATTGCCAAACGTTTAACGACGTTTGACGAGTGCGCACAATTTCCTGAATCGGCCCAATATAAAAGCAAAGCCACTTCACGACTGTTGTTTAGACCCATTCCCGACGACGTCAACGTAACAATTCGATTCGAGTTTTAAATTAAAGAAAGAAAAAGAAAAGGACGGCCACATTTGAAATGGTTGAATGGACAACGTTAATAACCATCGTTGATTCGGCAGAAAATTGTTACGTTGTTCCCCCTCCTGCGAAAGACGGACAATCAAAGCAACTGGAAAGAGTGGAAACTCAATCAACTGGAGAACAATCAGCCGTGGAAAAGTTAAGTGACGACGTCGAGTCCGACGCAGAATTCGAAGCCAGTGCGGACGGGTACGAGGCCGGAACGGAGTCCGAAACGGATTCGGACGCGGAATCGAGTGGTAGTCAACCCAAACGAAGGCGAATGCAACGTTCGGCCGGATTACTAGAGCGGATATGGTACTCGATGACGGGCTACGTCATGGCAAAAAGCATGCCATCGGAATTGGATGCCAAATCGCAAAACGAGCTTGGGAGAAACGAAAACTAACCTTCAATGTTGAAAAAAAAAAAAAAAAAAACGTGTAGGATGTATCCCTGTGCAGAACAATTATTTATGCAGGCATTGAATGCTTTTTTTTTTTTGTGGACGCAGTGAAAATGGATTGAAATTGATAAATGTAGTTCAAAGTTGCTAGTTTTTTTTTTTTGTTCCAACTGATCTGACTAACCTTCAATTTGTGATAAAAACAAATGAAACTTTAATGGATATTACACAATCATTAAAAAACATGAACCAGTTCAATCCAAATTTTAATGTTCTCCTATTTGGGGCAAATGACTTTCTAACTATAGTAAAAAGAAAAGTGGAAATTCAACCAGTTCAGATTTAGCCCATGGAAGATAATCGTGTTGAACAACACCTTGTAAATATAACTCTGCCATGTCATGTAAGCTTTTACCGAGACAACAAGATAAAAATCGATTGTGCCAGCATTTTCTCTTCCCTAAACACACATCAACAATCCACCGAAAACAAAAGAAAAAAGAAGAAAAACTTTTTCTTGCTAGTCACATGATCTTTTCACAGACTCACGTGAACTAGACGCCCTCATTGTTAGCCCTATTTTTTTTTACACTGCAAATGTTTTCCTCGAACCAAAAGTTTCGTACAAGATTAGTCCATACGCAGAAAAACGTTGCCTGGATTTTTCTTTCAGACCCTTCCCCTTTCCATCAGACTCATCCTACCGATTCGAATTTCACAGCATGAAATTGAACCACAAAAGAAACTCTAGACTACGCAATTCTTTTTTCAAAAAGTACACGACTTTAAGTACAAAGTTCTCGTAAACGTTCAACATCGATACGTGGAGACGCGACAAACTGTTTAGCAAGGCGTACAACTTGGCAAAACCTCGTGGAATCGTCCATTAGACGGTAACTCGTGTTAGAAACTGAAGTTTGTGATCGAACTGTGTTCGTATGAGACAAGAACGCAATAAATCTACAAGTTTTCACTGTGGGGATCTTCACTAACTTTCTCTATGACACTATCAGTACACAAAAATAATGGGTCTTAATGTTCGTGGTGTGTTAACTTTGCCTACCTTTTAGGGCTGTGTCCTTCACGAACAGTTAGTTGACTTCAAAATGGATGAAGGCGGCTGTCCCAGAAAGATGTTGATACAAACGTAGATCTCCATGCTCCATATTCAAGAAAAAAAAGGAGCAGCAATGTTAAAAGGTATGAGACAGATTTCTTCAAAATGTGTTTCGTGGGAACCGCCATATTGGTTGCCTCAGCTCAAACTTGTACGACACATTCTTTAGCCGTTCGAACTTGCTTGCCACGTTGTCGGCTTCTAGATCACCCGATTCCCGCCCACAATCCTGATGCAGCGCTGACATCTAGTGGAGAAAAGTACAAACTTAGCCAGGATTATTTTTTTCTTTCTTCTTTTGACCATTCGTGATATTCAGCACGTGGTTGGCAGTTGGCCAAGAGAACTTTCAAGCGAAAAAATTGCATTACGTAGCAAAAACAGCCTTATGGTATCGAATGGTTTCTTAGAATTTTTGCCAGAGAAGTCTTTGGTGCTTGGCTATATGCCAAGTTATTGAATTTTATGTTCAACCGCAAGCAGCTTAAGTATTAACAACGGCATAGTAAGTACTGTACGTTACTTACGTAGTTTAAAGAATATGGCGGCAGTTGTGCACTTCTTTTTGTCCAACAATGAATTTTTAACCTTTCCATTTCAAGCTCTACTCTGCGAGGATTTAAAGCATGGCAAGCTAAAGGTACTAGCGTGAACGCTTGAAGGACAACTTTCAAGCATAGGTAATAAGGCATTGCACAGTCATTTTAGTTTATTGACCATAGTTGCTCTTCGTACCAAGTGAGAGAGTTACAGGGCCTTCTTCGTTTATATCCCCAGTGTCTAATGTATTGTTGGACTTGCTTGATTCATGGGAGTAATCCAATTACATTGATGGGCAAATTTTAATGCCACATTTGCATCTGGAGAAGTTTCATATTAGAAACAAGAAAGGGGTTACCAACTTTTGTCTCAAACGAAAGTAGTTGTTTGCACAGAGGCTGGAGCAGCAACTGACAAATGAAAATCTCCTTCACTTGGTGTGAACCTACAACTTAGGCGGTTACAAATTGACCAACTGGCACGACCCCTATCGCCTCGGCTGAATCTGCTGGATACCCGAGGCTCGGTTTTGGGCGTTACGACACTTTGGTTGGTGTGTTTCTCTTTGAGAGACAAGGTAACTTATGTTTTACAGACCTAGGGATACTTTTTTCCCCCTAAACTTTGTTCATCTAAAGCATGACTTCAAACTCAGATTGTGGTAACACTCCTAGCAATGCCTTTAGCACAAGATCCAATTTACTCTTGAAACTTTTCAACTGCTATTTGTAGGATGGTTAATCATGTTAGCCACTTTTGAATTAGGTCATTATCAATGGTAATTTACGTCTGGTTGCAATATGATCAGCGTTTCAACCTCAAGAGGTATAACGTTCCAAAGACATGAGGACATCCATGCTGCTTTCAGTGCTCTGGTGTTAAAATTTAATTTCTAATTTTCGTGGCTTTATCAAATTTTGCATCTTCTTTTACTATTGTAGACACCACTGATAATCGACTGACATGATTTGAATTCGCAGGTATCTTCGTTGGCAGGTAGTTGGAAATTTCTTGTGTGTAAGATGTGGCGGATGATATTCTCTATGCTAACCAGCAAAAACACAGCGTAAGTTTTCAGAAGTTTAATATTAGCTTAGTCAGTTCTTCATGAATTTTTCGTTTCAGTGTCAACATTAACTACGTTAACGCACGCGTACACACAACCAAACGAACTCGTAGTCTTCCGAAGTTTCATTCTCCGCGCCGTAGGAAGGGAGCTCATGCGTTTCCCGGTAAGTCCCATGTTTAGTTATACGAAAATCCTAATTTCGTTTGAGTTGTGTATGCTTTCAAGCAACATAGGGATGGGTATTGACGTCGTTGAGGAAGTGAAATGAGAATCGGCATAGGGCATACAGGGATGAGAAATCGGACGGGGGCGGTATTAGACACAGGGAAATGTGGCATTGGGTTTCTAATTTAATGTTGAAACGGGAAGCCGTTGCTTTGTTGGCAGACTACTGCAGACAGATTTTATTCAACAGAAATACTTAAATAGCTTTCGAAATTGCCGTCGTGTATTAGATGGATACTAAAGATACTACATTGAAAAGGGATTCTGCATTATTTCAGTTTTGCAGCTTAGGATCTTCTTTTAAGCTTCTTGCCATGGGTGGAGATTAACCCGAAGTATAGAAGATGACTCGCAATCGACGATAGGATTTCTGTAATATAGATTTACAAATTAATGAATTGGATTACAACTAATTGCTTCAACACTTACACGACAGCCTTGGATTTGAAGATCAATGGTTGGATAGACCGGACATTGCTGTTGTCACAGACGAGACGAGCAAAACTCGTTCGCCGGATCTCATTTAATTGTTCTATGAATGAAAGAAATTTGTGATTGGATCTCCCATGCAATGTTAAATTTAAATAATACCTTCAGTAAATGAACCAGATTGACCAGAAAGATCGTAGAAGTAGCGATCACCCCGTTTTAGCCTTAAAAACTGCTCAGCAATCAGACATTGAAATGTAGGACCTACCACAGCACCATTGGCCAATCGTTCCGAAATACTTCCGATAAACAGATCTATATCATCCATCGACTCGTACAAGCTCTCGAAGCGATCAACGATCTGTAAAATTCCGTAAAATAACTGTTAGCGTCTTCATTTTCCACCAACTTTGTACGAATGAACCGGAGAGGGAATTAGATCACGAAGATCGTTAAAATCGTTCGCTGTACTTAGGCCACATATGGATCGATAGGCATTGTAACCAGGTAGACCTGTACAAAATAACCAAATCTATTTTTACAACATAGATTCAATTATTTCATTAAATGAAAATGTACCGTGATCGCGACCGCGTTGAATGTTTAAAGAAACCAAGTCTAAACCGAAACCTTTGCCTTCCTCTTCAAACAAATGATTGGTGAGCTGCGCATGAAGAACCATGCGTTTGTCATTAATCGTAATGAAGAGACATTGTCACAATTAATATACCTCTTGGCTGAAATAGTTTTCAGGTTTTTGACCTGGTTGAGTAGCCAATCCGATAAGAAACTTGTCGAGATTTCCGGGCGTGTAAATCTCTTGCGTTTTGAAAAAATGTTGACGTAACAAAATGTCTCTTTCCTTTGTTCCCCTTGCGTTCGTCAAACTGTATTTAGAAGATCTCGTTCATCAAATAATTCACCTTTATATTTGAATGACTAAGAACCTACTGGTGCCGTCCTTGGATAAGAGTGTGACCGAATCGGAAAGCAGCTCCAGCAAATTCGTTAAAAATGGTAGGATTCAAATTGGAATCGTAATCTTGGCTAAAACCTCGCTGTAATGGCAATAAACCCAACTGTTGCATTTTCTCTCTTCCGATAATAATAGGTAGCCATTCGTTGTAGGTGATGTGCTGCATCTGCGCAGTCAAAATCCGCCTTGCTTCCTGATAGAGACGCTCGTCATCCCAATGCGAATTGAGACGGGCAAGTTCTTCTGCCAGCCGGTTGTGTTCCCGTAAAAAGACTATGTGCGTGACAGCTAAATTGGGATGTTCGTTCACTCGAGGTGTGTCGCCTGTTTGAAGTTTTATAAAAAATAATAATAATTCTGGAACATGTACCTTTAACAGGCAAGTTACCTGCTTTAAAGCACTTGACTTCAGCAGGTGGATCAATTCCGGAAACCCGCTTGGATAACGCACAGGACACTTTGGATGCCTCATCGGCTGGGAGTAAATCTAAATCACTCCGATGAGTCGCCTTTAGTTTGCCTTCTTGAAAGGTACGCAATTCGCTGGCTAATTTATCATCAGATCCGTATACATTCGATTGATCTAAGTAGTGGGTGAACTGGTTCATCTACGACATTAATTGATTAATAAGGGAAAACGTAGAGTTGAATGAAATGATGAATGGAGGGTAACACAACTGGGAGAGGATTAGAAACTTACCTGCTCGACACAACCTAAACTGCAATCAGGTCTGCGTCCTGGAGCTGATCGAACCAAGGGCATGCAACGTTGGCCAAACCTGGAGAAAAAGGCATCGTTTCGCGGGATCTCAATGGGAAAACATTCGGGGTGGACGAGATTCTTGTCAATGAATCCTCCGTTTGGCATGCAACATGGGATTGTACTGGAATTAGCTTTTTGTAGATGTAAAACAATAATTGAATTAAGTGAAAGCAACTGAAAACACTTGTGAATTGTACCCATTCTGAATTCGGGAGTTCTTGTAAAGTCGTGATCGAGGAACTGACCGTATTGCATAACCCAAGTCGTGTCTGTCTCGCTGGGGGCATCCACATCGCGGGTTACAGTGGTAGAAATCAAACGTGCACTGAAAATTCGTACAAACCACGTAACGTATTAATAGAGCAATAATGAAATGAAAGCTTGTGTTTACCTGGGAAGTTCACGGCCACTTTTGGCACGTCGTGGAACACGGACACCTAATGAAATTGTGATTAAATCTGAGTAAAATGTTTACTTACTATTCGACCTTTTCAGGCAAACGTACCATCAGCATAAGCGGAGGGGATAACTCGCTGGAATGGAGTGAGCGACTTGCCCCAGGATGAATGCTGGACATTATTGCACGAGCCATCCAGCGTCCGGTATCGAGAGTCGATTGTTGTTTGATTACAAACAGCATCCGCGGGACACGTGTCAGATAACGTCGTGTCCTTCAGATAGAGTTGGTTCAATGCTTGCGCAACATTCTCAGGTTCAATATCAAATCTAATAATCATTTAAATTAAGAACTAATTAGTTTTACTGCTTTAGGGACCTGATAACCACAGGTAAAGACCTTTTGACAATATCACTGGCTGCGTAAGCTCCAAGAATTGCCTGTCGGCTGATTTGTTCAGATTCTGTAGTTGTGGCAAAAACAAGTGCGTGGAGAGCACGAGACGAACCAGGTAAAACCAGAATATTATTTTCATTGAGTCGTTTTTCTATTTCACTCATTGAAATCATCTGCGATCGACTGGCCTCAGCTGCTTGATTCATAGATGGTTTGTCGATGTTGTAAAAATTACCGTACTTTTTACCGATTCTATCAGACAACGTTTGCAGATGTGCCGAGTAAACTATTGAAAATAAAGTACAAACAATGCAAATGTTGTTAATTGAATGTGATAATTATCATACTGTTTGTAGGAAGGTCGGGACAACAAGCTCCAGGATTTCCATCCGATAGTTTACACGCTGCTCCTGGTGTACTTAGAACCAGGTCGTACCAAACAGCACAGTCCTTGATTGGACGGCATTCTGATGGTAAATCGTCCACTCTGGGACATGTGACAAAGGAATCGTCAAAATTCCTATAAGGGACATAGCCACACATGCCGCTGTTGATGGGCGTCCGGGGAGTCGATAAAGGAGCTTTCTTCATGTAGCAAAATCCGTCGTGAAGACGGAAATGATTACACTCGGGATTAGCGATACAAAGGCTGCCACATTGTTCTCCGGTGCTTGCTATTCGCCCGATATCGTGGCCGAAGAAATCGCAATTCAAGAGCCACTTGACTCCATCCCCACCAGAGTTCCAATGGTCTCGCCCTAAGAAAAAGGTCAGTTAATAGCAAAATGAAAGATGATTCATGTTTTCGTATGTCTTACTAGGATCGAATTTCCAGGGAATGTAACCGCAAACTCCGCCGTTGATTGCTGTGCGAATAGTTGTTATTGGTGCCGCTTTCATGTAACAATTTCCATCCACGTAACGGAAGTGAGTACATTCGCGCTTTGCGATGCAAATGTTGCCGCAGTCTTCTCCGGAACTTGCGATTTTATCAATGTCATTGCCGTTAAAATCGCAATTGAGTTGCCATTTGACGTCACTGCCTCCAGTTTTCCAGTCGTTCCCTATCGGCAATACAGGTATTCGTAAAGAATATTATGTAATTAAATTCGTTGCAATTTTAATTAATTACCAACAATTGACCTAAAGGGAAGAAATCCACACACTCCACCACTATGAGGTGTACGAGAAACCCCGAAGGATGGATTCTTTAAGTAACAGAATCCATCGTCGGAATAATGAAAATGTGTACACCTTGGATTTGCAATGCAAAATCCACCGCATTGTTCACCAGTACTCGCCCATCGTCTGATGTCGTTACCAAGAAAATCGCAATTGAATTGCCATTTGACTCCACCTTCTCCAGTGTTCCAGTCTTCCCCATCTTGTTCAATCGTTTCACTTTGCGTGGCATCCTGAGCGTTTACACGATCACTCCAAATTAAAACACACAACATCCATATGAACTATTGAATTCATTCCGTAAGTTTATAATGTTTTCTGTAATTTAAGTTAGAATTAAACTGAAATTCTTACTTTAGATTTCATGGCGCTGGAGTTGCTGATCTTCAACCAGAGACGCCAGAAGAGGGTTACGCTTTAACTGCTGTTCAGGTAAGTATTTTTGGTCCTTCTTATAGTTTCATACGTAAAGGTTCGCATATTTCAAGGCCATAGCTATCGCGTAACGGTGAAAAACATACAATTTAAAATTGGAAAGTAAGGTATAGGCTATTTTTTGGTGGGAAGGTCAAATTTTTGTGGGTTCATTGTCCTGATGTCAAGCCAGTCGACCAGAAGAAGAGTGAAAGTAGTTTACGGCCAAAGTTCATTGACATTCACAACCTTCAGCAACATTTTTCTTGATGTTATCGGATAGAAATCTATTTCGTTTGAAGAAGGAAACAATTTACTGAAAATTATGTGGAACAAGCAGTTAGTGGATACAATCAGATGTCGCATTGGAATCCTACTTTGAAAATCCCATTTTATATCTTCACGATGGAAAATTTAAAGTTATTTGAATTGAATTTTGACGGAAAAATGATGGTTATTTAATTAACCTAATATCAATTCAATAACAAATTAACTTAACCACGTTAAATCGTCGGAACTCGAAGAACTTGTAGTTGCAGCTGCACTGGGGAGACCTCAAATCAACTTAAGCGCGAGAAAACTGAACGGATTTTAACTCCATCAAACTTTGTATTGCAAATTTATTCAGCAATTCAATAAAGTCTCACTACTCGTCAGAAGAATGCTTTCGTTCACGGCCATGTCTGTCCTCCTACCGGCTTTCACGTTTGTAGGGTTTGCGGGACTCATCATTGGTTTCTGCATCCTTATCCACCAGAGCCCGTGTAGTCGTTCCAGCAATGGATTGCGACTACGGGGATTGTCTCGAGGACCATTTCGTCGACCAGATGTCGAATCCACTCGATTCCGAAGTGACGATCACACTAGACACTTAATGGACACTCTAAAGGAAACCGGAATGGATCATGAGAACGCACCGGGCCTCGTTTCCCGCCTGCACTGGTTGCATAGACTGAACCATTTCCTAGACATCCTCCATAACACCGAAGAGTCGATCCAGCATGTCGCGGCGGGAATTTCGATGCTGATGAATTATCACGAAGCCCATCAGCAGGAAGCCGAAGAGGACCTTGTCAACCTTGTCTTCACACGAGTCCTGCAAGATGGTAACCTTTCGCACTTGTACGCAAAATTGTTTAAACGACTGAGGAAGGGCAGCGACAAGGCGTGGACTCTTAACATCGTCCGCCGTTTGTTCCAGCTATGCGTCGACGAATTCAATGCAGTATATCCCGAGTACCAGGAGAGTGCCCTCTTGAAATGCAGAAGAGCAAATAACGTGAAACTTATGGCCTCCATGTTCAAGAGGGAACTGCCAGGAATACCGGACGATTGGATCACCGACTGTGCAAACAGTTTGATCCGTCGAGTCGACCAGGACGTCAATGAGCAAACGGTCAAAGAGCTCCATCTCTTCGTCAAGACGCTATTGCTACCCGAACCGGGAGAAAACTGCGCTCCGATTCATCCATCCCGGCAAAGGCAACTGCTGGATTGCTTCGATGCGATTGAACGGGCTGCGTCTCCACGCAGGGTCCAGCCAACACCTGCGCCTGAGAAATTCGATGGTGAGAGCTCCGCAGAAGACGAGGATGTTGGTATGGATGGATGTGAAGCCGACACGGACTCAGAGTCAGAGACAGCATCCGGTAGTGAAGATCGACGTCCGTTATTGTCACACTCGGACTCTGAATCAGAATGCGTGATTTGCTCGGATGGATACGAGGTCGAAGTGGGTACTGATTCGGGTGAAACGGAAGATGACTCGGATACGGATGGGGATGAAACGAATGATGACACGGATACCGATGAGGACGAAACGGAAGAAGACACGGATACGGATGATGATGAATCGGAAGGTGACACGGATAGGTATGATTTGAACCCAAAACCAGAGATGGAGAGAAAGACCGTAAAGCCTATAGGATTGATAGAGGGCATTATCGTTTGGGTTCAAAAGGCCGTGAATGTAAGTGAGATGGCTAAAAAGAAGCTCGAAGATGAGAGATCTAAAATGCTGGAGGAGGAAAGAATTCTGCAAGAATATCGGGCTGAGATGCGTAAGAAAACTGCTGCCGCTGCGGAAAGACGAATTCTTAACAGCAGAATTCGCTACCCTGTTCGCACGCGAAGACATTAACGATCAAGCACGACCAAATGGCATAAAAAGTGAAACCGAATTACTTACTAAACTCTAAGTAAAGTAATAAATTAAGAAACTGGTAAGGATGAATTTGTAAAAAAAAAAAAAAAAAAAAAAAACAAGCGTGAAAGAGTCGCCGTTCTTGAAATTCCATCGAGTGGCACGATTCCCACTTCTGCGTAACTCTACAACTGTCTTTTTTAGGCAGTTCGCTAGAGCTACCGTTTCTGGGGATTCCACGAAATGGTTTGATTTCAAATCTGCGCAACTCATCAGCTGGGTTTTTTTTTTTCAAAGGATTCCTTACCAGTTTTCCGACGTATTACTTTATGGCCAGTTCTCAGTAGTCATTTGGATCTTCATTTCCGATTGTCATTTGGATCGTCGCAATTTTTTTTTATTTATTTGTTTTTTCGGCTTTGTCACATTAATTTGCTGTTTCAAGTAAATTACACAATAATTATTTCATTAAAAAAATCTCGTTAGTTTTATTATTATTATAAGTTGAATTTCAAAACTTTTTAGTTTAATTACTCGAACTAAAAAGGATTTTTTCTTGAATAGGTAAACAGCTGGAAAATGGATCAAAACAATTGGGCCGCAACATCGACACGTGTACGTCCTCGCGCATGCACGGAAACGATTTATCACTGACGGTCCAATTCATTTTGTTGGCAAAATGCCCAATTTTCCAAATCAAACAAGCCCGTAAGGTCTGTGGAACAATCCGCTTTCGTTCTTTACTTATTAAGGCTTTAGCAATCAAGCATTTCAATAGAAAATATCATTTTTTACAGAAGCTGCAATGCCTTTAAAGAAGGGCGAAAGCGGTGGAACAAAGGACAAAGAGCCTTGTCCGTCTATGAAAATCTGAGTCGTAGTAGTTGTCCAATGTTTTGGAACCCTGAAGCGAGAAACCTTGGCCAGCCACAAACAATAACTTTCAAGGTGGATGATCTGGCGCAGGTTTTCATTTCGGGAAACGGCTTTCTGCTGGAAGAAGTCAAATCTAAGCCGGTTCAACATTTCCTACCAATGTACAGACTATTAATAGACGCGTCGTTATGCAAGGTCGGTTCAAAAACTCGTTTTGAATACCTTGGTATATGTTGCTGACATGTCACGTAAGCGTTTCCTGAATGGCACCGATATAAGGCATGCCGTTCGAATGTTTTCTCTCATTCTTAAGGTGTCGATAACTGAACAACACTGCACTTTGGAAAGATTTCTAGAGAAAAATTTTAACTGTTAAAAAATGGCAAGTCCGTTTGTTATCCTGCTTTGTTTTGTCGTCTCATCAGCGCATTGGCGTAAGTTCATGCATTTCGAGTATAACAACAGTGCGTTTTCGCTCAATTTGATTAATTTTTCTCTTTTTTTTAAATTTTAAATCTCTAGGAAACGTGGAAGGACAAGCTGGCCAAGATGCTGTGATGGGCATGGGCTCTTTAGTAGGACCTGCAAATACTTTCAAATTGCAAACGTACGAGACGGAAGGACGGAGTGATCCCAGCGAATTTTTGGCCATGTGTTCCCTTTTCAGACAGTACATCTACATCCCTCCAGGACCGAAACCCACGTTTCGTTTTGTGTACCACTGAATTTGTATCGGTGCAGAATTGTCTTTCCTTAAATCGATCTCTAACGACAAAATGATGTGCTTGTATCATAGGTAGAACCCATTTAGATTTGAACAGCAACAACAACGAAATCGCAATTAAAGATCGAGAGGAAATGCAATCCGATTATAGTTCCAACGTTGGAACTCTTCATTTTTTCGAATTTTGTATGACTACTCCCATTTATCACAAGTTTTGTCTGAACTGTGTATTGTCATCCCATCTTAATGTTTTTATGTCAGCTAGCATAATTAAAATCACGTGATAATACTTGGCGAATTTATTGGCCAAAGCCATAGTAAATCACAAATCAATTCCAGAACGACTAACCGAACTGCTGTTGTGATGTTTGATGTAGTCGGCACTTTTAGTATATTGTTGCACATGTTACATATTATAAACAATCAATGATTGCCCTGCACTTGGGACGGACGTAAGGAGCGTGATCAAGCACGACTTCTAACCCAACCACAGATGGCACCTTGCAGTTTATTTAAAGGGCTTGGGAGCTTAGCTTTCTTCATGTAACAGACGCCATTGTGATATGTGAAGTGGTTGCATTGAGGATTGGCGATGCAGACGCCGCCGCATTGCTCTCCTGTGCTGGGCTGTTGTGCGATGTCGTTATTCTCCCAGTCACAGTTCCACATCCAAATAACTTGGCCATTGTTTCCGTAATTGTATACTTGACGAGGCTGTGAGTCATCGGCAGAGCTGAAGGCAATACCTGCCACCAGCAGCAGAAAGAACAAGCAAACTGGAGATGTCTGAGTCATAGTTGCTAAAATGGTACGGTTTCCGGTTTCTGTTTAGTACAAAAGAACATTTGAAATACCACAAAATGCGAGATCTTTTTGTTAGTTGTATTGCTTTTCAGGTGACGTGAGACTTCTATTTGAATAAAATGAAGGTAACTTACAAAAAAGTGAAGAGTATGATTATCGCTCGACGAAAAAGGTACGTCGTTTGCTGTCAAAGGAGTTGCTTCTGTCGACTGTGTCCTTTTCATGAAAAACCTTTGCCTTTTTATACTAGCATACTTGCATTAAACAAGTTTCTATTGATATGAAATATAGAGCTCTACCAAAAGGTCAATGTACCTTTATAGAAACTCAGAAATGGTTGTGGGAGGTGTGTTCTGTTCTACAAATGTCACATCTGGAAAAAAAAAAGGTAATGCAGTCAAACTGGGTAATCAATTCTTGTTCTTTGTGCATTTTTTTATCTTTGGTTCTAATTACGTCTGCCCAGTTTTCGTCATGATAACGATTGAAACGACTTGTTGCAAGGCTGGTATGATGAGTCCGGATTGACCTTTCGGTCATTACCCTCATTTCCTCCCCTTTGAGTTTACAGCTGTAGTTCTTGTGAGTTCATTTTCTCCATCTCGTCTTCGAGGTGCATTGACATGTCATTTGCCATGTCCCACAATTTATCCTTTTCTAAAAAACGGGGGATCATTGTTCGGCTGAAATTAACTATTGATATCATTATGTTCTTTTTGTTGTTGTTTTTTTTAATGTCACAGAGCTCTGAAGAGGACATCTGGTGTTCCAGATCTGTCTTCAGATGATGGGCTTGGGATGCCCTTTAGCCCCTATCTTTATGTTGCCAAATGATATTACCTGTCAGAAAAGAAAAGTGTTTTTTAACACCATATCTTCCCATATTTCACCATAGTAAAATTTGAAGGTGAACGAAATATCTATACATATCAGTCTATATCAAATTCTTTATTGAATGATTCATGATTGAAATTTTTGCAACGTAAAAGTAAAATCCATTTCCGGCAACAGTGCATTAAACAGTTCGTCGCTAGATGACGGGATTGCCATTTTTTTTATGCCTTCCTCCCATTTCGACTTCCTTTGCGCTTTGACGGAACACCACGTTGGCATGAACAAAGTAAATTGACCACTCTTATCCATTTACTGCGCCGTCGTATTTCACTGTTTAACAGCGATTCTTTTTAAAATATTCTTGGTAATACTATGACATTTATTGGACCTATTTTTTTTTCCATAGAAACATGATTCCCACCTCCTCACGAAATGAAGAGCCACCGTGCAATAAGGAATGGGGATATCAGATTTCACAGTCGGTTTTTAAAAAACCAAATAGCTAATGGATTATTTAAGGTACGAGAGTGTCAGCAATCTTAAGGTAATAACTGCTATTGTATAATAGGACTCTGGACTACAAATTTTACCTGAGCTGAGTAATGTTTTATCTGTCCGTTGAAAAATAGCAAACGATCCTTCTCATGTCCATCCACATTGGTATAGGTCTAAAATGGAAGTGGTTGTTACATGGCAACCAGCTTTGGATTGCCTAGGTACAAATCATATTGAGTTAACATAAATCACTTTAATTAATCGTTACAGAAGCTCACCCAAATTACAGCCAACATCAAACAAGTTAGATTGAAACAAAGCAAGTAAGTTTCAAGAATGAGATAAGGGAAAAGAATTCTATCTGGAAAGAGTTGCAGGTCGACACAAACTCAGCGCAACAAGGTATTGTTCTGGTTCTCTTTTCTGATAAGCTTTTAGCCAATTTCTTCCCATTAGCAAATTTGATTTAGCTAGATTTGATTAGTTTCATTGGCTTGTTTATTTTAATTTCAATCATTTACAATTGTTTAGTGTGTCCGAATAGCCCTGCCACTCGTTGAATGATTACGTTATGATTAAAGGCGATTTGTTTGGCATAAAGATCTAAAAGTTTGGAAAGTTACTTAAACCGTCCTGGAAAAAATCGTGAAATTTGGGAAATTCAAATTCGCCATTATTCGCAAATCCTGCATTACCAACGCTGTTGATTACAGGTACTTTTTTGAGATTGGTGTGCCCTGGTCTGCGGTTATTTTCTGGCTTTTTTTTTAAATCTTCATAGTAAATTTGAGGGTATTGTGTGGTTGATTCAGGGTAATAAGGGAGTTCCTCATGGACGGTTGGGAAAAAAGGTGATTGTGGGTAGTCTGGGGTTGAATGAAATGGTGGGGTGTAAGCAGCGTTAGTAGGTGGTTCGGTGTAATAAACAAGAGGATAAATGAATGATGACGGATCGTAACTTGGAGTATGTAGAGATGAGTAAGGTCTTTGTGGCTCAGAATCGTAAGGCTTGTAGGCTGGCTGTGGGTTGTAGTCTGGGACTGATCCGTGTTGTTGTTTGGGCCATTCCAAACGTGATGGTAATTGAAGATTACTGTTCCCTTCTGGTGCATGATATCCGTTATAATGATGTCTTCCACGTGCTTTTATTTGATTTCGCAGGTCGCTAAGTTTGCCATGATTTTCGATGTCCGTCTGCCGACTGTTTTTCAACCGTAAAGGGTGGCCTACAAGCCTGGTGACCGCTATTGCCAAGAAAGCCAAAAGAACTAAAAACAGATGCTTTGGTAGTTGAATCGAAACAAAGAATCATTTAGATATTGTTGTTCCACTCTTTGAATTGAAGAAGAAAAAAAACTGGTAAGTAACTTACGTTGGAAATAAGTTGCATGTCCACAATTAGTAATGTTTTTCTGTGTTCTTTTAATACCAGGCTTTCCTTACTGGAGCTGTGATAGTGTTAAGCTCAAGAAGTTGACTGATAAACAAACTAGAGTACTGGGAAGAATTTATACTCGACGGAAAAGGTTACACCCCTCTTCAGTAGAAACAGAAAGACATTCAAAGTTTCTCCGTTGCGCTGGCTTTCCCGTGTGAGATGGTGCGCGGTTGCGGGCTTGCTATAAGCTATTGATTCTTCGACCGCTTCAGCTTTCCTCACGTGGAGAACTTTAAATTTTTCTTACATTTTTCATGTTGATCGGTCAACATGTTGGCGAAAACAAACCGCAAAAAGGCGTTCAAAGATTCACGATAGTAAACCAGGATTTGCTAGCGAGTCCAAGTAGAGTACGTATTCGGCATGCCTCCAGGCATACAACCACTGATGAGAAAGTAGAATTATCCGCGCCAGCCAACGTGCATAGCTTTCTATGGTTTTGTTTTTCGGTTCATATATGCAAGGCTCCATGTGATCCACGAAATAATTGCACTTTGTTGCTTGTATGCCTTAAAGGATAAAAACGGATGAGTTACTGAGTAGAAGGTAAACCATGGCGGTATTATTACATTTATTTTTAATTATTACAGCTCCAGCAGAATGAGCTTTACATATCTTGTAACTGACGATGAAAATTTTATTTTATGCAGCTGATTTGAGCATACCATGTGACTTACCTGAGGATAGCGTCGGCCGTCTTGGTTCCTCGGCTTCGAAGATCGTCGTTTTGATTAAGCTAGAATTCCTTATCAGTAGCTGTAGGAGATCTTTGCTAATTTACTGTGAAGCAGATTACAAAAATCGGAATGACGAATTCGCTTGATGAAGGTAAGTTTATTTGTTTAGAAATATTTGATTCGTTGTGTACTTTATGGGGTGTTTATTCACCGACGTTACCTTGAAACACATGCATGTCTGAGGGACCTAGTAGTGCCGAGGTCTTCGTAAAGCTTTAAAAATGGGCGTAGAGTTGGGTGATGTCTTTTAGATGGCGAATTTTAACTCAATCGTATTGGTTTTTATTCTCCTATTTCTTTGATATTATTGTTAGATCATGTAGAAATAGGTTGCAAAACAGAAGTTAAGCTTAAATGATTATCGGAGATGTAATCTTGTCATGTAAAATTAACATAGTAATATTTTTCTTTGCCTCGTTTAAAAGCACGAAAGTAAACAACAGAGATTATTCTACATTGGTTGCATTATATAGCCACGTTTCTGCGTTATCATTGTATTTTTTTTTTATCATTTCCTTTCTTTGTTGTGTATGTATCGCTTTCCCGAACAATCTTATCCTATCCTTGTCCATTCTTACACTTAAGATTGTGTATATACATGTACTACTTCTCGTGCATTTTGCATATGCATATGATACAGCTGCCAATTGATTCACTCATGTCGATTTATTTTATTTCCTTACTTTCTACATTAATTTTTAATCTGCAAAACAAACACTAGAAAGCAATCCGGTGAATATGTGCTGCTATTTATGTGTAGAAACAGCCAATTTTTGGACAGAGGTAAAACTAATCGTTAAATACTCAAAATTATGTCCATTCTAGAACGGATACGAGTTATTTTTACGCTACTATAAATGGGTATCAGTTACGTACGCGTTTGCATCAATGTGACTTCACGCTAAAAAAAAATGGGACATGTAATTAATTACTTTTTTAATTCGTTTGATTAGAATTAAGAAAACTAGATGGCGTTGCTGAGCCCTCCTTTGTTTTTCATTTCCTGTCAGCAATGAAGTTTGTGTTCGAATATTTGTTAACTGTTAAAATTCCAATGGAAAGTTCTTTAAAAGAAAGTGGTGTGCGACCTATTACTGTTAGTTTGTCATCCATGAAAAATCAATGTTTTGGAAGTGAAACCACATCAAATGAAATACATTTTGTGTAACAGTGTAACGGAATCTTATGATCAGCTTGAAAGCTGTTAAACCCAAAATGTAAGCCATGCTGTGACTGATGCTTTCCACTGTGTTATTCTATTGCTCATTTAGAGGTATATAACTTATACTTTGACCATTAGTATACCAGTTGACATGATTCTTCCTTGAATAACTAGTTTCTGAAATTACAGAACGATGGTGAATATGGAAGAACGTCACCACCAATATGAATCTGATGGATAAGAATAGCAGCATCTCATTCATCGTCATTTGTCAGATCATCCCATGGCTATGATTCCCCAGCACAATTTCAGTAGTCTTCGTCATTTCTGCTGAATCAGCCAATACACATAGACAGGAACGCCAACTATTAATTCTAGGTATTTAAGGTTTCTTTTGTGATTAATATCTATTTTCTAAATCCTAATATCTCATTGTAGAACTGCCAAGTCTTCAATCGTCAGCAAAAACTCTGGCCCTACAATGTTTCCAGGCTTCGGATAACAGGCATAAGTAAAATAGCCTTCTGCATTATAATTACGCTAATAATCATATATTCCTCATGTAGTGACGAGTTTGTTTCATATTTATTATTTAGAACCACGCCATTTTCTTCTTCAATCCCACGCAAAATTGAAACCAAGATTCTAAATTTTGCCCGTTCTACGCATCATCATCCGTCTTCGCCTCGCCCGTCACCCCGTCGTCGCCCCGTCTTCATCTCGTCCGTCACCCCGCCATCGCCTCGCCCGTCGCCGAGCCATCGCCTCGCCCGTCGCCGAGCCATCGCCTCGCCCGTCGCCGAGCCATCGCCGAGCCCGTCGCCGAGCCATCGCCTCGCCCGTCGCCGAGCCATCGCCTCACCCGTCGCCGAGCCATCGCCGAGCCCGTCGCCTCACTCGTCGCCGAGCCATCACCGAGCCCGTCGCCGAGCCATCGCCGAGCCCGTCGCCGCGCCATCGCTTCGCCCCGCCACTGCCTCGCCCATCGCCGTGTCATCGCCTCGTGGTATCGTTATGTTTTTGTTTTGTATTATGTATAAAAATTAACCCGTTGGCTGCCACCCACCCTCTTTGATCCCCTTTTTTTTTTAGCGTGACAGGGACGGGCCGCGCTGTTCTGCTCCATGGTCATCTGCCATGGGGTGGAGCAGCGCCACTGCCCAAGATTGGCCGAACGGCCCTTTAGGCAATGCACCGGTAGGGAATTCCCTTGTTCGATACGGCTGATGAGACCGGGGGTGTGCATTCCCGGAAAGGTCTCATCGCCGTGTCAGCCCGGACTTGTCCACAGGCAAGTCCCTTTGGCCGCTATCCCTTTGATAGCGGTAGTAGCGACTGTAGGTAAGGGTGGCGTGGCAGCCAACGGGTTAGTTTTAAGTGTATTCGTGTATGTACTTTGTATTGTATGTAGAACATGTATAGTGGTGGATTTGAGGGTGGAAGGAGGGATAATAAAATGTTTTTAAAATTACTTACTTTTCGTATTTATTTATTTTGATGTATATTGGATGATGTGGGGATCGAACCTAAGATTTCTAGGATGCCAATCACTTGCTTTAACTTTTTTTTACATGTATCGGATGGTGTGGGGATCGAACCCAAGAATTCTAGCATGGTATTAACGTGCTTTACCGGTAACCTAATCACGAGTTATTTCATTTTAATAGTCATCCCATAATATCTTTGTGTGCAGTTCATTTCAACATACCCATCAAAATCTAAAGCTATGAATGTAAGGACAGACATAGCGCAGAGGTAGCGTGCTTGGCTGGAGTGTGAAAGGTCTGTGGTTCAATTCCCAGATCGGATACTGTTGCCTCCCCGCCAACGAGCGGTCGAGGAAATTTCTAGCCAGAAAAAATCTGATAGAAGGCATCCGATGGTCGTCAGAAATGAATTTTTGCGATTTTTCGTTATTTTGACATTTAAATGGAATTTTATAAATAGTACATGTGGATAGCCTAGGTATTGAACCTTAGGTCTTCGGCTTCTGAAGCCGATGCTCTTCCACTGAGCTATTTCACATATTTTATTACTACTATTACTATTAGTGATTTTAGGAATGAGTTCTGGACTTCGAAAAACTCGACGAACACTTACCTTCGATCTCCTGAACCAGTGGTCAGACAACGGCTTGGCTGCCTTGGAAAATCGAAGCCAGGACTGAGGCCACTTGCCTTTCCGAAGACCAATACCTCATACGGCAGAAAACCTTTTTTTTTTTTCTCAGACAGGTGTTTTACCATTTTACGGTCAGCTGTACGTCAAACCCAGTGAGAGCGAAATGTGGACTAGGAAATATTTTCTGTAACACTTTTTTACATGCCCCTTTGGCAATAACAACATTTAGTCACATGCTGGGAATCGAACTACAGCCTTTTGGCTTCCTTTGCAGATATTTTACGGTTCTTACTTCCACTACGTATACGAAACTAACCACCATTTTGTTTTTGTTTTGTTTTTTTGTGATTTTGAGCAACATGTTTACAATTGCGTAAATATTCTGTTTACAATGCCAAATTTAGAATAAAATCTGGATCTGTAATCAGGATATTTTCGGCTCAAAGTTTTTAGTTATTTAGCACCAAAACATATTTTTTTAGATAGTTTAAGAAGAGCCAAACATTAATAAAGAAATTTTAAGAAAATTAATCTACCATTGAGATGAATACCACTCGTTGCAGAAGGGTCTTCATTTTTCTGGTCTTCTCTTCGTTGGTCTTGAAGTGTTTTCTCTGTCCTGTCACAGCATAAAAATGTGTCGTAGCCAAGGGTTTTAATCAATTTCCAGCAGATCGTCTGTTTATTGAAGGAACAACTACGATGAAAAACACTGTCTTATTGCTTTATATACATGACATGGGCGTGTTTTTTTTGTTTTCCATTTCGACACAATGTAAAGAAGAACAGAATAATAACATTGAGTATGTTATCCTTTTTGACGATCTGAAATGTAACAGCTTTAGTCTAGCTTCTTTGAAACCATCATGCTGGCATGATTTTTTTTTCTCTTACTTACGTATGGTTTCTCGATAACATACCTAGTTAAGTACATAATGACATTTTAGGTAGAAAAAAAACAGTAACAGGATTCGTAACAGCAATCGAAACAACGAAACGGATCGCATTAGCTAATCCGCGACATCCATAGTTAAGGATAAAGGCACACCTCTTTTTTCTTTCCGCTGACCGTAAATGTAACAAGCTGAATACTACGCTCAAGAAAAAATAATCTACATCAGCAAGTCTTTTGTAAAAAAAAAAAAAAAAAAAAAAAAAAAAAAAAAAGGAAACTATCCGTCAAAAAAGCCACCGACGAAAGAGCGATATGAGCGAGAGCAAAATGCAAACTAGGAAGAGCCATGCAGAGGCGATTCGCGTGAAAGAGTATATGCAAAAATACCATTATAATTAAGAGACAGAGATAGTTTGTTATTCTTCCCCCAAGGAAAGACTGAAGAGGGTATCAACTTAAATCACAGTAAATTCGAAAAAAAAAAAATAAAAGAGAATTGTAACGGACGATCGTAATCAAAATTCTGACGGAGAGAAAAAAAATGTGCAATAATAATAAATGCCTAGGGTAGTGTAGCGATTACTTTACAAACTCTGGAAAGCTGCGGAGATTCGAATAATTAAACATCAACACAATCGAAAAAATTGAGAGAAATAGACAAATGATCGTTAAATGAAAAGAAAAACTCCCGAGTTTTTCTTTTGTTTTGTTAAATTAGAAAGAGAATAATTAACAAGAACAGCTGGTGTTCACCTGGCTTTTAAGTTTTACAACTTAGGCGTCTTCGCTGTCGCTACTAGTGCTGAGATTACGCTGACTGGGCTGCCCGAAGCTGCGAGTTATGTGCTGAGAAACGCGGCGAATCTTGTCTTCGCCGCCGATCAGTTGTTTGCTGGCTCCAGCGTCCAACGACTGGTCGTCGTACAGATCGTCCGAGGCCAGCGAACTAGGACCGTAATTATCGTACTCGGAATCGTACAACATGCTGTTGGCCATTTTATCTAAAATTGCGAAAAATGAGTCATCGTTAACGAAATGGAACCAAAATTGAATTGAATGAAAACGTACTTGAGCCGACCCCGGAAGCGGATGGATTCGTGTACGTTTCTAAATTAAGAATAGGTTCCGAATCAAAGAATCGGGAGGAAGCACGCGAACTTAAGCTGGTGTCATCAGCCATATCGAAATCACCAACAGGGATGCCATCGTTCAAAAGTGAATTAATGTCGCTAAGGGCTCCTGTAAAAGATAATCGATTACCTTTGCCATCCATTTGATAAGAGTTTTCATCTCAAGGGCTCTTACCTTCGGCATCCGTGAGACCGGCGTCATTAAAGACAGAGAGGTTTTCCAGGCCAGCGTCATCTGTCGTGTAACCCGTCGATTCGACATCGCTGGCCAATCCAAAATGGAACTTGCGCCGGCGGTTGTGGCACAGTTTTCTGCCGCTACCTAACGAATTTTGATGGTTGGATCCGAGCAAAGGACCTTGAGGACAATCTTGATCTTGCCCGTCTTCGTTGCTGTCATCATCGGAAAGATCATCGTCATCTTCACTCCATTCCGACTGGCTAGTTTCAGCCTGGAGAGCGGCAGCGCTGGCCAGTATTTGGCGCACTTGTTCCTGTTCCCTCTGCACGTCAACGGCCACCTCTTCCCGTTTGCGCTCGTCGTCCGTCGCATTTTCGTATTCACTTTTCTTGGCCTGGCTTTTAAGACTAGGGAAGAGACCTTCTGACCGTGTTGGACTACTTAAATCCAAAGGAAATCTGCGAACAAATGAACCAATTAAAAAAACGGTAAAAGCTTCTGATAGACTTAATAATTACCTGCTCGTCTGCAGTTTGGATGATTCGGGCAACTCTGAAAGGCCTTGAGGGGAGCGAACTGTTTCGCCCGCAGCTGGCGTTAGTTGAAGCGTCATTTTGTTTTCTTGAGGATCGAAGCGTAAACCAAAGACGCTCCCGATTTCTGATGTGCTACTGGGACTGCAAACAGCTGAGCTGGATTTCGTGCCGTCGGAGCTAATGACGAGCAATTTGGGTGGTGAAGGCGGTTGAGAGCGTTGCTGTTCTTGTTCGGTCGTTTCGCCTTCCTCTTCGTCATCATCTTCGACTTCCGGCTCGTCGTCGTCAACAAATTCAAAACTTGCACACGATTCTGCTACGCATGATTCCGCCATTAGATCAGAATCAGCGCCCGTAGTACCCGATTTCATGGAACGATTGCTACTTCCGGCAGTCGTCAACTTGGCCGTCGGTACTTTCAATAAATGCAAATCTAAATAATGAAAAACAACGTTAAGAAATACGTCATCAATTAAGATGAAGACGCTGTTTACCTTTCAATTCAATCGACTCTGCCGCCGGTGCAGCGGCCGTAGCTACTGGACGTGCTGGAGTAGGGAGAGATGGAACAGCTTCAGGTCGATGGCCGTTTGCCGTGAATTCCGCGTTCATGCGGGACCATGCTTTTTCAATGTCAAGGCTGAGTGGCAGAAGCGAAGGAATTCGGAAATTAGGAGATGTACCGGGACTGTCCGGGTCTGCCTCCGCTTCCGTTTTAGTGTAGCTCTCGTCCGACGAGCTGTCTTCCGTCTCACTTTCACTACGTTCGCTCCTATTAGCCGAACTGACGTCATCAGCCGAAGAATGTATCCGCGTGGAGTAAACTTCTCCCCGCATGGAAGAACCGATGCCAGACAGGCTTTCGTCCGATCGGTGGCGCATATTGCGGCCCATGTTCCGACTACTGGCTGCTGAAGACGTGCCGTGCGGAGGAGGAGGTGGTGGCGCCGGAAATTCAAATGCTGGACGGCCCGGAATTCCGGAATGATGGCCACTATTGTGTTGCCTCTTGAGAGGTGGAGCGCTTGGTGATTTTTGCAATTGGGTCGGTCCGGCCGCCACTGTCCTGACGGATAATCCAACGCCCAAGGGCGACCCGCTTTCCGTCTCCGAGCAGCTGCGTATCGGACTGAGATTCTGCATTTGTTGTTGTTGTTGCTGATGCAACAACGTGGGTACTTGTTGTTGCTGCTGCTGGTGGTGATGGATGCGACCGTTGCTCCGGGGGGGAGTGCTACCATGCCGAGGGACTGGTGGATTGGGCTGGATATTAGGAATGACTGATTGTTGTTGTTGTTGATGCTGCAACTGTTGAAGGTATGGGCTTTTGGAGAAACGAGGAACTTGGTGATAGACCGATGTCGGTGGAGGAGGAGGAATCAATGGTGGCGCTATCATTTCTTCTGATAGAGGATGAAATCTAGGGTGTCCAGGGTCGTGCATTGGGCTGCGTCTTTCTCGACTCACACTGCCGCCACTGCCGCTGTTACTCCTGCCAACCGGCCTCAGCTGTACTAAAGGGCCAGCCATTTGTTGCTGATGATTTTGCTGCCGAATTTGCTGGTGGACTAACGCCAGCGGCGTTATGACTCCACCGTACATCGAGGCCATCAAATTCGAATTGTGATGATTGGGTTGTTTCATCATCATCAGCGCAATATCATCGACGCGGACAGTTGCTGGCTGTTTACGATCCGTCAGGAAGTAGGTCGTCATTTCACCTTTGCCTTTCACTTTGACACGCCCACGGCATTGGAATTCATAGGGCTGATGTCTCAACACCTGATACACCTCTTCCGTTACCTTCAAATTGCAAAACATGAGTTAATCCAATGGATCATTCAGATTTTCCCGGGTAAATATATATACCTGGGTGTGATTGGGCAATCCGGTAGAATCCATCCGGCTGGCAACGTTGACAGTGTTGCCCCAAATGTCGTACTGCGGCTTACGGGCCCCAATGACGCCAGCGACAACCGGGCCGATGTTCATTCCGACTCTGAGCGTGAAATTGTTGTATGAATTCTCATTGATGCAGAGGAGTTTCTCCTTCATGGCGAAAACAAACTCGACGAGCGTCGCCAAGTAGAAAGAGGCCGTGACGTTGGCGTCCGTTTCGGCCTGGCCGATCCGCATATCGGGCATGAGCCCGACCGCTGCCATATAAGTGGAGCCGACCGTCTTGATTTTGTCAACAGAGCGGAATCGCTCCTCGCCGAGCAGCTCGTCAAAATCGGCGATAATCTCGTTGAGGAGCCGCAGACACTCGACGCCCTGGTTGTTGCCGTCCAGCTCGATGTAGAACTCGTGGAAGTTGGTGATGGAAGCGAAGAGGACGCCAACACGGGAATAGCTCTGATGGTACAGCTCCAGATTGCTCCTCGTGTTGTGCCCGTCCTGACCCAGAAAGTGCTGGGCCACGTGCGACGGCAGTAAGTTGAACAGGATGCGCCGGTTGCTGTGCTGGAGAGCGTCCATCTCCTGTTTCTCCTCCTTGGCCTGGCTCTGCCAAAGGAAGTCGAGACGGGCCGTCCATTCGACTTGGCGTCCGTGGAGGATGACGCCGAGAAGGAAGAGGAGGAGCTGGAGCGAGCCCATGGCGCGCAGCGGTATCAGAGTCCCCGTGCGGGCGTCGTAGCAATCGAGGATGGGCCTGTGAGTCAGGTGGAAGAGGAGCAGGTAGACGGTCGTCACCAAAATCAATACGACGCCTTTGACGACGGCGGGCAATCGCAGGAAAATGGCGACGCCCAAAAAGCCGAGAACGCCGGACAGGACGATGTAGTGCGGTAGCGGGCAACTTCGATGGTCTACGACGACTGAGCCTGCGGCAGACGGCGTGACATTGGACGACACGATGGGAACGCACGTGTTTTCGGGACGGCAAGTGAACTGAGCAAAAATCAATCAATTACAACATTGTCGATTGAATTCTTAAATATAAAACAATAAAAACACATACCACGTTGACTTGAGCGACGGCACAGAGGAGGACGATGGTAAAGACGGTGATGGCCAGCCGGAAGGCGAACGCGTGAGTCACATCCCATCGAAGCCATCGGAGCCGGGCGGCCAAGAGCATCATGAGCAAGACGGCCGTCCAGACAAAGGCCGTGAGGAAGAGGAGCAGGAGAATGAGCGTCCGCGGCAAAACGGCCAGCTGGACGCCGCCCAAAAATACCAGGAGGACCAGACTGCAGGCCAGCGAACTCCCAAAGCTGCTGTCCGCGTCCCGTTGATACTGCACATAAAAAGCCCGGAATTTTACAAAACGATTGGTTTCACAAAAGAACACATGATGGGCGTTACTTGTTCCTCTTTGAGCGAGTCACGGAAGCAGAGGGTTAGCGCGTGGACATGATTGGATTTCTCTTGTCCCATCGAACGTGCCTCGATCGCCTGGGCTAAGAATTTGTTGACTCTATTGGTCGGTTGATGTTGATGGAAACTGGCATGGCGCTTTTTTAGTGGCCGTTTCGACTTGTCCGTCACCTTGTTCTAATGCACACAAAAACATAAACATGAAATGAAATTGGATGCGCGTTATTCATTTGATATTTTTTACGAGTTACCTTTTTATGGCCAGCCATGCTAGGACCGGAATTGTGACAATTGGCCGGGTTTTGTTGATGTTGCGCGTTGACAGAATGGACGGACGGAGCGGCGGCAATGTTGGAAAACGGCACTTCCACAGAGTACTTGATCGAGTGGAGCAGCTGGACGACCACGTTGGAAACGTTGCGGAACGACAACTTGCGACGCTGGTTCCCTCCGGAACTTCCGGCTCCGCCCGCCTGCCCGATGGCGCTCCTCACCTGCAGCGTGTTAAACAAGAGCGGCTGCATGTCGTTGTGCGTGATGTCGATGGCGAAAAGCGAGGACGCAAAAAATAAAAAGGCGGATGGACGGGAAAGAGGGGAGTGGATAAAGGAAGTTTTCGTTAGTTTGGCTCGTTGCTAAGAGACGCGTCTGACATCGATTAGTTTTGCAAGGCACGAAAGGGACGGACGAGAAAAAGCGAGACAAAAGCGGACGCACATGCCACACAATAAACGGAAAAATTTCTGCCTCCTTCCGTATATCCCAAATAATAAAACAAAAAAAGGTCTCACCTTCCGACGACGCGCCGGTGGTATAATAAAGTAAGTGTGGACGTTGTGGTCACGTAGGTACTGATTGCGGCTGCCGCCATTGCCCGGCTCCACTTGATACTCGCCGTGTAAACAAGCCAATGTAGACTCGGTTATGTGGACCCGCCTGCCAAAAAAATAAATAGACGTAAACACACAAATATTTCTCGTGCCAATTTGATATACAATGACGTACCCCGGTTCACCTCCGGCTTCCATGGCGTTGGCTAACGTCACGTCATTCGACCAGACGTCGTATTGCCATTTACGTAAACCGAGAACTCCGCAAAGGACTCGGCCCGTGTGAATGCCGACTCGCATATTGAGACGGACGTCTGTCGCCTCAACAACGGAAGCAATGGCGTCAATCACGTCTAAAAGTGAAAACCGGAAAACGGGGCTAATGAAAATAAACAGGGATTATTAATTCAGCGCTGTGCGACTCGATACCTAAACCCATTTCTACGCAACAGTGAGCATGATCAGATCGCGGGTCCGGCAGTCCAGACACGCAATAGTAACAATCACCCAAGATTTTGATTCTTAAACAATGATTATCGCTGGCCAGCTGGTCAAAACGGCCGAAAAGCTCGTTCAACAGCCGGACCAGCTCTTGAGCGGTGCATTGCGACGCCAAAACGGTGAAGCCGACGATATCGGCGAACCTGAAAATAAACAAAAGAAAAAGAATTTTCTATTTTATTTAAAGAGGGCCAAGTTTTTTTTTTTTTTTTTTAATGTTGTGCTGGCTGGAACGAGTCCAAGATATGCAATGCGGGAATGGCCCAATTATTATTACAGAATGCTGACGTTCTCGTGACGCTGGATGTAGATCTTGTGAAACTGGCCCTCGACAGGGGCCATAAGGTCGGCTTTCATTTCGACGGCGACATGTTGCGGTAGGACGGACAAGAGGAGTCGCTCCAGCTTCTCATTTTCGTCCTCGATCTCCAGACGGGCAGCGATGCAATTGCGGGTGTCCAGGAAGGCTTTGCGCTGGGCGTTTTCCATGACCATGTGCAGAAAGAGGCCGACGACGTTGACGGCCAGGAGTACCAAGCAATTGCCCAGCACTTGCTGCCAGGCCAGCCACGGCAATGCTGTTGGCAACAGGACAACAACGGCTAAATGCATCGTGCCCATTACGGCGCCAAATAACGTGGCCAGCCAGGTGGGCAATGGAAGAAGAGCGTAGGCTACGAACGTAGCAAACACAATCGGCCACAATCCTTCGGCGGCCGCAACCGTCGGCATCGGCGGAGGCGGTTGAATCGCATCCGTCAAATTATTGAGACGCTTATTCGATTTGCCTTTCCCTCCTCGAGGCGGACGTGTCACCACCATATTGACGTCCTTGCCCAAGGCTTTGCTGGGCAGCTGATCGACGTTTTTCACGAGTCCAATGGAAGGCGAATAGCTGGAAGTAGCAGTCACATCTTTAGGGGCCGTTCCAGCCCAGCTCGTCATGGGAATGGGCAAACTGGCGATGCAGAGCGCGGTGCAGAGGGCCAGCAGAGCGTAGGCGAGCCACAAAAGGTGAGAATCCTGGCTGCGCCTGATGATGAGGAAGGCGAGCAGAGCGGCGCAGGCGGCCGTTTGCAGCAAAAGGTAGACTCCCTGGACGGTTGGGCTGCCTCTTGAATACCAAAAGTGGAGACACGAAAGGACGGCGCCCATGACGAGCAAAAGGATGGTGCAGCTGACGACCGAGGCCGTCTGCAATCGGCAACTGTATCGTCCGTAGAGCGTCTCCAGCTCGTCATTGGAGAAACGATTGCGGTTCAGCAGCCGGGCAAAGGCCACTTTCCTGTGAGTGGGCATCGTGTTGACTCGGTGATCCATTTCTGTTCGCTCTTCCTTACTCTTTTTTATTGAATGGATGTCAAACAATTGTTCAGCGTGTTGACAAAAGTCCCACCGACAGCGCACCCGGATGGGATTTTATTTTTGTAGACAAACGTCTGGGTATCCTCCCCTCCTCGTCCGGCTAGTCCAGCATGGCGGCCAAATTTTCTTCTCCTTTCTCTAAACTATAGAGACCCTGTGCGTGTGGACAAATAAACAGAAAACATCAAGACGTGATTAGTTTCCAGTCTCACACAGTCCTCTTAACAGATGTCGGATACCACAGCCATTAATCATTATAGAGACACACACACGCACACACAAAATTGTAGAAGAGTTAAGTGTTGAGAACTCGTCGACTTTTTTTTTTTTTTTTTAATGAACCTATTTCCCCCTTCAGTTTCTATTAAAAAATGTTAACCGCAAAGAGAAAAAGGAGAACGTCCAAAAAAGCACTGCCGGACACTGGCGAGAATTGACGTCAACAACCGACAACTGCCAACTATAGACTAGTTCAACGGTATCTACTTCTTCTTTTTCCAGTCCCGAATACACGCGTGACTTTTACATAGCCGCCGATACGGTGAAAAGCCCCCCTGCCTCCAAAACAACAGCCGACTATTTTCGTTCGCTTGGAAAAAAAAACCTCAAAGGGAATCGATGATGAATTTCTTGTTTCTTTATGGAATGGAAAAATTCCCTTCCGTTTTGTTTTTCGGCGTCGCTCGCCGACTTTATGGAATTTCACGTTGGAACATTCCAATCTGCAAAGTGATAAGTGAAGATTTTCTATCTCACCGTTGAACCAACACGAGGCCTCTTCTTGTGTTTGCGCGTAAAATGGGGAGGAGGCGGCGGCGTCGGCGCGTCTGTCAACTGCTTTTAAGTCTTTTCTTTCTTTCTTTTTTTTTACTGGCATGTGTTTCGGTGATGAAAAATGATTCAAAGTTTTCGGTTCAAGGGCTCGATTCCAAATTTGTTTTTCTCTCCCTCACGGTGAACTAAAAATATACATAACATTAACACACGGCCGTTCCAGAAGCTCTCACCCCTTGTCGTTCCCCTAAGAAAAAAGAGGGGACAAGATTTTTCAGTTTAAAAACTGTTTTGTATGGAGCAGTAACTTGTACAAGACTTGATTATCTCGTAAGAAAACTACCCACACAGACGTCCCCCCTCCCCTTACTTCGAATGGAGCCCTTGGGGTTCTTTTTTAGCTTGCGGTACTACTGACCGGATGTGCTTTTCTTTTAGCCTCCTTTTTCCTCACCGTTTGTAGGCTACATGGCAATTATTGTTATTAACCAAACACTAGGAAACAATCGTCAAAGAAAAAAGTTCACCATGTCGTTGCCGGTGACTACTTTGGAAGTCTGTAGGGTAAAATGAAAATGGGTCTAAACAACAACCCATCACACAATGAAAAAGACACCCCACGCACAAATTACATTGAGAATATAGGTATCTGACACGTCTTTTCCTTTGCAACAAAAAACCTGCCCAGTGATATCTGACCATTTGCTGAACTCTGCACACACACAAAAAAACAAGACCTTCAGCCATCATCAAAATCGAATTACCAAGACGTTTGGCTAGTACAGGAAAACAACTGCAAAACTGGTCTGATATGCGTATGTTTTACACCGTCACAATGGTGCATAATAATGAGATTGAAAAGACGGGAATATTCATACATAAACACATACTCACAGTGTTAATAAGGTGCAAACAAGGGGAGGCTTCGGGCTAATATTCTTCTCATTCAATTTCGAAAAGAAGGGGCAGTTTTGATTAAGTAATCCGTCTAGCACTACGTGGAAAATGGGTAATTGTGATTCTTCTTCAAGGATCCAACGAGATTCAAAAACGGGAGCCAAAAACATTCACGGGAAAAACTGACAGACAGACAAACAAACACACACACACAAACAGGACGATCTCCGATTTGCAACTGACACACAATGGATTCCCTGGGTGATGCCCCTTCCCTCAACAGTAGAGGGTGGAGGGGGGGAGGCCTATTCCAAAAAGGAAGACGGGACTGAAGCCTCTACTCATTGCATGCGCTTTGCCCATAATAAATGGGTATAGAATAGAGGGAAGGGTCACCTTTTGAAACACGTTGTTAGAATAAGAAAATGGAATCATATTTCCTAGAAAAAAAAAGTCGTTAAATGGTGTGACGACAGGCGACCAACCATTTTTTTTTTCTCTCCAGATAATTACGTGTATGTCCACATATTTTTTTACGACTTGGACATTTACTTCTTTCACTTCAATCGTCAAATAGAATGAGCACAGACAAAAATTTGACGAGCTGAAGCTCACACGACGAGACAAACAAGAGGCCAATCAAGTGAAACAACGTCACTTTGTATCCGATCGCAAAATAGTTGAAAAATTGCAACATTCCCTAAAAACAAGAACAGGAAAAACGAAACTTCCAATAAAAATCAATAAGAGCAAGGCCGTCCAGAAATGAAAGAAAAAAGGGGAAACCGAAACAAAGGGGATATTTTCTGTGCGAGTGTTTGTCTCATACAATATTTCAACGTAGTGTCGGGTTCTTCCTGTTTCAAAAAAGACTATCGAAATCGAGAGAACCTTATGACCAAAAGCAGAAAAGGACAACAAATTACAATTGAGAGCCTGGGTTGATCAAGAATTTCAAAAACGACAGTGGGTGCTAACAAACATGAACTTATTTTGTTTGTTTCCTTAAAAAAAAAAGGATTTTACCAAATACTTTGCAAAAGACTTCAATCTGATATATCACCAGGAACATTTTCAAAAAGAAAAGCATTTACCTTAATTTTTTCTATTCCTTTTGTTTTTTTTTCAAATGCAATAGTGGAATAGGATTCCAACAATAGAACTATACGGTCAACAAAAGTCTCCGGTTGTTTACCCTCTTTCACACCGCTTTCTCAGACACGGGCGCAGGCATAGACATACAACTATTTTCAGAAAAACGAAATCAAATGGGTTGTCCTGAGGGAGTGGCGGGAATCATTTGTACGGTGGAGGAAATTTGTTGTTGTTGTTGTACCGGCCACTGAGGAGGAACGCTACTCGAACGGTCTGAAAATTCACTGAGATTCAATCCTTGAATGACATTGCCTCCTCCACCGCTACCGTTGTTCACGTGAAACAATTGCGAACTGCTGCTGCTCTTCATCGTCGAGGCACTAAATTTGTTTAGCGAACAAAAGGCAGAACTGCTTGACGGTTGCAGTACAAATTGGGAGCTGGGTTTTGGAGGACAATACACCGTTGTGGCATCTTGTCCGTTTCTAATTAGAAATCAGAATTAATATCGACACGCCCCATACATCAATCAAAAATTTGAAAATGCCCCGTTGGTTGGGTTTGCTCACTTGACAGGATGCTCCGCAATTTTGAGGGTTTCAACTTTCTCGCAACCATCAGGCGGTTCGCGGCACAGAAAACGTCCTCTTGGCGAAGTGCCAAGCGCCAATACTTGAAAATCTTCCGGCGATAGGGAATTATAGTCGCCTAGACATGTACCAAGCGGAAATGTATACTACTACTACTGCAAGCTGTCACCAGCTGAAAGTTATAAATACTTGCGGGAGGTGGGGGGTGGGGGTGGATTTCGGGATGTGGAACGAGGACAAAGAAAGAAAAAAGCAAAGAAAAAGTGATTATGCATACCAATTTCTTCGGCTGTGCATCCGTCGCTGGGCGGTCTGGACGAAGAATGATGATGATCGAACACTCCCCAAACCGATGGGGAGACGGATCCACATGGTGAGGATGCCCCTGAAAAAAAACAAAAAAAAAACGGAAGATAATAAAATGCCATTATATACGACCGCATTGTTTCTTTCCCCCTATAATTTTTCTCTTTATTACCTGAAGAAGAATTTGTGGAATATGCTTTGACAGGAGTTTGAGTGTCAACGCTCCGGCAAGTATTGTTGCGTTTGAAAAGTTCGGCTATAGGAGCTCTATGGCCATCCGGTGTTGGCTCCATCATCTAAATGGAAGGCAAAAAAAAAAAAATAATACGGTTAATACATCTTCGTTAGTGAAGGTAGAATAGTGAAATGCTGCCCACTTTATTAGTTGATGGCTCCCCATTGCCCCTACAGACGAGCTTCTCAATTTCGGTGTTGAAACCCTCCACCGAATTTCTGGCCCTGGAACTCTGAGATGTCGGAGGCGGGGGCACGGGAATAGCTCGAGACGTTTCTTTTTTATTATCACTCGATGCTACGGCCATCGAGAGACGTTGTAGCTCTGTGTTAGTCGAGGCAGCAACACGGTTAGGCGAAACCGAACCCGAAGAACCCATTTGAAATGGTGGTGGATTCAATGTTGGATGGCCTAAAAACATGCGCTGCTTCTGCTTCCTTTCACGACTAGGGGAAAATTCAATTCCTCGATACGAGAACCTAATAAGAAACGATGATTTCTTTTTGCATCCAGAGCTGACCAATATTCATGTACCTTTTGATATCAATCATCCACTCCTCTGGAGTTTGTGTCGCTTTGTCAAGTAAATACGAATCATAACCTACTGTTCCTCTGGGCCACTGGCCTTTGAGATAAATGGCATCGAGGGAAGCAGTTCTTCGCATAGCAGGAAAATCATCAGTCTTTGGTGCAGACTCATGGCTTTCTACTAAAAAAAAAGAATAAACAATATCAAATTGCTGATATGTAAATGCTTAAGTGATAAAAACCTTTAAGTGTAGGAGACCATTGCCTCAGCCTCCACGGTGATTGTTTTGGTATCCCACACTGTAACATGTTACCAGTGCCTAAAACTGCCATGGGTGGGTTCAATTTACTCCAGGTGTTTTGAGGCACGTTGGTATGATGTGGGTCTTCTGGCACATCATGGATCACACTCTGAGTCATCAGACTGACTGGAATTGTTGCTCTGAGTGGGCCACTTGATTTATTTGTGCTAGGTGAGCCATTTCTTCTTAGCTTTTGAGATGGCTGTGAATTACTAGACATTTTTATACTGTAGAAAATATAGATTATTTAGATTCTGTTGTTCCAGTCGAGACAACTGTCGACACCAAGATAATGATTTATAAAAATTGTACAAGTTTGCCGATAACTTTAAATGTCTTACAATTATTAACGTAATCGATTCTGTGAGATCTGGTGGGACTGAGAATACGACGGTATGAAAGAAGCCCTGACCGACGATCGTCTTTACGACATAGCTTGAAACGAGCTCGTAATCTAATACTATATGGCCAAATCGGAGATATCTTAAACCTTCAATAAACTAGCTAGATATTTCTCTGCGTGTAAAGCAGACGATATTTACTAACGACTGCCCCGCCACCACGACAAAAAGAAAAATAGGCCTTTAAAAAATGTAGGACAAATATTTTGTGTATTCGATTGCATTCAAATTCAAACTAATCATGAATTTTTTAAGTTTTCTATTGACCGACAATATTTCATGTGGATTTGTAGTATACGAGTGAGGGTAAAAAATGCTCTGACATTATGCAGCCGTAGGTCTACTACTAAAAGCCAACTAATAGCATTGTTATGATTGGTTACCGAGGGAGGAAGGGAACCACTACAAACAAACAATGGTCCTAAAATTGGCCTTCAAAACCATATTTCCACTTGTGTATACACAAATATATTTTGAAAAGCAGAAAAGGAGCAGCTGTGATTATAGGATAATAAATGATACTAAATAAATGAAGTAAGTAAGTTACATAATTTCTATTTGATGATATAACAAAAATTTTGACAATGCATGTAAGATTACTATAGGTTTTGTGCATTTCTTACATACTAGATTTTTCAAAAAAGGAGAACCTTAAAATGGCAAATGTCTTATTGACCAACAGCTTTTGTGCCTTCCAGAATAGTTACATGTTTCACCTATATCTCAATTAGGTTCATTTACCTGCTATAAGGGTTCTTAATGCTCCTGGTTCTAACACAAATTTTTCGTAGCACTTCCCCTCCCCTTTTTCAAATCAAAATATGCATGATCTTCCAAATGCTTCAGGTATAAATTTTTGTAAGTATTTCATTGCTGGCTTGGGGTTCCTAATATGAAAAACAATTAAATGTATCAGGAACCAGAAAGTCCTGGATTAAACTAAACATACCTTTGCCATTTCTTTTTGGATGTTCTGTCAAAATTGAAAATCTAACACAACTTTTTAATTAATCACTCTTCTTTTTTTCCTTCAAATTTGCATTCTCAAGCAAGTTCATCAATCTTGCCAAAAAAATATGCTCGAAATTTCTTGGCAGTTGCATGAAACTTCCTGCTTTTACGTCATTTCTGGCGAGTGCCTCGTGTTCCGATTAAATGCCATTCAAATCGTGGCCATTCACATAGTGTTGTTTTGCTTAAAGCATTTTCAGGAATAACCCCTGAACGTACTTTTTGCTCGTCTTTTCTTTTTTTTTTTGTCATCTATCAACCTGTCTACATCATGTTTCGTGATCGACTGTGAAGCAAAGTTCAAAAACGGCCAAGTCATTCAAGTTTCATTTTCACTCTTTGTGTTTCTTTTGTTACTAGGTAAAGGTTCAGAGCAGTTTTTAAACTGGATATTATCAGTCACATGTACTGACGAAAGGGTAGAGCACAATAAAAATTGTCTTTTTGCATTTTGGTTTTTTTTTTCTTAATTCTTACATAACGCCCTTTGGTGGGAACAATTCGAAATCAACCTAAAGCTTTTTCCCCGTGAGCTAAGGAAAAAACAAGAAAACTGTCATATTTAAACAATAGCGCCTTTACCATAACGGAAATCATTTAACAATTGGAAATACGTTAAAACGAAATCATCCACGATTATACGGCGTTGTTCGAAAATCAATATGATGATACACAGGGAGTGATAATGACGATGGACGCAGAGTAAATCCATAAAAGCCAATAATGGATAAGTGATATTTTTGTGTGCATTTAAATCACCTTTACTTCTTATTATTTTTAGGATAATTTTTGCGATGAGCAGGTGACCACCTGATCGCTGACACATCAACCGTAAGTCGCGGTTTTTTGAATTGAGCTGATTTGATGTGCTCCTCAACCAGCTTTGGCGTAACGCAGATGACATGCTGGCCTTTCCAGTACTTAACCATGTTCATTGTTTGCAATGTTGAGACTATATCGCTTTGCGTGATACTCGTCATGTGACTGTATGAGATAAAAATTCATTATTTGCTAGCACATTAGTAAAACAATAGCTAGGTACTACCTCAAATCACGAATGGAAAGAGATCCTCTAAAGTCCCGTAAAATCTCTAGTAGGACCCAGGACCAATAGGAACGATAACTCAGCTTCCCCAAATCGGAAAGAGGCTTCTCAGGGCTGCCAACTGTGTTTTCCAGCTTAGAAAGCTCATAGCTAAACGCGATTAACAATTTGCCGTAGCCTTTTCGCTGAAATGGTGGCAAGGTTAGAATACAGGCCACATTGTTTCCGTCAGGAGATTCTTTTTCCTGTAATTGGCAAACATTTACGGTTAGTTAACCAATTAAGATTAGGACGAGCAGATTATCACAAACCTTTGAGAAATAGCCAACGACATGAGCGCCAGCTTTATCTATCTCGCACAGAATGTAGAAAAGGAAAGGTTCGACATCAAAGTACAAGGTCTTGTGATCTAGAAATAGTTTGGCAATGAGACACAAGTTCTGAGCATAGATTTTGTGCTCCTTCCCGTCTGCTTCGTATATCGAAAGCGTGCCTTTCCGATAAATTTCTTTTCCTGGAGGTTGTCGGAGCGTACACTCGCACTAGTTGGCAAAATCAAATAAAAGTCATGCTTAGTGCATCCATCACATAATAAAAGCCAACCATCCTCACTATGTGATGTCGATAGGTTTTCTCCATACGCATGTACTTGAGACAGTACTCACAGACCCACAATTTGGGCACTTTCCCATATTCCTCAGGATAAGGACTGAAGTACCAGGTATCTATCTCGTACTTGCCCATTTGGATTTTGTCGATGTACTTGACTTTGGTAATGGCTTCATGTTCTTTTTCTAGTGCAGCTGTGGTGGGGTCCATTTCAGCATATGTCTGTTGAATTTCAGTAATGAAATAAAACTGATACATTATTTGTTAGGGCAGATTACTTTTTGAACATGGTTGATTTCATCATGTTTCCGTTTCTGATTGCGGGTAATTTTCCTGTCCGACTGTTCCAACAAAAGGTCTAGCGAACTGACTTTTTCACTTTTGCTCAAATGTGTTTCATTGATGTTGACTTGTGTACTAAGAATCCTTTGTAATAATAAGATGATTAGTAAAGCGGTATGCACAATTACCAAAAGCCAAATACCAGAATCTGACTCACTTTTCTTTTGATACCCATTCGTCAAGTCTTCGGTTGAACCCTTCGTAATGAACATAGTATTCGTAAAGACCAAGGGCTTTGTTGTACCTCCTCTGAATGATTTCTGCTGGGTCTACAATTTAATGGATTAAAACACCGCGTTAGGTCCACGAGGTGGCAATGTCGACAATGCATATTGCTTACGCCAAGAGTCTTCTCCTCTTTTCACGAGATAGTGTTCGCCAATTTCCAACGGAGGATCTTGATCTTTCCTTTCGTATTCATCTCCACTTTTGTCATCATCTTTTTTGGCATCGCGTGATTCTTGTACGGGTTTGTTTTCGGTCGGCTGAACTGTTTCAATCGACATCTTGGAATCTGAAATCACAACAAATACAAACCACCGTTTTGCTGCAGACGGCACGCGAGTCTTGCGCAATTGGCGCGCACCCACCAGAGGCCTTTCTAAAGGTCGACAGCTAGTGCCTCTAGCGGCGAAGCCATAAAAATCGATAGCGGCAGATTTGAATAAGGTGTCTTCTCCGAATCAAGTCGCTGCATGATGGAAGCAAAAAATTTGCCCTTTAATCTTCATTCTTTTCCTTTTCTTGCATGGCTGGAACGCAGGGAACCAAGGGGACAGCTGCAGAAACAAGTTCTTGGAATCAAATCGTGGAAACCATTGAGCAGGATAAGTTCTACGTACCTAGGATTCTAAAAAATTTTATTTAAAAAAATCCTTTTTCATTTCGCTCCGCTCGTTTGACGTGCCTATATCGACAGGGACGTCTTCAAGACAAAAAAAAATTCATTTTATCGCACATTTTCTAATCAATTCCACAGTTCACTCGGGAACGGATGACTTAATCGTTGTATTGATTTCAAACGAGTTCCAACAATCAATACACAGTGGTGAAAAATGACGCACAGGCGATCGAAAAACATTGTGTATTACATAATATAGTTTAGTCGGTCGTAAATAACGATACATAGTGTACACCGGGCAAGGGTGGTTGAAGTTATGTAAACAATTGGAAGAGAATGTCTGAGAAAGACTAAATGGGGAGGGGCGACAAATGTGGAAGTACAAAACATTCAACGATCCCGACAAGGATTCATTACATACAGTTTCTTGATAGAGCTTCGTGGTGACTCTTGACACACACGCACACACTCATGGCAACTGCTGTTGTGCGTGTTAAGTTACATAAGAAAATGCATTTTTTTTTTCTTTTTACGTCCTTTTCAGGTGATGACTTACGTAAAACATAACGTGCGTAACGATGGCATGTAACATATAGACAAAATAGCGGGAACCTCGGAGACACATTTCTTATCAACACCCCCCCCCCTCCCTTCCTTAAAAAAAGTTAATTAAACGAATGGAGTTTGCTGGTTTTCGTCTTTCAGGCTAAGTGACCTAAATGACGCATTTGAGTTCCAGGTGATCTCTGCTGATTGAGCGAGCTGCGTCCTGTAACGCACACAAAAAGAAACTATTATTTAGCTTGCGACGCAAACTTGGCCATTCTATCTGCTCACATCGAACTTTTGGGCTGACCACATACGCGAAAGAAACAACAATAACTTTGATTATCAAAAGACGATACAAAAGAAAAGAGAGAGAAAGATTTTCAAAGAGTTGAAATCGAAGACGCAAAACTGTCCAATTGACCCATTCCACATGAATTCCATCTTTGGAGCATTTGGTTTTGAAGCACGATGTTGACCACGCCCTAAAGTGGAGGCGATTCTAAAGCTGGCTGATCGTCAGATAACATTACACGAAAACCTTGTACTATTTACAGCGCATCCCATTACATGTTTGCCCGTCTAATGCTGTGCGCTTGTCTGTGCCCAATGCGATTTGAAATTCCTGTTCGAATCGCATGCGTCAGCGCGGACAAACTGTTCAATCAAAGCATAAAGGAATTCGCTTGAATGCCTCATGCACTCAACGCGGTCGTATTTACTTGCCAATGACGACATGCCATGGGGAATGTTTGAACATTTTCCAGGTGTTATTTCTCGTCGAAGAGAGACGGAGCAAAAATCACGTCGTATAAAAAAGAAAAGGGGGGGGGGGGGGGAAGACGTGGAACGTCGGAACGATTTGATTGGTAGCGAACGCGGCAAGGCGTCTAAACAACATTTCTTTTATCCTTTTATTCTGGTGTATAATAATAATAATCGGACAAAAGAAATGGGCCAAAAATATGGGGAAAGATGAGAACCGAGATTCGATCGGATGATGCACCATTCCAGTTCGATGGGTATATAAAGACAAAAGCCAAAAAATAGTAATAAAAAAAAAAAGCGTATCTGATGGAAGATGATCGGATTACACTAAACATAAACCCCCTAGCCATCACTACGTATAAAGTCGTTACGTATAGAAACGAAGCGAACGAGATATCCTAGGGCAACGTAGGTTCCAGTTCGTGTTGACTAGCTTTAACGAACCGCATCGATGAATCTGTTGCCTATCGATTGATTCAATCTCCTTCTCGGTCTTCATCTTCCTCCAGTTGATCGGATATCGTCTTTGATCCGATTGAGCGAGTTTTTATCCGATATGCCAATAGATTCATTTAGATAACACAAGATCACCTTACGACTGGCATTCGTATGAACTGATGCCTTTGCTGACGATTCAGTTCAAACTGCCACAGCTGTCACGCGGCAAATCCAACTGCGTTTTTTTTTACGGTTCATGCCAGTCAACAGCATTTCGCATCCCTTTTTTTTTTTTAACTAGCGACAGGGCATGTGCTTTTTACTTCTTTTTTATTTCGATTGGTATAAATAGGCGCAGAGAGAACATCTGCCATTTTTCTTTCGGGTACCCGCGGGGAAAAAAAGGAAAAAGCCATTAAAGGTGCCGTAAACAGTGAACGTGAACGGTGTGACAGACGACGCATCTTCTTACACAGAAAAAAAAACATATACACAGCATTTCATTCACCCCCCCCTCCGCTTTTTAAGTAAAACAATCCAATTCCCCATGTCCACAAAAAGAAGGTGTGCCTTTAAAAAAAAAAAAGAACGCTATAAATACATTAATGCGAGTCAACTTGCATGCAAACAAACACGGCCAAAGTTTGCTCTAGATCTTTGAAAGCCCTAACGAGTATGAAGTCAGTCGAATAAACTAAAAAAAAAAAAGCGAAAGAACAACCGTCGTGCGGGATGAAGTTTGCCAACCAACATGCCCCACTACGAGAAGACTATTTACGTAACACACCCCGCCTCACGCTAATCTCTTGACAAGGAGTACCGATCTGTCAGTTTTCTTCTGTTGCGTACCCTGTACGTTAACTTTGTATACGAAAATCACTGCACGGCGATAGAGCACGGATTCCTCTTTTAGCTGGACATGTGCGCACGTGCGCTACGTTCACAAAAGGGAGAGAACCGCACAGGTAAGTTCCAGTTTGGAAATCGATTGTGGATGAACTATTCCTTTCTATATATAATCTCAAAGTGACTTGGATAGCTTTCTCAGATGGAAGACTAATATACTAATGCCTTTTTTTTTTCTTTCTTTTGTTAAAAGAAAATAGCTGCTGGACGGTTTGGTAACGTTGCCCGGTAAACGGGGAAACAAATAATAAAAAAAGGCAAGAGGTTTTTGTATGACATGTTTTCACTGAATGGAGAAAAAAAACTTGTTGTTCCTCAGCGTATGAAAAGAGACGCAACAAAAAGGAAGAAAGGCCCAAGCGACAACAGATCCGTTTTCAAAATGTTGTTTTGGAAGGGGGGGGGGGGAGGCATGAGGAAAAGAGGAACTTGCACGACTGCGTTCCGGGACTCGAGTAAAATAGACGCACTTTCAATCGCAACAATAGCGCACTATTCAATGGTTTCAGAGTCTGTCTACATCGCTACCTTCAAACGCAAAAAAAGGGAAAGGAAATGGAGCCGTCCAAGTTTTACATACTCACCGGTAAATGCGAATTCAACAGCCAAAAAGGGCAATGTAATTACGCAAGAATTTCGGCTTGGAAACGTAACTCGCGTTGTAACATAGGTTGCTGTGAGGTGCAACTAACGAGGTAAAACCATTTTTTGTTCTTACATATGCTTTCGCCGCAGAGAGGGTAGCGAAGCGCGCCAAAGAACCCACGTCATTAGAGGCTCATAAAAATTAACCTCCGTTTACTATTTTTTGTTTTGTTTTTCTCGCGAGTTCTTGTTTCCTCCCGTGCGCTGAGTCACGTCAGTTTGGCGTTTAACACGGTGTTAAATGACAGATGTATGCGAGGTGTCGGCAGGAAATCATGTAATTACGTCGCAACTGATCTAAATTAACGTTTTGCCTTTTTTTTTTTTTTCCTTTTAGCTCGCATTCTCTCCAATCCCTACGCTTAATCAAAATGCACGATAAAAAAAACAACAAAAAACGCAAGGATTAAAATGAACGATTCATCATTAACCGCCGGTCACTATAGTGACGTGGCAATTCCCTTTGTTTCTCTTTATATCGCGTTCGTGAAAGATCCCCTGACTTGTCAACGCCATAAACAAAACAAAACAAAACAAAAAAAAACCGTGAATTATTTCCTTTTTTTTTTCACGGCCAGAAAATGAGCATAACTCAGTCGAAAACAAAATAAAAAATAGGGACTCGACAAAAATAAGAGATAGATGGCATTAGTTGGTCTGTCAACGAGATTTCATTAGCACGCCACATATTTTAGGTATTGTACACAAGCATTCTTTCGTTTTGCGACAACGATGCGACTATGATGCTTTTTCGTTTGCTTCTTCAAGGAAACAAAAAAAAAGAAAGGGAGTGGGGCCAAAAGTAATTACAAGCCCGCTAATGAGCATCATAACCGAGTCGCTGTCTGTGGCAGTCGCAATGTCTCTTATACGTTAATACATTCCCTACGTGCGCATTTTCGTTGTACAGCGTTTTATTGATCCGCACCACGTTAGTGCTTCTTACGTCTGACGTCTTGCTAACTTTTAATTCATCCCCAAATACATTTAGCGGCAAAAAAAAAACAAACAAACATTAAGGCTACCGTCATTTTTCGCTGGCGAACTCGTTGAACCCATCAGCATCGGACGAACCCGTTTCAACCCATTATTTTGAAAAATGTCCTGTCACTGACGCACAACGTCGCGTCATAAGTACACCGGATTATTTAAAAATGTGTTGCTTCCTTTTGTCTTGTGTCAAGGCTGTAAGGCCACTTTGTCGCAAACAAAAATCACTGATGAAGTGATTGAACTGTTTGACGCAAATTCCACGGAACTGAGATCTTTTTGTAATTTTTTGCAATTGAAAAATCATTCAGTTAAACGCAATCTACGAGCATAGCATTTTTTTTTTTTTTTCAAATGGGAAATCGTTGACTGCGTTAGTCGCGTCCAGGCAAAAAGCAATTTCTCGTGCCCTTACGCTGGCAATAAACAATAATAACATCTTCAAAATTGTAAGCTGAAGGAGAGTGGGCGCTGTGTTCGCTGACATGGAATAGTGGCCTCGATAATCAAAACTTGTGCGAAAGTCGTTTCGCTTGATTGATCCCTTCAACGACCGTCGAAATCATTTCCCCCTCTCTGACGGAAGTTTTGAGAAAAATAAAACTGGGACTCACCGCAAAGAAGAATCCGCTGGAAGGCTCGTCGAAACTTGATAGACATGGCCGTGTACAAGATGGGATTGATTGCACTGCGTTCGTTAATCAATCGAATGAATTCCTCAATCTTTCTTGAAACGAAGAAAAAAAAAAGGGTGAAATCACCTGTTGATGTAGACGCAAGTTTTGGCGAACATCAGAAACCACAGATCCATAAAACTGGCTCGCGAGTACATTGTGGCGAAGCTGTTGTAGACCAACATGCCGCGGTAGGGCAACCACAGCGTCGCGAAGATCACGACGACGACCACCAGCATTTTCACCACCTGAACCAAAAATTAAAAGAACAAAACATTAAGACCTTCATCCAGGGCATACACGTAACAAAAATTCAATTCAATCAAATACTCTGAATGAAAATGAGAGTAAGGATTTCCTATACTCCCCCCCCCCCCAAACTAAAGAAACTGTACAACAATGAACTATAGAAAGAGAGAAGGGAAATGTTATTAGATGGGCCAAACGAACGCACCGACACAGTCACGTGGCGTTATTTCCTGACACGATCACACAAAGTTTTGCCCTTCTGTCGCCATCAATAATCAGTGGTATACACACATGCACTTTCCTATAGATCTTTACACGCAAGTTCTCGGCCGCTCTCTTGCCGCACGCGTCTCCATGGAACACCTTAACTATTGACGCTATCTCAAAGTGCTGCTGCCGCCCCGCAAAATGGAAAACGCCCTTAGCTAACAGAGACCACCAAAAGTTGATGTCTCATTTATTTCCTGCCTTTCTTTTTTTTTAAAAGAATGGAGAAGAGAGAGCCGAGCAAATCGTGTGCACGTAACACGTTTCGATACGTTTCAAAAGAATACGAAAGATAGAAAGCAGTGCATGCGTAATACTAGGACGAAGAAGATCTTTTTCAATTACGATTTAATGAAAAAGAAAATGAAGACGTAAATGCAGAGCAATCATGCCGTTCTATCGTCGATGATTCATTGCAATAGACTGTTCAAAAGATCCTGTGAAACTTTGGAAAGGCGCGCACATTTCAAAGGTCTCACTTGCATCAAAGATTTCGTCAAAGTCCATTTCAATCTAGACGAAAGCGTACGGCTATCACAAGGATATAATCGCATTTTCAGCTGACGAGTCTTTAGACACTCGAAACGGCTAGGCCTATGTTTTTTTTTGTATGCAGATTTTGTGAGCAAAAGCAACTCACGATTTCATCAACGGTGACGTATCATCGGATCAATTTTAAAAGTCTATTTAATACGTTTTTTTTTTTGGTCCCGTTCAAATATTCGTAGTCTTGTACGTTTTTAATAAGACGGGGCTAATCTATCTATTGAATTTCACATCTTCATTAAATTTCGCAGATTGGGAGAAAAAGTGAGAAGCATTTAATTTTGAAAGATAAACAGAGTCGAGCCGATCGTTTGAGCGAATTGATTCATGCAAAATTAATACAATTTTTTTTCCCGTCTTAAGAAAACGAAATGATTTTTGTTGAAGATAAATTTCGATAGCGAAGCGCACCCTATCTCACTTTCAGACTCAATTTTTCGTGAAATAGAATTCAATTATTTAAAAGAAAAAAACATTTCCTACGGGATGCGTTGGTTCAATACAACAACCGCGTCGTTCTCCACCACCTTTTTTTTTTTTTTATCTCTCTCTTCTCACTGAAGAAAAAAAAAATGAGAAATTTTACACAAGCGTGTTGTGATGGAGCAGATTTACACACAGACACACAATCTCCCGCAGGAAAAGTTCTACGTTCGCAAACAAGCGCACGCTATTTTCTTTGATCCTCGTAGCAATAAACTTGTCATCATGTCCGATAGTGAATAGTTTTGAAAGAGAAAAAAAAAAAAAAAAAAAAAAAAGGAACTCGCGTGTTGCAGCTGACACGCGTAAAAAACTGTCCAACCACTCAATCAGAAAGCACAAAGAAAACGGACTACAATTGAAACACGCGAACGTTGTAGACGCCGAAATATTAAGGAAAACGTAAAGGCACAAAAAAAAACGTGTGGGACGATTGAAAACAAGAACCGAGAAGGCCAGAACGCAGTAATTGCCACATCTAAGAAAAAAAGAGAAACATATCTTCCGTTTCCGGGTATACTCGGAATGCAGCGGCAGCTATAGATGAACCCCCCCCACTTGTCTTTTAATGAGGCCCATTTTCTTTTTGTCAAGCCAGCGCACAGCTTTCAGGCTTCGTGCAAGCTAGCTGCATCTATAGCTGCACACTGGCCTATTATTATATGAAGCTATCCTCGATTTACGTGTTTGTGTTATGCACTCTCCCACAACTTGCAACGTACAAACTTTTATTTTTCTTCTACTTCTCCACCCCGTTCTTTTTCGATGTGTGTTGTGCGAGATTTTTTTTTCCCAACCCACCCCAAATCTCGTGCAGTTGGCATCATCTAGAGTTGACTGCTTTCTTCCTAGTTTGGACAACTTCCATTTATATACGAGTTTCTATTTCTTTTTTCGTCTTTATTCGTCCTTGCCTTTTTTTTTTTTCACTTCTCTCAACTGATGTCTATCCATCTATGCTTGGTATATACGAAAGAACGTACATCCGGCAAGTTGTGGGCGAAAAAATAAAAAATAAAAATCATTCCCTTTTTGCCTCAAAAAAGCAGAAAATAGTTTTTTTCTTTTTCTTTTTATTCTAGCGATTATATGGGAATAAGAAGGAACGCTTGCCTTGGACTCCGTGCTTTATTAACTCTCTGGCGTCGGTACACGCTCCAACCTTTTATTATACGGTCCTAGAAAAAAGATGTGCTGCAGCTGGCGGATAAAAGAAAGAAGGGACGGGCATCACACACACACACACACAAGTATATAAGAGAGAGAGAGAGAGAGAGAGAGAGAAAATGACATCACTCAGCGGCTGCCTTTGCCGCCACTATCAATGCACCTCTCTTTCGATTTGAAATAGGAATGGCCCTTGTTTTCGGGATATTCTTCAGTGGAACTGGCATCGTTCCGATTATTAAGAGTCTTAACTCTTCGAAAGAGATAAAAGAAAAGAAACAGAAAGGGCTTCTAATATGAAGTGTTATTTGGTACGTACAAGTTCAATCACTTGGAAATCATTTCAAACGTCGCGATATCGACCAAACGGATGCGATTGGTTTACGACCGACCAACCAGGAGGTTCTTTTCAGGTATACGGAACACGAACGAATTCTCATTTTTTTACGAGTACCATAAACAAAATAGCCCACTTGACCCCGTATTGCCAAAGTGATGGTTGACACGAATGAAGGGAAAAAAAAAACCCACAAAGAACCAACCCCCTCCTTCAAAAAAAAAATTGCTTCTCTCGAATTCACATATTTTTTCACGATATCGATCCACTGCAATTCTATAGGCAAACGCAATTTTTTTTTTCATTAGTTGAAAGAAGAGTAAGCAAACAACAAACGGGCGGGCAAAAATAGGTAAGGTCTCGTCCTATTTGTTGAAAAAAAAAAAAAAAACGGATAATGTTACGTCGTAAATAAGGCCGTCAGATTTTTATTAAATGCTGGCTAGCCCCATCAGCTCCACCCGAAGCCATTTTTGTCATTCTTTAAACAAGGCATCACATATGAAAAAAAAAAAAAAAAAAAAAATGTAAACAACGTCCTTTGAATTTTCGTGCCACCCCCCTTTTTGTTGCCATTTTTTATACGACACTATTTTGCACGTGAAACATGTACGCAAAAAAACAAAAAAAAAAACAAAGATCTTATTGATATCTGCTGTCAAATGCAAGATGTACGTGTATATTGTTTTCTTTCCCTTAGCAACTGAAAAAAGAAAATTCCGGCCCGGATGGTTGATGTTATATAGGGCGTCTATACATATTGCCCATATCGATTCGTCTGCCCATATTTGATTCTTCTCCTCCCGATCTGTACAATTCGACAAGCTAAAAACACGCATATATAATCAGACAGTCGGAATCTAGAAGGTCCAAGATGGCCCCACCCTTTTTTTTTTATTGACACGTCAATCAAATACAAAAAAAAAAAAAAAGAAATTGGAAGGCTGTTCTTTCTCTACGAATATCCATCTCATTTATGATTGAAATATTCATGCCATTGCGCGCGCGAGAAGCTATACCCGAACCCAACGGTAGAATATGAATGCAAATATGGACATTAGGTTCGTATTATAAAAAAAGAGAAAGTGGATTTAGAAAAGTTCACGAACGCGCACTGAACGCGTGAACGTCATTACAAGAAGTTGGTGTCTACTGATCTTCCAATCGATGGCCATTCTTTCCGCCTCTCCAAGCCAAAAGAAAAATAAAAGTTCTCCTTTTCATCTAATTGGTTGTCAATCCATGTCTTTATCCATATACACCCAAAAAAACTAGCAGCTCCTCCCCAAACCGGGGAGAACTTACTTTTATTTTAGAGAATGACGGTAGGACGTCAAATGGCTTTCCCCGACAATAAATCGATAAATGATGATTGGCAACAATCAGCAAATTAAAAAAAAAAAAGAACGTGATTACGTGAGGCGGCCATTTCGTGGTCATGCAAGTTTTGCGTCACTGAAACGCAGCGAAAAACAGATTAGCATATTCGCTTCATTAGCGATCATGTCAAAGGGTGTTTTCATTTCCTGACTTGTCCCGTAGCTAATTACGAAGAGACGACGTGCTCCATGATGTTTAAGTTCCAACATCTTCATACAGGATGGACAAACTCCTTCAAGAAAGATAATGATGCTCCACAATCAAACGACTCCTATGCACAAAATCAAAGCCCTAGCGCAAACGTACGCGTGAATGACAGCTCATTTGAATACCCGCATTATTCTGTAAGCTACTCAACTATAGTAAGAGAACACACAAAAAAAAAAAAACGGGTACCAAGCAAAAAAAAAAAAAAAAAAAAAAATCGATTCGTATCGGTTCCAAATGCGCTTGTACATATGGAAGCCAATCGACATGAGCTCCTTTGTCATTCCTTTTGAAAAGAGCATACGCAAAAAAATTGCGGTAGGAATTTTCTTTTTGTTTGTGTTTTCTAGGGTCGTTGATATGTAGACTATTCTTTATGCAACATCAAAAAGATTGCGGTGTATAGCGCCCAGATTCGTGCTTTCTAAAGATTCGTCTGACGTCAGACTCAACAACAACAAAAAAAAACGCTGCTTAATCAAAACAGAGAGAAAATAAAATTGCCTACGTGTTTACACGATTATGTTTGGCCATTTAGCGTAGCGACGAGGACCGAACGGCGTATAATAGTCAGGGTTCGCATAACATTTTCCGTAAATTGAAATCACTTTATCCCAGATTGTATCAAACGAAATCTATTTTTAGTATTCCCTTTTTTTGGTTAAAATCTCGATTGCTGCCAAGTTTCTCCGAGATCCAAAAAAAGAAAAACGCCCATTTTTCCTACAAGGTACCCAATTGTAAAAAAAAAAAAAAAAAAAAGACGTTTGCATTCAAATGAGAAAAAGTTTTGACGATAAATAGATTGGCCAAGTTCGAGGGGAAAAAAAAACGAAAGAAAAGAAATTCGATGATTCCTTCCCTCGTCAAGCTAACATTTCAGCTCCTTGTTTGTAACACAATGCAAATTTGCCAATAAAATTTCGAATTTTTTTTCTTTTTTCCTAGCTGTAAGTTAAACGCAATGCCGAACGAGAAATAAAAATAAGAAAACTGACCTGAACTCTGGAGCTTTTAGTAGGGTCGACTGACGATTGATTGTCGTGCCGGCAGACCTCCGGGTATTTGTTAAAGTGTCCGTTGAACAAAACGCGAGCGATGAGACCGTAGAGGACGCACGAAATGAGCAACGGCACCAAATAAAACACCACAATGTCCGCAAAGAAATAACCCTGGATAAACATACATTTCTATACATATATAATTGCCACATCAATCAAAGTAACAAGTTTGTTAAAATTACCAAGTATTCCTGGCGGGATAATTTCATGGCGCAGCGCTCGACCGTTTGGAAACCTCTGTAGTGGATGGGTTCGGTGACTGTGAGACCGAGCCAAGGCGACGAGTAGCAAAACGCGAAAGCCCAGACGCCGCCGACAATCTTTTTAGCTCTTTTGACCGTGCAGACGCTCTGCGCTTTCATCGGGTGACAGATGGCGATGTAGCGCTCGACCGTGAACGCCGTCAAACTCAGCGACGAAGCATTGATTCCTATACATTTTAGATTTTTCGGGAAATGCAAATGGTTCATGTTACTTTCATACTTTCGTCGTTATTAAACACGCGGGCGAATTTCAGCGCCTTGATTTAAAAACTCGCCTAGATTTTGAAGGAAAACGAAAATGGCGCATCCGATGGGCCCCCAAATCCATTGGCTCCCGATGACGTAGTATGATAGGATCTCGTTAGGCACGGAAGCGATGAGGACGACGCAGTCGGCAGCCGCCAGGCTGACCAGGTAGCAGTTGGTAGGTGAATGCATCGAGCGCGTACGATAAACGACCTGAAAAAGCGCACATTTTTGTACCACGTCAAACAAACAAATCGACCGGAAATGAAAACGCCAAGGCAACACATTTTTTTTTGTAACAAAGAAAAATCCACGGGTGTGGAAGAATAGAACTGTTCGCTTCATCACCATTTGAAAAATAAATAAATAAAAGAAGAATTACCATGACGACGAGTAGATTTCCGAGGACGCCTACGAGTAGAATTAATCCCTGAAATAACGTGCCGACAAGGCGATAGTCTCTTGAAAAATACGACGGATTCTCTTCTTTATCCGAAAACGATGAATTCGGGCCGCCAGTGTTGTCGCCTAGGAAATCCATCGACGTCCGGTTAATGCTGGACAGCCACCAATCGGTGCAATTCGCCCCTAGCGCCTTCTCCAGCATAGAATAATCAGCCGCATCGTCCGATCCGTTGGCCGTCAACGCTCCGCTTTTGATACACACACACACCCCAACCACAAAAAAAAAAAAAAATGATTTACATATCATTTTGAAATAAATTCAATTTGTTCATTCAATTACCTTCGGATGGCGTTGAGAGTATCGTTGACGGCTTGAGAACAGACAGCATCCATGTCGGCTCTGCGCTGTGACTTTGGAACCGTATAAGCGCACCAACACTAAACTAAACAAAACTGGGTTTAAGCAACGACAACAACAATATCATCAACAGCCAAAAGCAGTTCACCAAAGAGGCTGGATGACGAGAAGCGACTGAAGGGGCAAGCTGTAAGCGCAACGCCCTTTTTTTTACTCTGTTCTCTGCTGCATCGCGGCCGCACACATCCGGTGCGCGTAGGGGCGCAGGATCCATCGCCAGGGAAAAAAATATATCAATCGTTGGGGTGGCGGAGTGGAAGACGACGATCCTGCAAATGCTGAGTGGAGAAGGAATGCGCAGAATAATGATCAGAAGAAGAAGAAGAATAAAAAAAAAAACGGAAGCGAACTTTATTTTTCGCTGTTGTTGGAGAGATCCACTTCAATTCGATCACGCGGCAGCATTGGCACAAATGCGCATACGACATAGTCGAAACGGACCGTACGACTGTAAAAAATCGCAACGACAATGGGACAGACAAAAAGCAATGAAAGCATTTTTTTCTTTACATTTCCTTTTTTTTTTGTCAATCATCTGAGGATCAATTTTGGGTTTCTTTGAAAATACAAATATGTAGGCAAATCAAGCTTTTCAATTGAATTCGGGTAGAAATACATTGACTACCATGCAATCAGTGCACGCCTACCAAAGAAAAAGAAATAAAAACCAGACTTGTTTCATTATTACATTCCAGCTCAATTCTTAATAACTTAAAAAGGAAAATCAAGTTGTGCAACTGCTCCACGCAACCTATTCATTTACGAACGATGATAAGTAGTATGGAACATGCTGTTGTTCGGTAAATTCCCTTGTTTTTCCCATTTTTTTTTTTTTCAATCTGTTCTCCATTCAGCAGATTCCTAACGAAGGCCCATTGAATTTGTATAAGACAGGGAAAAAAAAGTAGTTGCTCCGGAAGGTGGATAATGATCTTTTCGTGTAGAACACACCCCACTCCCCCCAAAAGTAAATACAAACTTGTTTGCAAAGGGCGATAGACACTGTCTTCCCGATCAAATACAATGGCAACTTGTTATCATTGTCGCCTACCGACACGACAAAGCACTTTGGCCTTTCACACCCACTACACCTTCCCCCGAACCCATTTCTGCCCTGCACCGATTTGAAAGTTTCAACGGGCCACCGATTGTCGTGACAAGATGGCAGATAAAAGGCAGACGAGAGAAAAAAAACGACAGACCATATGCTGCTAATTTAATTCTCGTTTCATGATCGACAAGAGAGCCTGAAAAAGAGAAGAAACATGTGCACGGAGCAGACAGCCTGTGCCGCACTGGACCGTGAATCCCAGAGTCGTTAAACAGGAAAAGGCTGCGGCCATGTTCGACGCAAATCGAAAGCGAGTTGCTGCATGTAGCATCAAGTCGCGGATTATTTATTTTTATGTAAAAAAAAGAACATCACCAATGGGCTGCAGCCGTGGAATTGAAGTAAAAGGCTTAAATTTGCCGACCATTTGAGTTGCTTGAAAAACTTGAAATCGGAACACATACACGCAGAGAAAAAATCGCGAATAGATGGCGCCAGTGAGTACCGACATTTCCGACGTCTCTTGGTAAACTCAAGCGCTTTGCTCCTTCCGCCGCACGCAGCGGATGATTGCAGCGCAGGAAGAGGGAAGAAAAAAAAAAAAAAGGTCTCGACATGTCTCTAACATGTAAAGACAGTCTAAGCAAACCATTTCTATAGTTGGCAGAAAAATAGAAAAATAGAGTGTGTTTGCTGCTGTCGGTATTTCGTTCTCGCCAGTTACCCAAAAATGTAGAAGAAAGCCGTCCGTAGGGAGCAAACAAACCAATAAAAAAAGGATTTGCGGAAATTATAGATGACGTAAATAAAAGAAAAAAAAACTAAACGGGAAAAAAAGAAAAGAAAAAGAATTGGCTCCCGACAGTTAGGCAGACACACACACACACCGAGACACGCAGACACAAATGAAATGATCTCCGGAGCTGTACATTTATAAAGCCAACCGAACGAAAAAGGAAAGAAAAAAAAAGGGAGAATGTTATAATATAGTGGGGCAATGAAAGAAAGAGCAAGATCCGTCTCTTTATGACTAACCGAAAAAAAAGAATGGAGAAAAGCTCTACGATTCCCTGTGGTTTGGACGCGAAAAGAACCATACCTTCATTCTGTTTTTATCTTTTAGATTTTCATTTTAATTCAAGTCCAGCATCAATTTAGCATTGCGTCGAAAGTGGAAAACAATGCCACCTTACATAAAAAAAAAAAAAAGGGCACTTTTAAGTGAGTTCTATCCCTATTTATACAGAATACTGTAGCGCTAAAGATTTTATTCAATTTCCAGTTTTAAATAGTTCGTACGGCAGGCACTCCTATTCTTTTTCCATCGAATTTCCCACCATTGAAAATGCCAAACAGAGGGCAAACAAAAGACAAGCTTTCCTAGTGGACTCTCGGGTCCTTTAAGAAAAAGAAAAAAAAAGTCCTTCGCTCCAACCTATCGATATTGTTCTACATACTCTCGCATCCGACGCTTACGCAAACGCGTGGAAAACAGACAACATAATATTTCTAGAAATGAGATGGTGGCAAAGGGAGGGAGTGCAATCCATCTTGTCGTTAAATGGGGAGAAAACACAAACACAAGGGATAGCCCAACGCCCAAATAGAACAAAATCGCTGGTCCGGAAATCTACCGAGATCTTGTGAATTTCACTGAACAATTCAACGATCTTAGAATTTCTTTATGTGCAGTTCGCTTTTTATTTTAAGAGCTTTTCCTTTCAAGCTTTTGAATAAGAAATAAATATATCGGGTTGACAGTTCTACGAATACACAATAAAAACAAGTGGATCAATCGATTGCGCAATTACCTGGATCAAACCTATATTTGATTACGTTGAGTACTGAGCCTAGCAAAGAGCAAATGAGAAACGATAGCTGAACCTGAAATAAGCTACCCTATTGAATCGATTTCTTTCTTTAGTTTGTTTCCATTGTCTTAGGCCCCACGCGAATCGATTTAACGCTTTAAACAATTCAATTCAACGTGAACGAAGAGGATGCTGCTAGGCCCAACAATAATACACTTTCAACATTTCTGAGCTGATGTTGCATCGCAGACTGTTTATCGATTGCAATTGCGCGTGTAAGGTCTGAGAAAATCAGACGAAACACCTTGGGGCTTTCGTGAGCATACGGGAATCTATAGAATAACGAATATTTCACCACGTAATTATTCGATTAGGACACTCTCCCGATGACCATTAAAAGGGCGAAGAGTCCAGTCACGTAAAAAAAGAAAAACCATCATTCATTGTCTCTGTATCGGCTTACTGCGGGCAGGCAAGTGAAGAATAATGGGATCGTGGAGAGAGATGGATCGCTCCGTAAGTTACAATCAAATTGCGTTTAACGCATCATCCATTTCTATTTAGTTCTAATTCAATTTCGTAATGACTGCATAATGAATGAAAGCTGTCCTGTGGTGACAGCGTTCCTTTTTTAATGTCGATTGACAAAGACTTTATTCGCTGTTGGCAAAAAAGAAAAGGTCAAACGCCATCTTTAGGTGAAAAAAAAAAACGAAAAAGAGCGAAAAAAAAAATGGCGGGATGAGCTGATGAATAATTTAAAACTACCCAAGAAAGACTATCCATTTCCAAAATATACCACACAAACAAAGTTTTGGTTTCTATGTTAATGCCTCTTACCTGAGATATGTTTTCCGCAGTTCATTGTCAGTAAAGGTTCAAACGATGTCGAAGTTGAGACGTTCCGACTATTCAACGCTAATGATCTGAAAATGAAACAAATGATAAGTTATTAAGTCACTCGGAACAGAGACATACGATAACAAACAAGAGTACTGAACAAAAACCTTTTTCTAATTAACCTCTCATTTGATTATTACAGCAATACTATGCAGGGGTTGCACGACATTTCAATAAGTTTACCAGACAAACACGAGCCACTGTGCACAAACTATTTCAAGGCTGTCCCCCTCCCCAACCATGTTTGTGACGACGTCAATGAGATTGCATTTTGGCATGCCAAGTTTCTCATCAACAATTGAATTATGAATAGAAATGGCACGACATACTGCATACGTGGATACCCTATTATCATTCGAATGCAAATCCAGATCCATGCGTAGTCACTGTCTACTGCGAGTACGTACATGTTAACAAAAATTGCGATTTCATGACACTTACCCTGGGTAGCATGGCACTCATTGGTCTGCAGAGCTCTAGTCGAGATTCATAACACAAGGCTAAGGAACGAAATTTTAGTTATTTTAAATTGTTGGCACTACTTTTTTGGTGGAAATACTGCAAGATTGGAAGTTCGTATTCGAACAGCTATCGAGAAAGGCAGCAGGCCTGAGCACACCTCGTGTCGACTGTTCTTCAGCCAGGTGAGAACTAGCTTCGTAGGCTGCGCATTTCCCGTAGTTAATTTTTCGAAATTCTTTTCTGGATTTTGAATTCGTATTTGATGGAAACTTGCAATGCTGCAAATTTGATTTAGTATGCAAGAACTTTGCTTGAAGAAACTGTAACAATTTTCTGTATATGATCTGTTTGAGATGTTAATCTGTTGAGTTTTGAATACTTACAATATGGATTTTACGTTGGAAGAAATTCGTTGTATTCTTGAAGAGATGGGTATAAAAAACATTCCAGAAAGTCATCTCAAACACTTTGCCAGAGGTTGTTATTGTGACAGCAAAAATAGAGTGGATCTATCTTTGTTAGCTTATTGTCTAATTATTATTTGATGGCTCTGTCTTTGTTTAGATTTAAAACATTTAATGAAACACGAAAAGCATGTCCAAAAACGAAAGAGAGCTTTAGGAGAAGCTGATATTCAAGCTCCAAGACCTACCAACACTCTACCCGCCTCGAAGTTGCTGGAGAAAACACCGCCCAGAACCTCACCAACTATATCCCAACCAATGGCAAGACCCAGTACCAGTTTCTATCCTCCACACCAACAGTACTCAATTATGACATTTCTAATTGGCTTTTTATTTTAATTACTGAATTATCTTTTGTTGCAGGGAGAATTGTAAGTTGGGTGCTGGTAAAAAATTATCCACAGAAGACCCATCTGATGATGTCAAAAACAGAGGAACAACAAAATTTGCATCAGCAGCTACTCGTTCTGCCTCAAAAGCTGAACTTGGTAATTTTTTCTACAATATGTATATATCGAGTTTCAAATATCACTTGAATCCTTCTGTTATAGACAAAGCAAAGCTTGAAGAAGCAAGATGGAAGAAGCTCAAGACAGATCCTGTAAGACTTTATGGTTGGTATAAAACACACTGGGAATTTCATGGACTTGATTAACCAATAGTAATTTTTTAAAAAATTCAATAGCTATATCTTTGGTATCAAAATAATGTGTTTTTATTGCAATAAACAAAATTGTGTGACCAGAAAAATCAAGCAACTTTTATGGGAAAAAAAAAATAGGCATGCTAGTACGGTTTAAATAGTCACTTTTTTGGCGAGACCAATCGCGAGCAAAAGTGAGACGTAGAGACTGAGGAACAAAACAAATTTGTAACGCTGTAGGAAATTTGTTACTTTAACTGTCTTGACTTTAGGTCTTGTATATACTAGTAAATAACGTGGGCGGACAAGCTCGTTATTAGTCACGAGAATATACTTGTCTGGAATCACGGAATCAGCTGCCGATGGTCTCGAACCTTTTCAAGTAAATTTTTCGTTATGAATAACCGTTGCGCGAAGGAAAAAATGTAATTCGCACCTCTTCTTTTCACGTCTGGGTGATTAATAACTTCACAAACGGCGAGTACTGATAGCTCTGGTCCCAACTGACTCTTATTCCAGCCTTGCCCAGAAGGCGAATACTGCAGACTTAGAGACTGTTCAGTCGATAAATAAATTCCTTCGCCAAACAAAGAGGTCTACATAGGTAAAGCAAAACTGTTCAGTCACCATTCTGAAAGTAAAATATCAGACAATTAATGAGAAGTTGTGGGCGTACTTTGTTGAGATGTTGATGAAGGCCCAAATTCAGAATTGAATGGAAGTTCTCAAAACGACTTCCGTGAAACGCGAAAAACGTAGAAGAGGATAATTTTTTACGCTCCCAGGCCTGCTGACTACGGGCGAGATGATCAATTTGAAAAATCCATCTTGGAGCAAGTTGTAGCTCAATTTGTCCGGATAGTTGTTGTTTAAACTCCTCTATAGAGATTAGGCTGAGCTTCTGATTGTGATTCAAAAAGAATGTCTTCATAAAACTTGCTATTTCAGGATCCTGTTTGTTGCTGACATCAAGGAGAGGCAATTCCGGAAGTCTTGAGACCAGTTCTCGTATAATTTCAATATCTGCTTCGCCGTCACTTTTTCGGTAATTTGCAGGTATAGGTTTAAGAAGCGACTCTGCGACGAAGATTATCAAAGATTCTTATTATTATTGATTAATTGCTGACTGCACCTGAAGTTACCATATTTGAAATTTTGCACGGCTCCAACAAATAATGAGATACGCAAATCTAGGGCCAATAAGTCTCTTTTCATCTCAGTTTCCAGTTCACTCCATTCTTCTATGGGTTCCTCAACATTGGCTGCATGACAGCAAGCTTGACTACATGTAATTTCAGTTTCAATCATCTTCTTTGTCAGGTAGCTACAAGAAAATTATTTTAAATATCAGAATTAAAACATACAGTTTAAAATTGACTTTAGAATTAGACATAAAACTATTTAAAAGAAAGGTTGTGTTGAGCCAAAGACATGTTGGTTGAAATGGTATTTACCAACACAAGATTAGAACCTTTCATACACGAAAAGTACACCCTTCCGAGCGAATATGTCCCTATGGTTTCATGCACAATAAATTGAAAAAATAAAATCAAAAATGAAATCCACTCTTACCTTGCGTCAGTTTTTAAATTGTTATTGGGAGTAGTGATTTATAATGACTTGTTCCTGGGGGATCCAACCAGCAGCTCTTGTGTTGACACGTCGCAGTTTGGCTTTAAAGATGGGGCAGACGACGCTGGTTTGTTTACGTTTAGCTCTCTGCGTGGCGACGGCAATTCTTTTTCATACAGAAAACAAAAGCGCATTTTTACCATTTCCGACAGGATGCTACACCCAAACCAACACAATGGATTTAAAGCCTCAAGTTCAACTATTTGTGGGAAAAGTTTTCAGGTTTTGTGTAGAACAAGATGATCGTCTACGTGAAACGTCGTGTGTTAAAGGCTCGATCTTGTCAAATTTTGGGGCTCTTAATCCTATTGGCTTGTGCGGTTTTGTTCCTTTTACATAGCCTATGTAACAATGAGATTTCGTTTCAGTACACTTTCCAGAAAAGGACTGGAATTAAAACTTCAATAACTAATGACATTACCACAATGACATCAGAATTTCTCCGGGTAGACATACACAGCCGAACACCTATTGGAGAATATTTATGGAATCATTTGCTTGAGGGAAAAAAAGAACTTATGTCTGACAAAGCCACTTACAAGGGTAACAAGATGGTAGATGATTTAAATTTTACCTACCAGACAGGGAATGCAGAAATTTCAATCACTTCCGCTTCTAACATTGTGCTGGTTATTGATGGGTCATCTCAGCTGAATCAAAAGAAAGAAGAGTTGTGGCTTAATAATATGCTCCTTTTTCGTCCACCCAAAAGCCTATTTCTAGTTATTTTGGGTGATAATGCTTGTGATGATAATCAATGGATTGTTCATTACTTGTCTTCAAATGGTGGTCCTATTAGTGCTGCCTTTATGGTTCGGAGTAGTTTTTTGGCTGATGAAGACGAAGTCTACCAATGGCCTCTTGGAGTCACAACGTAATTTCCTTTGCAAAAAATATAAAGATTTTAAAGGATTTTAACCATAGAATTATTTTAACAAGGAATCGAGATTTCCCTTTATTTTGGGCAAACGAAATCGACATCTTGTCACCGAGACCCTTTATTTGCAACTATTTTGGTACCAATCCTGCACATAATGCTACCCAAGACGTTATTCCTCAACTACTAAAAGCGTTAAAACTTGAAAATTCATGCTATTTGAAGATGAGCAGCAAAACGTAACATGACATTTGTGGCAATCTAATTACATAGCGGATTCGTGTTAATTACATTCGTTGTTTCGTGACAGAGCCTTTTCAACCATTGAACCTGTTGGTGAATACATTCAAGCCGTTTCGGATTCTGATCTAAGCCTTTGTCCAGCTACCGAGACGGGCAGTCCTGAAACGCATTGTATCTACGAAGCATTCTCGCTTGGCAGTGTTCCAGTCGTTGAAGATGTCGAAGTCTCTTGTGGGAGGGATTCCCTTTTTCTACTAAAGAAGCATAAAGCTCCATTCCTACTTGTTGAATCGCTTGAAAATGAGCTGGGGGATGTCATTGCTAAAGAGAATACGATGAATTTACAGGAAAAAATCGCCAGAAGAGCTACCGTTATTAATTGGTACGCTGATTTTCGACATTATATGGCCAAGCAATTCTATCGTGTTGTTTTTTCAAAAATAAATCTTTGATACGATAATACAAGGTTTCCCACGTAATCTATTCGAAGCGTATTGGCAAATAAGAAGTCTTTAGTTTTCCCGTAGTTTGTAGTGGTTATAATTCGCGTTATCAGCTTATCTGGTCCGGTAGCAGCGGATCAGCAACGGATATTGTACAAGACTAGTCTTGCACAAGCTGAAAGGACTTCGAGCTTATTCGCTTAGCGGGGAACATCAATCCAACCCCGGTAGGCCCAGCGGAAACCGATGCACTTTAACACAACCAATCCTAATCGAACAAACTCAGCTATCGCTGTCGGTAGGTATAAAAAGTCTACGTCAACGTAGACGGAACTCCCTAGTAGGTGCCCACCCAGTTTTCAAGGTAAGTCACACCGACACTTTCAAATATAATTACTTACGTTAAAATCAGTAGTTGCAGTTCAAAATCTCGCTCGATTATAATGTAGGAGAATGGCTATGTTGAAAAATACCGAAGTGTATGATGTCTTGCTAAAAACCGTTTTTGGCGAAGCAAGGGGTGAAAGTGAGAAGGGACAAAAGGCTGTTGCTTGGGTAATTAAAAACCGGGCTGATCTTAATCGCCCGGAATTTGGCGGCAGCTACATCCCTGATGTTTGTCGACATCCCATGCAGTTTGAATGCTGGAACCATGCTGGTCAAATTGATAATGCTCTTCGCACTGATTCCGGAAAAGCTGACTGTGATGCCATCGATATTTGGTTGCCCAAAGTCTTTCTGGGCACTGATCCCACTGGTGGGGCAATCTACTTTAACAACCCAGACAAAGTAGGCTATCCCCCATGGACCGCCAGACTCCAGGCTTTGGAGAAAATCGGAGACCATCAATTTTATAAAGAATTAAAATTCCTGAGAAGAAAACAGTAATCATGTGAAAAACCTTTTTTCTACCTTTCTTATATCCTGACTCCCCATCTATTGCTGTTCCGCATTAGGCAACGCATAAACTGTACTCTTGATTAATGCCTTTAGAGGTTAAATGAAATTGGAGTAAGAATTTGTCAGCTTACCTTTGTTTGCTGCCAATTAGATTATCACCCACATTTTTATCCAAGTATTCGACAGAAAAACTGTAACCAATGATTTCCTTTCAATAAACTGTGTACGAACCACATAACTTCTTAGTTAATTAAAATTTTAGGTTGAAAAACAACAACTTCTTCGTTCAATCGCACAGGTTGTTCTCGATGCGAGAGAATGAGCGCGCACGTCACAGCAAAATTGAAAAAGTCAGCTGATCTTGTGCAACGTTGCCGATTCTCGTAAACAGTACAAGAAGAGAAGAAAGAAAAATAACATTTTGTGAAAGTCATTCAAATTTTATTATCAATCAATATATAAGTATTTACAAGGGGGAGCAATTGTTTCCTTTTTTTATCATAGTAAGTAGAAGACGACCATTCTGACATCCCAAACGCTCAATTGTGCTGCACAATCATTTTGATGCTATAAAGTCACAAACGTACAGGCCGGGCATCAGCAACTGCAGAGAGGAAACGGGTAAGAGGATGAATATAGAATGTTTTAAATATAAAAACGGAGCAAAACATGCTTTCTTCAATGACACACACGTACAGACAGACGATTTAAAATGAGGGAGGAGGGTAAAGTGGCAAATAAATTAAAACATCTAAAAGACATTTTTTCTGGACATCATCTCCCTCCCTTTGTTAGGCGGGAATTCAAGAGCTGGCTGGAGTGGCTCGGACCCTAAAAGAAAAGAAAATGCATGCCTTTTTGTTTTTTTTTCTTTTTCACATATACACAAGTCTTAAGTGGTCGGATAACGATTATCATCATCATTATCTGAACGCGGGAGTAGAGAGGCGCGAAACATGTTGAGAACAAAAATAATAATAAATGATGTAAGGGGTGGTGATTTTTCGCCCTGAGACGTCGGCTCAACACACAATAAGGGTAGGAAAATCGACAACAAAACTCAACAACAAACAAATTCCCTCAAAAAGAAATTATTTGCATTGAAATTAAAACTAACAAAAAAACGTACACGCACAAAGATTGAGCTTCCTAGCTTTAGTTTTCATTTGTTAAAATGTTTGCTTCTTATCCGAATTCTGAAGGGGGAGACATGCGTGTGGTGTTTTAACAGAACTGATCATAGATGAAGGAGATATTATGTCATTTTTTCTTTCTTGCCTTTTTCACATTTTAGAGATCACATGAACCATTTTTTTTTGTTGTCTTGCTTAATGCACCCATGTGCATGACTCTATAATAGTTCCAACTTCATTCAGTTTTTCATTTAGCAAACATACATATTTTTGTTACTATGACACAGGCAATAAAACAAATGTTTTTCAAACGAAAAACAAAATTTGTTTTCTTTTTCTGAGGGATTATTTGTGTGTGCTTGTCTTTTTTTCGTTTCTACCTCTCTACTCTCTTCCCAATCTTTCCGTTAAGGCTTCCGACCATTCAAAGGATACCCAATCTCCTGTGACTGCCGGTTACACACTAGAGAACAACAATTATAATTCTAAAATTTTCCCCCTTTTTTCACAGAATACTATTGACAGCTTCGTTGAGAGCAAGGTCCACCTGCATTTCGCTGGAATTACAAAACTGTTCACCGTTTTTCAATGATGGTAAGCCGGCACCGCTGCCGGGCTCGTAATGGTGGGTCGACGACGAAGCTCCACCAGCTGGAGCGACACCAGTCGGATGGGCCGCATTGGCGATGTGATGGTGATGTGGCGGTATGACCTCGTCGCAGCCATTGAGTCTCAACAAATCGTCGATGGCATTCTGCATCTGGGCCTTGATATCTTCATCGTAGATGACGCCTCCTTCTTCTCCATCCATTCCAACGAATCCCTAATAATTTAAAATTAGCGCTTTACAAATAATTTTTCAATTGAAAAATGTAAACCAACCAAGTCATCCCTATCCCTAGCGTCTGGGTAAAGGGCCAGCTCACGCTGTATCGCTTCCCATTCGTCGTAGGGTTTAGATTCCATTGCACTGCCAGGCAATCCAGATGAATCGTTTACCGAGCCGGAATGATTCATTTCGTGGGATTCTCGTATCCGGCCGTTATTCCTGACAACATCTTCTACCATCATTCGGACGTCTTTGTACTCTTGCGGTAACTGCAATTCAGATTTGTAGCCTTCGCCCTCTTTCCTCGTGAACTTCAATAGCGCCATCTATGAATAACAAGGATTAAGACAAATGCAAGCTACCATTCATCGACTTGTATTATACTTTGGGTGTTAATTTCAGATCTTCTGATGGCGAATCTCGGCGACCATTGACAATATCGGCAGAATTAGTAGCAACAGGTGTTGTTGCAGAAGTTGTTGGTTCCGATTTCACCGGCCAAACGGGGGTCAGTTGCAATTCTTTGGCTACTCGTGTCTCTTCTTTTAACCGTTCCAGCGATTGTTTCTCTTCGCTGGCAAACATCCTCTCCACCATCACATGTTCCGAAGTGGGAGCTTCTTTCGTGCTCTCCTTTTAAAAAATAAATATTTATAGAATAAATCAACCGACAAAAATAGATGAGTCAACTACCATAAGAAGAAGGTAGTGATATTTGTTAATCATCTGATGGAATTTCGACAACAACTGTTGGGCGTGCGTTTCTAATTCATCTTCTTCCTTCTCGAGCTCTTGTGGTGTTGGCCCCAAATCGTGAAAGACGTGATACCGCACTAGCCTCTTGCAAGCATTAGTCTTGTTCTTGAATGGCGTCCTAGATTTACAGTAAAGATTAGCTATCGTGCTTTTTGACCCAAGAAAAAAAAAAAATTAATTATGGATAAGACGTACTTGCAATCCGGCGCTAGAGCTCCGCTTTGATCCGTTTTCAGTTGGTGCTCAAAAAGCGTACTTTTACTAATGCTAGGTTTGGGAGGCGCCGCAGGAGGAGCTGGCCGCTTTACTCCCCTCGCTGGTGGATTACTACTTCGACCAGCTTCATTTGAAGGAGCTGGGGACATTACCGCTGGGCTATTGGTTAACGTGCAACTACTGCCACTCGTGTTATTGACGGTAGGGACAACAGGTGAAGCTCCTCTGTCCATCGTCGTGACTATCAGCGTCCCCATCGGAGATTGGATGGTGGACTGGGTGGTTGTTACATTAATAACGGTCGCATTCGATGTGGTAGTGCTACTGGCAGTAGATGTGACAGAAGATGCTGGTGTTGATATCGTGATTTTGTTAGGAATCGATGTCAGAGTTACACTCGCAACCGGGCTGCCGGCCGTCGTCTGTGTAGCAGCAGGGCATGAGGCTCGAATTTGTGTGGCTGATGGTTGGATTTGCCGTAATCCAGCCTGTTGAGACGACGCGTTTGATGTTGTCATCTGTGGTAATGAGAAAAAGAGAAATAAAAATAGAAAAATTGTTGCGGGCAAAAAGACGGAAATGGGGTAAATCAATTTTACCAACTGATTGACCTACGATGCAAATAACTTAAAACACACGTCAAGTGACGACGAATGATAACAAAGAGGGAGGGGAAAATGAGGATGACAATGAAAAACATAGAAGTGAGTCAGCTTGAAAAATACCCTTGAGTTTTTATCGGAGACGGGTTGGCGAAGAAGGTTAGCCAGGTGCGTGTTTTGCTGGATGTTAGCCGGCACAGTGGACACTTTGCCTTGAGACCTCGACACGTTGGTGGGAGGGACGGGCTCAACCAAAACAGACCCGCTCTGTGGGGCAGGAGGGGCAGGATTCTGGAAGGAGGAGAGCCGGATTCACAAAAGCACGTGGACAAAAATAGGGGGAGGAAATGATAAAAGAATGAAAAACTCAAAGAACAATCATGACATGCAACATGCTGCAAAGATTTGAAATTTTTTTTTCCTTGTGATTAACTTACGAATGGAATGCCCTGAGCATGCTGGCCCGGAATGGTCGGTACTGGTTTCCCCGTAGCCAAAATTTTTTGGTGATGTTCAATCAACTTCTGCAGTAGAGAAGTGTCCTGCGAAGTAGGATCCTTTTTGGACGTCAGGTACTGAATTTGGGCCTGGATATTGCGCAGATTCTGCGGGAACGAATTATTGACAAATCGCTAGAAATTAACACACCAATGCTCTCAGTCAAAAATCACATCAAAAGGACCAGACAACTTATGCACTATCGCTTCCTACTTGTTGATTTTGAGGAGATAATTTGATCGTCTGCACTCGCGGCACCGTGCTCGCATTCGTTGGTGTCGTTGGGTTGACAACGTTCGCTGTGTTGCCCGCAGCCGTTGAATTTGTTCCGGCTGTTGAATTAGCTGCCTTCACAGGAGGCGGTTTCTTCTTACGAGGCTCTGCCTTTTTCTTCGGCGCGTTATTGTTTGTATTAGCCGGAGTAGCTTTCTGGACAAGTGCCGCTTTGTTTTTCATTTTTTTCGAATCTGACACAATCTGACTCCTGGCTAAATCTTCGAGAAATTCGTTCTGAAATCCGTGATTAGTTGAGTGAATCACTTCTGTAGCAGGAGCAGCGGGAGGTGGTGGAGCGGCTTGAAACACTTGCGTGGCATCGAACGCATTTGTCACAAACTGAACTCTCGACTGTTGCTGAGCTTCTGCTGCAAAAGGCTCGCCCGTCAATTGAATCACTTGGCCGTTGCCCAAAGTCAGTGAAACGGCCGCAGCCGGCGCTTTCAACATGGCAGCTCCTCCTTTGAGTCCGTTAAGGATTGAATCACTTCCTAAGGCACTGGACTGTTCATTAGCCTCACTCGGTTTGATAAAATTCCGTAGCGTGTGAAGATCGTCGTCAGACAGGGCCAGGCCGTGCTGATGCAGCGTCTGGATGAGGTTCGTTTCACTCAACATTGGTGTAAACATCACCTGAATCGAAAGGGGATTTATTTTTTAGAATGAAATGAAATTTTGTTAGTTCTCATACGTTGTTTTCTTTGGTCTCTGTAGGCAGGATTGGTTGCTCCTCCGGAATTTGAACCACGGGTTGGGGCGCTGGCGGTGGTGGCAGCGATGGTTCATCATCCATAAAGAAAGACTCGTCATCATCGACAATACCCGTCTGTTTCAAAAGTTCAGCTAAATTGACCTGCACGGCCGGCTTCTTTTCTTCAACCACAACCTGTTAAATAGAACACAAATTGTATTAAAACTAAATAATTTAAAGAATGTGAAGAGAACGGACCTCTTCCTTTTTCTTTTTCGGTTTAGGCTTCTTTTTAGCTGGTGGTTTCTTGTTGGGCGGAGTAGCAAATGTTGTTGAACTATTGTTGGTGTTGTTATCAGCCGTATCGTTATTGGTTATCAACGTGGTAGCTGGACTGGATATGAGCCTAATATTGTCTTGCTGCTGTTGCGACTGTTGCTGTTGTATTGTTTGTTGAGTGAGAATATGAGGTTGCTGTTGCTGCTGTTGGGTGACAATGTGAGGCTGTTGTTGTTGTTGTTGGATGACGTGATGTTGCTGGATAAATGTTGGTTGACCTGGATGATTACGTAAGAAGGTAGTCGGCTGCTGTTGCGTCTGCTGCTGCTGTTGCTGCTGAGGTTGTTGGACGGCCAGAAAGGCAGGTCCGTTGGGTGTTTGAATCTGCTGCAGCTGGACAGTGCCCAGGCCGGGTAAAGTGACTAATCTTACCATGGGCTGCTGGGAAATGGTTGGGTGGCAGGGAGGAGGGACTGCGGCGACAGTAGCCGGACGGTTAGGGGCTAGGTGGACGGTCTGACCAATCTGAGGTTGCATCACAATGCTCTGCTGCTTGGGAGGAGAGCTAGAAGGGACGGGCGGCCGGACAATCAGCTGGAAACCGCCGCTGCCTTGCTGCTGAAGGAAAAACTGGCCGCCTGTCGGCGCCAGTGCTGGAAACATGGCGTTTCCTCCACCTGAGAACACCAACGTACCCGTCGGCCCACCCGTTCCTAATTGCACTACTTGGCCCGTCGCGTGTGGTTGTGTTATTTGTTGTTGAACAGGCTGTTGTTGTTGTTGTTGTTGTTGTTGTTGTTGCTGCTGCTGCTGCTGCTGCTGTTGTTGTTGCTGCTGTTGTTGTTGCTGCTGCTGCTGCTGCTGTATAATAGCTGGCGATGACGTTCTTGGACTGCAAAATGAGGATTAATTGTAAAAATAATTCCCTTGTTCAACATTTGAAAACGAATTACTTGACAGCTTGAGCCTGTTGAGCTGGCCCAGGACTCGAATTATTAGCTGGTTTGGGCCTTAGTTGTGGCTGTTTAGAACGTACACCTGCCACAGGATGCCTCACAACCGGAGAAGTTGTCGTGTTGGGGCCAACAACTTGGGGAGTCGTTGAAGGTGGAGGACCTGACAATATCTGGAGCACCTGGCCACCCGAAACTAGTTGCTGGACTTGACCAACAGCAGCTAATACGTGAATTTGAACGATTAATCATAATAATCATTAAGCCAATGAATAGAAACTTACTGGCGAGTGCCGGAATAGTGATAGTGCCAGCTGGCAGCTGGACAGATTGAGGATTTTGTCCATTGCCTGGCCCTGGGCCGGGAGGATAATTGATGGGTGATGCCACCGGTGTAGAGGACAAGGAACCGCTCCTTTGCTGTGGAGATGGAGCTGCCCGGTAGAACTGCTGAGGGCCGGGCGATGGTGCCGGTGCTGGAGATGAGACCGAGTACGAGGTGGCATGTCCAAGTGTATTCGGCGCCGGACTGGATGCTAGCGACGACGGGCTTGCAGCCGGTGGAGGAGCGGCGGGCGAACGAAGGATCACAGTCGCAGCCGGACTTGTACCAGGCGCCGGCGACCTGACGGGAACCGAAAACGGGGAATGTATCTGCTGCTGTTGTTGTTGTTGCAACTGTTGAAGTTGTTGCTGCTGCTGCTGAATCTGCTGCTGGAGACTGGCCAGTTGCTGCTGGGTGATGGTGTGGGTCGAGTCCAGCGAAACACCACTGTTAACAGGACCGTTATTCCCGTTTCCATTTCCAATGCCGCCAAGGAAACTCTCTAAAGCGTTGGGATCATTGATCACGTCCAACAAACGTTGCCCATCGTAATCCATATCCGTCAAGTCCTGCATAGATCAAAATGAATCAAAAAGCTCGATAGATAATTGTGTTTGAACAAACCTGGAACGAAACGGGACAATGGATGAACGATATGAGTGGCGCCGGTCACACATCCGTCAGGTCAAGGGCCATAAATCGGACCATAAACGTGTTATCGAAAGAAAAGGTCACGTTTTCTTTTGGCTATTATCTTTAATGGCGATTCCAGAAATTGGAAATAGCGACAACTTGTCGTCGTTAATCTTCGACACTGGTTTTGGAGTGGGAAGGACACAATTACGTAGAGCGCGTCTCTCTATCACCACATCTGCAATAGAATAAAATCTCATTACATTCGTGAAACAGACCCTTTCAATTCATTAACACTAAAAGCAAGTTAAAGAGAGAGAAAACTGTTTAGAAATCCCGGTTTAAAAAAAATACGAGTACTGAATTTCAATCTCATCTACGTCTTCACGACATTCAACTCAAAAGCCAATAATTTGTTTCAATGGTCGTCCTTTCAGCATGTTTATACTCTTAAAATGAAGGGCCCTGCACTGAATGGGTAGACCAATTTGAACGAGTGGAGCCCGTCATACACAAAAACATGCCGCCATTTTGACTCAATAAAGAAAACATAACACACACACACGCACTCACACACACATACACACTCTGGAAAAAAAAGCCTTCGAAAGAATTGCGAGACGAAATACGATTTTCTCACTCGGAGTGTGTTTTCATAGAGACTGCGCATGAGCAAAAAGGACGTCTAACCAAAGGAAAACTGTTTTTCTCTCTCTCGCAGCTCGTACGACCCACTCAAGAATAAGCCAATGGGGGGAGCCAAAGCTTATTCGCCAACTGTCCGAATAAAAGGGGATTCCTCATCTTAATACGAGGCAAATCACTTGATCAGGGAAATTGACATGACGATGATCTTATTGTTTCTTTCGGAGCAGCTGTCGAAGACAGAGCAATGGCGTAGGTGCCCACGCTGGCAAACACGTACACACACAACACACAACAGCCATTGATGTGGCAGCAAGAAGGAAAGGAGGGAATGAGCACACACACACACACACACAGGAGGGAAATGCCCGTTCAGACAAAAAAAACGCAATTAAAACACATTGAAAACACTGATGAACCCGATGAAAGTGAGCGAAATGGACGGAGGTCTACCTTAGCGGCGCGGTACACGTGACCCTGCCCCCGAGAATTCCATCATTCGAAATAATATATCCCTTTTTCTCTGTGCTTTAAGCTGCTCCGTCGGTTGTAAGAAAAAAGTTAAAACCGCGACACATCCAAGGTACTGCCTCGGTTGCCTTGCTTGGTCGCTCTCGCATCCAAGCTCCGCCCCCCAGCCCAACGGTCCTGCTATTGCCAGTTAGAACCTTTGGGGTTCTCTTGAACGAATTCACGGATGCTTTTTACTGCAATATTCACTGGTCTTTTGGGGAGAAGAATACATAGCGTAAATACGTCGACGTCACCAAGCCACCCCCTCCAACGGACTCACTCGACTCCACCCACCTCTCTCTCTCTCTTTTTCTCTCGTCACTCTCTCCCGGGTTCTCTCTTACAGAGCCTCTTCGTTTAATGAGGTAACTTTTGCACCCACATCATCTACACACAGAACAACACAACTGGACACACCTAGGATGTTGTTCCAATCAGCGAAAGTTAATTACAAGCATTTTCTGATCACAATGCTTTCTTCTCGTGACGACGCCATTGACTGATTAATTTCAACTATATGTTGCTAGATGGCATTCTGTCGTTGGATCTTGCTCCCCCTATCTTTTTTGCATCAAAAAGTTTGTCAAATAAAAAAAATATAGCGTTTTTTAAAGGTTTGTTCGTTCAAATTCAAAATCGATTCAAATAGTATTATGATCAAGGATTTTACAAGTATAGTGCATCACTCATGATTTATTTTTACGACGGTAACAAAATGATGTGGCAGAAAAGGGGGCGGCACCTGCAACTTTTATTTGACTAGCTAGCTCCTTTAATTGATACCGATAGTATGCCAATTACATTTTAATATTTCACGAAAAAATTTGCGTGAGTTATATGTAGCGAAGTATCAGTTTTTCAATATTTTATTTTTATTGTTATCTTTTTACTACTAGATGGCAGAAGCTGATAGCGAGCGTTAAGGCCAAATAAATGAATGAATTGCCTAAAGCGCTTGCTGTGTACTCATATAGGCCCTAAGGCTCATTCTTGTTCGCTGTAAATGTTCGCATTCTACTCGCTAGTGTCTCTAGCAACTAAACCCAATAGGCATGAGCCACTTGTCAGACTGATCTCTGCTACTGGCTGTGACTCGTCAGTTTTCCGTTGAACCGGTCACGTTGATCGTCGATCTAGCTCAGTGACCACTTTACCGTGACATTTTTTTGGATACACAACATGGTTTATCAAGTTGCTAGCAAGGTAAAATGTCTTATAGGCTCTCTGTTCTAACGAAGCCGTGCGACAAGCCAGAAACACGCATTTAACCTCCTTTATATAATCAATAATTTGACCGTGTTTTTCGGCTATGCTGTTTAAAACAACTAGCAAGCATGTTGCTTATATTTCTTTCATTTCTGAACTAAATTTTTTTTTTTGCATTTAACAGGAGGATTTTAGCGAACAGTTGAAGAAAGCAGGAGGCAAACTGGTTGTTGTGGACTTTTACGCCACTTGGTGTGGTCCCTGCAAAATGATAGCTCCAAAAATTGAGGTCAGGAATTATATATTCATAACAGAAGAAAGTTTTTTAACTTTCATTTTATGTAATAGGCCATGTCGAAGGAGTTCACTGATGTCGTTTTCCTGAAAGTAGATGTGGATGAATGTGAAGAAGTTGCATCTGAATACAACATCTCCTGCATGCCTACTTTCCTTTATTTGAAGGATGGTGTAAAGGTTAGGCATCTTTTGCTAAAGATGTAAACAAATTTATTTTAATATACCTTTACTACAGGTGGCAGAGTTTTCTGGGGCCAATGAAACACAACTTCGAGCATTGGTCGAACAACACAAGTAGACTATTGCATCGGTGTCCTGTATATGGGCTACATAAATATTTCAATCTCTTATTTTCTCATTTTAATTAAGTGGGTAATAGGCCTTCCTGCATTGTACCACAGGAAATACAAAAAAGATATCATGAAAATACATTCCTCTGCACCATTATTAGAATAATTCAGAATATTTGCTGGGTTGAAAAGAGCACGTCTATTTGCAACGTAGTTTATTACGTAGTTGTTGCTTTTTCGCGAAAAGCCTTAGCAACAGCTACGATTTAAGAAACAACGTATTGGTGTAACGTAAATCGATGAATTCGTTCGATAAAGCTATTAAAAGCATTACTATTGATCAATAATACCGCCTTCTTAATAGAAGCTTTTTGATGTTGTTCAATACAAAGACTATTCCCGCTGTGAAGTTCCAACCTGTTTATGGTTGGGTTGCGCCGAATAAACAAGAAATCCAAAATGGTATTCTACTTACCATACCACACCATAATACAGTAACTAGACGAAAATAAAACGTGAATTCCGAATTACAATCGCATCCTCTTGGGTTTCCAAACAATTTCGAAAGACAGCGATTAAGCGAGGGAGAAGTAGTATCTTACTTTGAAGCCTTAAGAGTCGTACTCAATTTCGCCACAGTCGCATAAACTCTAATCAGAAAATGGGTCATGCAACCAAAAGAAAAAAAAACAGGTTAAACACGGATTTGCCTTTTGTTTTACTCTCTTCTCTGTCTTACTGTTTTTCACAATCTGCTTATATTTCAGCTAGTCCCTTCTGCTGCTTTGAAAGTGCAGTTTTTTGGCTTTAGACAATGAGCCAGAGCCTTTTCCTGGAACAGCGCCAAATTACAGGTGAAGAATGGGATAAAAAAAATGTCAATTAATGGTCAAAATGATTGAATCTCCTCCTGTAAAATACACCATATCATTGCAAATTCTAAAAAAAAAGAAAAAAGAAAAAGAAAACAGTAATTTCCAATAACACGATGGTAGCCAAATGGATTAAAAAACCATCCAAAAAGGTAGGGCAATCGAGTAAAATATTCAAATTCGATTACAGCTTCGGTTGAATCGATACTTACTCATAAACATTTAGTTCGAAGGACACCTATATCATTCAAACTCATTCACCATCCACATCGTCTAGTGATCAAAACCTACGACTATCACTATGGGAAAACAGGCACGTGAACGTCAACTGGAACTTGAAAAAAAAGTATTGAAATTAATACATCGCGTAAGTGCCAAGACGTAACAAGTAACAAACTTTAATTAGTTGCCTACATTTTTTTTCCCTTGAATTTTGGATAGGAAAAAGAACTTCGAATCACTAAAGATCAGACCTTGGCAAAATTGAGGTATAAATGTGAACTTCTAACTCGAATAAATGAATTGCGTCAAGAACAATTCGAACTAATGCAAGAGAAATTCAATTTGGCATTAACAATGGAAGTTGAAGCTGCTCTCCAGTCACGTTTAGAGCAGATCAACGAAGAGCAGAAAACCGTCGTCAACACCCAGGTGGATATCGTTAAAGAAGACGCTGCCTCTGCAGAAGCTCGGGTAAGTCTTGACAAAGCCTTTGAGCATGTTTGAGGTGTTTTCAATAATTCAATTTCTAAACAGAATATTTCTTGCCAAGACATTGCCGAAAAAATGCAACGAATGGACAAGGAACTAAGTTGTGGAATCTGTTCAGAATTGATTATTTTCGTAAGTTACACAGCCCTACAACTTTGACAACGCGTTTGGCAAAATTGTTTGTTTACAACATTTCAGGCCACATCGTTAAATTGCATGCATACGTTCTGCCAGTACTGCGTTACCCAATGGAAAAGCTTTGAAAAGAACAGAGCGCCCGTCATCAGCTGCCCTGTTTGTCGAGAACCGATTGTTTCCGAAAAAAGAAACTTTTCAATAGACAACATAGTTGGCATCATGGTCGAAGTCTGGCCAGAAGAAGAAAAGAATAATAGGAAAGATTTGGTAAAGCAACACCAGGAACTTACCCGAAATCTGTTGTCGGGATTACGTCAACCAGGAACAACGAATCCGTTTTACCAGATAACTAACCGCAATGTTTACATGGGAGAAATGCAAATCGAAGATTTACCAACACGTCCTGCCACCAATTTACAAAATGGTAGGTTGAGTTTCTAAACTTAAAATCAAGCACAAAATCGGTCTCAATTTAAAATCAATATTGACACTGTTTCAGTTCCTCGTCGTCGTACCCGTTCAGCAACTTCGTCTCGTCCCACAAGTGTTCGTCGGCTTCAAACGTCTGCACGACCACGCTGGCGTTGATTCTCAAGTCAAGTATAATCTATTTTTTTTTTATTTTTTAATTCCCCCCACATTCTTTGCTCGTTGCTATTTTTACTTGTGAAAATTATGTGTTTTTGATTTTTTTTTAAATTTTACCCAATGTTCCAAATGCAAATTTTTAAACATAATGATTTTGAATACAGAGATTTGAATAAAACAAAATTTAACTTTAGTAACTTTAACGTAATCGACCAGAGCAGTTAAAAAACTAGGAAATACTCAGCAACACAAGGCCGCATGTAAAGCTTTTAAATTAGGCCAGCTGGGACTGGAGGGAAAATGTGACAGTTGTGTTATTTGGCAAGAAAGCTTCACCACATAAATTGATAACAGACTTTCAATGAAAGTTGTTTTGTGAAACCACTTTCCTTAAAATTCTTACTTAAGAATTATTCTACAGCCTACTAGGACAGGTTTATCAAATTTACGTGCAAACGCCAGTTCTACACTGAGTTTGGCTCTCTGTTGAAAACGATTGTTGGCTGACTTGTTACTGAACGATATACATTGCATTATTTCCAATAAAAGCAGAGAATGTGAATGTCCATAACGTTGGTACCACTTGGGCCAGTAATCAAATGGTATTTACCTTGTTGAAGTAGATGGAAGAAATTGTAAGAATCGTTGTTATCCAGGTACGTAAGAGGGTCAAGCCCTTGTGCCTGAGCTTGAGCAAATTGGCCCTGGCAGGCAAAAGCCCCAGCTGCCGTAGTTGGTCCGTCAATTCCTGTGAATACCGGACTTGAATGTTTACATAAAAAGAAACGTTATATCACATATTAATTGATCATTATACCATCTGTTCCAGCGCTAAGGAATACAATATCCAAATCGTCTGAGCATGCCTCAACAGCATTCTCTACCAAATAACTCAGGACCATTTCTTGATTACGACCTCCAAGGCCTCCGCCGCGAACTGACACCGTGGTCTCTCCTCCTCCAATCAAACACAAGTTCTGTCGTGCGTTGCGGCACCTGCGTACAAGCCGCTCCAATGTGCAACAATAACGCGGGTTTATGTGTAAATTTTCGGCAGCTACGGACAATTCTTCCATTTGTTCGTGCTGATCATTTGAGATGGTCATCATCTGGGAGAAAAGGCGAGCTAATCGAGCAAACTGCAGGCCAATTTCCTTAGCTTCTCCATTAATGCGATCGCTTAAAATAGCTGTGGCGAAACCAGTCTGCTTAGCGTAAGCTTCGGCTGCTTGTAGTGCACTTAGGTTGCTTCCAATTAGAAAATTATGTACATGGGAAAATGCTGCCTCGTCCAGATTGCTTGCAGTCGGGGACGAAAGGCATTCTACGATTCGGGCGGGTAGCTGATTGCCAAGCTGATATTTTTGTATAATATCGAGGCCTATATTCGTAGGATCCTTGTTTTTCACCGTGGGCCCACTGGCGATGACATCAAGTGGATCACCAATAACATCGGACAGAATTAAGGCAACCGTCGTAGCAGGGTACGAAAGCTGCGCTAGCTTGCCACCTTTGATTCGGGACAGTTTCTTTCTCACCGAATTAAGTTCTTGAATATGAGCGCCTGATTTGGACAGTAGCTGGATCGTTTTTTGTTTCTCGTCTAAAGAGAGGCCCTCAGCTGGGGATACCAACAATGCAGAACCTCCTCCTGTGGAAGATTAGAAATGAATCATGTTGAAACACAGAGAAACATATGGTCTCATACCTGATACCAATACAAACAACAAATCATTATTCTTCAAGTTTGCAACCATGTTTTCTATTTCCTTAGTAGCTTTTGAAGAATCTTCATCAGGAATGTTGTTTTCAGCACCTTCATAGATTGTGTACCGTTTCAAGAACTGATCAGACAAGCTATACTGTGCCATCACTCCGTGAGGTATGGATATGACTCCTTTTGTGGTATGCTGACCAATAATCTTGTCTATTTGCAGAGCCATTGCCAAAACAGCCTTTCCAAATCCTAAATCCAGGAACTCGGGTTGTATCATTGTAAACTAAATTTATACCAAGAAAGAGAAATACCTATAACATGGCAATTCCTGTCAATTGCAAGCTCTAGTTCTCCTTGAATGTGAACTAAATTGTCTAAATACTTGATTGCTTGGTTTACAAGGAAGCCAGGCCTCACAGCATCGACAGCTGCTTTATAGATGAGTCTCATCTCATTCATGACACTCATCGTCTCACGGCTGATAAACATGTTTTTCAAGTGAACAGTAACATATTCTTATTGAAATGTGCAACCAGAAATATATATAAGGCATTTTTAAAGCGTCTTACGCGTGTGTTTGAATATGAAATTCTTCGTTAATTATTTTGTTTTGTAATCAGTCGTCTGCTTTCTAATTAGGCATCGAAATCAGCTGATCGATTTTTAAAAGAGAAACTACACAAAAAGGCCTTATTCGGTTGCATTATTCAATGAAATTAGGCTGTTCCGATTAAAAGTAACAAAATCAGAGCAGGACTAAATATTTCATAAAGTTAACCAGTTAATAAATGCCCAAGATGTTTTCGACTGGGTCGAAAACGCGACCTTTAGATTTTGCGATGGTTATTAGGTTTCCCAAATGAAACGAATTAGTAGCTTACCGTCAGAATTCCCTCTCCATTTCCAGTACGTATTTACGCGCAGAATCCTGACCTAAATTTTTAATCCTTCAGTTCAAAATACGCGCCCTGCAGCTGGAACAGCCAGGGCTGCGTCCAAACACAAACTTGGTACGTTTTTTTTATCTACAATTAAATAAAAAATCAAGAAAAATATTACTAGACATGAAATTTATAATAATTAGTATGATGTGAGGATAAAATCGACAATTGGGATAAATGAAGACATTGCAAAACACTATGACAGCACAGCTGATTGTGTGTCTTTGTTATGGTTTTGGGCCAGTGGGGAGGAGTAGTCAGGAAGAGGAGAGCTAAAGCACATCGTTCCTTCACTGCGTATATCTTTTTCAACCAAAATAACTGTGCGATTTCAAGGTCTTCAGTTCGTCCTTTTTTTTTTGCTTTCAAGCTCATCGACTGTATTCGTTGTTTTATTTTATAAAATACGATATCTTTCAGTCAGTTTCCTCGTGCTGCTTATAAATAAGGTGACGTCATAAAAGGCGAGAAAGAATTTGTTGGTCTCCCTTAGCAGTCGGCCATTGAGCCCATCTGTTCTATCGAAAATAATTAAGCAAAGTAGCAAACTCTAGATTGGGAAAAAAAGAACCTACTCTTTTTTGTAGAGAGAAAAATCGGACAGGAGTTTTACGCGAGGGAGTCAGTTTTGAACAAGAAGAAAAAATGTCCTCGCCCAGTGCTGGTAAACGTCGTATGGACACAGATGTCATCAAACTGTACGTCTCTGTGAGAAAGTTTTAACTTTGTCTACCTTTTGTTTAAATTATACATTAGTTTGCTTTTTTACATAACTATTGGTGAATTTTGGTTTTGGTTTCCTGGTCTCAGAAAATTTGATTGTAACGTTCATTACTTTCATCTTTAGGATTGAGAGCAAGTATGAGGTCACCATTTTAGGAGGCCTGAACGAATTTGCTGTCAAGTTTTATGGGCCACGAGGAAGTAAGTGATGAACTGGTATGGCATCATATTTACAGTTTTATTTTCTTTTTTTAATTACATCACAGCACCTTACGAAGGAGGTATTTGGAAAGTACGAGTGCACTTGCCAGAACACTACCCATTCAAGTCTCCGTCTATTGGATTCATGAATAAAGTCTACCATCCAAACATTGATGAAGTATCAGGAACAGTCTGCCTTGATGTGATTAATCAAGCTTGGACTGCTTTATATGGTATTCATGCTAAATATATTGAGCAAGCTCAGATACTAATTAGACATGTTCTTTTTCCAAAGATTTGTCGAACATCTTTGAATCTTTTCTACCACAACTTCTGACGTACCCCAATCCAATTGATCCACTAAATGGAGATGCAGCAGCTATGTATCTTCACAAACCTGAAGAGTACAAGAAAAAAGTGCAGGTAATTTTGTTTCAGTACACAAAGCCTAGATCAATAGTGACTGAGATTTTTATTTCCACAAGGACTATGTCAAAAAGTATGCCACTGAAGAGGCTTTAAGGGAGCAGGAAGCCCAAGAAGCCGCTCACCTATCGTCCGATTCGGAATCCTCTATGTCGGATTTCAGTGAGGACGAAGCTCAGGACATGGAATTATGAGTTTTCTCATCGTTTTGTTTACGTGAAAATTTCGTCGTTTACCACGTTTTCCCTCGTCTCTCTTTCATCGAAATCGCCTCTTGATTCTTTTTTTTCGTCCTTTTTGGCGGCATTCATCGTTTAACGGAAGAAAGGATTCATCGTACAAAAAATTCGTCTCACACCAGGCTTCATCATATAATAATTGCGATAAATCACTAATCATCTCTTGCACCTCCTCTCATCCTTGTCGTTTGTTAAACAAGCCTCGCATCTTAATTGTTCACGGGACGTTTAATATCTAAATTCTGTCTTAGAAAACAAGAATAATTTGCCAAATTTTTTTTTCTTCATCTCCCAACCGTCGCTCTTTCCCAATTCTTTTTCACTTGAAGTAAAGAAAGAAAAAAAAAACAAAAAACAAAGTACATTCAAAAGTGGAGATGCCTTGAGCAGTCAAGAGAATAAATGTTTCATAGTAAGATCCCCTTCTATCACATATTAATTCATCAGTTCATTATTAATCGTTACACGTTTCTAATGTGAATTTAGCTTTTGCTACCCTTTTTTAAAAAATATCAACGTGTCTGCGTGTCGTGTCGATATGTCAAAAATATCGTAGTAAGCTTGAGTTCCATAGTGTGACACCGTTACCTTTTCTCTCCCGAGTGTTGAAGCTTGGGTAGAAGATGGGAGAACATTTTCACGTAGCTTCTACTTTGGACCATTTTCTTTCATAATTTTCAGTTGTTTAGTTATACTTTGACCATGATTAGAAGATTTTCCTTTTCTTTCGTACTTTTTTTATTCTACGCCCGTATCACAGAAGATCGGCCACCAAATTTCTTAGTTTGAAGTGAAGCCAAGTGGTCGGAAAAGAATTTGCATGTCGGAATGGAATACCTGTTTGTTTTTTTGGGGGGAAAAAATAAAAATGTAAAAAAAAAGAATTAAATATGACGATTCATTTATCAACGAAAAAGCTTTTTCCTTTACAACATTTTCTACACGAAAAATAAGAGAAAGAAAAATTCAAAACTTTCACTCTGACTAATCGTCCAGGTGTTTCGAGCACGCGAACCCAACCAAAACGTTTTATAAAATGAATCAAAAGCTACACACCTGTCTGATATTTTCAGTTTTTTCTTTTCCTTCTTACTGTAAAATAGAAGCTATGTGAGTCAACATCAGAAAATCACTCTTTTATTGTTTGCCGCTTACAATGTAGCGTTAAACAAAAAAAAAAAAAGATATTCATCGATAACAGGTCTTATCTCTTGGCTGGAGGACAAAGTCACGCGTGCGTTGACGGATTTCCGAACGTGACGATTTAATAGGTAATTCACTACGATCGTGCAAGATTTACAAAGAAGAAAGCACAATTACTTGAATGTTAAACGGACCTTGTAAAAACACGATTGTGTGAGGGCCGAAGGACCGGTCCTCCCTTTTGTACATATCAAGACAATCCTCAACAAAGATCTCAAGTCTACAGGCAAAATTCAACAGTCTGCAATCGATGTCATCGGAAGAATATTATTCTATTCATCTACGCTTTCCCTGCGCTGACTTTTCAAATTCATTTTAAAATATGGAAATTGCTTTGCACACTTTTCCCAACGTGGTTCCGAAACAATAACATCATCATTACAAATGGTGTGTTGTTATGTAACATTAACGTGTGTAGGCGGTGATGGAGTGAACTCTTACGACGTGTGTGGGTCGGGTTCTTCTTTTTTTTCTTTTGAAAAGAGATAATTAGAAAATGCACGCACTTAGAATTGTTCGAAACATAAAAAAAAAAGATGAAAAACACGAGTAAACTAAAGTTACCGGTAAATAACGTGCGGCCTGAACTCGTTTTTAAAAGAAAAAAAGCTACGACTGGAACGGCGGAGAAAACCGATTGCGACTTGTTTTCTGTGCTAAAACGAAACTATGGAAGGGCCAGAGGAAAGCGGATTCTCCCAATTATACGGAGGTAAAAATAAAATAGGACAGCCCTTGCAACTACTTTCAATTTCGAAAGGGGGGGGGATGCCTGAACGAGAGAAGCAAGGAAATGCCGAAAATTGAGCGGATACAATTACAGCTACGAAAACACGTTGATAGGTAAAAAGCTGCGTGATGTCAGACTAGACCCTCAGGTACCTTAAAAAACGAATGTGGACTGGCTTCTTCATCAGTTAAGCAAAAAAATGTTTGATTTTCACGTAAACAAGAGAACATTTTCACTTTCAAAGGGCAGCTACTACACGTAAAAGGTGATCATGCAAACAGGTAATCTACACGATTCGCAAAGTAGTACGATGGGAGCTACTTTCCCAGATGCCTCACGACGATGACGTCATACCTACACGCATTTCCTACGAGTCGAGAAGATGCTATGTTAATTTTTAAATTTCATCAAATGGCTGGCTGTCTTTTGTAGACAGAAGGAAAAAAACAACAAACAGAAGTTGATGGAGTGCAGATTATGAGCAAACTTCTTTTTGTTTTCGGCGTCCATAATTTGTCGGCAGTGTGATGAGTTTCCTTTTCGCATTTTTATTTGATTCTTTTTATTTCTAGTAAAAAGAAGAAAAAAAAGGCGAATCGCTTTTCCCGAATGACCACAAGGCAGACACTTGGACTAATTGCCTCATTCAAGGATTTAAAGAGCTCATCGCTTCATTGCCGAACCAATCAAATAAGACACACACTCCATAATAATCGGACAGAAGGTTTTCTCGGCGTTTAAAGCCAACGCTTTTTTTTTCACGACCGACAAAGTTTTTTTTTCCTGAACGCGTGTTTACATTTTTTTCTCCGTTTTTTTTTATTACGACACGTAGCAAGACTTTCTGTTGTAAATCTTTTCTTCCCTTTTTTTTTTGGCGAGTTAAAAACCACACAGAGGAATTGACCCGTTTTCTTCTTTTTTTTTTTTGTAAAGTGAGGGCCACAGACTAAAAATAATAATAGGACGATCCCAAGCGGTTTTTAAAGGCCATTAAAAAGAGTAAACAACGGGGTCTCGTCTGTGTGTTTAACAATAATAATCGCACAGCTAGAGATTCTATCCTATTTATAACCTCGATTAAAATAATGGCGAAACCTAGCCTCACATACATGTCAAAAATTCAAAAAAAAAAAAAAAAAAAAAAATGATTCACGAATTTTTGCGGACGACGACGGAGGATAAAACGCGTTTGTGAGAAATTGAAACCTTACGAGGTCTTAGTTCTAGCCCAAAGAAAATTTTCAAACAATTTTTTGTTGGTGAATTCTTGTTAAAATTTCTACGAAACGAAAGTGAAATGATTTACAGATAGTCGCGGAACAGCGGAAAAAACTTCCTCTTTGTAGGAATACCGAAAAACAAAAAGATCTCCTGCCAACAACATCCAAGACGAATTTTTTTTTCTAAAGCCAACAAGGTCGAAAGCTCAAATTTTAAACCAAAAAAAAAAAAGGGATGGCAGAAATAGTGAACCGTGTGTGCGTAACAATTTCGTGAGTCGGCCGGTCATAAAATGAAGAAAGAAAACTGAGCGCCGACAACAATAGACAAGCAAACGAACATGTTTTCAGAGCAAAGAAGAACAATAACTATGTTCTTCTTATTTCCAGATGCAAATGATGATGCTTTGAGCAAAGGAAGAGGAAAAAACAAAGCCAAGTTGAATAGGTTGACGATGAAGCCTTCCATCGTTGACCTACATGGAACGTGACGCCATGCCCATTTGCAACTGCTCTACCAAACTACCAATATGGGCTGATAGGGAGACGAACAGAGCGTTACAAATGGAAGGCCATTTTACGGCAATAAATCAGGACTCAAACAGCGTAAATAATACACACGCCCGCAACTTGTAAAAATACGAGTTCGTCACGATTTGTTTCGTGCTCCTCCCAACTGAAAAAACAAAACAAAAAACGATTCCTTCCATGTTCCCCTCTCGTTGTTCGCTAATCTCCCCAATCACGTTTACTACAACGTCTATTGGGCGTGAAAAAGATGACTCTTTTTCGCTTTTCGAGAAACGAATAAACAACATCACACACAAAAGTAGCAGAGACTTGTCACGATATCGTAACTCGTTTGTCGTTAAAATCTAATAATTATCACCGGCTTCTTGTTATTCTTTGAACCGCAACGTGACGAGTTTTTTTCCCGCAATGACGTCAAGATTGAAACAAAATAACGGATTAGCGTCAAGTAAAATTTTTAAAAATGGGATGAAAAGGAAATACTGTTTTTTTTTTCTTGTTTTGTAAAGGGAAGATATTTGAATAGCCTTGCTCCAGGTGCTGTGCACCAAGGACTAGTTACGATAATAAAGCCGAAGCTGATTTTTAACAAACGAGGCACGTACGGTGTTCAAGAGAATAAAGAAAGGCAAAGAACAAAAAGTAGCCTACTCGTTTCCCGAGATTTCATCATTTAGTTCCGGTTATGACGTCATTCTGACAACCAGACGAGCAAAAGAGGACGACCTTTCCCTTTCGTAGAGCCTTGCCCTTCTATTCTAATTGTCTATTAAACAACGGCCAAAATAGAAACCAAAGAAATGAATTTTCGAATCCCCTGCTGAGTTAAACAAGAATTTAATGGCCGTACGCAATGTGCGAAAGACGCAGTTTTTATACGCGTGCGAATTAAATATGAATATTACACTATACGCGAGCTACAACTTTTCATTTACAGAAAATCCAAAATCGGAAAGGGGAAAAAATAAAAACTTTCTAAAAATAAAATGTAATAAAATCGCCGAAATTTTATTACGCGTCGGGGGGAGGAAAAAAGGAAAGACGTCGGAACCTGCCAAAAAGAAATTCGTAATACGGCCACGAGGTATTCTACTAAACAAGAACGAATCGTATCTCTTATCCGAAATCTATCGGTAGTGTTACGACACAGCGAGTGTTCCTCCCCCCCCCCCCCTTTATGGAACTACGGCGGCCAAAGGGATGACAGGACGTTTGCCCGACTGTTGTTGTGCCTTCAGACAAGTAACCTCCTTTTTCTTCCCTCTTTTTTTTTTTTTTTTTTGCATACCTTTCCGAGAATCCCTTTCACTTTTTCAACTAATGGCGGGATCGCATTCTCGCCATTCAAAAATAGAAATAGTAAAATGATCATTTCCGCTTACCTTTTCGTATGGATATCGTTGCAATGCGATCGGGAATTATTATTTTTTTCCTTCCCGTGGAGTGGCTGGAAGGCGAGAAGAAAATGGAAGGAGAAAGTATTTTGAAATTGTTGGGTTCTTAATTTTTTGGCATCCATTCCGGAATGGAAATGAAGTTCTTGATAACCTTCACAAAAAAAAAAGTAAAAGTACAGAAACAAATTAAAAATATATCACGATATGAACGTAAGAAGACGATAAAAACATCACCTTTTTGAATCATTTCTCGGTTTATACGACATACTTTTATTATTTTCATCAAATAATAATTTAGCCTTTGTAATATTTCATTTTCCAAGTCCCGTTTCATACTTCAGGTTTCTCTTGTCGTACTAGACAGCAGCCCTAGTAAAAAGAAAAAAATAATAATAACATTTTCTATGAAAAAAATAACAGTAAAAGGGTATAGCAGCGATTACCCGGGATGCCGGTTTCCAAAAATGTGTCTCATCCACATGTTTGTTCCGTCCATTCAAGCAAAGATTATTTTTGAAGAGAAAAAAAGGGAAAAATAGATCTGAAAACACTCGAAATGATTACGTCGTCTGTTTCGCTCGCTGGGGCAGCAGCAGCAACATAGCACAACTATAATAATAATTTTCGGTTGCGTCGTAAAAGAACGACTTATGGTCGAGCCTGGTTAGGTTCTAGTTGCTCTTGTTATTTCTCCACCGCTCCGAGGTAATCGTGCACAACGTCCCAAGGTTTTTTTTTCCTCTCACAAACTCTCTCTCTCTCTCTCTCTCTCTCTCTCTCTCTCTCTCTCGTATACAGAAGAGTTACCAACAAGAAGAAATTGAACTTTTTTTTTTGATACCTTTTGTTTTTTTTCCGTCATAAATGAAAGAGAAAAAAACAACAACACATTTCGGTATTTTTATATGCGGCACACACAAGAACTGGAAGAGAGAGAGAGAGAGAGCCGAAATATATAGCCCCCACGTATACATGTGATGCTATCAACAACAAAGAACATTGCGACTATATTCCCCTAAAAGGAATAGTCGGGAATCGAGTCGAAAACGCAAAAATGGATTTAACTTGTTCGTACGTCTCACTTTTTTCGAATTCCCCTAGTCGTGATTTCAACACACACAAGGGGAAAAAAAATGAATTACAACAAAACAGCATTAAGAGAAAAATCACGGCCGGCGGAATCAAAAAGAATTTTTTTTTTCTTTCAGAAAAAAAAAAAAATGGTCCCTAACGAAACGAGAAGATTGTGCATACGCTTTTGCTTAATTACAATTTTTCTTTGTTTAAAACACGCAAGCAAAATCTCGTCAACACGTTTCCTTTCCAAGCCTTTTTTTTTTTTCTTTTAACGGAATATATCACAGATAACACAGAAAAAAAGGGTAGCGCATTTGCAGTAGGCATACAAGTTTTTTTTGTAGATTGATTTTTAGCTTCTAAACGAATATGGTGTTTTTTTTTACCACTACTAAATTGAAGAGACGCAAGTGGAAATTGGGCGGGGCCGAAACCATGACAGGAAGTATCCCACATGAGGGGGAGAAATGTGTGAGTGCGAAGAGTCTTTGTCCTCTTCTCCTAATCATTTTTTGAAATCATGTTGTGTGGTGGGAAAAAAAAACAAAAAGACAAACAAAGACCAAACGAAACAAAACGGAAATAAACAAAACAAGAAAATAATGGATAGTATTTACGTGGATTGACGAGGTGCAGGAAGTTTCCGACGAGCCACAGACACACGGACAGAGAGGGGACGCAGGGCTCGACGTGAATTATTTTTCTATGTTGCGTCTCACTGGAGGAAAAAGAGACTGTCAGCTTCATCCGAATAATAATCGTCTGAATCCGATGTGTACAAGTCGAGGTCGTCCAGGTCGAGCCCCAACTGGAGGACGTAGCGGCTCTCACGCTCTTCCAAGAAATCCCACAACAGGACCTGGAAGACTTCCGCCTTTATTTCACAATCAAAAATAAATTATTCTTTCGAATGGCAAATAAAAAATTATGTATAAATACCTCTTCCTCGTCTTGCCCGAAACGACGACGTCGCAGCTTGCCTTGAGGAGGACCAACGTCCGTTCGGGTACCGTCGGGCAGCGCGTGCAAGTAGAAGCAACGGTTTCCAAACGGACATTCACCGCCACCTTGATTAAAGTACTTGCAAGCTTTGTTGCTACATAAATCACAATGGGAAAGAATAAATTAAAAGCTAGCACGCTCTCTAGAAACCCCTTGGAAAGGAAAAAGAAACAAATGGTCTTACTACTACCTCAAGGCTTTCTTGTAATCGGTTATCAACTTTTCCTTCTCTTCTTTCGTTTCGCACCAGTAGCGACTGGGACACACGAAATCTGATTGGACTCGGCATTCGGGGCAAGATCGAATGATCTTGTTCTCAAACTGCTTCTCTTGTCGCCACTTGCGAATGCAGTCCAAACTGGAGAACATACAGTAAAATGTTGGGGGGGGGAATGTAAACCCAATTTATCGATGAAAATTGATGTGTTGTTACCAAAAACAATGCGAACAATTTGGGAGCAGTCCGAAACGCTGTTTAGTGGACGGCAATTTCTCCCAAATGATCTCCATGCAAATGCCGCAGGCCTTGTCTCGTGAACGAGCAACAGCAAAGGATTTTTCCATGTCTACTTTGTGCTGGAGCAGACAGTTCTAAGAAATGGTACCAACAAAATGTGTAAGAGTTGGGTTGTCGGAAGTCTGAAATGGATTACCTGATTGTGTTCCAATCGCTGCGCTTCATCCGTCGGGTGAAGACAATGCTGGCTGCAAAGTTCACAGAGATCTCCGTGGATGTATGTGCACTCTTCGCCGTACCGGCAGGAACCCATGAAATAATAGGGACACAGCTCGGATGTTGACTGAGCAATCTTGAAACTCTGGCCAGCGTTGGGGTCCACAGCTTTGGCATAGGATTTGACAGAGGACTGGGGGCTGCTCGGTCCAGCTTCTTCCTGCTCGACAACATCTGCTCAGATAAAGGTATAGCTATTCGTGCAAAACCAGAAAGATCTAACCAGCACCACCTGTACCTGATTCAGTAAATGACTGCATTGCTGGAAAGTCTAACTGAGTGTTTGCGGCTGAATATATGGTAGCCGAGGGGATGAATTCGGGAGCATTGACCCAATCTAAAGAGGCACCATCATCAATGAGTGCACAGTTTTCACACACAGTCCATAAAAATTAAACTTGGTAGTGTCAATGTTTACTTACTCACTGCCATAACATTGTGACACGAATCGTCCGATTCATTTATTTCCGCATCTAGTTCATGCAGATATCTGAAATAAAACAAAACACGATGAAACCTTCCAATAGAATCACAGTAGACAGCAAATTGTTTTTAAAAATTCATATTAAAGAAGGAAAAACCTGCAATTTTCTCCATAAATACATTTTCCTAGTTGAAAAAAACGACACGGTGGCACCGAGGACAACGAGTGCGACTCCAATGGGCCCCTAGAAAGACGACATTCATAGCATTGTAGAGACAATGTTGCAGTTCAAGTCCAGCAACATAAAATGTAGAACAATTTAAAGAAAAATAAAGATGTAAATTTACCAGGAAGATTTTTTTCCTGTCCAGCCTTCTGCCATGTTTACAATAAGCAACGAACGAACGAACACTTTGCGCAACCAGACAGCACAAATGGCACCAATGCCCAAAATCATTGAAGTGGCTGCAAGATAAACAAAACAAGTTTGCGGGCCTGATCATCTCGAAAGACCGAATTTTTCAATTAGACCGTTTCGTAATATTACAAAAGAGGAACCCCGATAATGAGACAAGTTTCGTATTTTGTTTTCCTACTTCCATTGTCGGCTGTAAATTTACATTAACTTCTTGGTGCAATGACTGGGCAAGAAGCGAATTTCTTATTTTTGTTCGAGGCAAACGCAATGCAAGTCTAAAAGAACGGGTATAGATGCAAATGAGTTCTCGGAAATGCTGGCCGTTGAAAGAGCATGTCGCTGTACCATGGTAACAAAACCAGCGTACATGTTGCACGCAATTGTTAAAACACACTCAGGAGAAATGAAGTTGCACGACAGTGCAAAGAAAAACTCTTATCAAACCTTTTTTTTCCAACCATATGTTGCATACGAGTAGCCTATGGGTAATATTTATAGAACGATAGCCGAGGAATGAACAAAAACAAAACTAGTATTTTTTTTTTTTTTTTTTTTGTGCCAGGCAAAGTATTTCCCGGTATGGACAAGCCGATGGGTCTGGTGTTGATTTCAACATTTTAAAAACGAAAGGAGAGATGGAAAGAAAAAGGAAAAAGAATGATGCCGGCAAACAAAAAACCATTTTCAAACAGGAAATGGCAGTGCGTTCTTTAGTACAAGGAATTGAAAGGATTTGAATGTTATCGGTACAATCTTTTTCTTTCGAACTGAAAATGTAAGAAATTTAAACGTTCAACTATGACTTGGTAACGCTGACAATGTCATGAATCTTCAGTCAAAACCTTTCCTTTCTCTGCTCGCGACCTCCCAAAATGAATTTAACTTGAAAAAAAAGCAAGACGAGGCCACGCCAAACGAACAAGTACCAGATATCAATTGAAATTATTTTTCTACAAAAGCACAATGCCAAACGAAGATTAAAAAAAAAAAAAGACTGGGACCAGTTTTGGCTGAAAAGTGAACGTACAAAATGTCATTTAACCAGAAATTAAAAACTGGGTGATCAAGTGAAACTATGCAATAGCAAAAATGACTATTAATGCTCCTCCTGTCTGCACGCGTTACCCTTTGAATTTATTGTTCGTTGATTTCAATAGAAAAGAAAGAAAATTAGAAATTTTTTTTGGGGCTCTTCGTGTTAGACGTTATCGTTTTCTAGGTGTTGTTTGACTAGTGGCCCATGACTCTCCCTTCAATCTCTCTCTTGTTTAAACGTCTCTCTGCCAGTTGTAAACACGTGTATCATGCAAAGAGAGAGAGTCAAGTTGGGCTGTTTTTGATCGAACTGGTCATACAAAAATGCCCCAACAGTAGAAGAATATGTACGAAAACTATATCGACTCTCGTTTTGTACAAATGTGTGAAGATAATTGTTCGAGTCTTACCACCGCAACCGCCATGTACGACTTTCACTTGTAAAAAAAAAAAAAAAAAAAAAAACTAATTCCACATAGAAGCCAAAAAAGTAGTTTGCGTTCAATAAATGATGGACTGTCGATCGTCAAGTTGGTTTTCGAACAAACAGAAAAATGATGAATTGCCTCGTGTTCAGTCGAGCAGACGACAGTGAGAGAAGGAGGAGCACTTTAGGCATCATCAGTAATCGGTAGGGAAAAAAAAAGGAAAATATACCTTTCGATATCTTTTTCAGCGTAGCCACCTGAACTGATAGTATTGGCCAGTCAGGCAAAACAAAGCCCAAAGGCGTGTGAATCATCGTCGTTCGCATCCACAGCACGAGAAAGGTATTGCGTGAAAAAGAGTCAATAGAAAAGGGACGCCGAGGATGAAAAGAGACTGAAACTAGGGCACATTCCAGCCAAAAGAAACAAGAAAAGAACATTTTTTTTTTCTTTTTCAAATGGAGAGCTACTCCTTTTCACAAAAAAAATGAAACCACACAGCAGGGGGTGGGTGCAGAAATACACAACTTTTTCTCTGTCTGAGACAGAGAGAGAGAGAGAGAGAAATGTACTTGTTTTTTATTGCCTGGGAAGAAAGATGAAGTACTCGCCGATGAAGAGCCAATTGTTGCATCACTACATAGTTGTGCTGTGCAGGTATTTGTTTAACAAGACCTCGTGTGTGAATATCACGTCCACAGGTATTTTTCGACGTAAAGAAAAACAATTGCACCCACTGTATTCGGAAATTGATGTCTTTTCAGACAACAGTCTAACAATAGATTGAAAGGGGGGAAAATGTGAATTCGAATAAAATAAATTAGGCAATGTCGAATGCCGTTGCAGCAAATAAAGTTGAAGGAGCAATAGAGGAGCGAATAAATGGCGCCAGTAAATGTGCCGAAAAAAAAACAAACAATTTCTTTTGTTTTTTGTTCTCTAGTTGAAGAAACCTACAAACAGTAAAACGAAAATATTTTATCAGACAGAAGGATATAAATTAATTGAGCTCTCGTTTTTTTTTTGGGTTGAATGAAATTTCTTAAAAGAAAATGGGAACACTAATAATGCACTCTGAAGAAAAACGACTTTATGACGCATTTGATTTATTCATAGTTCACGTTTCTCGTCTGTTTTTTTGTGGGATTGGCGTTGTCAACGGACTCGAGTGAATTTGTTTTATCTAGCTGAGAGAACTGATTGTTACGACTCTTAACGTATTGCCATTGATGCAGGTTTCTTCATACATCGCCATATTGGTGCAGTAGAGTTGTGAGCATCCCCGTGGAAAATTCATTCGACAACAATTTCGTTTATTTTATTCCATTAGCCAACACAAATGGGGGCGTATCGCAGGAATGTTGTTGGATATTATTACCTTTCCCCCCAAATTTTTATTCCCCAAACAGTGTAGGTAAAATAAAGATGTGGAACATTTTTGTGGTTTACCTCCGACTGATCAAATTTTTTCGACGACAAACAAAACTCTTTCGAAGGAATTGTGACGATGAAAAACTAAAACAGGAATTTCGACCACACAATTAGAAATATTTTACATATCTCAGGTAAAAATTGATTCTGTAAATCGACTGAAAGGTCACGCCTCCTTTCTTTTCTTTTTTTTTTTTTTTTTTCCTAGAAGAGAAGCAACTTTCGTTTGCACTACACCGAAAAAATGCAACAGGAGCAAAAGAAATTCCGAAGAAGCCAAAAGCTCGTAATCGTATGCACATCGTGATGAAAGAGTCACGACCGGACGTCATTGTATGCCCCGTCTATAGACCCTGATACATCTATATCGTCTGTTCACGAATCGTGTTGAAAGAAAATGTTTACATCTGGAAAAAATCTCCACACAAGATGGAGGGCAAAGAAACAAGAAAAAAAAAACGATGCCAACGATTATGGCCGCCCAAATCAACACATCACAATGGAAAAAAACCCCGATTTTTTACTGGCAAATTGATGGAATTTAAAAATTCGTGATGGAATATAAAACTGTTTTTTTTTTCTCCCCATTGTCTAATATTTAGAGACGGCACGCGACATCAACGTGACACGATGACGGGACACTAAAAAAACAACAAAATACCTCCCCCTCCATTTTTTTTTAGTTCTTCTCCCACGTTATTCACGTAGAATAAAAAGGTATCCAATAACACGCGATAGGTCTGGTGGTGTGTGTGCGTGCGTGAGCAAACAATGGAGATGAGTCTTTTTTACGGTTTTGTTTGCACAATTAGATTTTTTTTTCATGTCCTTTTTTTTTGCGCCAGGACCCTGAAATGTGACCCTCTAAAGTAACCAAATAGGACACTAGGGGGAGGATGTGCGTCCCCATAATCAGCTAATGGATAACGTCGATAGCATCACGCCGATGCGGCGCAAAAATAAAAAAAAATGGAGTTAAACTTGATGTGAATTAAATTGTCCACTCTATTATGGAGGTAAGGTAGAAAGTAGAGCAAGTATGTAGAGGAGCCTCCTGTTGCGAGGCTCGATGAATCAAAAAGGAAACTTACCAGCCTCTCTTTCCTTTGCCGGATGATGTATGTACATGCATTGGGCGCTGCAGCCGAAAGAACAAAATGTCCTAATAAAGAAACTGAACTGACCCCCATGACGTACACACACGTACATCTATAATACGGGCTTGGAATAAATTTTAAAGAATTACAAAAAAAAAAAGGGAAAAACGGCTCATTTTTCTTTGAGATTTACGTTATTACATCAGCCCCGTTACACATAAACATGACTGCCGTATATATTGTGGACGTAGGGCAGTTTAGACGCTGTGCATAATGACCTGTTCACGACGTTCTCCACTTTTTTCTTTTTTTCTTTTTTCCAATCTATATCATTGCGTTTAACAACAAATATTTTTTTTTGTTTTTTTTTCGACATGCACAACGTTCTTTTTTGTTTGCATCTAATTAATAACCCGTTGTCGATCAGTTGCTCCGATCGCTTTTTCTAGTTTCGCATTCGGGGATTTTTCTTTTAAATAATTTACAGGTTACTCACTGGTGCAGTAAGCGACGTTTTTAACATCATGTAAGACGACATGTAGAGAGGCTTAAGTTAATATGAAAAGGTCGAGATTTGAATGCAAAAAATCGGCAAACAGTCACGATCTTACACGACGATGAGATTGCATTTTACTGTCGGCCCCAAAAATCCACGCAAAGTTAGAAATCTTGGAACCCCATTTCTACAGCCGTACAAGACAAAGATATCGCATTCAACTTTGTTATTATTATTATTTTTTTTTTTTTATATGAGAGCCTGACGTTAGTTCCATACACAAATCTCTTTTTCTTTTAGTTAGAAAGACGGGCAGAAAGCCGTTTTACTGGAAGAGAGCGTATCAGAATTATCTCAACTGGAGCGACCATGACTGCAATCAGCCACCATAAAAGGTTGTTGTGTTTGCCCTTTTCTTTCTTTTTTATTTTTCTGTGCCATCCGACGTCCAAATCATATCGTCATCTTACGACTGTTGTGCCGGCCTTTCATTAAAAGACGTGCGTCTCTATCTTTGTGTGCGTGCACAACAATTAGGTTGCTGGCCGCCAGACATTTACACAACAGACCAGCCATGTTTGACTAGATAAAAAAAAAAAAAAAAAAAAGAAGACCCAACTCGCGATGCACTCCGATGTTCAAAGATTCTCTTACGAAAAATGCGATCAAAGAAAAAAATTGTTTTGATGGAGAAATTCGTGCTGATGGTTTGGGAAACATAAATAGGTCAACGCTGCAAATGTATTTGACCGTGATTTTTATAGTAGACTATTTCTTACTTTTTTTTTTTTTTTTGATCGAATGGTAGAAAGAGTGGGGGGAGTGAAAAATCTCTACACCAAAAAAAAATGATGGTAATCTATGAAAAGTAAGTAGTGAAAGTTTGTACCCAAACAGCCTCTCCCAGATTTTCTCTGATATTTTAAGTGCCACTAGATTTAAAACAGCGAAGAATTCACCTTCGTTTTTCTTTTTGTTTTAGGCCACGAGGTTACATCAAGAAACTGTGAAAAATCGTGACCAACTATATAACATCGGGTGGCTATTTGAGATCTTAGCAGAGCCCCCATATTTCGTTGCCGAACTCTTTTGCTTCCATTCACGCGTGAAAGTTGTTTTGATTTTGTTTTTTGAAAAAGAAAAAAAAAATTCGGGGCCCGACAATCATCATCGCTAATTGTAGAGATCCTGCCACAGCCAAAAAAAAAAAAAAAAGTGTAAAAAATTACAAGGCAGTAAAGGGACGTCGTTAACAGCCGCATAATAGAAGATGAAGAGAAAAATAAACGTTAAAAAATAGATCGCTGATTCGTTTTTTTTTTATTGAATTTCACGTTGTCCTGAGAAAACTGTAGGCGTCCGAAAATAATCACATCGTACGGCTGGCCTTAATCTCCGCAAAGCCAAAACGTTTTAATAATTACAGACGTTTTGTTCAAAGTGTTGTTGTTATTGCTCTCCATTACGCCAGCCGTCGTTTTTTAAAACGTGCGGGATTTTTATTCTTTTTTTTTTTTTTTCAAAAAAGAAACGCTACATTTTTTTTTTATTTCAAGAAATAATAATAAAAAAAGTAATATTTTGACAGCATTAAGTAAGAAAATGAAAGCGCAGGGACGAATTGTTCCGAATTCGAAAAGAGCGCAAAAGAATAAAACAAGGAGCGCGGAATGAAGGGATTTGAATTCAACTACCGTCGCAGAAGCTTTAATTTTGTTTTAAAAAGAAAAAAAAAAAAAATGTAGAGCTTTTACTTATAGGAGAAAATACGACTTTTAGTGATGACCAGCTGTTTATTTGTTGGATGGGAACTCGATAATGGACTGCGCGTGACTGGATGCGATTGCACGGCGGCTTCAAGTCACGTCCCTCAATGCGCCTTTCAAAATTGGATGATAAAACAGGAACAAAAAACAAAAAGCCTTATATATGTATATGTATATACAATATACATATAATTAGAAGCATAAATAACGGGAGAGAGGGGTTGCTCGTTGCCGATATGATTAGATAAAGGCACGCACGGACGTATATATCAGACGGGCCATCAGATCGTCGCCACCCTTCTTCATAACCACGTCATCACAGGTGGTCCATTCGCTTCTCCTTTTTTTGACAGATGGCACACATAAAAACAATTGATCGTGTTTTCACCGTGACGTCACCTCTGACCCAATGTTGCATTTCGATTTCAAGTCTTTTTCGAAATTAAATCAGCGATTGCCTCTTATTTAAAAGATGAATATCAGGTGGAACGCAAGAGTCGCTTTTTGCCAATCTCTCTCTCTCTCTCTCTCGTCTGGACGAAATAAAAGCCAATTAAAAATGGCAACCGTTGACCTTTTCGGACCGGATATTGCTTCAAAGAGGAGGACCTTGAGGAAATTCCCCTGGTCTATGTAAAAAAAAAAAAAAATCAGGTTTCGATAGAATAAGGAATGCACGTTTTATATGGCTCGTAATCAAACCAAATTGGATTGATTGAACTATATACGTCATTAAATATAGACTACTTGCTGTAGAGTGGATGATAAGCAATGCGCACATCCGCATTCCGCCTTTCTTCGTGTTAGCACAAGCAGAGGGGGCCCTTTTGCTCTCGATTTTTGGCCATTGATTGGCTACCTCTAGTGCGCATGACTCGTCGCCTCTTCTACTTGTACACGCACAGGATATAGGCAAGGATTTCCGGGTCACGTTCGCACGCACACACACGCGTACCCAATGACTGAAGACGTGGGTGGAGCAATCCAACTCATCTCATTTTCTTTAAAAAAAACACATTTCACGTGGTCAACAATGCATCCGTTTGGTCCGTCTCTTTCAAATCGTATTTTCGTTTTAAAATTTAAAGTCGGCCTCTTTTCAATAAAAAAAAGGCAATTGACCATCGTGAATAGAGCATTTTGCCGGCCGATAGTTGGACTCTATACCTGTCGAAAAAAAATTGGCTGCCTAGTATGCATTCCCGAAATAATGGAGAGCAGTAGTCGTGAATCACGAAACAATCGGGACGCAGCGTGAGCTTTGCTTCCCACTGGAGAAACAACATCAGCCGACAGGATCTGGAAATTCGTTTTCAATTGCCCAACAACGGCCAGTGAGATTCTTTAGCGATAATGGCGCCCGAAATTTTCATTTCTTTTTTCTTTTTGGACGTCTGTAGACGATGTCGATCTCTTTGTTCGCTACGCAGATGGCAGACGTTGTGAAATGCGCGTGAAAAAAAGGTGCCAAAAAAGAAAAAAAAAGGGAGGGTCACCCAAGCGAAAGAAAGGGCGGAGGCGTCGACGACACGTGTCCTCCCAATCACAATGTCCTTCTCAACTGTCCCCTCTATCACAATGCACGCACTAAAAGGAAAGTTTAAAAAATAAATAAATAAATGAAACTTGCAAGTCTTTTATCTTAAGGTGGGCCGAACAATTCGGCCAGCTGTTAAGAACGAAGAAAAACGCTGGGCCGTAAAAATGAGTGGGGCCGTCATCGTTTCGACACGCATCTATTTGATTTTATCATTTGACGGTCACGGGGAAACGGGTCGTCCTTGCCACGTGACGATTTCGACAAGGCTGTAACAGAAAATGAAAATGTATCTATTTTAACTTTTAGTTTCGTTTCGAAAAGCTGAACAACGTAATGAGGAAGCCGATGGGCGTTGGCCGGTTCTATTGCCCGTGTGTTGCGCGCTCTTGTTTGCGTAGCGTAGCGCATCGTTTGTCTTTTGTCAGGCTGGTACGGTAGATAGACGCACGCGGGATAATGGCGTTCAAACAGGAACCCCTAACCGACCATTAAATCAACATTAAATCAGCGCGTGTGTGTATACGTGTGTGTCTCGTTTTAATAATAAATCTTGATGAAATTGAACACCCGGAACTGGAAGCGTTCCAGCCATTGGAACGGAATTTTGCGATAGAAATCAAAGTGTTTTTTGGATGCGGTTCATTGCAATTCAGTTCAATTTCAAGATGAAAAAAATAAATAAATAAAATAAAGTAAAAGCAAAGTTGCAAACCAAGGTCGTGAGAGGGTGAGCCAAACGGAGCATCGGATCACGCGGAAGTGCAGAGGAAATGTAATGTAGGTCCCACAAGGGCGTGGTGACCTCCGATGCGGCTAACGTTTGTCTTGTTTTTTGTAAGCGTTTCGCATTTAAGTTTTCAAAAAAATAAAATAAAATTGCCCTAGTTTTTTTGTTTTTAAAAATTATTCAATCCTTTTTCACGAGCGGTGGTTGTGGCAAGAAAAAGAGAGAGAGAGAGAGAAAGAGATAGTTATCCGATAGTTATCCAACATCTCATGCAAATGAGGGACATCAGACAAATGTAAACTAATTCACAGAATTTTTTTTTTTTTTTTGGTATTAAAGGAATGAAACAAGATGCCATTCTCGGATTGACTTGCTCGAAAAAATTGGACGACGAAAGAAAATGTTGTCGATACGCAAAAAAAAAAAAAAAAAAAAAAAAATCAAAATCACGAACAGCGGTTCGTGACAAAATGGGGCATTTGACATCAATCACCTTTGCTAATGGCATTTGCCCAATAGATCGTCCCTTTACCTACCCACTAACCGAACGATTGTTTCATAGGGAACGGTCGAAACGAAAAGAAACTCAGGTACCTGATTCTGATGCATCCAACGTTCTCGTGTATCGGCAATTGAACAGTCGGCTTCACAAATGTCGGTAGGAATTGACGGGCCGTTACGTAACTGCACGTGTTCACACACACACGGCTGCAAGGTGTTTCGCTCAATTGCCGCAGGAAGAGAGAAAAAAGGGAAAGAGGAAACAAAAGGACCTTGACGAATGACGTCTACAACCAACAGCACAAAAAAAACAAAAACAAATGATTTGAAACGTTTGAAAAAAAAAAGGGGAAAGAAAAAAAAAGGAAAAAACCAGGTAGGACGATTTGAGAAAAAAAAGACGGACAAAGATAGGGCGTTATTGACCTTGTAGGTTTCAGTAAGTCGATATGAATCAGAGTGGAACGTCTCGGTCCGTCGAGAAAACAAAAGAAAATCAGTGCGCTATCTGCATACCGACTCATTGTCTCATTATCGTTGTCCACATTGCAAGGGGATTTCCCGTCTCTTCCTCTCTCTCTGTATTCAATTGCATCTGGCACTTTTGCGATCGATTTGAAGTGGGCGTGGTCGCTGATTCAAGTGACAAAAAAAAATGTACCAAAACTTCCGTTTAGCGTTTACATCCAAACCTCGAAATGTGTATCAACTGCGCCTGCTGGCTATAGAGGTGATGGCCCACATAATCACGCTAGACGTCAGTGAGGGGGATGAGAAGCCGGAACACGTCCCCCCGCATGATTTACTGATGTTTCTCTCTTTTTTTTTTCCCCTACATTAAAAATACATTTAAAAAAAAAAAGAAACGGGGAGTGATGATAGTTGATGACCCGTCAATGTACTCGCCGTTGTTTTTCGACATTCTAAACGATGACAAACGACAGGGAAGAAAGGATTCAGTAGGATAACTGAAAAAAACAAAAACAAAAATGAAAGGTAAGTCATTTGCATACAAGTATTTTCATTAGAATTTCGCCTAAACTTGCTTGACAATCGAAAATGAAGTCGATGTCAACTGATTGCCGGGTACCAGGTGTTGTGGCTGCAACATTCGTACGATTTTTTTGGGCGTGGCCATTTGCAAACGTCTTTTTCGTACCAAGTGTTGATGAATTTCGTATTTTTCAACGTACGCAGGTGACGTGAGTAGAAGGGAAATAGACGTACATTTGGCGTTGTATAATTACTAGCCTAATTTATTGAGCATAGAAGGAGGACACACACACACACACACTTTTGCTTTCATCACGTTCTAGATGTTTCTTGTGCGTTCGTGTACTTATTTACACGGAACGAAAAATTTTGAGACGAAAAAAAAAAAGCGAATTACCTTGGACAAAGATGTCGTTCCATAGCAACAAACTAGCTGGGCTACGTCCTGAAAAATCTGATGACCAAATCCAAAAAACAGACCGGTCCAACCGGTTTTTTTTTTTTTTGCTCTTTTATTTGGACATTTTTTTTTTTTTTTTCGCAATGAGATTTTTTTTGAGCCACAGGCGTCAAATCATTGTTGTTTCACGTGATTCGTCACGTCTTCAGGCCAAAATTTGCTGATCGATGTGCTGCAAACCTCTTTAAATACACAGACCAGCAGGTTGTGTGGGGTTTGTTAAGAAGAAGAAAAAAGAAAGAAGGAGAGGGTCACCTGGACATTGACGAATTATTTTGTTATAGACTCTGTAATCAGTTAATATTATTACCCATGCCGACAACTAGAATTTCAAGAAAAAAAAAAAATATTCAGCGTTGCACGCGTGATGGAATAGCCGAACATTTTTTTCTTTTCCCCTCGCCATTCTTTTCTAATTTCAATGCATAGAGACAAGCAAATTTGCGTTTATTTGTTTAGGTTTTTTTGATGAGTTGACGATGAGCTCCTTATTTGGATGCACGATTGCATTTCAACCGAAATACGCATCGTTTCGCCACAATTGGCATAGAGCACCAAGTTTGATGGATGATTGTAATAACAACAACACGAAGAGAATCGAAAGCCTTTCGAATAGACGACTAACGAAGTCGTTTGATTTTTTTTCCCATACCCCCGCACCTTGATTGTGTACCGCGTGTTTTGAACGTGTCTCTGTGTGTCTTTGTCAAAAGAAATTGAAGAGTCACATGGCAGATGTTTTCATTCTCGGGCCATTTCTTTTCTTTCTTTCCTCTGTTCTACACGGCTGGAACAGCAGGAAAAAAAAAAACGGATCGTACGAATGCCAAAAAAAAAGGAGATAGAAATCAGCCAGTTCATTGGATCTCCCAGGTGCTGGGCAGAGGAAAGAAGGGGGGGGGGGGTGGACCCTGAGACAGCAGTTTGTCTTGTCTGCGGTGTAATCTACTAGATCATACTGGAACACGTAATGGAAGAGAAAACGGTTTGGAATCGATCAAGCGATGGTCTTTTGAAAATTGCGTATGACGTCATCTCTTCCGGATGGAAAATATGTCCCCGACTGTCTCAAGGCCGTCACGTCCCGCTCGCCATTGCCTACCCTTAAACATATATCTACGTTTAATTGAGCTGTTAAATGTAATTGAGCAAGTGATCTGACCCTCATTTTTTTTTTTTACCAACCTGATTAATGAAACACGAATACTGTTTTTGTTTTTTTTTAAATATCCGGCGTAACGGATACGACTATAAGGAAGCTGTTGCATTTCCGGTTGACATATCGAGACGAATGGAATGGATCAATTAAAAAAATGTTTATTGAGATCGGGCAACGAGATCGTGTCAACCTTCAACACCTGCGCTGGAACAATTGCCTTTACAGCTTCCAATTTTTTATTGTTGTTGTGTGTGTGTATGGTTGCATTAACAAGAACAATAGACGCACAAACAAAAAAGGTACGAAAAATTTCAATGTCACCTGGCGATCATACGGCCCCCTTGTGCTACTTCCGGTTTTTTGTGTGTGCGGTTAATCATGACGTTCTACGAATAAAGGGGGGCAAAACAAATTTTTTTTTTTTTTTGCACGATAAGGAACAGACGATGGCATTTAAATTAACCTTCACGGCTGTACGAATCTCGGTGACGTTACAGCCTATTGGATGCCGTAAGTAGTTGGTGACCCCTTTCGGGGCCTGTAATGAAGTGCCAAAGTGAGTGCCAAAAAAAAAAAAAGAGAAAGCTGCGTGAGAAAGATGATTGATTCCAAATGAAAGTGAAATCGCGCTGCACCAAGTCAATGATCTCTGCAAATATTCACGCGGCTCTTTTTATTGTTTTGGAGCTGACGCGTGTCCAGCCGAGAAAACGAGTCGAACGAACATATCGGCCTCAATTTGCTATTCTTAGCAACCTGAAATTATAGTACGAGTGTCATCAATCAGTCCACTGGTCGATAAAGCGAACGTTGGACCCTTTCGATCACGCCGGGATAATGAAGTGAACGACAAGTCTACCTTTGAAGAAAAGGCCGAAATGTATTCGAACTGGATTCGAAAATCAACCAGATGATTCCCGTTCATTTTCGATGCCATCTATAAATAGGATTTCGTATAATTTAATCATTTGCACTTATCAGACATGGCGACACTCGGCCAAAAGATTCTTTTCTTTATTCCCCCTTCAATTTGTCTCCGTACCGCAATTGCTTGCTGGTCACTTGCAAATAGAATCCATCGTGACAGGGACACGCAACGATCGCAATTTCAACATCAGATATTTTTTGGTCTGACCGGCTCCCCTTCCCTATCACCGACCCGCCAAAAAAAAAAAGTGATCGACTTGGCACGATATTCAGGGCAATCATGATTGCGTAATGATATTTTTCCTATGAAAAAGCATCTCATCATCAAAAGATTTGCATTTAATCGGTCGACTCTGTTTTCCTATGTACGGCATTTAATACGTTCGTCTTGATCTTTATATTCAAATGAGGAATGGTCCTATCGTTATACACCATAAAGCAGAGTTATGGTAGTAAAAACTAGATCAAAAAGAGCGATTGATGATTATTGGACGGATGTACACAGTCGACCTCGGTCCAGCCCCCCCACTAAACTGCACAGGCCTCCTTTTTATATTTCATCCCCTATATGCAGACCAGACCTAATTACGATCGTCTGCCACGCAACGTGATTTAGCGCCAAGCAATTAAAAGACCAATGCAATGTGTGTTGTAGATAACGAGATAACACCAATTGGCACGTTGCCTTACATTTAAATAGAACCAGCTAGGATTTTTTCGAATCGCATCGTTTTTTTTGTTTTTTTTTACGTTTAGATTATTTTTTTTTTTTTTTCATCATCTGGCCTTCAACATGTTCGATGATAACGCCGCGAGACAAACTCAACTGCAATCATGTTTCGCCTTCTAGTTGGTCGTTTTTTTTTTTTTTGTATTTTTTGTGCCAGAAAAAGTGTTGAAGAAAAAAAAAGAGCAAATCATTTGCATATGTATGCATCGTCGATTTGGTGGACTCGAGTATCCGCGATTGGTGTGGGACACATAACTCGTTTTTTTTTTTTTGCTATCCATCTCTCTGGAACTGAGGCCCCCCTCTTCCCCCCCCCATAAAAAATGTTGACTAGAAACATAACAAAACAAAAAAAAAAAAAAAAAACTGGATGACATTGAAATTCTTGTTTTTTTTGCTTAACATAAAGGCAGCCAAAAATGTATATGATCAGACACGCACGCTGAAGAGTCTTATAAAATTGGCCAGTATGGCAGGTAGCAGCAGAGACTCACGGTGGGTATTCGATTCTTTGTCCCGAGGAAGCCACGCAAGAATAAAAAAAAAAAAAAACTCGGTGTCCTTACCTGTCGATGAATAAAATTTCAGTTGCGAATCAACTATTCGAAAGAGGCCATCATCATTTCACCTCTTCGTATAAAAAATATAATATAGAATTTAATTACAAACGGGTTGCAACACACACCATCATCATAAAGACGTTTGTTTGAATAGGTCCACGTGCCGTGACCCGCGAACAGAGGGGGTAATTGAAGTCACGCCCTTTTTTTATTGTCAACAAAAAAAAAAGTGGTGGTCATCAATGCCCCTTCCTGCTTTAACCGCGTGCGTGATGCGTCAATAGATCGTTACCATCCAATGTATATTTCGCCAATGAAAAATTAAAAAAAAACGATCGATAAATGACAGGTTTATTTAAAAACTAAGTGTTTAAAAGGCATCAGTGTAAAAATGTCATTTTACTATAATGACTTTTCAAATAATGACTCACGTTGTTTGAATTAACGTCAACACATCCGACAACGCCGCCGTCCGAGAGCCAGGGAATGCCATTACGTAAGTTGGATTCACCCGTGATCGTGATGCACCGAAGACAAAGGGGCAAAAACAAGTTGCTGATTGACTTATTCATTAACAACGATCGCATTGCGTGCTGCTGACTTTGTAAGTGAACAAGCACCATTTTCATTCCTCTCTACTCTTTTCTCGCTCCGAGTGCAAACAGTTGTGTCCAACTAGCGTGACTTGTATGCAAATGGTTTCTTTTTTTTTTTTTGAATCACACGGTGTTACACGGCGTGTGTACGTGCCGCAATTGGCATAGATTTTTTTTTTTCGCCAACAATTCCTAGAAGTTCGTCATCGTCTCGCCAATTGAGTGGTGCCTGCCATCATTGTGGGCCACTATTTGCATATGCGTTGCCTTGATGTATTGCAGGGGAAAAGCAATAGACTGGCAAGTCTTTTTGCCTTGGCAACAGGGGCAAAACGCAAAAATTCGCGAATGATTCAGTTAAACACGACCGGTTTACCGGTAATGGCTCCGTTTTTGTTTGTTTGTTTTTTGTTTTTTTTTCATTTGATTTATGATACCCAATTTTAGACAGTAAATGCAATTATATTCGTTAGGTTTAATCTGTATATTTTGACATTGAGAGACATTACACACGCCACGCAAAAAAAAAAAAAGAGAGGTGGGGAGACGAACAGCAAACATTTTTTTTTCTAGTTTCAAAAATTGCGTGGAGACGTGGAGAGGGGGGGGGGAGACCAAATACAAGAGAAAACAAAAATTAGGTTGAGGATTGGGTTACGATACTATGTATATATTGTTACAAAACGTCTTAGAAAAAAAATACATACCCCCACACTTGCCACGTCTCGCTAATTACGCAAAGGAAGGGTAAGCCTATTATTTGAAAACGAAAAAAAAAAAGAAAGAAATGTCTGTGACCTTTGAAGGTGAACAGACAGGTAGGGCAGGTGAAAAAAAAACAAACAAAAAACATAAGAATAAACTCTACAATAATATTTTTGCATATGTGGTAGACACTGAAAGCTGGTGGGAGGGGATAATGGATATAGGACAGCACTAGCACAATGTGGTATTTGTTATTCGATTAAATTATCCTCTTTTTTTTTTGAATTTTAAAATCATTTTTCTTTTCCCAAATAATCATGTGAGCGGTGCATTTAACATTTTTTCGAACGTGAAATTAGAAAGAAAGAAAAGAAATCACACTTCCTGCGTGTGCTGTCTATGTAATTATAAAAGATCTAAGACGATCAAAAAACAGCATCTATTGTGAAAATTGTCTTTATGGAATTGAGAGAGAGAAATTGCGTCGATTTTTTTTTTTTTTTTTTTTTTTCGTAATGCAAGTTTGCTCCGTTTTTTTTTGTTTTTTTTTAATTGTACTGGGGCATGATTTCGAACGTGTCCTCGCCATGAGATTGGAATAACTCGACTTGTTATTTTTCATTTAGCGTTCATAGAATTCTGCAAAAATAAGGATAGACTGCCAAAAGTGTATATATGTATTTTCAATCCTGAAAAAATCGAGGAGGCTCTAAATAATTATTTACACACACAAACACATTGGGCAGCGCAAGTGACCATTTGCTCCTTTTTTCTTCAATTTCATCTTCATAAACTAAACGAGAATTTTAGATTTGTGTTTGTTTTGTTTATTTTTTTAATATTTGATTTTTGCTATATAGCAGTGAGTGTTTTTTTCTTTGAAAAACTAAATCTGTATTGTACGTCGATTCCCCGTTTTTTTTCGGAGTGAAAAGACAATCGAGCGTCTGACTTGAGATGGAACGCTGCAATTTGTTTGTTTTGCCGCACTTTTTAGATAATTTTCTCTTTTTTTTTTTTTTTTTTTTTTTGGCACGCCGCGTTCCTCATTTGTTATTTTTTTGCGTGCGCTGTCCACCTATTGAAAATAGCTGCACAACAACAATAGACACGCACCTTGCTTGATTAGTCATCCGCCGCACATACAGCCGCCCGCTAAATTTGAATGCCTCCTCCCCCCTCCCAACAAACGAACAACCCGAGGGCCTATTACCGTGAGCCGTGGTGTACATCGATGTCTTCTATTGGAAAAAACAAAAAAATCTAGAGCAAAAAGAGGAATGCGATGACGCAATTTTTACCTCAAGGCGAGTTCTACTTGCCCGTCCTTGACAGCTGGCCCGATCCCCCCCTCCCCCCACAAACGCCCTTAGAAAAAGAAAAAATGGAACAAAAACATAAAAACAAAAGAAAAAAGAGGGAGGATGATGCGCATCCAAAAGTCCATTCATCAAACGCTAATGTGTCGTTTCATGTGCAGAGCGAGGTGGTCGGACCGTGAGAACGCCCGTTCGCACATCTGACACTGGAACGGCCGATCGCCCGTGTGCTTGCGGTAGTGGCGGGTCAGTTCGTCGGAGCGGGCGAATTTCCATCCGCAATCCTTCCAGGCGCACTGGTACGGTTTCTCTCCAGTGTGCGTTCTTAAATGCGCTTTCAAGTGCGACGACTTGGTGTAGGTCTTGGCGCATCCGGCGTGCGAGCAGGCGTGTGTCGAGAGGCGCTTGCGTCCCCAACTCTTGCGGCCGCCTCGGCTGCCGCGGCCCGTCTTGCCGCCGGCTTCCTCCTCGGCCGAGTCGGACCGTTGCGGATGATGCGACACTAACGGCCCTCGCAGAGCTGGGTGCTGATTCTGGTTGCTGAAACTGATTGCGCTTCCGCTTTCGCAACTGCTGTCCCCGCCGCTGTTGGACTTGCTGGCCTCGAGGTAGTCCGTCAAGTCCGGAGAAGATGGCGGAGTGATGACTCTACTGGACGATTGTTGATGATGTTGTTGTTGTAGTTGCTGTTGTTGTTGCTGTTGCTGTTGGATGGATATCAAACCGAGATCGACTGGGCATAAAGTGCTGCTGTTGCGCGAAGAGGCCAGTTGTTTGAGTTGCTGTTCGGGACTAGCGGGCGGGGTCATCTGATTGTGGGTCGATTTCAGACGGTTGGCGACGGGCGGAGGTGAAACTGGAACGAGGTGGTTGGGACAACGGACGCCCGTCGTCAAATAGGAAAATAGGACGGGGTTGCTCGGCGATTCTGGAAGCAGTTTGGATCCTCCTCCTCCTCCTGCGCAATCGACGGCGTACCTTTCGGCCGTCTGGTCCAGCAACGAATCCAAGTCGACAAAGTCCGTTTCGTTGTTGGCCAGCATCGTGTTGCACTTGTTGTTGTGATGTTGACTGTTGTTCAGGTGATACATGGCGCACATTTCCTCCAGCTCCTGTTGTGGTGTCATGGCCGGATGGGTCATGCAACAACTTCTGTCCTCTTCCTCCTCCTCTTCCTCATCCATGACGCCGTGATCGCGCAAAAGCGAAGCGGCCAAGTGTTCCGGCTCGTCTTCTTCTTCCGCTTGAAAATGATTAGCTATCACGTTGCTGTTGTTGTTGTTGTTGTTGTTGTTGTTGTTGTTGTTGTAGGATGGCGTCGGTGGTAGGACGAAAGCTCGCTCCGAAGGTATCGTTGGTTCGTTCGTTTGCTGCTGGATCGGGCTAATTCCGGCTACTAACCGTACGGATGAAGCGGCCGAGTAAGGCATCCGAAGGGCAGGTTTATGTTCGTGGTGATGCTGTTGCTGCTGGACCAGTTGAAGTTCCAGGTGGACCGTGGCCTGTTGTTCTGGCTGGACGGGTTGCGCTTGAGGCGCTAGTGGATCGCCAATCAACGAGCCATTGTTGTCCGTCATCATGGCCGACTCTTGCATCCACAGTTGCTGAAACTATTTGCACACAACACATTTTTTTTTTTTGGATTAAGATTTGAATTTTGATTTGCAACCGTGATTGAGGAGAGAGAAATGAAGCGTAAAACGCAATCGAATCGCGCGGGTATGCAATCACTGAAAAACATTTCAAAAACCAAGGCCGTTTTAACAATCGTCCTAGCCCAATAATGGAAAGGGTGGACACAACAATGGGCCAATCCATCATCATTATGGTGCGTTATATATACACACAGACTAGCCCTCGGGACGCATAATAAATGCATCACGGCCTTGAATGACAACTCTCGGGGAAGTTAAAGCCAACGGAAGCCAACTGAATTTTTTTTGTCTTACTTTTGATTATTCATCATCGTCTTACTTTTTTTGCATTTGAATTTTGCGTGAATGTTTTGCGGTCGAACAAAAGAAAAAAATAATTGATATTTAATTTTTTTTTTTTTTTTTCAAACGTTTGACGCTTTCCTTTTCTTTCTTTCCTTCCTCTCTCCTAAAAAAAAAATAACATTTTATTTTTTTATTGTCTCATTGTTTGTGGCGAAAGGGAAAAGTGGTGATGACCAAATCATCCCGGCATTCACGCGGGAGCCGTAAGCAACGGCAGCTATTATTGAAGTGCTTGTTAGTACACAAGCTGACATACAAATCTCGTAACCTTGCGAATCGTTTTACATTCAATACCTCAAAGCCCTTTTCCTTTTGATGATGGTTATAAGCGCCGTACCTTTCCATTGTAGAGAGCAAAGAACAGTTTTCGTTATTCAGTTATTTATTTGACGCTAACACGGCGGATTATTTCTTTCAAGTAAAAAGGAAAAACAAACGTGCGAACGAAATGTTCGGAAAGAAAGTGACGTCAGGTGAGAAGAAAGTAGAGGATTATGTGCAAGGCCGTCTGTGTGTTATGACATCATAAGTCTGGGCCCTTTTTTTTTTCAATTAACTAAAAATAGACGACATAGTCTTTTGTTTTTTTGGGTCTAGCGTGAAAAGTCGTCTCTTTTAATCGTAAAAAAAAAAACAAGGCAAACTGTGATTCTAAATGGTGAGCGAGAAAAAGGGAAAGTCGACCTGTAAATGAAAAAGCATTTTCCGCGTTATCACACGATAGCGCAGCTTGTTTGTTTTTCAACGTTTGCGACAATGTTTCGCTATGCCGATGGAAACGAGCATCGTTCTTTTTTCTTTTTTTTTTTAATGTTATTTGTAGCGCGTGTGTGTGGGAATATGGCCGAACGCATTGCAGTAGTGTGTGCAAAATGGAACAGTTAAAAGAAAACGAGAAGAAAGAGAGAGTCTTTTTCGGTCGACCACTTCTTTCACGAAATGTGTATCAAAGAGAAAGCCATTCTTCGATTAAAAACGATGAGATTTGTTTTTATGGACGCACTTTTTTTTCCGTCTTTTTTTCACTTTCTCCAATTGGAAAAGTAGAAACGGCCTCTATCCATAAACCTAAACCCAATTCTTTGTTTTTTTTGTTTTTTTTTAACGTCTTCTTAATTTAGGTGGGGACCGCAAAAAAAAACAATGTGCTCATCAGTCGATCAAGTTTTCAGTGTGAAACACGATCTCCTTCGGCCCAGCAAAAAACAAACAAGGAAGTCCATAAAAACGATGGTAAAAGTCTTGCCTCAGTTTGCGCCACGTCAGGTTGACAAAGATCGCACTAAATAAGGAATGCACTTTTTTTTTTTTTTTTTTTTCAATTTCAGTCAAGAAGGGCAGGGAAAAAAAAAAAACCAGTTCACCTCGCCGATGTGTTGGACATATACGGAGTGCGTCACGGAACACACACGCAGACGCAAATCCAAACGACTTTCGCTCATCGTTCAACTCGCCAAAGAAAAACGAAAAACACAAGGGTTTAGGAGATTCCGCGTATTTTGTTGTTGAAAATCACGGAAAAATGAAAGAAACTCGTTCTCTGTTTCTAGTAGTCAAACTAATTAAGTTTGCATGACTTGGTAGTTTGAAATCGCTAATCTGCATCGTTGCGGTGATGACTTGCCGTGGCCGTCGTCTAACTCATTTCAAGAAAAAGGGAAGACTGTAAGGTAATACGTAGAGAAATTGAAACGATTGGAAAGTCGATCAGGACGACCAAACAGAAAGAAAAAAAAAATGTGTGCGGGAAAGCGAAAGTGATGACGATATTTTCTCTTTTTTTTTTTTTTTTTTTTTGGTCTTCGCTCACGAACGCGTCTTACTTTCGCTAATGAGTTTGGTTGTTTTTTTTCCTTTTGTTTTGTCTCTCACACCGGCCTTCTTCTAATTATCTATTTTTTTTTTTTCATTATCAATAAAAGCCGAAAAGAATTCACGACGAAAAGGAGAAATTCGTATACAAAATTCACGCTCTCTTTCACCTGCAAATCTATTTCGACGTAGTGTTTCACACTTGCAAAAAAAAAAAAAGCAACGGCCATGTTTGTCGATTGATAAAATAGATCAAAAAACTGAACGCGTGAATGTAACCCTGAACCCGATTTTCAGACGGCCGACTGAAATAATGAAAATTGTATGCAAGAAACACAATCTATTGTTCCCTGTCGATGACTTTGCCACTTGAAAAACAAGAAGAAAAAAAAATGCCAGAAACAATCAAACGAGAGAGAACGAACGCACAATAGAAATTGCACGCACAAACTACGTGCTTTTATTTGAAAAAAAAAAAAAGACAATTATTGTAGGTCTATGCGTTTTAGCTGGTGGTCGAGTGAAAGTGTCCCGGCGTTGGCAAATAATATATCAAATGACGTAGCGAGAGAGAGAGAGAGAGAGAGACTATCATGAACGACCAAAAAACTAACCCAAATGTTCTTGGAACATCACGTGAGTATGATTATATAGAGAAAATGAAAACGTACTTCTTGGTAATACATGTTGGTGACGGCCATGCTAGTGGCTTCAAAGTAATCGCCGGCCTGGAAAGTCGCGTGTAATCCAATTGCCTTTCGAAAAGAGAGACGGCCAAAAAAACAATCCCGCAAAAATCACGACCACTTTTAGTCAACTGCCCGCACTATTCCACTCTTTTATTTGTTTTCAATTCTTTTTTTTTTTTTTTATTTGAAAACAAATATATTAATAATTAATTTGGATGGTCAATCCTTTCGTTCGAAATCGTGCAGTCCCGCTCACCGGTGCAAGCTCATTCTGATTCACTCGCTGAATAAATGTCTGTTAGTCGCAGTGCGCAAATAAAAAAATAGAGCACCAACCGCAATCAAGGTAAGATGTTTTTTTTAAAACAAAGTGTTTTCCTGAAAATCTCTTTTTTTTTTTTTATAGTGGCACCACTAAAACGCACAGGCACATCAACACTGGAAAGCAGGAATCAAATGATTGTATGAAGAACAACAACAATGAAAAAAGCTCGTGCGTGCTATAGTACCGCAGCTAGCGATAGCTTGTAAGCAACTGACGGTCTTCGTTCAGGTGAGTGTTGAACTTGAGGCTAAAACTACAAGAGCGAAAGGAAGGGGGGGGGGGGTTTATACTATTCTGCAACTATTCTTCTACATTTCGCCTCTGGGGCTTGGCTTTTTTGTATTTCACGTTTCCCACTATAGCCCCTTGCGTGTAGAGTTTGTGTTGCTTGCACGTAATACAGCCAGTCAGAAACGCATGATCTGATTGCTCTACTTTCATATACGTGTACGGCGGGCTCTGCTTGTAGAGAGGCGCAAGCGCAGCAGACCCCTCCTTTCTCTCCCGTGTGTTCTTCACAGCCCCAACAGCCGCTGAAGAAACGTGTGTTTTCACGCACCGCCCACAAGCCGACGGGGATGTTTGTTTTGAAGAATTTCCTTTTAGACGATGAAAGAATTGACACCGTATTATTATCAATCGAAATTCCCAATGAAAAACGGTTGATTTGTAAAAGTTCATGTTTGAGGAAATTCCAGAAAAAGGGAGAACGAGATTTTGCATAGCGATAAACTAAAAACGGGTGCCAACATAATGACGGGGTGTGATGAATTATTTAGAAATGTTGAGTCTGCAAGCTATTAAATGGCGAATTTATTTGCAAGGAAATAGCCCAAATGTTCTTTTTCTTTTGTTAAAGGTGCTTGTCGACTGCGAAGGGGAGGGAACGTCGTAAATCATGGCCCATGAAACCGGAGTGCTGAAAACGAAGCTATAATTAAAAGAAATCGAGCCGTTATCAAAGGAAATTTGTTTGGGCTCTACCCATTTCCTCCGATCGTAATCCTCATGATTGAGTATCAGGTAGAGAATGCCAAATTTCTCCCGTTTTTTTTTTAAGAATTTTTTGTGGTGTCGCCGCCATCTACCAGTAAATAGTTGTAACTTGATTATCTGACCGCTAGATATCGCTGTCCTCGTTCTAACCTCGTGCATTCAAATCTAAAAGTTTCGATGAATGATCGTCTTGGTGCTTTTGGAATTTTCAATCAGGATTTTTGATACGTAGGTTCTATTGACGAAGGCAGCAATGGAAAAATATCTGTTATGCCATAAGTACAACTGAAAGAACTCATAAAGTACCAAGTCTTCTCCCCCGTCCATTTTGACATCCAATTCTGAACTCAGAGGAGAAACTAATGACGACTGTTTGCGCAGCAAAAAAGTACGTATCCAGTTGTTTCTAATATTAAGCTATTGGAAAACCACCCTCAGTCACACATTACCCAGAACATAAATCATGTAAAGTAATTTGCCAAAGTTGCATTTCATATGATTGTTAATCTTAGGACACGAAACTAAAAGGGACAACCAAGGACCAGTGGCAGACCTTGTTCAACTCTACAGTTCTAAAACAGCAGCACAGAAATCTAACTTGGAAGTCCAATATCAAGGCAGGTGTTTCAAGCACAAAGTGTTGCAAAAGGTTGTTGTGCGAGAGACATTGGCCTGCCGAGGTTCCAACAGATACAGGTATTTTAAAAAGCTTGGTCCTGAGCAGCTTCATTTTAAGCAAACTAGAAATGATTGCTAAGCTGTTATGGCATGTATTTGTTGTTTCTATCTCTTTAGGTATTGGTGGCACAATTATGTATGTGAATCCATAATTAATCAAGAACCTTTGTTCAGAAGAGATCAGCCTTGGACATCCTTGGGGAGGTTAGTATTTAATGGGTTTAACGAATCGCCGTTAAGGTCACATTGGTTTTTTTTGTTTTACTACTTTGCAAATCTGGTTGTGAGTGACTATGTCTTCTTGCTCGATTTCAATAGTTACCAGCATCATACCTTCTGCTCCACAGAGTCGATCCGCTGTGTTCCAGACACTGAGATAACTCCGGTTGATCTCGTAGACTACGTGAAGGTGAACCGTACCGAGCAAAAGACGATAGAAAAAAAACAACAACAAGAAGAAAACAGGAGGTTCTACATAATGGTAAGCAAAACTTGGTATTGAGTAATCCATCTCAATGATTGGTTTTGATCGTATTTCTTAACAGCATTCATCGAAAATGATACCACCTGCTTCATATCAGTTGTGGTTATATTTTCACCAGTAACAGTACCCCAAGTGAAGGATCCCTAACATCACAGGTAGTGGAATATCCCAAATCTTGAATCAATTGGCGGCAATCGAAATCACTATTTTAGATAGCGGTAACATGCTCATTCATTAAAAAAGGTAAAATTTGACCGAATTTCTTAATTCTTCAAGTTATACTCATCATTCAATTATCTTTTGTTTCGTGTTTTTTGCCACAGATACCTTCCCGGCCCAACCACTGGCCACTGCGATTGCGATCAATACTAATTTGAACGGGATCCTCATCATTTTTATGTGCTAGTCACTTTTGGCAACTACTCTGTCTGAATTGGTAAACCAACATGTCTTTATGTTTATAAAGCCTTGCAAAGTTTGCTTTTCAAATTCCATTATCAGTTTTGTTTGGAGATATTTTGGCTTTTTATCTGGATTGGGGAAACCCATGTGTCTGAACCATTGACACGATATTGACGTAGGAACGAGAAGCCATGATTATTCCTCTCTACCTACAGAAACTATCGGTGTTAGAGAGGTAGGAAGTTTCGTAGAATCTTTAAGAATCATGATACAGTTTGGTAGAGTCTACGATGTTAGAACGTCGATATGATATGCATCCTTTAATCAGTGTGTTACCATATCAGCGAACAGGGATACTCTACTAACTACTTATGGCTTAATATGAAATTCAATAACAGTTGCGACGTGGGAAACCTAACGAAAACTGTTACATCATGTCCAAAAATGGAAAGCGGTGCTGCATGTCGGTATGTTCGAGCGATAAAGGTATTACAATCTCTAGTTGCCTGTATCATTTGTTTACACAATAGTTTTTGACATTGTAAGAACAGAAAAGAAAGTCCCAAAAATAACAATTTGTTATCCTTTGCGAAGCCCGCCTTTCTGATGGTAAGTTTATCTAAATGTTTGAGATCTTTGTTCTTCCTTCTAATACAGACCCTTTTTTCTATTTAGAACATAACTTTCAACATTAATCGCTTTATTCCTTTTTACTTTCGGTTTTATTTTTTCTAGGTTCTGGCGTGAGATTGAAGTTACAGCCACTTCCAGGAAGGAAGGAGATAACAAAGATACAGTGTCCAGCTTCGATGTAATAGGATAATTTGGTACGACATTGGTGTAATTAAATGTGTTCATCTTTTCATTTCATTCTTCATTTTTGGTGCAGAAATTGCAGTCATCGTTTGCAACTACACTGTCATAATGGGTAAACCTAGCAAGTTTATCAAGTCCAAAAACATTTAGATCCAATTGACCTTAATAGCCAGAAAGCTTATCGCGTCGACGGGATTATGGTAATCCAACAGATTGGAACCACTAAGCCTATGTTGGCGGAGAATTTTCCCGGATGCCTGCCTATTGCAAACACATCCCCGTTGATTGGTCAGGCTACGTAATTAAAGTTAACTCAAGTTTTTTAACGAATCTTCATTACCCTGAAAGAAATAATCACTGCCGAGCCGTGGATGCCATCGATATGGTATAAATTGGACAACTGATAGTCGTATTGTTTTACGCCGAAACAACAGGATTTCTCCACTATCTACAGGAATTCGCCGCGTCAGATCAGGTAGGAAGCTTAGTGAAATCCTTAGTTATTATTATATATAGTTTAGAGACAACGAAGTAGAAACGTCGATAGGACAATGAGCCCCACCAACTTAATGGAACTGCTTGGTTTGACGAATCCCAACTAGCTGTATATTCTCTTGGACACACGTAGATACGTACGATAGCTTCCCTTTGTTAGATTAAAATTATTGGAAATTAGAAGGAAGAATCGTACAAGGAACCTGAAAACATTTTATAAATTTACCAGATGTTCGAAGTTTGAAAAAAATTGTGTAGCAATTCTTGCCTGAACTAGTAGACAAATCATTTCCATGGCGATAGGAGATGTCATAAAGTCAAGCTTCAACACCGATTAGCTCATTGAGATTAGTAAGTTTAGGAACATATCCTGTATGTGTTTGGACTTTGCTGTTCAAAGAGATTTTTGGACCCAGACTCTTGACAATGTTCTAAGCTAGTTTTCAATTGTTGCAAAATTGTGTGATAGTTAGTATGCGGGGTAACCAACTGAAAATTGACTAATCGTTTAAAAAAAAAAAAGATAGTAGCAATGGAAACCTGTATTGCAGTCCGATTTATTCGAACGATACGGCTACTCAAATTTTTAATCGACCGTTGGGTCTGTTTGCATAGAACTCCTTGACGTCATATGCAAAGAAAATAATTCCAAAATTTGCCACCTTATCTAAAGCCCATTTTGCCCATCCGTCTGTTCGATGTAGATTCTTTTTTCAGTTAAAAACATAACTTTCATATGGATTGCTTTATTTATTTTTTTTTTTTGCACTTATTTATTTTTTAACAGTTGAATATTCAGTTGTTGGCCGTTCCGTTGTTGACGGTTCAGTCGTTGGCGGTTCAGTCGTTGGCGGTTCAGTCGTTGGCGGTTCAGTCGTTGGCGGCCGGTATGTTGTTGGCGGATCCGTTGTTGGCGGTCCAGTTGTTGGCGGTGGTTCTGTTGTTGGCGATTCCGTTGTTGGCGGTTCAGCAGTTGTCAAAGAACCGGTAGTCGAAGTGGTTGTTGTCGAACCATCAATTGATTCGCATATGAATAAGATAGATGTAGTGTTTGCCATGTCAAACCAAATTCCAGTGTCGAAGAGATAGTTGACGTAGGCAAAGCTTCCAGGTAAGTTGTTGTTAGGTAACCCGGGATACCAATTGGTGTAAGTCATTGGCTGGTAAGGTTCGACAGTAGCCCATTCCCATCGATTCCTTCCTTCTTGAGAGTATCTTCCCGATGTCCAATAGTAGTCGTCTAGCAAATCTGTTATTCGATTTTTGAAATTAAACATTTAATTTGAAAGAACGTTCTTATTAAAGGAATGGATTGTCTTTTTTACTTGGCGAACTGGTTCCTTTGATGTGATTCGAGATCAACATGTCTTCCTCGAAAGTTTCAAGACCAAGCAATACCATACCTCCTCCTCTGCAGAATTCGTTTGCTCGTCTCCAATCAAGACGCTTCAATTTATGTTTTTTTACAGAATGAATTGCAAAATTGTATTTTTAAAAATGTATAAAAATAAGAGCAGGAATTACTTTGGTCGCGGAAAAGCAATAGCATTTTGCGTTAAAGCCTAAAGTCCAGCAAGGCACTTCTACATTATTTTGCAAATAGCTTGGGCAGTTCACTGTCAAGTAAGATATTATAGCCATCCAAATGTTATTATACAAATAATTTTTTTAAATTTACCTTTTGCTTTAGACTCGTTGACCGATGTTGGGACACCACGAGCCCAGCAAACGACAAAAGTTAAGGATAGTAAGTATAAATGAATAAAATTGTTCTTCATTTTCGTGCTTCACCGAAATAAGCCTGGAAATGAAACAAGCAGCTACAGTTGGTACATTAAAAACTGTGCAGCTACAGCCAACTTTCTCGTGTCTTTTTACCAGTTTCGCTATCGGCTTTAATATTGCTTAATCCATATCAGCCTTGAGATTGATTTTAGAAATGAAATTCTTATCAGAGAATGATTGTTACGAGGCGGCAAAGGTAAGTCCTTATGATACGAGTCACTCTCATCTAGGTATTCCCATTCTGAAGATATTTTTGATCTTGTGAAAACCTGGGTGTTTCATGGGGTGGAGCTTCAAAAATTTCGTGGTACGTGTATTGCATTTGGCTCTAAAGTTCCCGATGGCGGACGGTCGAGTGACCAGCTTCAGGCTGATCAGCGTTTAGCATCAGAGCAACGTAAAAACGAATGAAATTATGATAATGTTCAATAGTTATTTGTTCATCGTCACCGTGTATACCACCACGCGTTACAGGCGTCAACACCGTTGGGGTAATTCGGTAAAGATGATCGGACAGTTCGACGTAACGCCGAAGGTCCGTATTGGCAGGTGAACAAGCTAGAACGAGATAAAAGTGAACTTTAGATGTCAACTGATTTGCAGACATTGATCTCAAACCTGGGGCGATGACGCTAGATGGGTAAATTTGTTTGACAGAACTTGCAATCAGATTGAAAGCTGAAACGTCGAGACCATATGGTGAAATGGGCGTCGGTGGATAATAGTCGACCACTTTGATGTGAACGCGTGGGTCATTAATGACCCGACGGTTGTGTTCAATGACTTGATCCAGGCTGTCTGCCGGATGGATTCGATGATTGACGGTAGCCGAGGCACTACCTGGAATGACATTTTGCTGAATAGGAAAGAAGTTTTTCATCTAGATTTCACAGCCTGAAATTGTAAGTAAAACCTTGTATCCTCCTTGAATAATTGTGATGGCTGTTGTTGTTCTTTGTATAGCATCTGTAACAGGAGAATTTGCCAAAAGCTTTGATAATAGAGGTGACAAAAGCCACAAGTTGGAGAACAGGACGCTGTGCCCAATCTTTGCCTGGAACGATAAAAAATTGATGAAATTGATTTGTATTGTCAAAGACATCGACGTGATTTACTGAGGATGAAATGTATGCAAAAAAATCCATTTCAGGACCATGGCCGAACATGGATGGATGTGGATTAGTTTCAAGTGCCCACACTGCCTTTGCTAAAACGCCGATGGCTGTTTCCTTGGGAGGAATACTTGAATGGCCAGGGCTCATCTCAACTGATAATTCCAATGTGGCATATCCTTTTTCTGTGACACCAATTCTGCAAATACAGTTGAATTAGCGTCGATCATAAATAGTTTAAGACTTTAATTCGTACACACTGACAAGGTCGTCCACTCCTTCCACCAAATCTTCTAGAACAAAATACCCCTCGTCCAAAACAAAATCTAAATGGCTGACTCCAGTCTCTTTGAGATGCTTGGCAATGTGGCCTGCACCCTCAAATCCTGAAACCTTTAATAGTTATTGAATTGAAACTTAATCAACGTGAAAATAGTTTTAAAATTAATAAAGAATTTACTTCTTCATCGTGCCCAAAGCCAATATAGAAAGTTCGATGAAAATGATATTTGTTTTCTAAAAGAAATTCCAATGCTTCTAAGATGCCCTGTAAAAAAATTGACAAGCTTTTTAAATTCATTTACAAAAAGAATTTCCATTACAACATTTTAATAAATAAATGAAAACTATAAGAATAATCGTTCCAATTTAAAAAAATGTGCAATGTTGTACCCTGCGAATTTACTTCGCACCACTCTGTTCTTTCTTACCTCATTTCGCGCTCGATTGAGCTTAAAGGCACAGGTGCCGCCAAAATATGGTGAAGTGTGACTAAGTAATTCTTCGTTTTTTGCTTTAAAACGAAAAACTTTATGCAATAAAGTGCTAAATGGTACACTATGATTGTGTTTGACATGCGTATGAAGGGTTTTTTGTGTCCTGTAAGCCCAATTAACAAGCAAAGCATGTTCATGCTGCTCAGATACGCCAACCATGCACGTGTGAGACAAAAATTACGAACATGTTCTTAACTTGGAAACGAAGAACTATAATGCACATTCAAAAAACAGTGATTGACAATTACGTAGTGGTTTCACACATGCAAAGAAGTTCTCATTTCAAGTGCTGCTCGTTTTCAAAATGCCACATATTCCACAGGTATAGCTTTAAATATTACTCATTGTGCTCATTATCAAAGCTTAATCAATTTACTTTTATTTCAGCAGATGTGGAATATGGGCCATCTCCAAAGACGAGCACTGTGGCCAACTTGCAAGTGACCTGTTTGCAAGTGTTCACACTACATGAGACGAAGGCAACAGCTTACCATAACAGAACTTTTGTCATCTAAAGCTCCTCGTCCGTAGATAACACCGTCGATGATGCTTCCTTCGAAAGGATCAGCCATTTTCCACGTACCGTTGGCGACCGGGACCACGTCCATATGTGCTGCCAACATGTAAGGTAGGACACCACCATTTTTATCCTCCTTGCTTTCGTGAATCTTGTAGAGTAGGCTGTAGCCATTGATTACGTTCACTTCAATCGAGGGTGAAGAATGTATCAATGGGAAACCTGGAATAGCGTTCCCGAAATTTTGGCGGGTTTTTTTATTCGTGACGTTTTTTGTTCAAAGATGGCGCTGGTTAGTACTTACTGTCTTTCAGATGTTGATGGAGTTGAAGCAGGGCTTCGGTTTCGAATAGATCTCTCTCCCAGGAAATGGTCTGAATAGTTAGAGCTTTGGCTAATCGTTCAGCACGTTGTTGAATTCTTTCTCGGTCGAGTTGTGGAAGTGACGTCACGTCCTTTCTGTTCATATCCCATTGGAACTGTCTCTGTCTACTTGTTGTTGTGTTGAGGGCTAGTAAAATGGCAAGGAAGCTGGCCGGTACCAGCAAAAATATCAAGACTACCTTATTGCACATTTTGTGTTGTCCGTCTTTTTCACTTTGTAGACGTTACGTATGGCGTTAGGAAAATGACTGTTATCTTTATTTTTTCTTTGGATTCATTCCTATTCGTTGGAATGTTCGTCTTCATTTATCGATTTATTTTATCGATTGACATCTGTTGAATTGTTTCTCAATGTTGTATTAGCTTCTTTGTTTCACCGCTAGATGGCGTCTAGTTTCGGAACAACGAGACAAAGAAGTTTTATCACAACTTCAAAGTTTACCAGACATTTCATTTTCTACGCCCTTTTCATCTACTTTTTTTCCGTCTCGTACGAAATGAAATTGAAAATCGATCGTCTAAAAGGGCCTTAAGGGGAGAAAATGTTTTAAATGGGTCGTTCGTGTTTCCCCTCGTCGTGCGGACTGTCGGCTTTGGGAATGAATAGGAAATGAGACAAACTAATTGACGACCTTCTTCTTCTTCTCTTTTTAAACTCGGGCTTTATTAGATCGATTCGATCACGAGTTCACGACACCTCCGTCACGCAGTCCCCACTGCTGTGTCACGTTGATGTTACGGTGCTTTACGGGGAAATGTGTTTTTTTTTTTAAAGAAATTTATGTTTTGTGCGTGTGTTTGTGTGCCAAAGGAGGGGGGGGGGACCTGAGAGTTATGAGACACGGCCGTCCGGTTATCTCGTTCTCGGGTCGCATATAGAAAGGAGAGGAGGGGTTGGGGATGTAAAATGTTAGCGTGTTCGGACAACATCTGTAACACCTTTAGCGTACTACACCTAAATTTTCTCTCAACTCTTGTGACGCCAAACTGCGAACGCGAGGTTATTGTTGTTGCCCCGTGTTTTGGTGCTTTTCTTGATGCCTTTTTTTTTCCTTTTTCAAACGGCACTAGAATTTATTGATCCTGTTGTTATGTGTGTTATTTTTTTTTTTAAAGAACGTTTGCCGCCGACCCCTGCTACTTTTGTTGTGGGTTGACTCTTTTACACGTAACGTGTTTTCTTTGCTTTGTCGCCATCTTTTATTGGAGTTTTTTTTAGGACATAATTGGATGATGATTATCTTCTTTTGATTTTGCCTCTTTTCCGATCCACTTATTTTTGTTTTGTTTAAATCTTGAAAAAAACGAAACGAAAGAAAAGGCTATAACATTTTAAAAAAAAGTCTATTCTCTTTTGTTCTGGGAAAAAAAAGGAAGGTCTCTTAAATAATTGGTGTAATGGGTAATAAAGAATCTAAAAGAGATCATTCTTTTTTTTTCCTTTTCGGGGGTGGAATGTTGTCTTATGATTTGCGCGTGTCTTAACATTATCTACGGACTGAAATGATCTTATTATCTTCGTCTGGCTACATTTTCGAAAGGCTATTACACTCTTGCGGCGGTGGGGTGCAGGAGGGAATGAATTGGAATTAATTTTTTTTTGCTTGTTGGGGTGACATGTTTTTAAATCGATTGTTGTGCGGTTGACGGGATTTTAATCTGTCGTTTCCGGTCAATAGTACACTCATGTACGAAATCGGGATGGGAAAGTTTACGCAACGGCGGATGATAATCAAGAGAGTGAGAGCAAAAACTTTCCAATTCTTTTTCTCTGGCGGTTTTTTTTTTGTTGAGGGATTGGGATAGAAGGAGAGTTTATAAAAGGCGAGAAGATTGGAACAACCACTCGTGAAAGAAGAGGGGGGTAGTAGAGAACTGACGCTCGATTTAGATTACATTACAGTCGAGTGAGATGCTTCTATCTGCTCCACTTGTGTGTATATATGCAGTTGTGTATGAGTAGTACTAGTAATACTGTGGGGCTATAGACACTGTATTCCCCCCTCCCCCTTTCCTCCCCTCTTGTGGAAATGGGAAAGAAAGCGGGACACGAGGCGACGATCTGATAAAAAGAAAAAGAGATAGAAGGGATGCAACCGGGGACTTTACACGTCACATACAACAGCCTCATCTCCATTCCAGATCGAGACGAGGCTATTGCTCTGATCTTTTTTTTTTTTCCTATAATGTTTGGTGCATTTTCTTCTTTTTCTTCTTTTTTTTTATTAAGATTTTTTCTTTTTCTTTTTCTTTTTCTATATGTATTCCAATAGCATTGATGTGGCTTGGGTCCTGTTGTATAGTTGGTTCTATTGTGTGGCCGGCTGCGGCCACTGACAAGCCAATTTCCCCCACGCCGAGCCGCGTTTGTGTGTATAAAAAAAAAAAAGAGAATTTCGGCCGACTCGGTTCGTTCTTTAGACTCGGTCCCCTGTTTACCATGTAATGGGATTTCTGAATTTCCAGCAGCTATTATATCTACCCAGCACACACACACACACATCAAATGTAGTCGACCAACACAAATCAGCTTATTATCATCATAAACGCCCGGTTCACTGAGATGAGATTATTTCTCTTCCCTTTTTTCTGTTTTGTTACTGCCTCGGACGCTATTAACTAACCCAACTATTACTCGAACGTTCATATCTCATTTTTCGAGGGGGAAAAATGGATCCGATGACCATCCTCATTTTCACACTGTGCTGGTCATCAACCGTGCGGCTCTTCTTTCCCTCTGGTGCGTTCTGGCTTTTTTCTTTTCGCTGGGATTAGATCATCTAGGCAACCCCCTCGTCCTCTCCTCCCAATTCCCATCTCCGGCGTAAATGTGAAATTGAACGAGCGTCAAAGGAGCCCTTAAAAATGCGTGGAATAATCATAATAAAAATAAGGTAGAAGGTCCCTTTTTTAAATAATAAAAATAGTTGATGTGTCCAGCGTCGGATTTCCCTTTTCTCCCGAATCGGTCGTCTCCTATTCCCTTAACAATTAGAAAGTACTTGCCCAAGTGTAATTAGTAGACGATTCAATGACTTGTACTACTACCACTCATCGATTATAATCTCACGTTTAACGAGGTCTTTTACGTGCTTCCCTCTTTTTCGTCTAAGCTCGTAACACATTCGCTTCATTAATAACGAGATAAAAAAAAAATGCTTGACAAGAAGTTGGACAGCATTTTTTTTCTTTTTTTAAAAATTTGAATTTCAAAACTTTTTTGCTTCCAAAAAAAAGGGCCGAGTCATATTTGATTAGATTTATTATTCACCGTCTGGAGAGTCGGTTTATAACATAGACGTGCGTGCCGTCTGGTGTATGTCTTCAAGCAGCATCCGAAGATGACGATGCTGAACAGCACATTTCCTCCTCCTCCTCCTCCTCCCCATTCTCTGTGTAGCTTGTCACCCCGCTCTGCCGATATCGCCGATGTCGACGCAATGCTTAAAAAAAGGAGGGCCGTCAAGTGGCTGGCGAGAACAAGGGATTCGTTCTGTGAATATTGACGGAACGTGATATTTTCTCAAGCAAAAGAGGGGAAAGAATGTCGTCAAGTAGAGACACATATAAGGGGGGAGAGAGTTGCCTGTTGAAATATCATCACGACCGAGTCAACAACAGGTCGCAAGACTTTTTGGGGGGGAGAGAGAGAAAGAGAGGTGTGCGCGCTTTGTGAGAGCTGTCGGAGGGATGCTAGTACAATTTAAAACATTGTCGTCAATGCCAGCCGTGAACCTCTTGTGCGCGCAAGAGATGACGCTGTGCAAACAAAACTGCGCGTCGCTTGTATAAATAGATATTACCAATGATGATCAACGACATGGGATTTTTTGTTGGTATTATTTATTTTTTTTCATTTAAGGACACGCAAAAGTCGATGAATTGAATTTTTGATGACGTCGTCTTCGCTATCTTAAGGTTTCCTTTCTCTATTCCGCCGTAATTTGATTGATTGTTTTGAACGGGCGTCTGGTTGGTGCACGCGTCCGCACGTGCTGCCTTCCTATCTTTTGCTGGCGTTCACTTTGCACGTCTTTCCAAGGGTTTCCACGAAAAGAGCACCACTTGATCATCATCATCCCTCCTTGCATTGGTGATGGGAGTTGGAACAAGATTTTCAGGCAGGCGGGCAGGGGGAGTTGGACGAATAGCGTTAAGGCAATGTACCGTTGCTATTGACGATGCCTCGGTCCCGTTACTCATTTTTGCCGTCTTTTGATGTGCGTACGATGCAATCAACAAGACTCGCCATTTTTCTACATTCTAAAACAATTTGTTTCCTTTTTTTTTCTATGGATGTTGTTTCCTCTTTTGAATATTCGGTGCGGAAAAAACTTTATTTATTTTTTTTTTAACTGGATGGATGTCGATGTGGATATTTGAAATTTACCAACTTCATTATGTCGCCCAGGCAACATACATCCGTCATACGGGGAAGGGAACGTAAAAGGGGGGGGGGGGAGTAATAATACGTTCCCCTTCTTTCAATCATAGAGCTTCCACTTCTTTTTTTTGACGATGTCTAGTGATGCTTGACAACCAACGCAATCATCTCCATAGCAACCGGCTCTCTTGTACGTGATTGGTTGTGAAGCAGTTTGTGGAAATATCCTTGCATGTCGTCTTGTATGTCGTATGATGACTGGCCATTACAAACATGGCCTCTACCTTTGCTTGAAAAAAAAAAAAAACTACTTTGCACTCGTCATCTTTCTGACGTCATTCAAAGCCACTTGTTTTGCTCGGGGAAAAGAATCACACTCTGTGTCTATTGTTGCGTTACTGAATTAGCATAATAGACTTTGGGGGAATCGGCTTAAAGAATGCTCGGCTTATTTGACATGTCTAAAGAAGAGAGAAACGCCACCAACTTGTCGGATTGTTGGTCCACGTCAATTCTCTTTGCCCGTATCTTTTCTTTCAATGGACCATGAAAGATTAGAAGAGAAACGTTTGTAATATCGTCGAATACATTTTTTGAATGATGAATTTTAAAGGCAGGTATGAAGGATTAGTATAGGCTGTTTTTTTTTTTTTTTCGTGACGATGGTCACGATTTTTGTCGGTTTCGATCGTTCAGCCCTTAATGCCCGACTTCAAGGGATGTAATCTTTTTCCCCCTCGAATTTTCATTATTTTTCTCTTTTTATTTTTATTGATGTCGTGCGTTGTTCTTTCTCTGTTGGGTAAAACGAGGCTATTGAACAAGTTGTATTTGACGTATTGCGGTCTCTATTTTCACTGCTTAATAGGTTATAATCACAAGAGGATAATGATTTGATTTTCGTGACTGGTTTGGTTTTCATTGAGGAATGAGGGCGACATCATCAAATCCCATTTTGTCGATAGGAGTCAGCTGCCCGTTTTCCCAAATGCCAGCCGACCAGAACCAACCAATCATCATCGGGCCGGGCTGTTTTAAGTTTTTTTTTTTTTTTTTTTTTGAAATAACATTGTTCCATTAGTGAGGTTTCGAATGAGATGAAAGGCTTTAGAATCAGTAAAACTCACCGTAATGACGACGTCTTGCAAATGACCCGTGTCGACTAGACGAGCAATGCGCATTAAAGTGTAATCAGCTCCAAAGACGATCGATATCAACTGGAAATCGTTACGGAGGTCGTCTGTCGGTCCGTCCGCAGTTTCGCAGCCTCTGCCGTTGTTCAGTTCGCAATGTTTGTCCAAGAAGAAACTGTTGGATGGTTGGTTGGCATCGTACGCGCCGTAGAAGTAATCGCCCAGCGAAAGATCGGCCGATGTGAAACGTAGGCTGAACCAACCTCTTGTTGCGACGCGCATTTCCAACACCACCTGCGGATTGTTGGCATCTTGATCGTAGACAAAGTCCCAATCGAGTCGGAAAGTCCCTCCTTGCTTGTCCAATTCAACGGTGTTGTTTAAGATCATGGTCTCTATATCTCTGTTGCTGCTGCGTTGGCTCATTTTTAATTGGTGAGGGTGGGCAGCGCAAATGGCCAAAATAGGTACGGCAATCACCAAAAATCGAAGGCTCATCTAGTCCGTTTAACTATTATTAAATTCAAATTTACAATTTTTTAAAAGAAATTTCAATACCTTGTTGGATGGTTTTGGTTACGTGGTGGAACTGGGTCTGTTGAATCACCTGGTGATGCCTCTATTATTTTGGCCATTTTTATACCTTTTGATAAGATAGGATTCTACGTGATTAGTCCCGATCTCTTTGGCCTTTAATCTTTCCATCGAGTTGATATCAACCACCTTGACGCAATCGGGCCGTGAACCCATCAATTTTTTATTTCATTCTTTTTCACAAGTTTATCTATTCAGGAACAAGAGTGTCGTGCATAGACCACGTTCTTTTTTATTTCCTCTTCCGCGTTTGATATTCTCTCTGCTACACAATGAAAAAAGCAGCTGAACCTTAAAAAACAAACAAAAAACAGAATAGATTGGTAGCCGGGTGTTATTTAATCAAGCGAATCTTGATGATAAATAACCATGCGCGAACGATCTGTCTGATGCCAGTTGGATGCTTTTTCCATCGTGCAGCATTCATCAGGTTTTATTTTTTTATTCCATTAGTTTTTATCGTTTACTGAGCGACATCAAAAAGCAAAAGGTTCACTAACTGTTCTTGTTTTGCCGACTGTTTTTTTTTTCTTTTGTTGTTGCTTTTATTTTCTGAAGAAAAAAAAAAGAGGAAAACTAAACGAAACAAATAAAAGAATCGAGTTGTGACGTTGACTGATTGCTTATCGAAATGGGAAGGAGAGTTAAAGAAAAAAAAAAGCGACGTTTTGGTTTCTTTTGAGCGATTGTCAAAGCCGCAAGCAGAAAGACGAGCACTTTGCTCTTATCGACATTTCTTCTTCGGTATCCTTGTTAAGTGGAATAGATTTTCCTTTTTTTTGTGCGTCTGTTGTATGACTTTTGGGGTTTGGAAATTCGTTCAGTGCCGTTTGTCTTTTTCGAGACACAACTGGAATGTCCGACGAAATGGATCCAGTTTTTTTTATTGATTCCTTTCATCATATTTTATTTATTTATTTATTTATTTTTTGCTTCTTTCGTCTCTTAACAGCCAATCTTATCGAAGCCGTTCACCTGTCTGCCACCTAATTGATGGCAGGCCCTATGAGCCAAGAAAGAAAAGTAAGGGAAAAAGCGGGTCCCGATTTTTTTTTTCTTCTTCCAGCTCTCCTTTCAATACAGACACACACGCCCGGTAGTGCCATAAAATGAGATTGAGAGCCTTCCATTTCCTTCTTTTCATATCTGCCTATCTATAAAGTGTGTACAAATGTACATACACAGCTATATATACCGTATATATGAAAACGAAAAAAAAAAAAAAAAAGCATAAATAAATAAAAGACCTAAGGGTGGAAGTTGGTGTGTGTGTATTCCACTTCCACCTTCCCTTTTTATTATACGATATATATAGGTAATCAATGACGGCTTCGTAAATAGTGGATTGCAAGTACGTCGAGGACATAACAGAGCGAGCGAGAGAGAGCAATACAAAGGTAACCATAGCAACACCCTCGCGTTGGGTCCCCCAAAGAGAGTCGAACGAGGAATATTAGATGGACTATATAGCGGGAGGAAACTATATAACACAGCAACAGCTAGAACCTTATCCGATGTGTGTATCTCTGGTTTTGTATGTGCGTATCTGCTTGCAGTTTTTTTTTTTGTTGTTCTTGTCTGTTTTACCGAGCTTTTATTTTCTTTCATGGAGGAGGGTTGTGTTAACGTTTTTTGGGGTTGGGAGAAAAGAAGAAGGCCGGAAACAATTTCAGCTTCTCTTTTGACGATCTCCTTCAAAGGTATTAGAGACTGAGAGGTGTCTTTCTATAGCTTCGTCGTAGATGCGCCTTCAGAGTCTTCCCCCTTTCGATATTGTTTGTTGTATTTATATAGAACGGGGAGGAAGGGATGACGGTTCGTCTGAAAGACACAAAGAAATAGCATCATGTAAAAAAAAAAAAAAAAAAAAAAAAGAGGCGCCATCTTTCTCCGGCACATCAAAAATAAAGAGAGTAAAAAAAAAAAAAAAAAAAAAAGGGAGGGTGTCTTTCTTTAATATTATTTGGCACAACGAATGAAGAAAAAAAAAAGAGAATTATAGGTCTGCCTTTCAATATGTGGGAGGGCCGAAGGAAGAAATCAATAAGATCTGCGCATCGAAGAGGGAGCCTGTAAAAGGAGCCGAGGCAACGAAAATATACGCCATCAAAGCTAATTAGAAACAGCGTTCCGTCGAGTTATGATTTTGTTTTGTTTTGTTTTCTTTTGTTGCTGTTTGTTGTGTGTGTGTGTGTGTGTGTGTGTGTGTGTGTGTGTGTGTCTATGGCTTTGCCTTCTGAGCCTTGACGGTCTTTTGGCTCGTTGATTGGACGGATTTCTGCTCGAGTTCCATTGGGAAAGGGTTTATGTTCGGGTCGATGACAGTTTGAGTGCTTGTGTGTCGAGCAAGACCTTGGACCTATAGAGGCAGACGACATCCTACCTACGAGATGATGATGTTAATGAAGGCAAAAGCGGCCCACTTTTTTTCATTCTTTTTTCTACCTTAAATGTTCACTCGGATGAACACAAACGAGCCAAGCGCCCGAGCAACGATGCGGACATTGAGGAAAGGAAAAGAAAAAAAAAAAAAAAAAGACGGTCTGACTCTCTTTTATGTGTGCGTTTAATTAACTATAGAGCGTGCGTGTGTAAATGCGTCCGTCTGTGGCCTCCAATTTCTACGGTCTCTGCCAAGTTGGGTAAAGTTTTTTCAGGCCTCGGGTATTTTTTTTTTCCTAACGTATGCCAGACTCGTTTGGTACCCACAAAAGCCGATCTACCCGTAATGCTCTTCTTTTTTTCTTAAATCGGAGCGGGGTTGGTAAAGCCTGTACTGAAAATGGAGGGATATAGGGGAAGGTATCAGAGAACACGAAGTGGGGATTTAAAAAAGAAGAACCCGGGTGATGTGGGGTGGAATAGAAGTAAGAGTGATCCAATGATCCGCACGCGGTCTATAATATGTATATAAGAAGGCGGGAGCGTGTGTGTGTGTGTGTGTGTGCACTTTTCTCTCTTGAAAGTTGTTGCCGCGTGAGAGTGGTAGGTAGAAAGCCTTTCCATGTCTGTCAATCAAGTAATAGCGAAACTCGTCGCCCAGGCTTTGATTTCTTTTTATTAGTACCACCGAAATCAACTCTTTTTTTCTTCTTTTCTTTCCGGGTGGGGAGTACACGCAGAGCGATGATGTTGCCTTTGACGACGAAAGATCAAACCACCTAACGGTAATAAATATACGACATGTGAAACTATGGCTGAGAAGCGCGTGTCTAGAGACAACAAATAAGTGGAAATGCAATGGATTGGTTGTTGGCCCTCACTGTTTCAACTGTCACATTGAATTTACGCGCTTCTTTTTTCCCGCTTGATGAGACGTCCGTCTTCGTAATGACGTTGTAAACAACGTCTAATCTCTTTTTCTGTTTGAAACTTTTCCCTTTTTATTTGATTGAACTGCGTTCTCTACTTTGAATGTCTTCAGGATTTTTCATCAATATTGAAAATCAATTCGGATTCGCTCTTCTTTTTTTTTTTCAAAGTTTTCTTTTGATCAAATCAAATGTAAAGTTTCACTTTTTGTGCAAAAAAATTGGTACATGTGTGAATTGTTCGAAACTTTACGTTTCAAGCATGTTCATTTGTTTTTTTTTTTTTGTTTTTTTTTTCGTTTGTTGATTTGATAACATCTTCGAAATGTGGATGCCTTTTTTAGGACATTGATAGCTTTGCCTGAATCCTTTTGAGTTTAGCGACATGGCCATTAAAGTTGTTTTTGACAGTTCCATTTCGGTACATTTGGCGTAACGGGTTTCTCCATCTTATTCACATCACAAAGTTTCACCTTCAACTCTTGGCTCCACTTTTTTTTTATTGGGTTTTTATTGTAATCATTTATTTAAACGAGTTTAACATGACTTAATGAATGGATGACGATTGCAGCAGTGCGTGTTTTTTTCCGTTTGCTTAAACTTTTCGCTGCCATTCAAGATAAACGACATTTTCAAAGTTTTTTTTTGATCTTTGATAGTTGGCGGTATTTTTTTTAATTTGAATTTTTGGGTGTGAAATAGTGAAGGTACAGGGCTGAATAAAAGAAGGTACAATCGATTGTTTTCGTTACTTTGGGCGTCAACTAATTGAACTCGCCTTTTGAAGGTTATTCAATTTTTCACGGTTTGGCCAAAATGGCGCCCTATTGTCTATCGCCCAACATCTTGTGAACATGATGAATATATACAACTTGCATTTGCTCTCCCTGATGGATGAACAATTGCAATTGTTCATCCTGTTCGAACAACATTTTTATTCATTTTTATTTTTTTTTTAACTGCTTTTTTTTTTTTTTTTTTTTTTTTTTTTTTAATAAAGCAAATGTTTTGTACATTTGCAAAACCAGTTTTTGGCTTTGTGTGCAAGCAATCCGGACGAGACTTTTATTTGACTTGAACGATGCCGGTAGCTTTCGTCGTTGCGCTTTGACTATGACGTTCAAGTGATAAGTGCCGCTAGTAGCATTTCCCACTTCCTTCTTTGTTGTTGTTGTTGTCGTCCTTACCTGTGCTATTACCTAGCGATGCAGGATGTTGCATTCATGCTGGTTTTCTTATCGTTCGTTTTATGGAAGCGAACAATAAAGCCAATATAGTTTTCATCTTGACGGTCACATGCAGGGCATCTTGCCATTTGAGATTTTTTTTTTTTTTTTTTTTTTTTTTCGAGAAAAAAAGATGTGACTTTTAGTGTTTCCTGTTGAAACTGCTGCTGAGAATGCATTTTTATGGGCTGTTGCTATCCTTAAAAATGCGACCAACATCGTCGTCGCCCGACTTTTTAACTGCCATTTTTTAATAGAAAAATTTTGCCTCTGGCGCGGGAAAAGACTTTTAATCAATAATGAAAAAAAGAATTTGGCGGTGTAATTTTCTTTTTTCGGCTTTGTCGTCGAACAAATGCCGCTTTTGAAAAAAAAAAATCTTTCCATATTGAAACATTTATTAGATTGAATTTTCTAGACTTTGGACGATTTCAAATTTTGTTTCAACATGAAAAAAAAAAAAAAAAGAATTCAAGTCGAATCCTTTCGTACGGACATTAACGTCAATCGCTTCTGCATTTCGTTCTATCAAAACAACAGAATTCACGAGTTCATCGTGAACTTTGGTGTCTCTTTTTGTGATCGTGACTGCGTTTGCCGCGCTCACATCGTAAGCAGCTCTCATTACAAGTTACAAATCCTGGGATAATGACGAGGGTTATCGATCGTTCTCATCACGTTAAACTACGTACCGCAAAGACTTTTTTTTTTCTTTTTCCATGTCAACAGTAGAATCAAAACCATTGCCAATTCAAATCAAAGTTTATGTCCCCCCCCCCTTTTTTTTTTCAGTTCGACTAGGCAACAATTTTCGTTGCCAAGTTGCAGTTTATTCTACGGAAAAGAAGAAACGGCCCGTTTAAAATGCGTATCCACTTGAGCTGTCTCCTTGTCCCGTGTGCAGTTGGAAGCTTTGTGGTTTCTGTTGAGGTACAAAATCCAACCGACTGGAATCACATGCGTCTTCTTCAACATTGGCCAAGAGGGTCCCATATTTATTCGGACGAGTGTTTTTTTTCCCCCTCCCTTGTTCGCAAGCCCGTCTACAATGTTCGTTGAGACGTAGCTCTCTTTTCGGCCCTTTTATTCGATTGGTTGGGTCGAGTTCTATCTTGTACCGCTTACGTTATCGACATTTTCTATTTCAACTACTTGCCGACATCATTCCGGTTAAATTGCGATTTTTCTCAGAGCCGCGCATGTTTTCCCTTTTTAAATGTCGGAGTGAACAAGTGGAGCGAGACCATTTTCAAAAGGCAACGTTGGATCGATTGAGTTCTCATCTACTTGCAATGGCGCAACAGCTCGTCTTTTTTTTTTTTTTTTTGTATGCGTGTGTGTTCCCTTTTTATTGCGTCGTTACGGCCCTGGACGAGGCCAGTGGACTGTGATGTGACACCGGTGACGGATTGTGGGAACTGAACCACGTGTTTATTACATTTGAAGAAGAGAAAAAAAAAGGAGACTCTTCTTTGCCTAAATGTAAACGTACGAAAAGCGAGAAATGAAAGGGCAAAGGGATCGTAATAATCCGACAGCAGATCAAACCACCCCCCTATTTCGTTCTGAATGTCGTTTTGCTTATGTTTTCCTCCTATATTTTTTTTTGTTGAACCCGCCCTCGTCTACACGAAAAAAAAAAATGAGGAATAAAAGAGACAGAAAAAAAGAAATTCTAAAAATAAATAGCAACTGAAGGGGGAATAGAGAAAGGATCAAAAAGGAACCGCCCCCCCTTAACGAGGATAATCTGTCGCCGTGTATGACCGATCACGCGGACAGCCACCGTATGTCCTCCCACTCTTTTTTTCGGCGCACTGCGAATAGGTTAGGCACAGAGGGAGGGATAGAATGAAAAAAAAAGGGAGAGGGGATCAAATAAAGCGTGACAAGTTTTTCAACACACAAAAAGAAATAGAGCAGGATTACCCAATGCGTGGAAGGAGTTTGTTTTATGAGGCCGTGCGTTGTGGAAAGTAAATCGCGTTTGATGATCTAACGAATAGGATCTAAAAGGTGAACGTCTGACTCAATCGTACTATTTTTTCGAAAAATGTTGGTTTTTATTTGATCAAGTGCTTCTCGGTCTCTTGAAACAAGTCTAGCAAAAATTTTTTTTTTTTTTTTCTTTTCCCCACTTCACTTGCCGAGTGCTCTCCTGGATAATGCACCGATCCAGTCCGCTTATTTCTCCTTCTCTAGACGAATAAAGAATATAAAGAAAAAGCGAAGGTTGGCATGACGACGGTGAATAGTCTTAAGAAAGCAGAAATAAAAGGATATGGAGTGAGTGAGCTGTGAAGCTCTCCTCTCTCTCTCGAGAGAGAGTTTTTGTTGGAGGATCACTCACGAATCCAACCTACTCGGGCATTCCGGCACGTCTAGTGTATATAGTGTATTTTGGAAAACGCGCTGGATATGGATCCGAGTGATGGTCTCTATCTCGTACTCCCCGAAAAGTCCATTAAATCTATATATACACACCAGCATATACGCAGTCGAGGTGATTCGATCCGTCAGGTTTGCGTGCATTTTGCACACACACTCCCGAAAGGAATAAAAAAAAAAGAAAAAAAAAGGGGGGGGGCCCTGGATTTTTTTTACAAACTCCATTAAAGCAATCGTAAATATTGAAGTTTACGTTGCTTAAAAGCATCTCTCGGTTCGTTTTTAACAGAAAAAAAAATTCCCTTACTCTAATGGCATCTAATGTGGGACATGTTTCATTAAGAGCTTTCATCCAATCTCTTAGGCCCGGTAATAATTCGATCGATAAATGGCCAGCAGCATTTATCCCGTTTTTTTTTCTTCCTTTATTTCCATCATCTTGATGAAAGTCCGTTGTCTTTTGATGTTGGGATCCGCTTTTTTTTTTCGCTGGCAAGGATCATCGGATGTTCTAGGTCGATACGTTTTTGAATAAATCATATGACTCCACAGGTGTGTGTGCGCAGAGAACGAAAGCCAGGGGGGGTTGGAGTAGTAACGCATCTGTTTACTTCCACATGAGCGTGTGTAACACATACGATCCGCGATTGGTCCACTTGAAAGAGTCTGATGGGATCCAGGCTGAAACTTTTTTTTTCCACATCTAAGTGAGGGGTTGGCTGGATTGTCTTTGTCTCCTAGCAGAGGGAGGGGGGGGGGTGGCGTATGCGACTGTGTTGTTGTACAACATCATTTCCGGTCGATGAAGCTGATGGTTGCAACTGGGAAGTGGGGGGGGGGTGTTCTATCGTCAAGCAACTCTTCACTGACAGTACGCAATCAAGTATAGATAGAACTGGCAACTGAAACAACCGGGGGGGATTCGCAATGACTGTGAAAGATCAGTCGGTCACTCCCGTTTTCAGCCACCGATACGCGCGCATAACAAAGGGGTTGTTCTACATCCCTGTTCTTTTTTATTCTTGTTGATATGTTTCACACTACTAACAAATCCCTTTCTCCCTTTATGTATATATCAGGAAGAGAGAAAGAGAGAGAAAGAGAGAGAGAGGTGTCTAGGGTATTTGCTTGTTGTGTGCAGGTTGGCCGTTGATGCTCTTGTTCTATTATTGGGTTTTATGTAATATATAATAAAAGAACAACGAACGTCCCTATATAGCCCGTCTGGAGCTATATAAGTTTGATAAATAACGATGAACGTTACACTCACATGAGCAATAAAAAAAAAAAAAATAAAGGCGGCGGCGTTGGCGGATGGTGTGCAATTCCAACACTAGTGCGAGTGAATGTTTGTAGTCTATAATGTATAAAGGAGGGCCTGCATGGCGAGAGAGGGAAGAAAAATTGGGTTTTATATGCAAACACAACAACAACAACAGGCGGACCAAAAGAATCCCCCTTCTTTTTCACACTTCCTGAGCGATCCTTTTGAATATTTCATAAGAAAAACGGGCGATATAGGATCATGCACGTCTATATCGAGGCCAGAGGCCGTTTGAGTTACTCAAAAACGTCCGTGCAGTTTGACGCCGGTTTTCGATAAAAAAAAAAGCGGAAGGAAAAAGAAAAAAAAAAAAGAAAGAAATGGGAAAAGCTTTACGGATTTATGGCTGGGAAAATAAGATCCGCTTTAGCTCTGAGCCGCCCCTTATGGGATTTTTTTCTAGGACGAGGCATTGTTCACGTCTTTGAACGAATATATTTTTCTTGATGCCAGTACGGCGTATAGTGCTACTGATGTCATTATATCTTTTTATGGCCACACCTTAATCTTTTTTTTTTTTTTTTTTCAAATTCAAGTTGATGTTTCATTTTCGATCAACTTTTCATCTTCTTGACGTAATCCTCTTTTTATATCTTTTTGTTTAATTTTTGTCTTTTTCGGTGCGCCCAATCTTTTGAAAACGTTACCATGGAATGCGTTTCTTTTTTCTTTCTGAGCCGTGGCGTTACAAACTTTTGCCATACGATTCTAACTTTATGGGCATTTCGAACGTGAATAAAAACCCGTTTCCTTTCAATGGGAAACAAATGGCTCTTGTAGTTGCTGGTTGTAATCACCTTTACGCACACGTTCTTTGTGCGCATGCGCATATTTAATGAGATGCAGTCAGCCATTATATATAAAAAAAAAAACTCGTTCGTCTTTCAGCATTTTTTTTTTCTCGTGTCCTTTTGATTGGATTTCTTAAGGGAAAAAAAAAACGAATCAAAAGTTATATTACAAGGTTTTTTTTTGTTTTGTTTTTTTTTCCTTCTTCTATCGATGGGGTAGGGATGGGCGTTTTGTCGGGAGGCCTGCGAATCGTGACGACGCCCACCCGAAGATGAGAGAATTTCCATTTCAATAAATCGCTCATAAAAAAATAAGGAAAGGAAATAGGATCTCGTTCGAATCAACTGGAGGGGCACAAAACAAAAACACAATTTCAATCTCAAATCAAAATGTTGTTCGCAGACGGTCGAACGAGCCCAATGGACTTAATTTTTTATTTGTTGCTCGATGGCCTGTTGCTCGGCAATGCCATCAAAGTGTTATCGAATCTTGTTTTTTTTTTTTTTTTTTTTTTTCTTTAAAAAACGAATCTAATGGCCGTTGAGGATCTCTCACGACTTTGGATACGCCACTAATGAGTTTTTTTTGTTTTTTTTTTTCTCTTTCAAACGCTTATTTTTGAGACCAACTGTAAAGAAATGAATGTTGTTAAACACGTGTAACGATGTATAGCTGCGGGAATGTTTCCGCGTATTTCTTGAATTATTCCGAAGAGTCACGGTGGGCCCCGAGCTCATTGATCTCTACGTTTTCTATAACGTCCTTTTGTTTTTGTTTCTTTCGTCGATTGGTTTATTTCGAGAGAAGGAATAATGAGTTTAGTATTCCGAGAAGAGTTAAAAATAATATGCCGAGTGTTATGATGATGATTCGCTTTGTGTTCTTGGAAACCGGTTCGAAATGGATATTCAATTTCTTTTCTAGCAATCGATGACCATATGATAACTTGCTTTAATGAGGCCAGTAACGAGAAGAAGAAACAGGATGGCGGGCATAGCGGGGACACTTGTCGAAACAAAACGGTGGGGCAACGATACAATCACGAATTTCAAATAGAAATGGAAACTATGTCTGAAAAAGGAAATGATTCAAAGAGCATTTTTGGTGTATTCCGTTGTACGAGTTTTCCTTTTTTTTTCCGCTGTGACGGAAGGAATCCGAGAACTGAAGAGTTTAACGGCGTAGAAACAAAAAAAAAAAAAAAAAAAAAAAAAATAGATTGATAGCATTGATCTAGGGAATGCGCTGTTTGATCCATGAACGAACGAACCAGTCCGGCACTGATCCGACTAGACAGTTTTTTTTTTTTTTTTTTTTTTTTTTATCTTTCCGAACATGTAAGAGGGGAAAATTGTTGTTGTTTTGGGCCTTTTAGACGTTGGAATGTGAAACACGAGAAACTTTAGAAACGTTCACAAAAATAAAAGGGGGAAAAAAAAAATGGACAGTTAACAATGTACAAAGCCATTGTGGAATTTTGGTTTCAACTAGAAAGATTGCGCCAAGAGATGGCGTGGCATTCCGAACTTTTCGTCCGTGCTTCACCTGAATGATTCACGCCAAAATTGTTGTTGAATCGCAACGTGATTGCGAGTCTCTTCTTTTTTTCAAACAGCCCAAACTTGCAATCGCTTTATTTTGTCAACCAAACGCCTTATCGATGGCTTGTTCATTTTATCCGTTTGTTGCCGATCATCGTCACACAAAAGTCATTTTTTCCACCTTGTACATACCATGTAAATAAATTGAGTCCTGCAAAGATGATAAAGAGTGAGGCAAAACATTTCACACACACACACACAAAAAAAATAGAAACCGACATTTTAAAAGTAGAAAAAAAAAAAGGGAATGTGATGCGATCGGCGTGACTGATGAGCGGCGGCAGAAAACGTCGTTCTTTTTTTTTTTTTTTCTTTCCATCTTCTCACGAGGGATAAAAAAAAAAAAAAAGTGTTTGCGGGTGGGCGAAGAGATCGCGCGCGCGCCAGTTCTTGTATAATGGCCGAAAGCGGCACGGTGTTTCATCATTTTTTTTTAAATTTTTTTTATTTTTTACTTCCCCTTCAAACTTTTTGGATAACCCCCCCGCGTGAAATGTGAAGGAACGAGTAGGAAATGTGTTTTGAAAAGAAAAAAAAAAAAAAAAAAGAAGGAATGAAACGTGTGTGATGTGGGAGGGTTGATGCGCATCCAAGTTAATTATACCATCAGCGCCATCCTCCTCTTTTTCTCGCCGCAACAACATGCCAGGCTGGAAAAAAAAAAAGAATGTGGTAAACCTCAAAAAAAAAAAAAAAAAAATAAAATAAAATAATATAAAATAAATAACCAAATTTCTGGATGCGCAATAACATTTTCATAATCTTTCGAGGAAATTCATCAACAACTTGGGAATTGCAGCTTTCGGCGTCGCCCCCCCCCCCCCTCTCTCTCTTGAAAACCGCAATGACCACCCTGAACTGATTCATCTAATATAGTTTTTCTTTTTTTTTTTTTTTTTGGTTAAAGAATAAAAAAAAAAAAAAAAAAGGTTGGCGCACTTTTTTTTTTCTGTTGGATTGTGATACTTTGATCGTAAGGATAATTTAGTGTTTGATTCCTCCTGGTTCGTATTCAAATCCGTATTTAATGGCGGCGAAGAGAAAAAGAGGAAGACAATGATGGATCTATCAGCAGCAAAATCATGGCCCGTTTGACCTCCTTTTCTAAGTACACCGCACCGTTCCGACTATAATTTACACACACACACACACACACACACACACCTTTTTTAAAAATTTCATATAAATAAATTTTCCTCCAATTTTCATGTGTGTCTGGGGGTAGTGATCATTTCTCTTTTTTTTTGGCTCTATAACTAAATTAGTTGGCATTTCTTCTTTCTTCTTCCTTTTTTTTTTTTTTTTTGTTGAATTTGTTGGCTTAGTTAAACAGGTCGTCGCTTGCCTTTGTTTCATTTTCATTTAAAGTTTGAACTGGAATTCTAGTTGGACAGAGGGGGGAATTGACACGCAAACAAGTTGGACAATTAATCTATTGGTGGGCCCCGTCCAAATGCGGTCACTTTGACGTGATCCCGTTTGGCATGTCGATATTTTTCGAACAATTTGTTTTATTTTTAGACCAGTTTTTCTTTTCACCGCCCCCCCCCCCCCCCCCCACTTTTTTTTTCTTTGTGACGATTTAATTGCTTCGTATTTCTGGAAAAAAAAGGGAAGAATTTTCAATCTTGTCATCGAAAATGTGCCTTGGGCTTCAGACACAATCTTACGTGTGTGTCTGTGTGTTTAAGGGCTTTTCTTTTTTTTTTTTTTTTCTTTTTCTTTTATTATTCCAGCCGAACGGGCGACTAAATTGCTTTTTTTTTTCTTTTTCCCCTTCGTTTTTTATCCCCCCCCCCCCCTTTGGCGTGTTTATTTTTTTTTTTGCGCCTCACGGCGGTGTCGGCGTCACTTGCAGAAGCGACGCCCTCAAATATCCAATAATAATGGCTTCGATGTACTTTGCTCTCTCATTCCGCCCTTATTCTCCGTACACACACACACACACACACACAATAGATAGAGTTGACGATATAAATACGGAACTTCATTCTATCCAGAGGAAAAGAGAGGGGGTGGGGGAAAGCTTTTTCTATTGTTGCGTGTGTCCTTCGAAAATTGAAACGAGAGAAAGGTAGAAGAGGAGGGTGTCGGGGAAAAAAAATGCAAGGAAAAATTGGATCCAGCCTCTTGATGACGTAACCGTATAAGATCAAGGGGGTTGCTTTCCTCTTCGACTGGTTGTCAAACGGATGAGGGAAAGAGAATGAAAAATTGGGGCCAACAGGGGGACGTCCAAGTGCAAACAAAACAATAGATTGAGAAATTTTTTTTTCAACAGTATAAGAGGGTGGAGGTTTGAAACAGCTGCGCAGCCTGGCGATGTATGGAGGTGCGTTGGCATATCAGTTGATTAAGAAAGGACTTGAATGTCTAATGAGGTCTCTGGCCAGGGAGGGTGGGGTTCAATGACGCCATTGTGAAATATTCCAAAAGAAAAAGGGGAAGTCGGTCTCCATTTAAATTGATGGAAAAAAAAAAACATTTCAATTGTTTCCCTCACGCATGTCATTAACGCTTTTAATTAAATATACCCAAGCAGTGTGTCGATTCTCCCGCTTTTTTTTTTTTTTTTTTTTCAAAAATAATTTTAGAAAACGAATATTTCCCTTGAAAACGTTGGATGTGGGCGGTGCATTTGTAGACCCCACCTGACCTTATTGACGTGTGGAGTAGTACACGATGTGTACCGGTAAAGTACACGTACCTTTTTACACTACCCCGGCTATTGTAATTTGGGTTTAAACAGGAGAGAGAGAGAGAGAGAGAAAAAAAAAAAAAAAAAAAAAAATAGGCGTTATGATATGCATCGGGATCAGGTGCCGAATAGGATGGGGGTGTGGATGAAGCCGCGAGTGCCGCCGCCAACCGGACCTGTAAAGAATAGGAAGAGAAAATGAGACGGGGCTTTCTTTCTTTTTTTTTTTTATTTTCTGGTTGGGGTGTTGATGGTGTCGGAGCTTGTGTGTGTGGTAGAGAGGGAGAAAAAGAAAAAGAGGATCCGCCCACTTTGGAGTCGCTCACCTTTTGTGTGATCCTCCTTTTATTTTTCTACCTTTGTGGTATTTCTTTCCATTCGTCCATCCTCTTTGATTCTGTGTACTATTGCGGGTTGGGTTTCCTGCTTTTCTCCCCCCTAAAAAGATGCGTTCTGTTCGGTCCTGCATTTGCTTATATTATACGAAAGCCGCACTTTATGCACATGACTAATTAGTAATCAAGACTGACCGCCGCTTTAGCCGCTAACCAATCCCTCCCATCTAAATTTGTTTTTCTTTTTTCTTTTTTTTTTTCCTGCCCAATTTCCATGTGAGAAGATGGCAAAGGTGAGAAACGATCGGTGTCGGGGCTTCTTTTTCGTTAGCTGTTTTTTTTTTTTTTATTACATCCCACCCACCCCCACAGACACTCCCATCATTTTCTTGTGGTTGAACGGACGACACCGCCAGCTTATGCGCAGTTTTTGCTTTTCCATTTTTTCAAGAATAATTCGAGACCATCGATTTTGTTTCGTATGCCCACCCCCGCTGGTGTGTGGTGTTGCATATCCGATGTTTAAACTCTTGGTATTTAAAAAGAAAACAGGACGCAATGGGAGGCAACGTCGGCAAATGTGATTAGCTGATTAGGCCTTTTTTTTTTTTTTCTTTTTTTTTTCTTTTTCGTTTCAACATTTCCTCTTCAATTAAAAAGAACGGAGCGTCGAAATGACAGGCGGCCGATGGAGAACGTGAATCGATTTCTTGCTTATCGTTTTTTTTTCTTCTTCTTCTTCTTTTTCTTCTGGAAAACACCCCACTTTGAGGCAATTCGAATAAATGACCTTTCAACTTTCTCATTTTTTACGATAGCACGTCCGTCTCATTAGTTTGTCTTCATTTTTGACTGCGTTTTTTTTTTTTTTTTTTTTTTTCTTTTTCGAATCGACTTTTTCTTCGTTAGGAAAAATAGAAAAAAAAACAAAAAAAAAAAACGAAAGGGAAATTGAGAAACGTAAACAAAAAGGTTCTAATTTGACCTTAGTTAACTAGCCGTCCGTGACGAAATGATTTTCGCTGGGTGTCGCAAGATATTTACGATTTCATTCTTCTCGTGTGTACACCTTCAAAAAAGAAATCCAAACGCAAATTTGAATAATATTTTCCCCCAACTGACGATCGATTGCGTCACACCCTTTCAACGTTTGGCCGTCAGATCTAGCAAATCGACACACACACACACACACACACTAAGGGCAAAAAAAAAAAAAAAAAAAATAGTAAGTCAATAGCGTGATTCGATATTTGTTGTCGTGCGCTGCTGATAGCTTTTCTTTTTCGCTCGTTTAAAATAGAAGAAAAGCTCTTTGCTGATGCGGAGCGCACAAAGAGGGTAGAGGAAATGTTGTTGCGACTTGTCGACAATTGAATCAAGCGACGAGCAGCAGGAGCTTTTTGCCTTTCGTTTGGGTGACAACATTTGCCTCGCATTCGACGTCCTCCTTCGTCGAGAGGGGCAACTCTCTTTTCTACTAGTCCAATTCACTTTGATTCGCCGTCCCAAATGCAATTTCAATCATTTTGCTCCACTCTCTTTTTTTTTTTTTTTTTTTCTTTTTTTTTTCTTTGCCCGATTTCTTATTTTGAAATCTCTGTTTTTATTCGGGGGGAGGATTTCGGAACATCTTGTTTCAATATTTTATTTTATTTTTCTTGTGAAGGTAGAGCATTTGAATGGAAAGCTTTTATTTCCGAACTGTAAGAGTTGAGTCTTTTGTTGGGACAAAAGAACATTTTCTTTTCCCTCTTATTTCATTCCAACAAGGCTGAGAGATGGTATTATATCAATAGAGTTTGGGTGGACTCACTGTCTCGCCGCCTGCTATACACATGGACCAAAAAAAAAAAAAAAAAAAAAAAAATGATTTATAATAGCCAAAGAAAAAGAGTGAAACAATAAGCTTTTATTCTGTTCCTTTTTTCTTGCGATTCTTCTTCAACGCTGATGGGATTCGACGGAGCGTGAAACCGACCTCGCAGCAGAGGAACCGTTTCTCTTGTGTTTTATTAGTTCCTTTTTTTGCTGTATGAACAGAGGGGCTCACCGATTGTACATGTAGACCGACAATTTTTTTTTTGTTTTGTTTTCTCAAAATGCTTGCGATTTATTACACCGTACTTCCATCTATTTTTTTTTTTTTTTTTTTTTTTTTTTTTTTTTCCGTTTTGAGGGTTTATAAAAAAAAAAAAAAAAAAAAAAAGAGAAAATTGTACAACAAAAAAAAAAAAAAAATGAAATCGCCGACGAAAAGGGACTAATAATACAAGATAGAAATGGGGGGGGGGGGGCTTTCCAATCCCGTTGGAGAAGAAGAGAGTCTGGAAAGACAGTGATTTACGACAGGCCTGAAAAATTCCTTTTTCTTTTTTTTTTCTTTTTACTTTCTTCCATCCGGCAACGTATATATAGATTTATATTTATATACAACTATATAATAGTAATAACTGGCTGGGGGATGTAGATGTCGACCATGTCGATGTGTGTATCGTATCGAACGGTCCTTTTTCTTCTTCTCTTTTACCTTTCGGATGGACCGTTGGCCATCTGACAGTACAACCGGCTTGAGGGAGAGCCTTCAAATGATGCAGCTGCCTCTCAGCCAAAAAGAAGAAAATGCTTCTTAATAAAATCTGGGTACGAGCTACTTCTGCCGACTCTTTCGTTCTACGGCGCTTTTTCTTTTCAAAACGCAACAAGTTTACGATTAGGGCATAACTCACGTGTCGAAAATGAAAAGGAAGGGTGCGGGGCAAATCGTTTTCCTGTAGAGAAGGATGTGTAACAGGGCAAATCATACGGTTCCTAATCAACAATTCCGGTGTGCCTTAAAAGGCGGACGTACAAAAAAAAAAAAAAACGGCCCCCCTCCCCCTGTATAAAAGAAATGCTTTCAAAAATGAACGCAAGAATCAAAAGTCTAATTCGCACGCTCACCTGCTGCCGTTGACGTCATCTCAATGGGATCAATCAATTTCAAAGCGTGTGAAGATGTGTGTTACAGAACCCGTCGTCCTTCGTTCGAACTCGAGGTCCGTGAACCTCTTTTTCTTTATCGTTTTTCTTTCTCTCTCTCTCTCTCTCTCTCTCTCTCTCTCTCTAATAAAACATCGTATTTTGCATAGCCTTCTGGCGGTAAACGTCAAAACGCGGAACGATGATGATCGTAGGTAGTAAACAAACGCATATGTACGTGTATGTATTACGATCTGATGATTATTCAATGCTACGACGATGACAAATCTCCTTCCTTCACTTGTTATTATACATTTATTTTTTTTAAATTCTTAGTTTAGTTTGCGCTCGTGGCCAAAGAAAAAATGGCCAGCCTGGTTTTTTTTTTTTTTTTTGTGGTGTTGTTGTTGTTCGAGATGGTGGGCGGCTCTTGTAGCCGAAGAGATGGAGAGGGTCTTGTTCGGGTGGCGGCGGGGGGTTATGTGTTACATTACCGCATCAACTTGTTCCCAACAGCTTGAAGGTGTGAATCGATCACAATCGCCATTTTTTTTTTTTTTTTTTTTTTTTTTTTAATTTTAGCTGAAAGAAAAAGAAAAAAAGAAAAAAGAAAAAAGAAAAAAAAAAAGTTGTTTGACACGGAACAGAAGACAACTGGTTTTTTTTGGCAAAAAAGAGACGACCTCTTTGGCCGTGTTATTCAATCGTCTGATTTCCTTGTCACGAAACGGCTGGCCCGTGGAAATGTACCCGAGTCTTGTAACAACAAACACGCCAATGTTACTCGCCTAAACGGAGGAGAATATTCACGCGTTAAAATTTCTTTGCAAAAAACGTCCGGCTTTTCTCATTCCGTGAGCACAAAAATGCGTTTCGATGTGAAAGGCAATCGTTTTTCACTCACGTTCCTTTTTTTTTTTTTTTGGAAAAGGAAGAAATGTTTTGAGTTTGCAATGTCGGGACAGACATTGTGAGCCTTTGATAGATGTCGCACCAGCATTTTTCTTTGTGCCCCGTACGGCTGACCATAACAGGCCGAACAAAAGTTTAAAGAATGGAACACGTTGTTTTTGAGATTCCACACAGAGACGCTAAACGGAAACATCTTCGTGTGTGGGTCTCTTTTCACGTGTGATCGACTGGATTGCGTCTCACGTGTGTGTGTGTGTCTGTGTATGTGTGTCTGTGTGTTCCAATTGCCGAGGCATTTCTCAGTTGGCTGGAATGTCGACGACGCACATTTACAAGGTCTGCAGAGAAAGAGAGAAATGAATGAAACGGGAGAAAACATTTTTCAAAGTTTCCAACAACAACAACGAAAAGGGGGGGGGACGTAAACACGCGAGGTCGGCGCCGTGAAGACGACACACACACACACACACGGCCATTGCTGAGTAACCACACTCATTTGAAGATGACCACGACTTTTTGTTTTCTCTCCCCCCTCATTTTTGTGTGTAGATGAACGTTTAGGAAAAAAACAAAACAAAAACGTGTGGCTTCTTTTTCTTTCTTATTTTTTGGAAAGGAAAAGAAATGCTGTCGTTGTTTCACGGTAGATGAAGATGGAGAAGAAGGTTGCACTTGCGTGTCTGCTGTTATTTCTCGTGTCGGAACAGATCACGAAAATGCGGCAAACGCCACATCGCGAAGAAGAAGAGAGAAAAAGAACAGACTCTCGTAATGAGTTTTGTGTTTCTCTTTAGTCACTACATTACCACTGTGTGTGTGTGCGTGATTGTTGTTGCCCTCTGCGACTTCATCTTTTTTTTTTTTTTTTTTTTTTTTTTTTCTCCTCTCCAACACGAAACAGAACCGCAATCGGGAAACGACTTAAGAAAAAAAAAAAAAAAAACACCTGCTGTTCTATTCTTTTTTCACTGACATTTTTTTTTTCAAATGGGACTAAACTCTTATTCGTTTTTCTCTGCTTTTTTTTTTTTTTTTTTTTTTTTTTTTTGGGTGGCCAATGATGATGACGATATTGATTAATAGGAATTTTGTTTCAAAAAGACGACAAAAGAAAATCGTGCGTCGATCCCGGAATGTTCCGAAAGAGTTTTTTTCTTTTTTTTTTTTTTTCTTTTAAGGATATTCAAAAGAAGAAGAAAAAAGCGATGGAATTAAAAGAACCCCCCAGCCGTTCCTTCTCTCTGACCAAAAAAAAAAAAAAAAAAAAAAAAAAACTTCCAGCTGAGCTAAAAGTCGTTTGTCACGACCAGCCACTGCCATGCAAAGCGGGACGTATTTTTCTCAAATCTCTCTCTCTCTCTCTCTCTTTCTAGTACTACGTATACATCCTACTATATAGACAGTCAGTTTATATAGTAGTATATAAATTTAGAAGAAGAAGAAGAAAAAAAAAGGATTTCTTTTTTTCGGGGGAGAAAGAAAAAGCTTCACGCGGTCCATCAAGAATTTCCTCCTTTCGTAATGAACTCTCTTATCTTTCGTATAAATCTTTGACGTCCCTTTTTCTTTTCAGACTCTCGTTTTTTTTGTTAGTATTTGTGAACTCGTTGATTTATCTGAACGGTTTTTTTTTTTTTTTTTTTTTTTTTTATAAAAAAGGAAACGAACGAAATTTGTGTGCATCCCCGTTTCAAGTCTGTACGTAAAAAAAAACAAAAAAACACGATGCAAGCAACGTCAAAGACATAGTGGTTCTAGTAATAGCTACTACAATCATCCCTATTCAATGCCTATCCTGTTCATCGATCCATCTTCAATACTCGAAGCGATTCTTATTTTTTTTTGTCATTTTTTGTTGTTGCATAATTTATCGATGGCATCTCGCGCGTACCATCGGCCTTCTCTTTAAAAAAAAAAAAAACAAGAAAATGATTTGAATACATCCGGCGGTGATCAAGAGTCCCGTTTTGTTTTCTGCTCGCTAAGGCAACAATGATGAAGCCGATTCCGTGTGACAGAACCCTCCCCTTCAGAAGAAAAAAACAAAAACAAAAAAAGAAGAAGACGGAACCGTCTCGGGTTGTTTTCGGTCGTGATTACAAAGAAGAGAATGGGGAAAGGGGAGGGGGGAATGTTCGTGCTGCATTCCAATGTGTGACGGTTCGTGTGTTTTCATTTTGCATCGTGAAAAAGAGCAGCAAGACAGAGACAAAGTCTCACAGGAGCGTCGTGCCACACAACCGGTGTCTGTTCGAACCCAATTTTTTGTTGTCTTTTTCTTTTTTTTTTTTTTTCACGACATTGGGGGGGGGGGAACGAGAAAAATGCTGTCGTTGACATTTGCAATAATTACGTCTATTTTTCTTTTTTCTTCTTTTTTTGGCTGCGAGATCGAGTCGATTGCAGATGATGTCGGATGAATGCGAAAACGCAACTTTGGCGGCATTGTCGGTGTCTCTTGTAGGCGCTCCGTTGCTCCTTCCACTTTGATTCTTTCTCACAGATAACGGACTCTAGAAGGATCGGAGGGGGAGATGAGAAAAAGGAACCTGTTGGGCTTGACCTTTGCCCAGCAGCTCATCCCCGAAAAGTTTAGGAAACATTTCTCTTTGGCGTGATGGATTTTTTTTTGTGTGTGTGTGTGTGTGTGTGTGTGTGTGTGTGTGTGTGTGTGGAAAAAATAGGGCGGCACAATTGGAACGAAAGAAAATGGCAATAAAGCGTTGACATGTTTGATAAGATTCGTAGCGAATTGCGGAACGAATTAGCTCGATTGAAATGTCCTTTTCTTGGGGCCCATTCATCTGGTCGTCCATGAGAATTGTGTAGCAAATAAACAGGCCATCCTCGTTTGCCACGTTGTTTTACGTCAGGGGTCGTTGTGTCCTTTTACAAGGACATTCTTTTTCCATGAATTATCTTTTCATTTCTTCTTTTTTTTGGACCATGAGGGGGGGGGGAGTAGTACAATTGAAAAGACGTGATTATCCCTAGTCACGACATTGAGAAGTAATCAAGATTCTTTTTTTTTTTTTTTTGTATTTATTTGATTTAGGCAAAAAGACGGATGTTGGTGCGACGGCCCTTGGATACGACAAGTAGTAAGTGCGTGCCCTTTTTCTTTATGTTGTTTTATTTCGTCTAAATGGATGTGCTCAACATGGTCTATAAATATGACAGCGTGCACGCGTGCTGCACTTGTTTCCCCTCTTTTGTCTCTCGCCTAAAAAGCTCGTCCGTTTAACGGATAGCGGCCGTACTTGCGCGTCCCCCCCCCCCCCAAAAAAAAAATGAATGACGATAGACATCGTTAATGAACGTCATCCTAAAGCGAAAGAAATGTACATGAACGCCCGTCTCCATTTCTCTTTTCCTTTGAACTTGAAAAAGACGCCATTTTGCCATTATTGAATTTTCTGTCCAACAAACGGCGTTCCATGGCCCGAAAAAAAAAAAAAAAAAAAAAAAAATGTTGTCGAATTCTTTAGCGTTTGGTTGGGATGTCTTTGACCAGCCAAAGAAACAAGATCGGAATGTAGCCAGCCCTTTTTTTTTTTTTTTTTTTTTTTTTGTTCTCTTTTTTCATCCTCATGTCTCTGCGCTATTTGATTTATTTCGAGAAAAAGGATTCCTTTCACATGACGTGCACTGGACACAACTGTTCAACCTTTTCTTTATTTTTCAAAAAAAAAAAAAAAAAAAAATCCCCTTTTGTTTTGTGTCTAGTGATGAGAAGAATTGCATTTCACGTCTAATATCATTTCGTACGGCTCTCATTAAATGCGCATATTTTCCGCAAGAATTCACAACGACATTTTGAAAAAAAAAAAATGAAGGGGGGGAGGAATCATTCATGTGAACCAATAGAGAAACGTTTCAAGGCAAGTTTATGCTTGGATGGTTATCGATGAAAAGAGAAAAAAAAAAAAACGAATTATTTTTCAGCGCAGAATGGACGTCGGTGTTTTGTTTGTTTTCCCTTTGGCTCGCCTTGTCCGCCGATTTTCACGTTCTTTGATTTTTTGTTTTGGCCGTTGCTAGAAACCACTTTATTTCGAATTCTTTTCAGTTGGGATTCTGGAACATTTTTTTTTTTTTTTTCAAAGTCATTTCTCCTCTTGCGTCGTTGAATTTCTAGTGGGTATTTTTGTTTGTTTTTGCGTTTATTAGGCATTGTTACAATACAATGTTGATGTAATACGGCAGTAGGACTTCCGGTGACGCCTATCATCAGACGTATCAAATGAAAATGTACGCCGTCGAAAAACATGGACGCATTTCTTTTTTTTTCTTTTTTTTTTTCTGTTGTTGTTGAAAAACGAGAGCCTCCCTTCAGGGCTGGCCACTTCCTTCTTCCTCTGCCTCATATTGCTCCTAATTACACCTTTTCTAGTTTTTTTTTTGCCTTTCCTCCCACCACTGCCAGTTCCGAGTGCTGGTCATTTTCTATTCATTTTTTGACTTTTTTTTTTTTTTTTGACTTTTTTTTGGGGGAGGGTGGATGAAAGGGGGGGGGGGGCAATTGTTTCAAAGTGGCGTGTAGTACGGGTTGATTGCATGTCTTATGAGGGAGGATCAATAACAAGGAGGAAACGGCTTCCCCACCGCAATGTGTAACGACTTTTTTTTTTTTTTTTTTTTTTTCGTAGAGTGTCTCATTTCCTTTTGTTTAAAACAAAAAAAAAAATGATCTTTTCTTTTTGTTTATTGGGTTTCATTTTGTGACCGGTCCAACGCCCCTGGCGACGCACGTTCGTTTTTCACGTTCCACCTTGTAAGTCATCTGCTTTTCTTTTAAACAAAACAAAGCAAAAACAAAAATCGTTTCTTTTGTTATCGTCGAGTTCATTAAATCTCGGCGTTTCAATGTTTTATTTATTACGGGGCTTTGTTTTTCGTTGAGCATCTGTATTAGTAAACATGTCGGCCGAGTTCACGTCATGTACACTAACGGATGAAAAAGAAAAAAAAAAAAGCAGGTCGCGCGGTCTTATTGTTTCGACTTCAAATTGAGATGTAATATTCAATCGGGAAGAAACGGTAAAGGATAAGCCGAGAAGGAATGTTATGCTGCGTGATTTGTTTCTATTCTTCTTCTATTTTTTTTTTTATTTTTTTTTTTTTTTCTCCTCGAAAACTCCAAACAGATGCTTTTGTTATTTTTGCTTGGCTTTCTATCTGCTGTGCCTCGGCTCATTCAGATGGCCGCGGCCTCCATTGTAGATTGAATCGTACACGTATAGCGGATATCTGAAACTGGCCAATGCACCACCCTCGACGCATTGATTATCATTTATTATCCAGCCCACGCACGTAAATTATCCATCTGGAAATCGAAAAAAAAAGAGAGAGAGAGAGAGAGAGAGAGAGAATGGAGATATGCAACTTGTACCCGGTGGCTTTTCTTTTTTTTTTTCTCGGGACTTTATTCAAAAATCAAAGAAGAGATGGGCACAGCTTGAGGAGGCTGTGCTCGGTCCCGCTGATGAGATGTTATAGCCCTCCTCTATATATACTTATTATTACTACCACCACTGCCACTACGACTACTACGACTACTACTACCTCTGTACGACTGGCAGCATTATCATCATCATCTGGTGCTGCTGCTGCTCCTCCTTTTGGCTTCTTCATCTTCTTTTCATATTTCTTTTTTTTTTTTTTTTTTTCTTTCCTTCATTCTTGTATCATAATAATCGCGTCTATTAAATGCGGCGCGACGTGAGTGGTCACGCGTGGCGAAGCCCAAAAGCGCAGCCAGCCCCAGCAGCATATGCTTCTATCGTCTTTCGTTCAACCTTTTTGGATATATATGATTATACGGTCCGCACCGTGTGGGGCCGGCCCCCGTCCGGCCCGATTGAGAGGATGAGCACGAAAAAATGTTTCTTTTTTCTCTTGCGAAGATTATCCAACAGAAAAAAAAAACAAAAAAAAAAAACAAATGGAAGAGGGAGGAAAAGAAAAAAAAAAAATCAGGTCGGTGGGTTTTTAAAATGCCTTGGAGACTGTAGGACCACACACACGTATAGAAAAACTGTTTTGCACACGCACACGAATTGTTGAATTTTTTTTTTTTTTTTTTTTTGTGTGTGTTCCAGCTGCAAGATGTTGGTTGATGACTGAATGAACGATCTTTCCCGCTGGTGTTTTACAATGTCTATTACATGTCTATAATGACGTCATTTCTTTATGAGAGACAATTTTTTTTTTTTTTTTTGATCAAATTGCCTCTTTTTTTTTTCTTTTCTTTTGGAAGATTGAAAAAGAAATTTCCATAAAAGGAGGCGCTTTTTCATTTTTGAAATGGACAGTTCCAGAAAGAAAAAGAAAAAAAAAAAAAAAAAAAAAAAAAAAAAAGGGTTATCGACAACGGATGTGAATTTGTCTTGGATATAAAAGTCATTGTAGGACAAGAATGGAATGTTTTATTTGAGAAGAAGCGAATGTCGGATAATGCAATTGATTTCCGACACGCCACCCACGATGGGCTCCCCCTTTTTCTTGACTCCTCTTTTCGTTTTCAAATAGGGAAAAACGAGTGGTCGTTTATGCCTCGTCAAATGGACAATCTCATCAGCAAGGCCATTGTTCTTTCACACATTTTCTTTTGCGACTTTTTCTGTTATTCAACCATTCCAAAAATGTGTCATCTTTTATTTTTTCGTATTTATTTTTTTTTTTTCGAAACATTTCGATGGTTGCGTAACCGTCGGCCAATGCAAACGGATATTTCGTCATCCATTTGCCTTCACTTCACGACATTCTTTTTCTCGCCGTGATTTCGTCGACGCATCGCACGAAACGCGGGACGGAAGTCGACTCAAATTACGAGCGCAATCGTTTTTCTAATGTTTTTTTGTTTTTTTTTTCGGTTTGTTTCTAAATCTCTCTTGATTGATTTATCTTTGATTTTGATTGAATGAAATACAGGTCTGTAAATGGGAAAGGGGGGCGAGGGTTATTTCTGTGCAATATCAAAAGAGATATGATTGAGTTGCTGTTGCGTTCCTAGGGTAAAAGAGAAAATGAACAGATGGGAACTGACGTTTTTCTCCCTGCCTGCCCGACACGCCATCTCGCATCGTCAGATAAATTCTATTCAATGCCAGTCGGCTATTTTCCTTTGCTTTTTTTTTTTTTTTTTTTTTTTTTTTTTTTTAAACGTAGGAAATCGGGGACGGTGGATTTGTAAATCCCATTTTTGATTGTTTTCTTATATCCTAGAGCCGGACAAAATCTTGATTTCCCCACTTGATTGCAATCAATGTTCCTTGTTTTCTTTCATAACAAAATTATCTAATTGAATGAAGCAAAAAAGAGAGAGAGAAAAAAAAAAAAGTTTGATCTTTAACATCGTTATCCGATATCTCTAAACAAGAACTGGATAAAAAAACAAACAAAAAAAACCAATAATAATTTCGATGGCTACAAAAAGATCTGATCGTGTTGCATCCCGCGTCGTCGTTCATTCTTCAATTGTTTTCTAATTAAAAAAAAAAGAAAAACGAAAGAATGAAAAGGTTCTTGGTTGTAATCTCGTCGGAGGGAAGAGAAGGTAACACCACTCTGGCGAAAATGCGTGTGCGTTGCACAGCAACAGATGGCCGATAGATTTTGTGTGCCCGTCTTTTGGAGAGCCTTTGCACCTTCGCCGTGGGCCGTCGTCCATTTGACCTGACCACAAGATTTTTGTGAAAGAGGAAAAAGAAGAGAATGCTAGTGATTTCTTTATCTCTCGAATGCATAGAGACCTTGGAGCTATGCTGTCTAGCTATTAGTTTGATTTCATTCTTTAAATGGGAGGGCGCACACTGATGCCCACTCCCAATCGTTTTCTTTTTTTTCTTTCTTTCTTTCTTTCTTTCTTTTCGGGGTTTTGTTTTCACATGATTTATAGTCTGAAAAATGGGCAATCTCTTTTTTTTAACAATATCACGTACGGCATTGAAGATGATCCCTTTTTTTTCCATTTCTGTTTCGATATTAATGGATGGGATTTGTTTGTTTTTTTTTTCTTCCAGTAGAAGATGAAAAAAAAAGGGGGGGGGGGGGGGGGAAATGGGTGCTCGTAAATAAATTGGCCGTACTTTGGGAAATGAGACAGAAGAAGAAGTGAAAGAATTGGCCACCTGTGTGATGGTTTTCCGGGTCTAGAAGGTGAATGTTATCATCATCATGATCATCATCATTTCGAGGCCAAGGGAAAGATCATCAAACCCAATCGAGTAGAGTGTTTTCCGTGTGAGGTCCGCTCGGCAAAGACGATCTCTTTGCTTCTTTCGTACGGTTCATCAACCAGATTGGATTGGTGGACACACACAAAGTCCAGCGTCGATGACTGCGGCCAACAGCTGCCAACAACTTGATGGTCCCTTTTTGTTTTTTGTTTTTTTTTGTTTTTTTTTTTTTTTTTTTTTTTTTTTTTTTTTCATTCTTTCGCATTGCCATATAAAAACACCTTTGGCGCAGTCTATCCGTTGTCCTTTTTTTTTTTTTTTTTTTTTTTTTTTCTCTTGAATTCCTTTAAAAGAGATTGCATCTTCCGACGATCTTTCCGGTTTATTTGTTTCCTGACTCGCTGCAAATCCTCTTTTCGTATAGATAACCGAGGGTTTATGCGTTGAAAAGAATGTAAACGTTAAATTAAAAAACAAAAAACAGGGGATTACATTATACAACTGACGAAAATAGACATTTTTATACAATATTTATTTATTTATTTATATTTTAAAAAATCTCATTCGCATTCAATCGGCTTAACCCTTTTTTTTTTTTTTTTTTTTAAATCTTTGTATAAAATTCGGGATGTACTGCAGTGCATTTCAAAATGCCAGTTGAATAACATGAAATTAGAAAAAATGATGATGAAATGTTTGTATTCAATGGCAATTGAAGTACGTTATAACCGATTAAAAATTCGGCTCTTTCTTGGGGGGACGCGTCTGAACGAAGGGGGTCCCCCATTTTGGCTCGTTTAGCCGAGGTGTTTCATTTGAAAATTTATAGCACTTTCGCTCTGCGTGAGAACACTGTTTGAAAATGATGGCATTTGATTCTTTTCCCCTCCCCCCCCCTTCTCTCTCTCACTTTGCCTCCTCATCTTCTTGTCCGTATAATATTCCCCCTCGCCCATCGCCGTCCTTACAAAAAGGAAAATCAACATGGAACGCAAAGTTACGAGCGCCGACAAGGCGTGTGAAATCTAACGCATTTTTGACATTGCTGGCATTTTTTTTTTGTTTGGCCTCCACATTTAGAGATGCCCGCCATTGAGCGAAGCTTCTTCTTTCTTGTTCATCAGTTTTCATTGAAAGAAAAAAGGACGTTGTAGCTCATTACTCGCATTCTTGTCTACTGGCCTCCTATGTTTTATTGTTTCTTCTTTCTTTTCTCTCCGCTCTACGTGCGTAATCAGCTCAATCAGGTGCTACATTAGCAGGGTAATAACAATCGTTTTTTTTTTTTTTTTTGTTACGAAAGAAGGGCGAAACAAAATGTTGAAATTCAAAAAAAAAAAAAGAATCCGTGACGAATCGGGCGCGTCCGAACGACTCATCCATTCCCATTAACTCGCTGTCGCCTGTTTACACCTTCAGTTTTTTTGGGGGCCCCGTTCTCTCTTAAATGTGTGTGTGTTGAAAAAAACAAAAAAACAGAGTTGGGTTTTGTTAAAAAGAAGAAAAAGGCCACTAAAAGTTTAGATGTGCCTTTTTTTTTTTTCTTCTTCTTCTTCTTATTCTCTTTTTCTTTTTTTACGATGTTTCTTTGTATTTAATACCGCACTAGGGCACGCCACATTGTGTAGGTGTAAAACGATGTGGCCTCGACACAGCCACAAAACTACACATTTTCAATTGACTATGTTCTTCTTTTTTTCTTTTTCTCGCCCTCTTTTTTTTTTTTCTTTGGGGTCTATTAAATTCTATTCTGATGTCGTCGGTCGTGCTGGAAAAAAAAAAAACAAAAAAAAAACCTTGGTCACCTTTAACCTTTCATTTTTCCACCCCACAAACATACAGGATATTACACACACGTGTGCGTTCTATTGAAACAACTACCCGGACGCGTCATTTTCATTTTTTTTTTTTTTTTTATTTTTAACTTTTACGAATCGGCTAGCCTTTTATTTTATTTATTTTATTTTTTTTTTTGTTCATTTTATTTAGTAGAAATGAAATTTATCGCGTCCCGAAGCGACACACACACACACAGAGAAAAAAAAAATGGCTGCAGGCCGTGCCGGAATAAATTAAACTCATTTCCTTATAAACGCCCTTTCAAATATAATAATAAAAACGAGAGAAAGAGAGAGAGAGAGAGAGAGAAAGAAAAAAAAAAAGGACAATATGGCGAGCTCATCATCATCTTGCGGTCTGATCCGACGTGAGGAAGAAGAAAAGGAAAAGAACATATTCACGCCCGGCCATTATGAGCCTAGACAGCTATTACAAAGCTACCTCTTTTCTTTCTTTTCTTTTTTTTTCTCTCTCTCTCCCTACCTACCCCTCTTTTTTCTCTCTCTTTTTTTTTTTAATTTGTACATTTCTTTCGGCTCCTCCTACCCTTTCAAATAAATAAAAAAAAAAAAACGTCTTTTTATTTTTTTTTTACACTTCTCATCATACGAGTTTGAAAGAAACAGTTTCCCGAAAATGTTTTGTCGACTCGTGTGGAAAGAAGAAATGCAAACTATCGAGCGTCATTTTTTGTGCGTTTAAAATAAAACGCCATTTAGGTTTCTTATTTTTTTTTTTTTTTTTTTCCTTTTTTATTTATTTATTTTTTTTTAAACCTGAAAGTGATATAATGAGGCAACTGTTTTTATAGATTGGGGT